>NC_139021.1:105647797-106339763 GCF_964662115.1 Mustela nivalis
GTTGAATACTTCTCATTTATTAAAAGGATCATATGGCTCTCTACTTCCCCTTTATACTCTTAACATGGTGATTTTCAGTACTGGTTGTCAATATTCAGGCATTCCTGTTTTTTGTTTTTTAATTACTTTAAAATAAAATATACACATCTGTGTGTAGAAGAAATAGAAGTACACAGAAATGTGCATAGTGGTTTCAGAGTTGTACTTGCTCTTTTTTCTTATCTGTCTTCTGTTATTTATTTATTTATATGAACATATAATGTATTATTGGCCCCAGGGGTACAGGTCTGTGAATCGCCAGGTTTACATTTCACAGCACTCACTCCTGTTTTCTTTTCTCTTGAGTAAATACCCAAGAATGGAACTGCTGGGTTACATGTTAAGTATATTTTACTTTTATAAGAAATCACCAGTTGTTTTGCAATGTATAAGGATTCTAATTATTCCACAATCTTCCCAATACTTAACAATAACCTCTTTTTTATTTTGCCATTCTGGTGACTATGAAATACTTTGTACTCTTTTAATTTGTGGTTCTTTGATGACTCATAATGCTGAAAATCTTTTCAGAGGCTGATTGGTCATTCCTTTTTTTCCCCCACAGCTATATTGAGGTATGATTGACAAAAATTTTATATATTTAAGGTGTAAATTTTGATATTTTGTTATATGTGTATGTTCTACGATGACCACAATCAAGCTACATAACATAACTATCACTTCAGGTCATTATCTTTTGTGCGTGTGGTGAGAATGCTTACTATCCACCTCCTTTGTAACTTTCTAGAATACAGTATATTATTATTTATTTTTTTAGAATAACAGGATATTATTAACTATAGTCACCATATATACATCTCTTATATAGGTCTCTTACTCATTTATAGGTCTCTTACTCATCTTTTTTTGAACTTACTCATCTTTTTTCTTAAAGATTTTATTTATTTATTTGACAGACAGAAATCACAAGTAGGCAGAGAGGCAGACAGAGGGAAGCAGGTTCCCCACCAAGCAGAGAGCCTGATGCAGGGCTCGATCCCAGGGCATGACCCGAGCCAAAGGCAGAGGATTAACCCACTGAGCCACCTAGGTGCCCCGAACTTACTCATCTTATTTCTGACAGTTTGTATCCTTTAACCAACATCTCCCTATTTCTCCTACGCCCTGGTAGCCACCATTCTACTCCCTGTTACTATGAGTTTGACTTTCTTAGATTCTACACTTAAATGTGATAATACAGCATTTGTCTTTCTCTGACTTATTTCATTTAGCGTAAAGTCCTCCAGGCTCACCCAGGTTTCCACATCTTTGTAAATGGAAGGATTTCCTTCTTTTTTAAGGCCGAATTTTATATGCATATATAATTAGTGTATATTGATAATGATGATAAACCTGATGCTAGTACATAAACATCTACCTCTATGTACACCTAGATAGATAAATGATCTTCATCCTTGCATCCATCAACAGTCACGGGCTGTTTTCATATCTCAACCACTGAGAATAATGATACAATGAACATAGGAGTGCAGATATCTCTTTGAGATAGTGACTTTATTTCCTTGGGATATATTACCAGTTGTGAGGTTATTGGATTCTATGGTAACTCTATTTTTAATTTTTCAGAAACCTCCAGAATACTTCCTGTAGTGAACCTACCGATTTACATCAACAATGGATATAAGTTTCTCTTTTCGGTCCATTCTTGCCAATACTTGCTATTGTTTGAGTTTTTGATTCTAGCCATCCCCACAGATGTGAGGTGATATCTCATTGTGGTTTTGATTTTTATTTCCATGTTGATTAATGATGTTGAACACATTTCCCTATACCTGTTTCGCTAGTCATTCTTACATCTTCTACGAAGAACCTGTTTAAGTCTTTCACTTAAATTTTCTTAGGTTCCTTTTCTTCTGAGTTTGAGAATGATTTTTATGTATTTCAGATAAATAGATTTTGTCATATTTATTTGCTGTATGTATTTTTTTCCTCCAGTGGTGGTTTGTCTGTCATTCTCTTAAAGTGTCATTTTACAGGTAGGAGATTTTAATTATAATTATCAAAAATTTTTTTTTTATGACTGCTCATGTTCTGTTTCAGCTGGGATATTTTAGCCTACCCCCAAGTTGCAGAGAATTTCTCCTCTGTTTCTTCCAGAAGTTCTAGAGTTTGGGTTTTGGATTGAGGTCTATGTTCATTTCAAATTAAATTTTATGTGTGATGTAATATAGAGGTCAAAGTTCATTTTTTTGGTAATCATATCCACCTTGGAAGACAATAATCTTTTACCCACTGAAGACCAACTGACTACCTATATGTTAGTCTATCTCTGAACTCTGAATTGTCCCATGGATCTAGAAGTTTTTTTTATATTAACTCCACACAGTCTTAATTAAGGAAGCTTTGTGATTTAAATCTTGCAATTTGGTAGTACAAATCCTCCAATATTTAAAAAAATTACTTTGACAATTCTAGATTAATTGTAATTCTACAAAAATTTTAGAATCAGTATAACCATTTCCAGAAAAAAAGAAAACCCTGTGGAATTTTGATTGCAATTCCTTTGAATACATGGATACATTTGGAAGAGTGGAGATCTTAATAACATTGCCTTTCAACCTGAGCACATTTGTTTATCTGTGTTTGTAAGTATTATAATTGTCTGTAATATTGTAAATGGCATGTTTAAAATATCATTTTGCAATTATTTGACATTAGTATATAAAGACACAACTTATTTTTGTAACCCAACCTATCCTGAAACATTGCAAGATTTTAACATTATTTCTAGTATTTATATGACTTGATCTTCCTTCAGAGAAGACTTACTTTTGTTTCTGACGGATGGCTATGGCATCGGTATTCCCAGATCATCTTTGTACATTAAGAATTCTTAAGATTCAAAGGTGGTATGCAGTTTCTGAAAGGGTGATCAATTTCTAGTTTGACTTTATTCTAAAGGTATAGTACTTTGAGGTTTCAGTCTAAAGCCTGAGGATCAAGGTTTATCAGAGAAACTTCCCTTCGGTAAGCTGAATTACAATTTTTGTTCTCAACTAATTATTTTCAGGATTTTAATTATACACCTGGAGTAAGCAGATGTTGCTGGGATATAAACAGTTAAAATGCCAGGCTTACTTTCCTCGGCTTCTTTTCCTTGACCCTGTAATTTTCCCCCGCATTTTTAATTCTCCTTTTTTTCAAATAAATGTTTTTCACATTGTCCCAGTCCACCATCACCAGATACCCCCAACTTAGTTCTTAAATCTCAGCCTAAGTAATTCTGCATAATTGTCATCTCCCATTTGTCTTATTTGAAGGGTCATTTGAAAACTTTGAAGCAACACTTAACACTATATTCACATTCTTAAATTCTTTAAAAAGACCTCTCTAAATGTGTATCTATTCTCGGTGCTCTGAGAATTGATACCATAAAAAGGGAAGGACTGACCTGTAGCCTGAACTGTGTCCTTTAAAGTTATGTGTCTTCTCTTAGTTACATTCCAATAATCTTATATGCATGTATTTTATTTTTTTCTCACTATCTATGCATATTCCATTATTTTTGGTAGAAGACTTTTTAAGGCCCGTAAGCATGTGTGGAACACAGAGTTAGCAACCGCAGAGTGAACTGGACTTGGCTTGGCTTCCAACCTCCATTTTGCCTGGGGCAGGAAACTTAATATTCTAATCCAGGAAATTACAGATTTTTTTTTCTGTCTTTATGGGGTAAATTTACACTCAATTCTAGAACTCTCCCTTTTCATCTTGCTGTCCCCAGGGACTAAGAAAAGCCTGTGAAGTTATGCATTATAGAGGAGTTGGAAGGGCTGGGGTCTAAGTCCTTGTATGTGATGTCCCCTGTACCGCCCTCTGATGCCCACTGATCCCAGGGCTCCAGAATCATTGCCTGAGCCAAAGGCAGATGCATAAGGACTGAGCCACCCAGCCGCCCCAACCACCATTGCGACTCTTTGCACACACTTTCTGGAAAGGTCAGCTATACACCTGGGAAGTGAGGTGATGCAAACCCTCTATGGTTTTTATGATCTCCCTACTTCTGAAGCTTGGCCAGAAGTGGGGCAGATGCAGCCCTATCACACTGGTATCCAGGCTCTTTCTTCCCTTTTTTTCTCCCCCGAACTCCTTTACATAGCTCAAAAGTGTTTCTACTCTTCATTCATTCAGAGAAAAATTAGCTTTCATATCTGCAAGCATTCTCCCAAACTCTTTTTATATCATATATGCTCATCTTTGAAGAAAAGAAAGCACCTTTCTCAAAAAAAATATCCCTTTAAAATTATGCTTTTAGTTACTTAAAACACAACAGACTGCTTCGGGCCATGTTGGAATCTGCCATTTCCCCTCATATGACAAATGTCACTGATTTAATGAATGGAAGGCCTGGGGCAATGAAGAAAAACAGGGGAAAATGCCAGATTTTATTTAAATAACAGGAAAAACATACATAGCAAGAAAATAATGATTGGCTTTTAAGAGAAATGAAATGGATCCTTCAACACAGACTACTATAGTTCTTTATAGACTGCCTTGGATAATGTCAATGATTTCACGGTAAACTTGCTGATATACATCTAAACCGAACAAAAAGTCTATATGATTGTAGCAAGAAATAGTTTTATGGTAAATAGGGTTCGTAATTTCAGAAAGTAGATTTTTCACATCTTGAGGATCGGCCAACAAGTCAGATTTTTTTTTCTGTCTTTATGGGGTAAAGACAAGTCGCTGTCGATACGTTCATGTTCCTCACGTCGTAATATGGAGAAGTGGACTAAATGTAGAAGGTTTTCGCAGAAAATGATACATAGAAGGTGTTCTTTTCTATTCTTTAAATGATTAATTAATACAAGTTTAAAGTACTTGAATCTAAAATAATTACTATGATGGAAGCAAGGAATATTGAAAGAATTGTTATTATGATTTTTACTTAGAAATAGATCAGATACAAATCAAAACTAGACCATTTGCTCTAATTCAGGGTGTTCAAACATGCCACAGAAGGAATTTCGTTTTATTTATAAGGCATGAAAGTATTTTAATCAAAATTTTCTGTAGCTGGGGCGCCTGGGTGGCTGAGTTGTTGGGCATCTGCCTTCAGCTCAGGTCATGATCCTGGGGTCCTGGGATGGAGCCCCGTATCAGGCTCCCAGCTCAGCGGAAAGCCTGCTTCTCTCTCTTCCACTCCCCCTGCTTATGTTCCCTCTATCACTGTGTCTCTCTCTCTAATAAATAAATAAAATCTTTAAAAAAAATTTCTGTAGCTGTATAGCTGTCAATATATTTATCAATAAATGCTAAGTATTGGAGGGGGAGCAAGTCTGATTTTATTGATTTTAATCTTTCCAGTTTACTTTGGAGTTTTACACAAGCAAACCACACCAGGCATGAAGTTTAGCTAAGGCAGAAGAGGATAATGGGAAAGAATAATTTTGAAGATGGCAGATTTGGGTTCTAATACCTCAAGATTTCTGTCATCTTCTTCATACAATATTACTATCTTCTCATTAACTTTTGTCTTTTCCTCATAATTACAGGTTTGTCTTATCTTCCCAAATACAATCAAGAGCTTTTAGGGTCAAGAACCATATTATGCCTTTTATTGCTTATTTAACTAACCACAGAGCTATGCGTATTATACACACAATATTTTTTCTCCTGAGGGAAGATGAATTACTCTATAGCCTGTCAAACTTCTCCAGGCTTACCTGAGGTATTTGTTGTTAAAATACATAGAAAATCTGGAAAAGCCCCCATTGGATGTGAGACTATGGAGCCAAATCATGGCAGTCTTTGCCTGCTGGTCCTTCTCACTGTTATTATCCTCTCGGGCTTTACACCAGCCCTTCTCTGTAGCCACCTCCTCTGAACTGACCCGGGAGATAGTTTTTAGCTTATGCATAATTATGTACCTGATTAAAATGAACCAAGTTCAGAACGGGACTGCCTCAATCAAAAGCTCTCAAGTGACTAGAATGAAAAACCTGAAAGAAAAAAAAAATTAAAGCAAGATTATACTCATCTGTTTCCTACAGTGCAGCTGGTAAAGTAAGGTGTGAGTTTCATATACTGTCCCTCTGTATGGGACCTGTTGGAATATATATGCACAGGGACACGTCTTCACTTCTCCCTTCCTTTGAAAAGGGCAAGAAATGGAATGGGGGAGGTGGTGAGGGGCAGGGGCATCTACGGAACATGATTCTATCAGTTTCATATAAATGCACGTTCCCCCAAGGCCTTTTACCTTGTTAATGGGAGCCTGTGTGCTCATCAGCCCTCCCCAGAAAGCCTCAGCTCCATCCACAGAGGACAAAAGTGAGTGTCTATGGGCACCTACATGGCTCAGTCTGTTACGTGTCCAACTCTTGGCTTCAGCTCAGGTCATGTTCTCAGGGTTGTGGGAGTGAGCCCCGCGTTGGGCTCTGCACACAGTAGGGAGTCTGCTTGAAGATTCTCCCTCTCCCTCTTCCTCTGCCCCTCCCTGTGCTCACACTCTCTCTCTAAAATAAATAAATATCTCTTTAAAATATACATAAATATAAATATATCTTTTTAAAAAATCTTAAAAGAAAAAAAAGTGTCTAGTGCTAGGTGCACTAGCACTGAAATAACATGTCCCTAAACATCCTTGCTTCAAACAACAGCTCTCAAGAGCATGTTCCAGAAGCCACCCCTTGCTTGCTTCACCTTTCATAACTGTAGCCTCACCTCCACCACCTGCTGTGAGCCTCTTAGGTCTAATCTGATCATATCCCTTTCTCCCCCTGGTAATGTTTTCATTGAAGGAAGTTTCAGACTCTCAGCTTCCAGATCTTCTCTGGGACTCTAACCCTGACAGGTCTCCGTGCACCCACCATTTTATCTTCTCCTAACTCCTCCCAACTTCTAAAACTCTCTCTGACATCTGGACTTCCATTGTTAGCGTATATCTTAAAATCCATCTCTGATGGGTTCCTTTACCTTCCTGCTCTCTGGACAACCTGATTTTCTCCCAACAACACTTCTTACCCTGCAGTTCTTTCCTTACACAAAACCAGCTGAGGTTATTCATGATCTTAGCATTTGTAAAACTTGTCGATTCTGAGGAATTTCCTCACATTACCCATGATGCCATTGCACCCAGCTGTTCATTTCTATCCTAGAGCTTTTCTCCACTTAGCTTCTGGAATACCGTCATTTCTTTTTTTATTTTTTTAATAATTAAAAAAAAATTTATAAACATATAACATATTATTAGCCTCAGGGGTACAGGTCTGTGAACCGCTAGGTTTACACACTTCACAGCACTCACTATATCACATACCCTCCCCAATGTCCGTAACCCCACCACCCTCTCCCTAACCCACTCCCCCCGGCCATGCTCAGTTTGTTTTGTGACATTAAGAGTCCCTTATGGTTTGTCTAATACCGTCATTTCTTGATCTTCATTTTTCACTCCCGGCCCCTTTTTGGTTTCTTTGCTGTATCCATCCAACCGCCACTGCCTGACCTTTGAATCCTTCCATGTCTCAGCCTTCTACCCATGCTCCTCTTCTCCCCATCTGTATTTACTCTGTGTGTATTCTCATCCAGTTTCTTGGTTTTCAGTAGTGTCCATACTTAAAATGTTTATCCTCTTCTGTAAGTCTCTTCTAAATACAAGACTCCTATACACAACTGCTTATTCAAGTTAAACACTGGGATGCCTCACACTTAACATCTCCAAATGTGAACATCTTCTCTGTCCCTCAAACATGCACTGCCACCAAATGTCCCTATCTCCTTTAATGGCAATTGCATATTTTCCTTGCTTAGGCCAGAAAGTCTGGAATCATCCAGGACTTTGCCCTCTCTCCTTTCACGGAATCCATATTAAATGTCTTTGGCTGTCTTTGTCTTTACAATACACACGTACACTCAGAACCCAACCCTCTTTGGCACCCTTCCTGGAAACACATCTGTGCAGGCCATCATCAATCTGGATTGTGGTGGTCTCCAAAATTTCTCATTGTTTCCACTTCAATCTACCCAACATGGCACCCAAAGCATTCTTTTTTTTCCCCCAAGTAAACTCTACCCCTAAAGTGGTGCTTGAACGCATGACCCTAAGATCAAGCATCACATGCTCTGTTGACTGAGCCTTTGAGGTGTCCCCTAAGCATTCCTTTAAAACTATAAGTCATATTGTGTCTGCTCCCTGCTCAAAAACCTGCAGTGGCTGCTCACTTAGCTAGAAAGCCAAAGTCCTCCCAATGGAGTCCTTGTTCCTTTCTGGCTCTAGTACATTTCTGCCCCCTTTTCCCTACTTCTTTCTTTCTTAATTGCTGAAATCAGCCACAGTGACCTTTTAGCCATCCCTCTCAGAAATGCTCCTAAGTAAAGGGCTTTGCTTTGGTCAATCTTTCTGTCTCGAATGTTCTTCCTCCAGGTTGTTCACATTGCTAACTTTCTTGGCTTCTCTAAATCTTTTCTCAAATGTCACCATCTCATTGAGGTTGGCCTAACCTCTCTGTTCAAAAACACAACCCACTACCCACTGTGTCTAATCTCTTTATCTTGCTTTTTCCCCTTTATTTTTCCATAGTTTCTATTCCCTTCTAAAGTTTTAATAATTTACTTATTTGCTATGCTTAATGTTTATTGTCTGTATATCTAACTGCTAGAATGTCAGTTTAAGGAGTACAGGAATATTTACTTTGTTCATTGATGTCTACCCCAAGCATAGAACAGTACAGGGCACATAGTAGGTACTCAGTAAATATTGTTTTAATAGATGAATAGATGCAAAGGTTGCTTAGACTTTCCTGGTCTATTTATCACCAGGAATGAACTAAATCTAAATATAAGTTAAAGATTTTTAATAATTTACCTCAAAACAATCACTTTGTAGATTTAGACATGTTAAATGAGAAAGTCCTTCCCAATATCTCAATGATACTTGAATTCATTAGTGTTCATTAAATTTAAACAACACTCTTGATCATCACCGTTGAACTGTCATAATATTTTTGTTAGTTAAGTCAGAGCATTATTATTAACTCCATTTTTAAAATTAAGGAAACTGACTTCATAAGGAGTAAGTGAGCTTGCTGAGTGTCTCACTAGCAGTAAGTTTTAGAGAAAAGATTCAGTGCCTGATATTTTGATCTCAAGTATACTGTTCCTTCTAAGATTTTATCCTGGCTCTCAACTTTAAGATGATATTCACACTGGATTTTTTCTTCATTAATATTCATGCAACATATATTCTTGAGTGTCTGTTGTTTGCCCAGAACTCTTGGCCTTGTACATATAGAAGTGAATAAAACTTGCTCAAGGGTCTTATGAAGTTCACAATTGAACAGACGAGAGAATGAAGTCTAGTGAGAGACTAGGCATTGGGATACCTGTGTTTTAGTCTTAGGTTTTTAAAATTTTATTATTGTTGTTATTATTATTATTAGTCTTAGGTGTTTTTGAAGGAATAACTCTGAATCTTTGGGTAAGTCAAATAATAAACATGGCCTCAATGATTCCTAGTCTACTATTCCAAATTAACTTTTTCTCATTTGTAAAACAGAAAATAGGTATATTGCTCTGATTATTGCTTAGGGTTAGAAGATCTAATAGATTATGATATTAACATATTAGAAACCATGAAGAATTACATAAATATGTAATAGTTACATTTTATCCTTCTAAATTTATCATCCTAATGACAATGGCATGATTCTCAGAATGATGGGATAAACCAGAGTAGTATAAATAAAATTGTACTAAAAAGCACTTGAAAAGTTATACCTGACTCCAGTGTAGCATATTTTGAACAGATGTCCCTGCTGGGTTATGTGACAAATACACATCCAGACGACTCTGAGGGGTTAAAAAATTATTTTTATACTTAGGACACCCTGAGAAAGCATAACTTTTTATATTTGCTACACTAAATAATTTCAATAAAATTTAAAGTAATTTTAAGCAAATAATATAAATAAAATATAAAATTATATTTTAATTAAGTACATAAATGTACTTACTAAATATTTAATTTTACATTAACGTAGAAGCTATTATTGGATTTCCGAGTTATGTAGTTTGTCATCCCATACTGAAAACAATCTAAACTCTTAGAACTCACACACAGACCCTTTGGAGAGCACAAATGACTGAAAAGATAGAAATTACCAGGAGAAATGGAAAAGGAAAATTTAAAAACCCTCAAATAAGCAAAGTACTAAAGCCAGTTTTTTCTTCAAGGTATTTGCCAATCCCAGAGAATCTGAAGTTTAATTGTAAGAACTAAGCTAGTTGAGGAAAACAAACAAACAAACAAACAAACAAAATCAGCCCATGGCCTGCCAAGGGTGATTAGGAGATTTAAAAAGAAACCCTTTCCATGATGAACCGGGCTCCTGAAATGCTACACAACTCACAGTGAAACAATCAGAAATGCAGCAGCTTTCATGTCAACCTGTCATCAAGGTTTGAATTACCTACAATGTCCCTGGAAACCTTAGTCAGTGAGCAAGACTTACAATGTCAATGTAGTCCTATCAAAATCTCAGCAAGTTCTCTTAAGGATATCAACAAACTGTTTTTCAGATGGAGAAGCGGAAGACCCAGGACAGCCAATACAATATTGTAAGGGAGGAACAAAGTTGGAGGATGGACGTACACAACTTCAAGATGTACTATCAACCTACAGTAATCAAGAAGTGGGGTACTGGTGGAAGAATAGACAAACAGATCCATAGAATGGAAAGAGGGCCTCAAAATAGACCCCTATAGAGTCAACAGATCTTTGAAAAAGAGAAAAGGCAATACAATCAAGAAACAATGGTGTCTTCAACAAATGGTCCTGGAACAACTAGACGACATGGAAAAGAAAAAGAAAAAAAAGAATTGAGGCACAGACTCACACCCTTCGCAAGAGTTAACTCAAAATAGAACACAGATCTAAATGTCAAACTCCAAACTATGAAACTCCTATAAGATGACCTAGTAGAGAAAATCTAGTTGACTTTGGGTCTAGTGATGGATTTGTAGATAAAACACCAAAGGCACAACCTATGAAAGAAATAACTGAAAAGCTGAACTTCTTCCGTCAAAAACGTCCACTTTGCAAAAGACAAAGAGAATTAGAAGACAGGCCACAGACTGGAAGAAAATATTTGCAAAAGACATATCTATGAAGGTGTTATCCAAAATGTACAAAGAACTCTTCAAACTCAAAAATGAGAAAATAACCTGATTTAAAAATGGGCCAAAGACCTTAACAGACAGCTCACCAAATAGATATACAGATAGCAAATGACCATGAAAAGATGCTCTGCATCATACACCATCAGGGAAATGCAATTTAAAAGAACAATGAAATACCACTACACGCCTATGAAAATGACGAAAGTCTGAAATGTGGACAGCGCCAAGTGCTGGTGAGGAAAAAGTCACAGGAACTCTCCTTCACTGCTGGTGGGAATGCACAATAGTACAACCCCTTTGGAAAAAAACAGTTTAGTGGTCTCTTATAAAACAAAAGGTATCCTTGTCACACGATCCAGCAATTGCACTCCTTGGTATTTATCCAAAGGGGGTAAAGACTCGTGTTCATGCAAAATCTGCATGTTGATCTTGATAGCATCTTTATTCATAATTGTCAAAACTTGAACGATAATGTCATTTAGTAGGTGGATAGATACACAGTGATACATCCCAACAATATAATATTTTTTCAGCACTAAAAATAAATGAGATACCAAGCCAAGAAAAGACATGGAAGAACCTTGAATCTATGCTACTAAATGGACAAAGGCAATCTGAGAGGGCTACAAACTATGATTCCAACTACATCACATTCTGGAAAAGGCAAAACTGTAGCAGGCAGTGAAAAAATCAGTGGTATCAGTGGTTGCCAGGATTTAAGAGGGGAGGGATGAGTAGACAAATCACAGAGGATTTCTAGGGCAGTGAAAATATCCTACATGATACTGTAATGGTAGGTCTATGTCATTATACATTTGTTAGAACTCACACAATGTAGAACACCAGAGTGAACCACACTGTCAACTATGGATTTGGGGTACTTATGATGTGTCTATGTAGGTTCATCAATTATAACAAAAAGTACAACCTGGTGGTCCTTGCCACATCCAAGATCATCTAGGTTTTTCCCTATTTTATCTTCTAGGAGTTTGAGAGTCTTACATTTCACATTTAGGTCTATGATCCAAATCTGAGTTAACTCTGTGAAGGGTATTTCATTTTTTTGTATGTAGACATCCAGTTGTCCCAACACTATTTGTTGAAGAGACTATGGTTTTTCTAGTGCACTGTCTTTCTCCTTTGTCAAAGATCTGTTGATGGTATTCATGAGACTCTGTGTCTGCACTCTCTATTCTGCTACACTGATCTTCTTGATTCTTTCATTAATTGCACACTGTCTAGATTACTGTAGTGAAGACTAAGTCTTAATGTTCAACAGTACCAGTCCTCCAACTTTCTCTTTCCCTTCAATTCTGTGTTGGTTACTCCAGGTTTTGCTTCCCTCCATAAACGTTAGAAGTCATTTGTCAATATCCTAAAATTAGCTTGCAGGGGTTTTGGTTGGGATTGCCTTGAATCCATAGACTATGTTGGTAAGAATGGACATCTTGACAACTTCTCTTTCTTTGAATGAATAAATTGATTCTTGCTGGGAAATTATTAAATGGTACAGGTGCAGGAACCAACCAGTAGTTTGAATGCCACAACTGCTTCTGCTAAAGCCTGTTTTTAAATTTAATGTGCTTAAAAAGTCTTAGAATGAATGCGTACATCTGTAATAGCATCTATACACAATCAAACTGTATGGCTTTGGGAATAGTAGCTTGAGCCCCTAAACAGTGTCCCACTCCAGGAATTTTGATGAATGCCCAAAGCCAGTAAGGTTATTAGCAGGCACAAATGCCAATTACAAAAGAGTCAATAAGAAAGCAAGGGAGTGTTAGGAACCAAGATATAAGAGCAGGAGTTGTTAAAAAAAATAAGAGATAGAAGATGGGGTGCCTGGGTGGTTCAGTGGGTTAAGCCTCTGTCTTCAGCTCAGGTCATGATCTCAGGGTCCTGGGATCGAGTCCCTCATCAGGCTTACTGCTCGGCAGGGAGCCTGCTTCCTCCTCTCTCTTTCTCTCTGCTTGCCTCTCTGCCTACTTGTGATCTCTCTGTCAAATAAATAAATAAAATATTTTAAAAAAATAAGTGATAGGAGAGAACTTAAATACAAGGAACTTCAGCAAACTAACACCCAATAGTAAAGGCCAATTAAAAGACCCAGCACAGCACCTGCTCTCTGTTCTCTACAGAGAGCAAGACAAATCGGAATGCAAACTAATCCCAGCCTGCTCACACTGATTAGTTTCAGAATGTTGGTGTAGTCCCCAAACCAGGAAGGCTAAGAATCTATCAGTACATGTGGATAAATCATACAATGACATGCAAGGCATAAAGTACTAAGAGCTGCTTTCTAAAAATGGACAAAGTACATTTCAAATTCAATTTGTTCTCACCATATTTAAGTTCTCCTGGTCATATCCATATATCATAAACAAGATATCATGGCAAATCTTACCAATAATCTTCAGTGGACACAGCTTGGAACCAACAAATCTTTTGAATGAGGTATTTGGTAGGAAGTCTTTGTTGCCAAGAAAAGCCTGTAAGACAAGTTTACTTTATTCATATTTAGAAGACCAAAATAAATGGTGCAATGAGCTCATTATATTTATAATGAAATGCACTGTCTCACATTAGTTCAAAATATTTAAATGAGAGAGCCTGGGTGGCTCAGTTGGTTTAGTGGGTGACTCTTGATTTTGGCTCAGGGTCATGAGATGGAGTCCCATGTTGGGTCCATGCTCAGAGCAGTCTGATTGTCCCGCTCTCTGCCCTACCCTGCCACCCTTGCCCTTGTGTTCTCTCTCTCTCTCTTTCTTTCAAATAAAGAATTAAATAAAACCTTTAAAAGAAATACATTTATTTATTTTTTCAAGATTTTATTTATTCATTTGACAGATAGAGATCACAAGTAGGCAGAGAGGCAGGCAGAGAGAGAGGAAGGGAAGCAGGCTCTCTGCTGAGCAGAGAGCTCAATGTGAGGCTCGATCCCAGGACCCTGGGACCTGAGCCGAAAGCAGAGACTTTAACCCACTGAGCCACCCAGGCACCCTAAAAGAAATACATTCAAATTAAGGGCAAAACTTGGAAGCAGGAGATAGAGATAAGCTGACTACTGGATTTTCTTTCAAAATGAGATGTCCAAAGCTATTATAAATAAAATCTTATTCCTTTGTAAATACAAAAGAAAGAATCCAGTGTCGCTGAAACCAAAAAATTAAGTTCATGCAAACATAGTCAAGACCTTTTATTTTGAAAGGACAGAATCATTGTCATTTTGATTTATAAGCTATGTAAAGGAAAGGAATAACATACCTTTAACACTGACCTACATTTGTATGCCAATTTAATTAAAGGGCTCTTTGAGTATTTGATAGAAAAAACTGGAGCTAAGGCAAAAAATATTTTGATTCTTTCAGCTATCTGTGGTATTGTGGAAAATGTTATGAAAGCTGAAAGAAAATAAGATAGAAACTAACTATTCTTACACCATTACTAGCATGTAAGAAATGATATCATGGCAAGTGAGAGTAAATTCAATATGTTATGACCACTTAATTGACTCATTCATTTCTCAATTCCCTTATCAAACATTTCTCAATCACCTAGTATGAAACATACATATCGATCAAACATCAGACTGATGATTAATATTAAAAACAATGTCTAGACCATAAACAATGATAAATCAACAATAAAAGAGTCTTGTAACATGATAGTTGAGAAATCAGAAACAGTATTGAAGATTTCTATAACTGGCAATGCTGAAAATAGGTTAGTGAGCTTTTTGGATATTTGAATCTTACACTTTAGATGACAGATCCAATACATGTCAAATTGTTTTTATATTTACTTTTAATATATTTTAAACATCCTTGCCTTATTGTGCAGAAGATACTAGTTTATATTTTATTGTTAGAGTCATTAATATGACAAATAGTTTTCCCTTTTATGACATTTTATCAAGCTACATTCTGGCACATCTTTTTTATTTTTTTTAATTTTTTTTCCAGTTTTACTAATAACTTTATTTAGATAAGACACAGGAACTTCTATACTGAAAAAATACAAAACAAAAGCCACACATTTCCTTGTGTAAAGCCATATTGTATGGTAACTCCAATACTGTTCAGCGCAGTGGCTAGAATTAAACAGTACAACTATATACAAAATTTAAACAATTTCTGACAAATTTCTACAGCTGGATGTAGGATACATTTGAGCTCAACAACTTCTGGGAAGTTTACGTGGCAAAGCATACGCTTTAACACATTTGGTTCAAAACTTTAATATATGCTAAGAACAAATGTACAACACAATTAATATTTAGTTTCTCATGAGAAAATAAAAGCACATGTCACTATAAATATCATACATCAGATTTCATCACCAAAAAACAATTCAGTCCATCTTTCAGAAATTGATATTGATACACTATTGCATCATATTTGGACAAAAGCAGAGCATAAGATCAACACATTATGTAATGCTAAACCAGATATCAGAAGTTAATGGAGCTCATATTTATCTTACAGAACTAATAATTTTCTCCCTTTAACCATAATCTACAAAATATAGTATTTTCATCAAGGCCTGAGATTATTAGGGTTAAAGGTGTCTGCTGCTGAAGAGATTGTTTTAAAAGGTTCCCCTGTGAAAATGGCAAAAGTAAACTGAGTCCTTTTCCATGACAGTCTCCTACAATATAACACTGACTAATTTTAAAGGAGCCAGAATGCACCTTTAGGAGAGAATATTACTGCAAACTTTGGTGGAAAGAAGATAATTGGGATCTTGACAAAATAATACACAGAATACATACAGACACAAACATATACATATATATATGTATAATTTCTTAAAAAACATCAATGGTGTTGCTTTCTTCTCTATCACCTATTCCTTCTTCAACCTCCTTAGAAAATAAAACAAAGAAACCCCAAGGAATGACTGAAGGGAACTGAAATGTTCCTGTGACTGTAAGCACCTTATTCCCCTAATTCTTAAGAAAACAGTGCCATATACTGTAGGTACAGATGAAACAACTCTATGCTTTACTGAACTAAAGCAATGGAATAAAAATACAAAAACTTCCCTTTGCTTTTGGAGACTCTCTTTGTGCTGCAGAAAACAAAGTCTGAGAGTTGGGCTCTTCCACTGACCAACTGGGATTATCTAGGGCTCTCATCACACAACTTCGTTGAGAATTCAGGTCGGGTCTGCAAGTGCAAGGTGATTTACTTGGGTTTTTGCTTTACTTTGCACATCTGAAATACTAACAGAACCATCCATGATACTGTGAGGAGAGGCTTGGAGAGACAGCTGCAAACTACTGCTTTCCTAAGTCACCAAACAACCAGCTTTCTGTGCTGCACTGCTTCTGAGACCCACACATTCTCTCTCCACATGAATGCAACTCATGCACCTCAACTGCTGGAGGAAAACAAGAACCAAAAAATGTGACATTTGTAAACCCTCAAGTTAAAGAACTTCCGAGAGAGAAACTGAAGATTAATAATGCCTTTAGCTAAAACAGCACTTTGTGACTTTGCTGGCCAATATAAACAAAAAAATCTCACCCATCCCTTGTGAGAGTTCACTTTTTTTTGCAATTAAACCTAGACTTTCTTGTTAAATTCCAACACGCACAATTGGAATGTTTATGTACAGCCTGGTACCTGAGACACTTCATTTGCAACATTGTAACAGTCAGGAACTGAGCAACACCTGAATTTGTTTAAAAAAAAAAAAAAGCCACATGTACACATGTTGAAACAGTGAATTCAACAGTTGTGTTTTACTTGTAACCGCAGGACAAAAGTGATGTCAGACACCACAGATTTGCTGGTTCTCCTCATGTTCACCCATGTCCAGGATTATTATTCTCCTAGGGTTGAATGCACTTCTTATTCAAAGAATGTGGAATGTAATGAGGAAAGGGAAATGCATAAAATAAGGAAAGGCAAAAGAGTGATGTTCCCTCTTTAGCTTTTTAGCTGTGAAATATTTAATATCCCAATATGATATACATTCCAAGTTACCTGAGTTTAGACTTCAACTAAAGTACCTGAAGCTAGGCCATAGGGTGGGCTCTGTGCAACTGTTGTGGCCATTTACTTCTTTATTTTTTTGCATTGTATGTATTATAGAAGTTAGAAACAAACACCTGAATCAATTGTAAACATAATCCTGAAGTACAGTATTTTCCATAGGACAAAGCACAGCAAGACATTTTCTATTTAGACAGGCAACTTTTTGATATAGAGCTTATTTATACTGAAGAATTTGGAACAAAACACAGGACACAGTACTAATCTGTCAAACATACTATGAAATGCATAGTCTCCACTTAAAACGCTGAATGACACACACATTTTGCAAGCAGTCCTGCTTTCCACAAAAACTGCTGAATAGGAGTTCCGTCCCTGCCAAGATCAGTGTTAAGAGATACTTTCTGATGCTGATAAGTATTCTGTTGGTGGTGGTGGTGTTCTGAAAGTTTGTCACTCCATGCAGATAAGCTGTCTGAGGTCTAGTTCCTAATCCGTGAAGGTAGGGTAGAGGCCAGCTCCCCCTCGGTTTTAGATGATCACATAGTTCTGAGCAGAGATGTGCTCCTCGCCCTGCAGGTCCTGCAGGAGCTGCTGCTGCTGGGATGGCTGTTGGACGGAGGCCTCCATGGTGCCCACCGAGCTGGTGTCATCGGAAAGAGACATAAAGGAAACCCGGGAGGAGAGCTGCTCGACGGTCAGAGTGGCCAGGGCTGAGCTCTGGCCTGAATTAGGAGAGTTCTTGAGCATCAGGTTGGAGGCAGGTAAGAGAGGGCCTACAAGTTTTACAGGACAGAAAGCTGATCCGGTGGGGATGAAATTAACCTTGTTTTTGTCAGGACATGAAAAGAGAGGGGCTGAGATAGGCTGGCGAGACCTTTATCACGATCATAGAGTAAATCTATTGAGCAAGGGCTCCCATCCTGGGACTCGGGGGGACAAAAGGGGGAGACACAGGGTGAATGGCTGCTACAGCTACTGCTGCGCTCCTGCACAGAGGGGGTCTGAGTGTCGATGCTGCGAGTGCTGCTGCTCCGGTAGTGAGCAGGGAGTGGGGCTCTTCGACCGTCCGGGATCTCCAGGGGCTTGGACACTTCCTCCTTCCCATTATTTTCTTTAATGTATACCTTTTCTAACTCAGGACTTATCCCTTCTACATTGCAGGGCACACGTGAAACGGAAGATTTTGGCACTGCTATATTTGACAGCGGCATAGGGACTGATCTTGATCCAGCAGCCTGAGTGTGATTGATTGTTATATGGTTGCCATGAAGAGGTGACTGACGATCTTTCTCCTTACTGTGCCGACTACTCTCTTTACTACGTTGTAGTTGCTGCCTCAGTTTGGCAATCTCTTTTAGTTGATCAGCACTCCCCCATGATGCAGAACGCTAATGTGACCTTTTTTCTGCTCCCTCTTCTGCTCAACAGCTAGGTGTCTGAGTAGCTTTATCCTTCATGCATGAAGGGTAATGAACATGAGGTTCCCGTGGCCACTGCCCTGTGAGATAAGGCCCTGTTATCGTATCCAAAGAAGAGGTTCGCCTTATTGTACTAGAGGTTCGAACTTGCTGAGATTTTGGCCTGTCCACTCTGCACACAGGCGAGCCGGGGCTCCGTCTCTCAGGTGAGTTGCTCCTCCGGTGGTTCTCGGGGGACCGTCTCGGGCGGCCCTTGGCCCGTGGGGCCTGCTCAGTCGGGGCTGCGGCCGGCGGCAGCGTCGGGCTGGGTGGGCTGGGGCCGCGGGCCGCGCCGGCCCGGGAGATTGCCCAGCGAGGCGGCGGCGGCGGCGGGTGAGCGCGTGGGACTGCGCTGGCTGCCCCGCAGGAGCTGGTAGGGCACGGTGGCGCGGATGGGCTGCAGCAGCCGGCCGGCTCCCGCAGCCGGGGGGCAACCCACCCCGCCGCCGCCCGCACCGTTCCAGCTGCCGGCGGAGGGGGCGGCGGGCGGGGAGCCCGCGGCGCTGCGCCGCATTCTCTGCGGCCGGGGGATGAGGGGTCTGAGAGGAACTGGAGGAGGAGGCAGTGGACATGGTGGCTCCGAGGGCCCGGGACGACGCTGGCCGACACGGAGGCTCAGAGCGGGAGGCCACATCTTTTTTATTTTTATAGCTTTTCTGTTTTCTGAGTTCTAAGAAGGCACACAACCAGAGAATCATATAACATATTAGAAGTCAGTAAATTTTAGCACATAGCCACTTCTTTCTTATTTAATAATTTTCCAAGATTCCTGGTTCCAGATAACTGTTACAGCTGGAAAATCCAGAGTACAACTCACACACATGATTAATAAATGTCAGAGAAAATATCTGTGGAAAATTGGATTAGACTGTTCTTCAACATACTCTTTTAAAGCAGGATGTGGCTTATTCCTATAAGAAAATGATCATTTTTCAGCCTAGAAAAGACTCAGTGAATACTGGTTGCTACTATCAAGTAGGCTTTGTAACTTTCCCAGTAGAAAGAGTGGGAGTAAGAAGGTTTACCATATCATGTAAGAGAATTATGTTGGGTTTTAGAGAATTATTTTCTGAAAGTGAAACTATTACATATTAGGTGGAAGCATTGTTGCTGTGAGCTGAAAGAAGTTCTTTTTTAGTCTTTTTAAACATATGAAGGCTTAGGCTCATCTTTGTGCATGTCTAAAGTTTAATCTGTCCTAAATGCGTAAGCATTAATGGCCTTCTCACATCCCTTCCTCATGAGGTCCTTTGCCACACTTAAATAACAATTATAAGTATGAAATTTCTATTTGTGGAACAAGGGGTAGTTATGATCTTATGATCTCACTTTGATCCCAAGATGGATATCCAACTTCTGAACACTTGGGAACAAAGACAACCTGTTATTACAATGAATTCTTTGTGACTGGAGTAGACAAGGTAGAAGGAGGAAGGGGGTAATTGTCCAGGGCCCGGCTGTGGGTCTTCTTCTCGGCGCTCTGTTTTGTGTCACTTGTAGCTCTGGGAGCTTGCCCACTTCCTTAGGAGGTGTGTCTGCAAACCCTACAAAAGACATTGCATACTACGAGCCACAATCCTTCTGGCCATACCAATAGTGGTACCCTGGAAATGGCCTATATAAAATATTTCCTCTTGTCCCGTGTGTTTCATGATGAAGTCGATGGAGGCTGGGAGGTCATATTTTGCCATCTCGTCAAAACTACAAAAGAAAAAGCGAAGTTGAAATCCCCTTGCTTCTAGAATGTGATGCTAACCCTTGAAGATAATGAACAGGTAAGTGAAGGCAAACTATTTTCAACTCTCTTTGGGTATTATCAAGAAGTTATGGGGTGGGGCACCTGGGTGGCTTAGTAGGTTAAAGCCTCTGCCTTCGGCTCAGGTCATGGTCCCAGAGTCCTGGGATCAAGTCCCACATCGGTCTCTCTGCTCAGCAGGGAGCCTGCTTCCCCCTCTCTCTCTGCCTGCTTCTCTGCCTACTTGTGATCTTTGTCTGTCAAATAAATATATCAAATCTTAAAAAAAAAAAAAGTTGTTAAAAAAAAGAATTTATGGGGCCCTTGGGTGGCTCAATTGGTTGAGCATCTGACTCTTGATTTCAGCTCAGGTTGTGGTCTCAGGGTGGTGAGGTCGAGCCCTGTGTCTGGCTCTGCATTCAATGTGGAGTCTGTTTGAGCTTCTCTCTCCTTCTCCTCTGCTCCTCCCCCCACTCATGCATGTGCATGCACTTTCTCTCCAGCTCTCTCTCAAATAAATAAATCTTTCTTAAAAAAGAATTTATATGGTGTAATATATCTACTTAATAAAGACTTCCGTGAGAACACAAAGTCAGGGAATAAAGTAGCCCCAAGATCGTCTTATAAAGAGGCTGTTTATTTTGCATACAGGGGGATAAAGAAAATATATAGGTTAAGGAGCAAAACAATAGGAAGGGTGGGGTTAGCCAATAAAGGTTACTACTGACAAACGAGAAACACACTTAAGGTCAAGCAAGCATTCTTTCATTTTCAAGCAAAAATTGACATAAATTGTCATGGTCTGTTACAAGACCTGATTGAGAAAAGACACTTCTGTTCTACTTTATTTCACTCAAACACAAGACAAAATATTTGACACACTAATAAAATAAAATGAAACATTACTTGATGTTATTTGTACCTGAAGGCCCAGAATTCTTTAGAATTTGTCTTCAGGTACTTGTGTTTCCTGGACCAGGTGGTCCCCCTGCTGTTCCCCATCCACACATCATAACCAGCATCTGCCAGAATGAAGCCCAGGCTGTTGTTGGGCAGATTGGAGATCCAGCTGCTGGCAGATGTAAACAAACCATGTTGCAAGTAGACAACAAGCCTCTGAGCTAGAAAAAAAAATGCAGAGAATTTCTTCTTAAATGTTGTAGTATCTGTATAGATATCTTATCTGAAATTAAATCTTTTAACATGACAGTTTGAAGTTTTCAAAATATATTTTTAAATTTTATATTGTATAAATATGGTAAATTTTTCATGTTTAATCCCATTGTCATTGTTTAGGAAAGTTTACAAAGTTGCACACTTAGCAAAGTTTACAAAGAATTTTTTTTCAAATGACCAAGTATACCATTAGGTCATGTCTCACTTAAATATATAAACTTTAAAGATTAGAACATTCACATAGCTAATAGTCATGAGAACACTTATATACATTTTATTTTATTTTATTTTATTTTTATTTTAGAGAGAGAGAGAGTGAGAAGGGGGAGGGGCAGAGGGGGAGGGAGAAAGAGAATCTCAAGTAGACTCCACATTGGGCGCGGAGCCCAACATAGACCTTGAGCTCACCACCCGGAGATTATGACCTGAGCCAAAAACAAGAGTCGGACATTTAACTGAGCCACTCACACTTCCATCATATATATTTTAAATAACATATTACAGTAGATGTCAGCCAGACACTGGTCTTAGTCACCCCAGTGCTGTGCAGTGGGCTCATGAAAGAAGTAGCCATGATGAGAGAGATGTAGGTTAACTTGGGCCCCCCAGTGTGGGTGCCTTACCACGGCTACTGCTAGGAAAGTATGTCTAACCTGCCTGCAACAGATATCTCACAGGGTACCATCCCCTCAAGGAGACCAAACCAGCCACTTGGAGACTAGTTGGGGGCATCAGACCTTTTCTCTTCTGGAAAGGTCAACAACCCACTATGACTGGCATTGATATATATTTTGGCTATGATTTGCCTTTCTTTCCACATAGGACCACAGCAGAGTTCCAAGAGTTCATGGAGTGTCTGATCTACAAATATGGAACCCCTCATGACATACCTCAAATAATGGGAATCATTGCAGGTCAAAGAAGGTGCATTCCTCAGTATTATGGCCTTGGAAGGCCACTGGTCTGAGAGCGTAACCACCATCAAGAGGCTGCCAGCCCAACCAAGCAATGAAATCAGCACCCAGTAGAGATGCCAGCTGGGAGATGACATCCTGTAACTGTGGGTCCTGTCCTTAAGGACTCATTTAATACCTTAAACAAATGACTGAATATATTGCTGCTTCCTCTAATCAGTAGAACACGGAGTCTAAGAGAAAAGGGGTAGGATGAAGAATGGTCTTACTCACTATCATCCAGTAACTCACTTGAGAGTTTGTACTTTTTGTCTTCACAATTTAAGGCTCTTATAGATCCAGAGGCCCTGGTCCCCAGACAGAAGACATGTCCACTAGTTCACACAGTAAACATCCTAATAATAAAGCCATGACTGCTGGGAGGCTATGACTTTGGACTCCTCATGATAGAAGACTAGAGGGCAGCAGTGGCAAAGAAAGGAAAAACTATATTGGCAGGAGTCATTGGCCTTGATCATCATGACGAGGTAGGGCTTCTGATACAGAATGAGGATGGAAAAACATACTTGGTGTTCACGAGATTCAGTGGGACATCTTTTGCTACTCCGTTGCCTTGCTTTCCCTATAAAATGTACAAGTACTGCAACTGCGACCTGTTACAGACACAGTAACCCTTCAGGATAAGGGCCTGGCTTGCCACATCAGGGGACACAGCTGAGAGGGAGGGGAATCTACAGTGGGTAGTACAGGTGGGAATTAACAAGTGACAGCCATGGCATTAGGATCAGTGGCAATGGCAGATGTCACACTTTGTTCCACTCAGCTTCCTCTTATAAGTTTCCCCAGAAATTCTGACCTACCCGTACCCTGGAAAACCTGCACCTGGATGAAATAAGTTTAATGTGAAAAACAAAAGGATCTGTGTCATGTAAGAGGTGCACTCTCTGTTATTTTGGTGCTCACCCAGACTTCCATTCCAAAGTAGGTGGAGCTCCCAGATGTTGTGGGTGTTGCTTTCTAAGTGCTCACTATTGCCCCTCTATCCCCCAGGGCTAATGGCAGTTGCCTTACCTAGGAGATTACACCAATAAAAGTAGCCTTAGGCAATAACTAACTGCTGTGGCAATGCAAAAGGCTAACTCCTTAACTTCAAGGCAGGACAGCTTCCACAATGCAGTTCCTGGATCCATAAGCTCCCCTGAGATCAGACTCCAGCGGGACTTAGCTGAGACACACCCTTTCTAGCTCCTTTCCTAGCCCTCTTGGATTTCCACATGACCTTCTCCTGATGGTAGACCAGTAATAAATCACATGCTTCTGACTCCCTGTCTCTGGCACTGCTTCTAGACAACTCAAAAGCACTTACTGTATTTTGAAATTACCTTTCAATATTTTATTACAGTATTCACAAAATTAGGTCAGACCCTGAAAAATGATTACTATAATTATGTTAAATCTATGTTAACATTTTCTGTCTGGTAGTTCTGACCTTTATAAGAATCCAAAATTACATTGATTGAGGTTGTTTCAAATTAGTATCTTTCCTGAAATATACTTTACTGCTTAAAACTTGAGAGGGCATTTTATAATATGAGAAACATCCTTTTCACGGAGAAATATCTAAAGAGAAAACTAAAAAAAAAAAGTTGGCTTTTGTTTGAACAATTAGATGAATAAGCAAAAGTAATCTATTGCATATTCTTCTAGTAAGTGACAGATATAGGATTATAACCCTAGCGACAAATTCGAGTGCTTTATCTTTTTCACCGCATTTGTAGATAGTGATGTACCTACTGTTGGGATAAAGAACCAGGACCAAACTCATCTCTTTGCTATTATTAGAGGAGACAGGAAGGACATGTTTACCAGCCATTTTCCAAACTTATGTTACCATGTTACCATTTCTAACCCTTCATGAAACAAAGAGATTGGAAAGAACCAACAGAAATTAGTAAAGGGACCCACAAAGCACATTTGGAACAGCTTAGTTTCCATCACACTCTAAAACCATCCTGTGAACAAGAAGCCAGGGGAGAATCAGGCTCTCATCTGGGGGCATGTAGAGACATGGGTGAGAAGTTAATTGTGTGCTTCATCTTTAAGTCTTTTCCTTGTCTGACACTCACTGAGGGCCCAGATAGTCACCAAGTTGTTCTGAATTGAATATTACCTGAACTTTCACTGTTTGTCTTCCCATAAGGAATTCTATAAAGGCCAAGGATGTAACCATCTTCAGTTATAATACCATACACTTCATCTGGGTAGCCCCAATAAGAAATAATTTGGCTCTAGATAAAGAAAAAGGAAGGCTTTTAGGATACAATTTCTGGTCAGTTAATGGAACCTGATAATAACCTAAGATGTTAATGTAATAATGAACCTTGTATAGTCAGTCTCTCAACCTCAGGACTACTTTTTTTTTTCACTAGTTCACTGATTCATTCAGTAATAGATATTTTAGTACATCTATAAACATCATTCTTATACATTACTTTTTGCCTAACTACTAATCACTCAAACTTTTACCTGCTCAGCCATATAAATTTTAAAATATATGTTTATCCACAAATGTTTGCATGTCTATGATTATAGCTAAGCTTATATCTGGAATTTGCATGTATGTGTGTGTATACAAAAAAGAATTTATAAGTCTTCCACAAAGGCATTTAAATGTCGGTATATATATTTTCACCCAGGGACAAAGTAAGGATGAAGGGGAAACTGTGAGCTACAGAACGGTAAATGGGGACTATTCATTGACCCATATCAAAATATATGAATACAGGGATATTTTTTTGACTGCAGCTCTATTAAAATAAAAGCCCACCCTCCCCAATTAAAGAGTAGCATCCACTGTGTTATTTCAGCAGCTTAGCATTTATTTCCTAGCAACTTACAATGTTCATGTTCACTTCAGGGTTCTGAGCTCTTCGATATAGAAAGAGCATAGTCCTACTACTTGCATAGTCCCAAGAATTAAAATAAGAGAGGTCACTCTGAAAAGATAGGACATTTGGGATCTGCATATAAAAGGAGATGTTAATACTACTAAAATTGCAGCAAGTGATACCATTTGACTGTTTAAATAATTCTGTGAGTTAGGGAATATTACTGTTTTCAGGTCAGAAAACCAAAGCCTGGAAAAATTAAGTAACTTGTCTAAGGACATACAATGTATAGTTGGCAGTCAAGAGTTCAATTCATTCTTGCTTCATTCCCACATCAGTGCTTTTCCAGCTGTCTTCTTTTGCAGCACAAAACCCTCTTTGAGGTCTCCATTATAGAATTGTTTAGCCCAATTCCAAAAACTTTATCATATACTACAAGTTAATTGATACCTGAATTAATGATGTAATGATATTCTTACCAGACTAACACTTGTTTATTTTCTTTAAAGATTTTATTGATTTATTTGAGAAAGTGTGTGTGTGAGTGTGTTGGTGTGTATGTGTGAGAAACAGAGTCAGAGAGAGAGCACAGAGGGAGAGGCAGACACCCCACAGAATGGGGAGCCAGATGCAGGACTCTGGGATCATGACCAGACCCAAAGGTAGACAATTAACTGATGGAGCCACCTAGGCGTCCCTAGACTAACACTCGTTCAAAGTATGTTTAACAGTTGTTGAGTTTGGGGGAGGGAAGGGGGATGGCGAGAATCTTAAAACAGTAAGAAAAATAACTTGTTATCTATAATGGAACCCCCATAAGACTATCAGCAAATTTTTTTAGCAGAGACTTTGCAAAATATAGATTGCAAAATATACATATATGCAAAGATATATATATATATATATATATGTATTTAGGATTTTGTTTTATTTACTTGACAGACAGAGATCAGAAGTAGACAGAGAGGCAGGCAGAGAGAGGGGGGGGGGGAAGAAGGCTACCCCCTGAGCAGAGGGCCTGATGTGGGGCTCAATCCCAGGACCCTGGGATCATGACCTGAGCCAAAGGCAGATGCTTTAACCCACTGAGCCACCCAGACCCCCTATTCAATATATATTGAATATATATTCAAAGTGCAGAAGGAAGGGAAGAAAGGAGGGAAGGAAAAAAAAAAAAAAACAACCTGCCAACCATGAACATTCAACAACCCAACAAAGCTGCCTTTCAAATTGGAAGGGCAGATAGTTTTTCAGACAGGTAAAAGCTGAAGGACTTTATCACCGGTACTAATTGGGCCTTACAGTACACATTAAAGGGACTTCCTCAAGCTGAAATGAAAATAAGTGACGGGAAATCATGTGAAACTATAAAACTGTTCAGGTAAATATATAGGTGAATTCAGAAAACTCTAGTGTTTCATGGTGGTGGTAAATCTTTAGATTTCTTACAAAGCTGGTAAAGAGCAACTGTGAAAGGGAAGGTTAGGAAAGGCAAATCTGCTTGACCACAAAGGCTTTTCTAGACGTATTAGTGAAAAGTACTTTCAGCAGTTCAGAAGGTGGAAATTGACTTCCTTAAAATTCTGTCTACCATTTAGAAAATCTTCATTTACTTATACGTATCCTGTATGAGGACCACTGTCCCAGGACCACTGTCCTATCCAGTACTTCAGTTGCTTTGGCAATATCCCCCATTGTGCCCATCCACATTCCGAAGGTGTCCCCGTTGGAGAGCTACTTCATGAGAAAGTGTGTTCCATTTTTAGATGCACCTACTTAAAATTATTCCTTAAATTTCTTCTTTGAGAATATCTATATTCTCAATAAATAACATAGATATTTAATATATAATACAAATAATAAATATCTATATTATTCCTTAAATATCTTTAAGCCAGAATCTAGTTCCTTATAATTTTCATAAACTGATTTTAATATGCTGATGTATCCAATTATTTTTCTTTCTTAAGATCTTTTACATGTTTGCAGATGGTTTTCGTGTTTTTGTGACATTTTCTTCAGGCTAGCAACCTAGCAATCTTTATCCCTCTTACCTATTCAAGCAAGATAATTTCAAGTCCACTTATCATCCTGGACATTTTTCCTTGAATGGCCCCATTTATCAACAACCCTTTTGAAATCTGGGGTCCAGCACTGAACCTGGTATTCTAAATGTGTTCTGAGCAGTGTAAATAGTGTGGGACTGTCGCCTGCCTTGTTCTGCACACTCTAATCCATTTGTCATAGCTTAGGTTTATATTTAGCTTTTTGTCTTAACAGCTCTATTATATTGTTAACTCAGAGTGAACTTAAGGTCAAGTATAATTTTTATTTCTTAAGTAGGCTGCACACGGGGCTTGAACTCACAGCCCTGAGTTCAAGACCTGAGCTAAGATCAAGAAATCATTTAACCATCTGAGGCACCCAGGCTCCTAAGCCCAGTAAAATTCTAAGCTCTCTTTCCTTGATTCTGTAAAATTGTTTTCTAGATACAAAGGTAAGACTTCAAATAAACTCCTCCATTTTTTTTGTTATTGTTAAATTTCAGTGACTTCTATTGAAATCTTTTAAATTCCTGATCTTAAAGTAACCCTATGAGGCTATTCACCTTGATTTTATGCCATCAAAAACTGATTTGCCATTAATGATTATCGAAGTTATCAATAACATGGTTAGTGAGAACAGACAGAGCTGTGCCTCACACAAGCAGGCAACCTTTGCTGACTGGCATGATATTTTTATAGTATTACAGTCATATTATACCATAAAAAAGCACTCTCTGAGAAAGTATTTTCAATACTGAAACTGACCCACTGAATTAACATTTGGCCTATCTTAGTTTAAGCATAATTCTTGAACGGCTTGCATACTTTCTAGGCAAAGAGTTACTGAGCTCTGTGTCTGAGAATTCTGACTTTGATTCTAGTTGCCAGGGATACCGTATTGACTATGACAATGTTTCTGTCCACTTAAATTCTATTAAGTAAACAACAAATAAGTAGGCAAGAAAGCAAGATAACTTCTAAAAGTGATTAGGTAACATGAAGAAAATGAAACGGGTTGGGGGAATAGAGTCACAGGGTGGTTCTTTTAAGTCAAATAGTTAGAAAAGTCTTCCTTTAGGTGACTTCTAAGTGGGACTTAAATGAACAGAAAGAGCCAGCCTTGCAAAGATCAGGAATAGGAAAGAAGAGAAAAGGTCAAGGTGGCTAGGAAGAGTAAATACAGAAGCCTGTCCTAGCTATTTTGCAATCCTACTTTCTTTAGTTGTCTAGTCATTCTCAAATATCCCAGAAAGATGCACTAGTACCTGTAGCCAACCGTGGACCTACAGCCCTACAGTTATAGCTCTGGGCTGATGGAACCCATTCTGGAGATTGGGGATGGGGGTAAGGTGGGTGGTTATACTAGTCCTTAAAGACTAATGAGAAATCACAAGCCATGATAGCCACCTCCATTCAGTGATCATAACCATCTCCAATTCTACATACTTTTTAAAGAACATATGAGTGATCACACCAGAAAAGGAAAAGAGTGAAGAATTCATGCAAATGAAGAATACTAGAAATACAAGTCAAAGAAAGTATGCTCTGTACTCAAGAACTACATAAACAAAGGCTTACCGCTTTCACAGATATGTGGAAAATCTATTGGGGAACATAAAATAATTCCATTTAGCTATAGCACAGGACATACAAAGATTACCAAGGTTAAGATATAAAGATAGGATGGGGAAATATCACTGAACAACAGTTTTTATGCCAAGCAGTTGAACTTGGTTCTGTATGAAACTGAGTGCTACTGCAAGTTTTCTGAGAATGGTAGTGACTGACCCAGAAGCTCAGTGGAAAACATAGATTAGGAAAGGGGAGAAAGTCATTATAATAATAATAATGAAATAATATTCATTATAATAATAAAAAGTCATTATAATAATCCAGTTAAGAAGTAATGACTGCTTGGGGGCACCTCTGCAGCTCAGTCTGTTAAGCGCCCCACTCTTGATTTCAGCTCAGGACACAATCTCAGGGTCGCGAAACTGAGCCTGGAGTAAACAAAAACAAAAAACAAAAAACAAAAAAAAAAAAGAAGAAGAAGAAAGAAAGAAAGAGAGAAAGAGAGAAAGAAAGAAAAAGAAAAAAAGTAAAGCTTGAGTTTTCTGGTGTAGAATTGCATGGGATTGAATATAAGAGACAGAGAAGAAAAGGTCCAAAGGACCAGAGGACCAATAGTTAATAAGAGTGACAAAAGAGAAACTATTGAAGATGACCATGAGGTTTTAGGCCTGATTGTACAAGAAACGAGGAAGCAGGAGCTGTTTGAGAACAGACTCAAAACAATCCAGGAGACCTGCCCTGGTCTCATCCTTGAAATACTACATAAATTTGGGCAAATTCACTTTAACTTAGTGTCTATATTTACATTATGTAAAATGCTGTTGGCAGAGCGTGGTTGAACTAGATTACCTCAAATCTCCTTTCCAGACAGTTCTGAGATCTTTAGCATATGGTTGTGAAATCTCTTTAAAGCAGGGATTAACTTCTGTCTAGAATATCAGCTTTATTTTGTTTATAACAAATAAATTAATAGATTCATATGACTTTTATAAAACCTTGAAATTAATAGAAAAATGTAGATACATCTGTTTCCTCTCGAATTTCTCTAATACTGCGGTCATACTTGTCTTTGTGTATGTTTGTAAAACTGGGATTTTACTAGTTTTGTAGCCAGTTTTTCAACATTATAGAATGAGTAATTTTCTGTACATCCTTAAATATTTAAAGCCATATTTTCTTAGTAGGTTGTTTGGTTATAGCCGTCAATGTTTCTTTTTTTTTTTTCTTTCAAGATTTTATTTATTTATTTGAGAGAGAGCATGCGAGGAGAGAGGTCGTGGGAGAAACAGACTCCCTGCTGAGCAGGGAGCCTGATGCAGGACTCCATTCCTGGACTCCGGGATCGTGACCTGAGTCAAAGGCAGTCACTTAACCAACTGAGCCACCCAGGTGCCCCTAGACATCAATGTTTCTAATAGCATTGAGGTAAACACATTTTTATGTAAATTTTAATGTATAACTATATATTATTTCCCCCAGATAAATGTCTAGACCTGGTATGTTTCATTCAAAGAACAGAGTTTTAGGATTTTTGATAAATTATCAAACTCTACTCCGGTTTGCTATTATATTTTGTCCTGTGCATTTTGCAACACACAAGTTGTAAATAACTATGTATTTAGTGTTTTTCTGTTCAGCTCTATCTTTTATTTTTATGTCTTTTTACAGGCTGTAATTCTATATTTCAATCTATATTTTCTTTTCTTTTATCAGATATATGTATTGTTGGTCCACCACCAATTTGATGTATGGTAATTTCTTCACAAGGGGGCATAAAGTAAAACTTTTAATTTTTAAATTTTTTCATTATCTGGCTACTACTGTCAACTTTCGTAGCACTTCTCATAGCTATCCAGTTTCTCTAGTTTTGCAGGTAGTAATTTATCCACAATCTAGGGTAACTGAATTCTTTATTTTTTAACAGTTCACAGTTCTCATTGCTTTTTGTTGTTTCACTGAGAATGTCCAGGACAATATTGAAGAGAAACGAACCGGTCATGTGTCCTTGACTTGCTCATCTTTATATACCTCAGAGCACGTGGAATGTGTTCTAAAATATGTACCGAAGAGGCGAGTGAGCTCAAGTTTTCTGGTGAACGGTCACCAATCTGACACGCAGACGTTACGGTCCCCCTTTGACAGATGGAGAAACTGAGGCTCAGGGTTACAGGGCAGGCACAGAGCCGGGAGCCAACCTGAAAAGGACAGCACCTGCACTCACGTGCTTCAGGAGGAGGTGAGCAGCGGCCTTCAGGGTCCCTCCCTCCGCCCTGCGGGACTGCGCGGTCACTCCCGCTGCGGCTCCGGCCTGGGGCGGCGCTGTCGCGCTCCATGCTGCATCCCTGTCCCCTCCACGAGGCTCGGGAGCACCGGGGCGTGGTGCTCGCCTCCCGTCTGCCCCCTGGAGGCCGGCGGGCGGCACTGCGCGCGGGCGGGGCGGGGCGGGCCTGGAGCGCGGAATCCGACAGCCGCGTGCGGCCTCGCCCCGAGACCCCGGGCCATGGCGCGGGTGCTCATCGCGGGCGCCGGGCTGACGGGAAGCCTGTGCGCAGCGCTGCTCAGGAAGGAGGCGCCCCCTCCAGTGCACCTCACGGTGTGGGAGGAGGCTGGGGACTCAGGTGGGTCGTGGGGTGGTCGAAACCGGGGAAAGGAAGCCTGCTTGCGGCCTACACCGGGAGGTCTGTGGGACGATCCGGTCACCGCGGCCACCACCTCCCGGCGGCAGCGTGCGCGATGCTAGCCGGCTCACGTGACCGGAGCCTCCAGCTCCCCGGAGACGCCCGGGGGGGCGGAGTAGGCGGTGACCCCCGCGCCGGGCGGGGAGCAAGGGAGTGGGAGGAGCCCCGCGGGGCCGGGAGGGAGGAGCGGGAGGAGCCCGGCGGGGCGGGGAGGGAGGAGCGGGAGGAGCCCTGGGTAGGAAGAGGGGGCCACTGGGGGAGTAGGAAGATCCCCGCGCGGGGTCAGGAGCGTGAGGAGGGAGGACACCCGGGATGAGGAGTGGGGATTTGGGGCGGGAGGCGGGAGGAGCCCCGCGCGGGTGAGGGAGGAGGAAGGAGCCTAGGGTAGGAGGAGAAGGGGGATAGGGAGAGAGGGAGCCTCCGTCAGGGTCTAGGTTCCAGAAGAGCAGGAGGAGCCCAAGGCTGGGGAAGTGGGCGTGGCGGGGGGGGGAGGGGAGTAGGAGAGGGAACCTTGGTAAGGGTCGGGGAAGAGCGGGAGGAGCACAGGTCTGGGGACCACGAGCGGGAGGAGTCCCGAGCGGGGTCAGGGAGGAGGAGCGGGAGGTGTGCCACCCCGAGGGCAGCCCAGGAGCTCTGGCGGTTTGCACAGCTTGGGCCTACCCCCTTGGCCAGTGCGCGGGTTTTTTTGTTTTTGTTGTTGTTGTTTTGGTTTTCATCTCGACCTGGCCCTGCTTTCCAGGCCATCTGCACATGTCGAGGATCCCAAAGTGCCCTTGGACCAGGACTACCAGGATCTAGTTGACAGACTCCCTTTTTTTTTCTCACGAAACCTGTTTGCGGGAGTGAAAACATGCTCCCAGTGATTATTCTGACATGTCATGCGTTTTTTCGTTGGACGTTCTCCACGCACCCATTCCTGTTGTTTAAATGTGTGAATCCAGGGGCCAGGCACAGCGCTGAACACCGCTGTGTCCTCTTTAAAAATACTTCGCAGTGACCAAGTTGTCCTAAGGATGGTAGAGGACAAAGCCCAAAACTAAAACAGAAAAGCACAACAAAGTCCTCTTTTAATACAGCCCTAATCTCTTTGGCCCCCCCGGGGGTGCATAATTGAGGTGTTCATTGCAGAAGGGTCATTCTGATGCACTAAGATGTTTCTTGTGAATGAATCCAAGGGGGAAGAATGACGACAGCCAGGAGCCCTTATAATCCACAGAGTACGGTTGACTTGGGTGCTCAGTACATCACCTGCACGCCTCACTATGCCAAGCAACACCAAAGGTGAGTTAGTTGGCAGAAATCAATCTTCATGCCCATAGGATGTAAAAAGATAGAAATCATTAACAGAGCGACACCTTGCCCCGTGATATAGTGAAGATATTACAATAACGTCATTGATGGCATTAGCCTGAGTTAAGTGGGAAAGCCAGAGTCCCTTCCTCCCAAGGGTGGTCCTGGATACTGGAAGAGACGCTACATCCAGGGTTCAATTTAAATATGAGTTACTGTGCTGTGTTGGCAAAGAGGACAGCTAGTCCTGGGGGTACTGCATACCTTTCTATGTTCACTGTCTGTAATTTTGAGATATACAAGAAAATAGGCCTTCAGCTAATGTCAGCAAGATTTATAGATTCGCAAAACGTTTCTGTTCTTCACCTGGATGATGGTTTACTGATTTTTTAAGGAAACTCTGTGCCCCACGTGGGACTTGAACTCACCACCTCAAGACCAAGAGTCCCCTGCTCTATTGACTGAGCCATCCAGGTGCCCCTTGAATTGTTTTCTTAATGTAAAACATGCACTGAGTCAATCTTATGAAGATTTCTAGTTATTATGTAGAGTGATACTCTCTAAGAATTCTTGGAAGAGAATAGAGTATTTTTAAGCTAACTGATAGTGGTATTTAATTATGTCATATATATTAATTTATTTCAGTTTTTATGATGACCTGTTAGCTCTTGGCATTTTGAAGCCTCTGACCTCTCCTATTGAAGGGATGGTGATGTAAGAAGGAGACTGTAACTTTGTGGCACCTCAAGGAGTTTCTTCAATTATTAAGCACTACTTGAAAGAATCAGGTGGGGATAGGAGTTTCTCTGCTTTCTTTTACTACTGGCATTTAAAGATAAAAGTTGTAAACATAATTAAATATTAATACTATAAAGAAAGTTATAAAATAGATGTTCTTCTCTTTACCAATAGCTGATTTTCTTTTATCCCTAATAATAGTTTTCAGTGTATGCGTCTAGAAAAAACTTTATTCATCTGTGTATTGATTTACATGACTGCCTCTATTTATTTATTCATGTGTGTTTATATTTATTCTTTTTAAGTATACCAATGGGATTATTTTTCATAAACCAACACCTTGTTTGGTCTATTTGTAATAAATCAGCCCCCCCCCCCCATTATCTATCTGTCTACCTCCTGTTGGTTCTGTTTCTCTGGAAAATCCTAATACATCATCATAAACTAAATCATATCTTAGGTCTATTTTCATAACAACAAATTCAGTATGCTTCATTTTTCTCAATGCCTGTTCAGTGTTATATGATTTCTTTATGAATAAATAAATTCATTGCTTATGTCAGGATTAGCTTTCTGGAAAATATTTAGGTTGTTGGTGGGGTGAGGGGTTGTTTTGGTTTTTGCTAATACCGGTATTGCTGCATTGTTTAAGTGTAACACACTTCTTTAGGCCTATCTGTAGGACCAGTTTCTAACAGGACAGTTGCTGTATCAAATGGTATTGTGAATTTTTAATTAAACTAGGTGGTTCCATCTGTTCCTCTTAAAGAATATCTCGTCAGCAGTGAATGAGGAGGTGCCTGGGTGGCTCAGTCAGCATCCGACTCTTGGTTTTTGTCTCAGGTCACAATCTCAGGGTGGTGGGATGGAGCCCCACTCTGAGCTCAGTGGGGAATCTGCTTGAGATTCTCTCCCTGTCCCTCTGTCCCTCCCACTCATGTTCTCTCTCTAAAACAAGTAAATAAATCTTTAAAAAAAAATTTAAAAAGCAGTGAATGAAAATTTCTCTCTCTGTGCATCTTGATATTATGGAGATTTTTAATTTTTGCTAGTGGGGCAGGTTAAAGCTGATGTCTTTTTGTGTTCTGATTTGTACTTCCATAGTTATGACTGAGTTTATGCATCTTTGTGTTTTTAGCGAGCTCTTTCCACCTTCTTTCTGTGAATTTCTTATTTATCTTTGTCCATTTTCTTATGGATTTTTTATGGAGTACCTATGTCCATCTCTTATAACCTTTGTCCATTTTCTATTAGGATTTTCATTTATTCTTTATGTATTTTATGCATGTTATGAAATGATCTTTTTTTAAAAAGTTGATAAGTGATCTTTGATGATAAACAATTTGGGTTTTTTTAATTTTTTAAAGATTTTATTTTTGTGGGGGAAGCAAGCGCATGTGCATGAGGCAGCAGGCAGAAGGAGAAACAGATTCCTCAGGTGAGCAGGGCGCCCGGCCCAGAACTTGATCCCAGGGCCCCGGGGAACATGACCTGAGCAGATGCTTCACTGACTGAGCCCCCCAGGCACCCAACAATTTGTTTTTTTAATTTTTTTTTAAGATTTAATTAATTTATTTATTTGACAGAGAGCACAAGCAGGCAGAGAGAGAGAGAGAGAGAGAGAGGAAGCAGGCTCCCCGCTGAGCCGAGAGCCCAATGTGGGCCATGACCCACCCAAGCGCCCCAATTTGTTTTTTTTTAACAGAAGTAAGTTTCTTGATGAATCATAAGTAAGTAAGGTGCCCAATTCAAGATCACTGATGAAAGGTGCTGAGACGTTTTCTTCTATAAACTGTTTCTAGAATAATTATTTTTTTTTTCTAGAATAATTATTGTTTTGATTTTCTTCATCAAGTTTTACTTGTTGGGAACCCCAAGAATCCCTGATAGCAGGCAAGGGAGGGGTCGGTTAGATTCAATATCATACAACATGGGGACATAGTAGATGTCATTCTGGTTAGACAGCTTCTTATAATATATAATATATAATATATAATGTAAAATATATAATATATAATTATAATTATATAGTATTATATTATATTAATTATATATTTAATATATTTTATAGATATAATTATATATAAATATCTAATATATTTTATATATGATTTGGTTATTAACATATAACTATATATAATATATAATATATGTATATGTATTATATACACAAATATATATAATAGGATATTATTATATATAATAGGATATATTTGTATGTATATGATTTATTATAAAGAATTGGCTCTTGATTAGGGAGATTGGCAGGTGTCACGATCTGCAGGATGAACTGGCAAATCCCAATACAAGGGGTAGAAAAACTCCCAACAACTCCTTCTCCCAGTCTGAAGGCTCTCAGTCAGGAAGATTCTTTCATTTTGGGGAGGGTCAGTCTTTTTGTTTCACACGTGCCAATGACTGGATGAGAGCCATGGGTATTAAGTAGGGAGGGTAATCTGCCTTACTCATTCTACCAATTTAAACGTTAATCTCATCCAAAATCATTGTCAAAGACAGAGCCAGAATAATATTTGACCAAATATCTTGGGGGGGACTCCATGACCCAGTCAAGCTAGTGCATAAAATTAACCCTTACAGAATGTGATAGCATTGGATTTTTGTAGAATGTCACCGTCAGCTTCATCTCTTGCCACCATATAACTTTTTAAAAAATCTCATTTCCATCATGATTTGACCCAATTTGGATGTTCCTATTTACTGAAATCCTCAAGTACTTACCAGCTGTATTATATGTCCTATCCATCCGTCCACGCACGTACACATCCCTTCAGTAAACACTTACTGAGTACTTCCTATATGCCAGATGCTGTGTTAGGTGCTAAGGATACAAAAACCAAAGTCCTTGCCCTCTTACATCTGTTGTTCTTCTGGCAGAGGAACAGTTCTTGAATACACAGTACCTACATCCTTCTCTTGGTAGGTGTTTGGGAGAATATATATTTTATCTTCCAATTTTGCTTTGGAAGCTCTTGGGAAAAGAGGTCATATTTAATTATTTGTGGCTCACATAGAGTTTAACCTATCCTGTACATGGCTTGGGTCTCAGAACGTACCCTTGTACCAGGTGCCGCCGGTGCTGCCGGCCTGGGGTCCACAATTAAGAGAACCACAGACATACACCTTGCAGAATACTTTGGGATGCATATCCAGGGCATCCGGCTGGGTATGGAGAATTTCTAGGTCCGTGGACTTCAGTTCCCTGAAGCACACATGCCTGCTTACCACTGCCCGTAACCGTGCACCGCTCTTTCCCACGGCACCGTAAATAAATAGAACCGAGTGAAGGGGAACGGTTCAGGCCGGCCTGGAGCTGGCGGGTGGGAGTTGAAGGGGCCTTGGGGCAAGCAGGCAGGTTGGAGTCTGTTTACTAGCTCTTGCTCCAGTGTATGAACAGAACGAAGCTAATTGCCTCAAAGAGACGGACGCCTGGGCCTAGTTAGCACCTTGTTCCTTCTAATATATTTGCATTTGATTTAAAAACTGAATGTTCACAGTGTTGCCGCGGGATTCCAGGGACAGTGAAAGCATCTGAGGTCTAGAGACGTGACATCGAGGAAATGAGTGGTTTTGGATGGATAAGACATGCCTGATACAGGCAGATATTTTGAATCAATGTCAGAAGGACTGTGGAGGGACCTTCTAGGGGAGGAGGATGGAGTCGCCTCAGGAAGGAAGCTTCAGGGCCAGGCAGACATAAGCCGGATGTTGCATGCCTGGGATGCTGTGGTGTCCCCTGGAAATGATGAACGAGATCTTCCAACGTGCTTTTGTGTCTTGTTCTTTCTTCATTTCTTGCTTTTCTGTTCCTGAGACTGCATACAAGCAGATTTGTAAAAACAAATCCAAGTTTTCTGGTAATTGAGATGTGAGTAAGTGCTTGGTCTCACAGAGACTTAGCGATCCAGGGATATTTTCTTATCTTTTGGTTTATGGTTCCTGATTCATTCTCTTCAACTGGTACTTAGGAAATTGCAGTATGTGGCGAGTACTCTACTGTGTATGAGATACGGTCTTCACAGACACAGACACAGAGCAGACATGATTCCTTCCCTGGGGGCTCACAGGTTAATAGGGAAGAAAATATTAGTCAAATAACTACTCAGTTAATTATCAAAATACCTTGGTGATAAAGAGGAAAAATGCGATGAGAGGACATTCTCAACTGTATTTCTCTTCATTCTAATTTTTTTTTAAAGATTTTATTTATTTGACAGAAATCACAAGTAGGCAGAGAGGCAGGCAGAGAGAGGGGGAGGAAGGCTCCCCGCCAACCAGAGAGCCCGATGTGGTGCTCGATCCTAGGACCCTGGGATCATGACCTGAGCCAAAGGAAGAGGCTTTAACCCACTGAGCCACCCAGGTGCCCCCTCATTCCAATTCTTAATAAAGGTAAATTGATCCACTAATGAGAGCTTGGATCTCGTTCACAGACACCTTTTTCAGGTTTAAGAGGGAAAGAGAGGAATTCCGACTTAATGGGGAAGTGAGCCCAGAGAAGGGCACCTTCACTGTTCAGTTCCCCTGAATGGATCCAGTCTGTAACTCCTCTCTCTCTGCCTGTTCATACTGGAAACCCTGAGGATGTGAACATGACCTTGCTTTTGGACAGGTGCTGATGTCTGCTTCAGACACCGTGTGACTCAGGTCAACCTGCGGAATGACAAGTGGGAAGTCTCCAAGGAAACAGGTCCCCCTAAAACTAACCCCTAAACCTCTCAAGTTTTCCTGTCATTTTGCTTCTATTTTAAAGGCCTCAACCCATAGTTAAGCCCTCTTAACTGTACAATAGAATTCAGTGCAACTGAGAATGTGCAAAACCTCAGAAAAGAAAAAAAAAAATCAGATTTCACATGGGGAACAAAGTGTTTTATTATTTCTTTCAAGTTCTGCCCCCTTTACACTTTTCTGGATGCATTTCTCAAGGCAGGCATTGCAAGAGATTTTGAGGAGAGATCAATGGTGATCAAACACAAGCATGGCAGAAATGCCTTTTCTGAGGGTTAATGAGGTCACATTGTTTGTCATATTTTTTGAAGTCTTAGAATACTTGTGGATTTTTATTCTGATGACAAAGTGCAGCTGTTTTTAGTCAACTCTTTTAAATAAATTTCTTTCGTAGTGCATCCATTTCAGAATCAGCCAACTGGGCCCCCAGTGAACCTTCCCCTGTGTGAATGCCAGACACTTCCATTATTTGTGGGAGTTAATCTCCAGGTTAATCTCCAAAGATAGATTTTTTTGGAATCACATATAAGTAAATAAAAATCCCCATCTGGATCTCTGCATCTGAGACTTGTTTTGAATTCATATATAAATTCTTTATTTCCACACAATTGTGCTATGTTAACCATCTCTGAACATAAATTACACTTTTCCACTGCTGAAATTCTCAAGTGACTCAATGAGTATTTCATTCTTTTCTCCTCCAGGGTCCCCTGGGGACCCTAGATTTGGAAGGAGTTCACTTATAAAACTGTCATCATTCACACCATCTTTCCCCCTGCCTTTTATTTTTATTTTTACTGAAATATACATATAGAAAAATCCATGTGTATTAAGTACACATCTTGGTCAATTCTGGCAAACTGAACATACACCCATATAACCAGTGTCCCTCCCAAGAAACAAGACACACCAGTGCCCTGAGAAGCCCCCACTCACACTCCTGTCCCATCAATGGTTCTCCCATCCCCCAGTAGCTATCTGCCTAACTTCTAGCAGCATAGACTTTTTCTTGTCTGTTTCTGTGCTTTATTTACATGAAATCAAACAGTACATGTGCTTAAGTGTTTAGCATATTTCTCTTTCCATTTTTTGTAAGTTATCTTATTGATACATGTAGTTAAAAATGTTTCTTTTTTTTAAGATTTTATTTATTTATTCATAAGAGACAGGGAAAAAGAGGGAGAAGAAGTCTCCCTAAGGAGCAGGGAGCCTGATATGGGGCTTGATCCCAGGACCCCAGGATCATGACCTGAACCGAAAGCAGATGCCAAATCTACTGAGCCATCCAGGCACCCAAAATTGTTTCTTCTTACTGCTGTGTAGTATTACACTGTAGGGACCTAGCACATTTTATCCATTTCCGTTGATGGATATCTGGGCAGTTTTCTTGTTGATGCTTCTACGGATAGTGCTCGCTCCTGTGAGCATTTTTCTGGATTTCCCTTGGTGAGCAATTTGTATACATCTCTCTTGTATCTATATACATAGGAGATCATCAACGTATTTTATGTTTTCAATTTTTTAAAGATTTTTATTTATTTATACAACAGACAGAGATCACAAGTAGGCAGAGAAGCAGGCCGAGAGAGAGGAAGGGAAGCAGGCTCCGTATAGAGCAGAGAGCACGATGCGGGGCTAGATCCCAGAACCCTGGGATCATGGCCTGAGCTGAAGGCAGAGGCTTTAACCCACTGAGCCACCCAGGTGCCCCTTTATGTTTTCAATTTTATTGATGAAACACTTACATCACTGACAATGTCTGATCCACATAAATCAACCAGAGTGACTCTGTTGAGTTGATATAATTTTTTTTCCCTAAATCATAGAAACTCAGCATTTTAGTTAGCCAGGCTTCCCTCTTGGTTTCAGTCAAGCTCATTTCATTTCCACCCTGTGCACCGTCTGCCTCTTGCCCGGTAGACCTACTCGTGCTCACTGTACTCATGCTTACTCCTCCCTCTTTGCTTGTACTTCTTAGTCATCATACTTCTAGTGATAAGTAACAACAGCAACTGTGTATTGAGCACTAACCGTGTGAAAAAAGTTATATTTTTTACTTTATTTTATTTGACCCTTACATTATTTTCATGTTATGCAAATATTACTGTCCCAATTGATCAGTAACTTTAAAATTATGATTATTATGATACAAATCTACAAAACAAGGACCAAGAACAATGTAGTTAACCTTCATGGACTCAACCCTCAGATTTAATTTATGTAGAAAGTCTGACATTTTTGCTTCAATTTTTTCCTGTCCCCAAGCTTTAGAATGAGACAACTTGCTCAAGTCACGCTACCATTAAGGGAAAGAGCTGATATTAGAGCCCAGAAGATATAAGACTCTTCATTAGTGTCCCTGTAAATTCTATCCTCCCGCTCATACTTGGTATTATTTCAAGGTCATACCTCCTTCAGATGGCTCTTCCTTGAATGACTCCATCCTGTTTTAGCTTTACTTTTTCCAAGAATACCAGCCAGTGTTTATTCATTTAGCCAACAAATATTTACAAACTTTTTTAGGTACCAGGAATGCTAGTTAGAATCTTTCCATGTCTCTTGTAATTCTTACTACAGCCTGTGGGGGAGCTACTTACTACAGCCTGTGGGGAGTTCAGCTGACCCAAGGGGAAACCACAGTTTAGAGCCTAAATCCCTTTTTAGTGCTCTAGATCTAGGAGTCCCCCAAGCCAGCACCCATCTCAAGTGCATCTGCTTCTAAAACCAATGCTTTTTTTTTTTAAAAGATTTTATTTATTTATTTGACACAGAGACAGATCACAAGTAGGCAGAGAGGAAGGCAGAGAGGGGGAAGCAGGCTCCCTGCTGAGCAGAGAGCTGGATGCGGGTTCCATCCCAGGACCTTGGGATCATGACCTGAGCTGAAGGCAGAGGATTTAACCCACTGAGCCACCCAGGCACCCTAAAACCAATGCTTTTAATAACCTCTAAAATGTTCCTTGGAGAAGGAATGTTACTTTTTATTTTTTTGGTAATGGTAGTCAGTATGCAATGCCAGCTGGGTGTGAGTCCCTCTCCCCAGTGTGTTCCATCTCCCGTTACACAAGTGGCAATGTCCACATCCAGAGGGGTGTGTGATGGGCACTGGGTCGAGGGCTACTTTGGGAAGCCAGGGCTGGATCCCATCTTCACCACACCCAGTGCAGGGCTGCTTCTCTGTGACATGACGTGCAGGTCTCCAGGCAGGAGGGGGCAAGTATGTGAACAGGTCCATCCAACAAAATCAAACCTCTGGTTAACTCTCTGATAAAAACTTTTTCTTCAAGCCCACATCCAGTGACCTCATCATCCCATGTGAACCTGTTCTCAGTCTTCACCCTCCTTCCTTCAGAGCCTCCTTCTGAGGCACCTCTTCCCCTGGCCACTCGGCACCTCAACTCTCCTTGCTTTCTCTCTAACTGCAATCACACTCTCTCTCCTTCCTAAGTGACTCTTCCCCTTCCTCCTAAAATACAGCCAATACTCAAGGCTTTGCCTTGAACTCTCTTCTTTTTGTGTTCTCTCTCTGTCAGCGATCTCATTTACCCCAGGACTTCCTGTGTAGAAGACCCCAAATCCTTTTATTTTTAGCCCTGATTTCTCCTTTGTGATTTCTTTATTTCCTTTTTATTTTTAATTATTTTTTTATTTTTTATTATGTTATGTTAGATTTAGACCCAGGGCTGGAGCTGCCTGTGGAGTTCAACTCGTGCCAAGCAAATTTTGGCATTTGCTTTCCACCCCACACCTGTTCCTCCCTTTCATCCCACTGGTTGGCTATTCTCTCTGTCGTGACCCCATGCCTCATTGACCTCTTGCCTGTGCTTTTATAAGGGCTCTTCCTGTTCCTGATTTCTACTTAAACCCAGCCTGGTAACTGAAACCAAAGTCCTTTTCTTAAGGGCACCACGGGTCATTTCAGTCTCCCATCCAAATAAATTTTGAGGTCTCCCTGGTGCCCACCAACTAAAATTGACCCGTCTGTGTCCCCTTTTTATCTAATTTCAACTGATCTTTCAAATCAAATTAATCTTTTTTTTTTTCTCCTGATGTGTCTACACTTTCCCTTTTCTGAATCTTTTCCTAATGCGTTTTCTTTCTTTTAAACCAGGGATGATGGACAGTAGGGGATAAGTCCCATCAAAGGGAATCCACTTCAAATGGGGAATGGGACCCACATTTTATACTTGGCAAGAATAAGAGGGTTGATTAGGGACTTTAACTTACAAAGTGTAACTGAAAATTATGTTATAAACATAAGTTTATTTTCCTTATAATTAATAAGACTTAGGTTATAAATGAAATTATGTGCTAATTCTTGGAAAGTACAAAGAGCAATTATTGATCATGTTTTGGCATGATTTTCTGGCAACTGTAAAATAAAGTGACTCAATCACATTGATTTTGACTTTTGCAATACAAATATAAATGATTTTTTAAAAATTTTGGAAACTTAGTTTTATTTAGAGCACCTTTTAAATTAACTTGATTTTACAAGCACCACGTCAGTCCTTTAATTACTTGGGTTCTCTGTACTAGATCCTCATTTATGAGTGTCTTTGCATGGAATTTGAGTGGTTCTTCCCTGTCTCTTCTTTCATCGAACTGTATGCACCTGTGCAGAGTTTCCAATATCTACATTTAGCACTAGGTTACTGTTGATGTTGTAATCATTAAACAATTTGCAAGACTTCCTTTGATGACCTGACACTTTTCCCTTAGGTCTTCTATGGTGTTTACCATGGTTTGAGTGTTTGAGTACGTATCTGTTCTACCAGGTTTTCAGTTTCTTGCAAGGCAAGAATAGTGCTTTGTTCTTTTCTGTACCTTTGTCAGAATCCATGGAAATGTCTTATACATAGTAAAAATTTAAGAAGTATTTGTTGAATTCTGTTTTCTATTGGTTCCCCAGTAGAACCAAGCTTTGCCTTTTGCTAGATCTCATCATTGGACACAATGCCATCTAGTTTATGGAAAAATGGGCCATTTTTTTTCTATAAATGTACTGTACTAATGAGGAGTTCCATTCCAAATCAAGGAGTCAACTTCAAATATACCAATAGTGATATAGCCAATAGTGCTTCATAAAAGAGAGAATAACTAAAATCTTCTATGATAGCAAGTAAAACGTGTATTCCAAATCTTGTAAAATATTTATTGGTACATGATGTGTAATGGTTATTTGTGCTAAAATATATACATAAAATGAAAAGATATAAATTAGGCTATTTAACGTAAGTGTAAAAGTTGTTACAAAAATCAGTTAAGATTCTAATTGACAATATTCTCTTCTCTGTCCTAAACTTAGAAGGGACTTTGGAAGATGATTTTAATAATCCAATTCTTTCTAGGACCCCTGGGTGGCTCAGTTGGTTAAGGGTCTGCCTTCAGCTCAGATCATGATCCTAAAGTCCTGGAATTGAGCCCTGAATCAGAGTGGGGAGATGTCCCTGCTCAGCAGGGAGCCTGATTCTCCCTCTTCCACTCCCCCATCCTTGTGCTCTCTCTCTCTCTTTCTGCCAAATAAATAAATAAAATCCTTTTCTTAAAAGATTTAAAAATATTTTAATATAATAATTTTTAATAATAAAATATATTTTTATTTAAAAATAACTATATTCTTTTAAAAAAATTTCACTCAAGGAGTAGAAGTGTGTACCTTTGGCTCAGGTCATGATCTCAGGGTCCTGGGATCAAGTCTCATGTTGAGCTCCCAGGTTCGCAGGGAGTCTGCCTCTCCCTCTGCCCCTAGCACCTGCTTGTGTTCTCTCTCTCTCTCACTCTCTCAAATAAATAAAATATTTTAAAATTAATTAATTAATTAATTAAAATTTTTCAAAAACCTCACTGGAGTATGCCTTAAGCAGATTACTTTACTCCTAAGTAAGTAGAGATTGAGTTTGGGAGAAGCTGACAATTCTGTCAACTTTAGATTTGCCTCATCTTATTTCAGGGGTCATGCAGTACCTCTTTGAGGACAAGATAATAATTTTGTTTCTACCACTAAGAGCTGAGCTAACATTTTACCCAGTCACCCCTTTCTTACTCAACTTAAAGCCGTTCAGTTGGAGAACAAATAAATACTACATAAGAGCAAAAAGTAGTCATGGCATTCTCCTTGATATTTAGTAATGAGAATACTTCACATACCATTGGAAAGCCATTCAAACTATTACCAGGTCAGTGGAAGGGACATTCTTCTTCTGGGCAGAAGACAATGCCCAGACTTAGCATGTACTGTTATATCAAAATCAATGAATGAATAAAGGTGGCAAAAATCCAAGAGTGGTAGGAAATACGTGGCTGTGATTGAGAAGCATTGTGATCTATGAAGTGGGTTGAGGCAGTGACCACCAACATTGCTAACATCTAACTAGGAAAAAAAAAAAAAAAGAATTGCCTCCATAACTTGAACAACCTTGCTCTCTCTTACAAAGCTTTTATTCATAAGTAGCAATGTAGTGTACCTGGCCTAATGTGGGTTTTTTCCAAATGTTCTGATGAATATACTCTGGGGTCAAATTAAAATAGATAATGTAAGCAAAAATGAGCTTTTATACCATTTTTTATACTTCCCTTTCTTTTCAGTACCTGAATCTATCCTTCTGGCTCGGAGTTTCTCTTTGTTGCCCTAGCAATGCCTATTAACTTGGAGGCTCCTTAATAAAGAAGGCTGCCTTGTGATGTATTTTTCGATGCCCCCATGTACTTGTGACAGCTGAAATCAGATGCTGTTCTCTGTTCCTCTCCAGTCGTAACATGCTATTTCCTAACCTTTAGCTGGGTCAGGTATTAGGACCCATGACTTCAGGACCATTTATCAAGAAACAGTTGTTCAGTTCAACTCCTATGAAATAATACTTCATTCAGACTTCTTTGGTCTTACCATGAAACTTTTTTTTTAAATTTTTTATTTTTTATAAACATATATTTTTATCCCCAGGGGTACAGGTCTGTGAATCGCCAGGTTTACACACTTCCCCAGCAAATTCTCATTTGAAACAGTTTATTAGAGAGCAAAGCAACATCCATTTCTGGAATCCGTATGTTATCGTATTAGGCTTCTTGGATGACCCTGCCTTGGTGGACTCACTCAAGGCACCCCTGTGGACTCACCCATTCATTTATTTTGTCATCAGCACATTCTTATTAAAAGAAAACTTTCACTACACATGGCATTATATTCATCCAGAATGAATGCCATCATTTGTGAGAAAAAGTATAAATTCTCAGTTATCCAAAGGCTAAAGGATAATTATTATTTACATACCATCACTATGAGAATTATTAAAGGATGTACTTAAGCAGGAAGAAAAGCAAGACCAAAGGAAAAAAATAAGACATACAGGAAGCAATAGTGAGCATGGAGTTTCATCAATGGATTTGTACATGTAATTAACTATCACCTGCAAACAAATAGCTATTTTTTCATATTTTTAAAAACATTAAACCAAGATACTAGACAGCACCAAGGAGATTGTATGTGCATATGTTCAATGGGTGATTAAATTTGTGATTCCAGAAAAAAATAACTGGATAAAATTATAGCTTCTAAACTGGCAGAGGGGGTCACCTTGATGGCTCAGTTGGTTAAGTGACTGCCTTCAGCTCAGGTCATGATCCTGGAGTCCAGGGATCAAGTCCTGCACTGGGCTCCCAGCTCCAAGGGGGGTCTGCTTCTCCCTCTGACTTCTCCTCACTCATGCTCTCTCGCTGTCTCTCAAATAAATAAGTAAATAAATATTTAAACTGGAAGAGGGAAGAACATGGAATTGAGGAAAATGTCCATTCAATAAAAGTTAGGAAAAGAAAGAAAATGAACAAAGGGAAGAGAAAATACAGAAGATGACAGAAGTAAGCTCAGAGTGTTGGTAGTCAACCTCATGTCAACATGTCAGTCCCACCAAGAAGAAAGACTCAGTGCAGGTGCTCTGGTGTGTGCCAGGTGTGGCTCTGAGTTCTCTATCCAGAGCAGCTCATGGGCTCTTAACCGACAGCCCATGAAGGGGGGACATTTCTTACTCCCATTCTGTAAATGAGGATACTGAAGTGTAGAGAGAGTAGGTCTCATGCCAGAAGTCACACAGGTTCAAGGTTGGAGCCAGGATTTGATTCAGGTCAAGTGTTCTTGGGCCTAATACTCTCCACTGGCATCACTGTTTAATCGCTAATGTTGCCTGGGAAACACGAGTTGCAGAATTGTATATTCAGTATGATGCCACTTGTTAAAATGCTAAAATCCATAAAACAGTGGTCTATACATACGTATAGACCATAAAAATATGGTGTATATATGGTCTATACGTAGTGTATGTTAAAAGTATTGGGAAAACACATTCATCAGAATTCCAGAACGATGCCAGTTTCAAGATAGTAGTTATCTTTGGAGAGAGAGAGAGAAAAATAGTATATGATCTCAGAGGGCTTCAGCTGTATCTGTTATGTATTTGTTTTTAATATATGGTCTGTGGGGTGCCTGCATAGCTCAGTTGGTTAAGCGTCCAACTCTTGATTTCACATCAGGTCATGATCTCAGGGTCCCGGGACTGATTCCCGTTTAATTCTCCCTGACCCCGCTAACCCCTCCCCATGTTCTCCCTTCCTCTCTCTTTCTGTGTCAAATAAATAAATAAATCTTTAAAAAAACAATATATGGTATGAAGCAAACATGGCAAAAATGTTACACTTTGTTATGGCTGGGTGATGATTCACAAGTGTTTTTGTAATATTTTCTATTCTCTTTGTATGTTTGGAATATTTCACAATTAACATATTTTCTCTTAAAGCAAAGAAACAGTCCTAGGAAGGAGACTCTTCTCTCTTCTATACTCTAGGAAATTAGTCATTGAATCCTGAATTTTAAATTGTTCTTTTTACATATGGCTCATTCTGTAGAATACACTGCTACCCACCATTGTGCATGTACAAAACTATAACAGTGTTGCTGTTTGGGGGAGCAGTACCTAACAGACCTTTCCTTCACTCGAATTTGGAACCAAATTGACAAAGACAAAGAAGTCAGATAAATGCAAATCAGACTATCACCATTTGTTACTTACAAGACATCTTGGAGAATGTGGTGGGGTGTGTGTGGCAAAAGTGGGCTTTTAATACTGAACAGACCTATCCAGCCAAGCAGGTGGCCCTGGAGAATCATGGACCGTTGGAAGGGAGGGCCTGCCCCTGTGAGATTTACGCCAGTGAGAGGAAAGACCAGGCTGGAGTTTTCCTGCATGAGGGAGGAAGCAGCTGAGCTCTCTATACCCAGCTCCTCCCCATGGCCCCTCTGGCCTCAATTCACGACTGTGGAAGACTGAGGCATGCAAGAGAGGCTGGAACTTTCTAGAGAAAATTATCCTAGTGGAAATCGGAAGAGTCAGGAAGAAATCTTCTATAATCCTCCCAAGCCCACTCAAACAAGAGTAAATCCGTCTTCTGTAGCTTCCAGATGCTCAGAATACTAGGAGTTTTGAGGACATGAGTCATTAATATCATTAATTCATAGCCTGATTGGCACATCTGGAAACAGGCCGTCCCATCACAGCAGATATTCTTACCAACTAATTAGTTTATGTATGTATTTTCATTCATGAATTCATTTATTATTTCCTTTTCTGAGAGACTCTCTCCCTTCGTGCTCTCCCTTCTGGAGCTCTTCTCTACGTGAGTTGCTCTGTGATCCCGCCTCAGAGCTGCCATTCCCCATCATTTGGGATATTTCCACCACCTCTGCCCTATGTCATGTCCTACTTCCTGCTTGTTTGCTTCACTCCCTCGTTGGGGTAGAAGGTGTCTCTCTGTGGTTTCCTGACAACAGGTACATGGGAGATTCACTCTTCAAACATGCCTCTATAGAAGCATCTTTTCCCCACTCTTCCCTACTGCTTTCCATCTTTGGGGCTTTTTTCTACTTTTTTTTTTTTTAAGATTTTATTTATTTATTTGACAGATATCACAAGTAGGCCGAGAGGCAGGCAGAGGAGGTGGGGGAAGCAGGCTCCCCGCTGAGCAGAGAACCTGATGTGGGGCTCGATCCCAGGACCCTGAGATCATGACCTGAGCCAAAGGCAGAGGCTTTAACCCACTGAGCCACCCAGGCGCCCCCTTTTTTCTACTCTTCAAGTCTTCTTCAGTGTTATCCTTCCTTCCTACTGCTGCATGTTTTTGACTGTTTTATTTTTATTGTTGTGTCCTTTATTATAAAATAAGATACAATAGCTTCTCTTATCCATCTGAGGATAACAAACTTTTTTTTTCCAAGTTTCCTTTACCTTTCCTCTTGGTTCCTGCTTTTGTTTGTTTGCTTTTGGCTTTTGGTGTTCTTCATGGCCGGTGACCCTTGGTCGTCCGTTTCTATTTTAAAGGCACACTGCTGTAATGCCAGTTGAAAGTTTCGTGTGTGTGTGTGTGTGTGTGTGTTTGTGTAGTGGGAAGAGGGGACCTGTGGGCTGGCACACTTCACTGAAGGAGGCAAAGTTCTGACCGTTGGCGAGGAGACCACTCAACAGGACTGCAGTTGACCCATATAGCCCCTTTGTAGGAATCAGAAAAAAGGATCCCCTGGAGCACATGAGTTGTTGACCTGTGGATGACTTCATGCTGATTAGAAAAAGGTAGCCCCCTCCCTTGTATGGGGGGTAAAGACTGGATTTCATTCTTTACTCACCCTCTCAGGCAATGTCTGTTGCCTGAGAAACTGTGAGGGCCCAGCTCCTGAATGTGTTGGTGTGTTTAGGCCTTTTTCCTCAGATGGTCAGTGCTCTGCCTGGGGGCGAGGCTGGCTGGGGTTGTGAGGGTGGGGAGGGTCTAAAGGTCTGGTGCCAGAGTTCCAGGAGCCACGTAGAGGAAGAAAGCCGGGGAGGGGAGAAGGTCTCACCGGTGAATGTGTAGGCTTTCCCTTAATCCTCTGTTGCACTGAGGAGAGCGACCAGTACCCAGATAACCAAGCCTGTCTGACTCAGCGTCCCAAGAGTGACTTCACAGTCTTCTGGTCGTGAGGGGCAGGGGAGGAAATGGGGGGAATCCCTGGAACCCAAGGACTCAACCATACTCTTGTTTTCTTCTCCATCCCTCCCCGTTCCTTCTAAGACACAGTTCCTGAATCTTCTTGGAATTTTGCATCTCTGGGGGCTTCCCATGTCTTACCTGCTTCTCAGACTTAGAGTTCAGGCTCTCTCTAATGAGCCTGGGAAACTTCCCTGCGTCCATCTACTGAATGACTTTCGAACTTTTGGTGCTGTGCCTCCCCTACTGTTTTCTCAAATGTTCTTTGTCCTTTTGTGTTTATTCTGTTTTTATGTGGGTAATGTCATCTTAGTAGGAAATCGTAAAGAAGTAGAAAAAAACACGGACGCTCTGTTCGTTGTGTTTCATTGGAAAGTCCTCACTTCTTTATCATTTGGGGCAAGGTTTCTGGTTTACTAAACTTCTGCATTGACTCATTCTAGCGTGAGTTCTAAATTTGGTAGTGAAGGGTTTGATGCATTTTACTCAATACTGTAGTTGTTGGTGTTGCTCTTACTGTTCGGATTTTTTTTTAAGATTTTGTTTATTCTGTTTCTGATTTTCTTTGGCAGTAGTAAGGTGCTAGGGTCCTTTGCAAGATTGAGAAGATGAAGTAGATTTAATTAAGGGTGAAGGTCCAGCTTTGGTGTGCACATTCATTCACTTGGACCTCCTGTCATCCCACAAAGTTAATGGGGCAGATGAATGGACCCAATCGCATCTTTACGATCCTGCTTGTACCCTGCAGCAGCCCTCTGTCCAAGCAATAGAAAGTAATATCGTTTACCAACCACTTGACCTGAGTGCTTCTTCTTTGTGTGTGGCTATGCCCTTGCAAGATCTTAATTACAAGCCTGAATAGCTAATTTGGTAAGATACAGTGATCTAGAAGATGATGGATTACTTCTTTCACCACAAAATCTATTTGAATACCAGTCAGTCAGTGTTTGCATGTGCTTGTGTGCATGTGTGTGCACGTACATATATACATTTGTGCATATATGCAGATATGGGCATATGTGTGTGTATGTATAGAATTGCACATCTAAGCTATGATTGCAAACTCAGGGAGTGTTATTTGTAAACATAATTCTTGTTAACAAAAAAAAAAAAAACTAAATAAATTGAAAATAAAAATGAAGCTTGCTAGAAACCTGTTTACAGATGCTCCTCTTCCCTTGGTGCCAAATGCTTTTGTGCTCTGCTGCGGATTCCACCACCTGAACTGTTTCCAGAACTTGGGCACTCTACGTGCAGTTACCAGGACGACCCCAGGGCATTTGTACATTTGAAGAACATTGATCATCCTGTGAAAGGAGAAGGTTTACAGGTTTCTTTGTGCTCTGTAGAGCGTATTTCATACGAGGATTGAGGATTTTATGTAGAATGAATTAATGATGATATGAAGTCTTTGGTTCAAATATATCTTTCACACACACACATACACACACACACACAACAACAACAACAACAACAAAAATGCAGCATCCTTTTTTGTTACTCAGATGACAGAAAAGTCAACTTTCTCCTTGCCGATATATTTTTTTAAGATTTTATTTATTCATTTGACAGAGAGCACAAGTAGGCAGAGAGGCACGCAGAGAGAGATGGGGGGAAGCAGGCTCACCTCTGAGCAGAGAGCCCAATGTGGGGCCCGTTCCCATGACCCCAAGATCATGACCTGAGCCGAAGGCAGAAGCCTTAACCCACTGAGCCATCCAGGTGCCCATTTCCTTGCCAATATTTCTTACCATTGGGTCATTGGGGTGGGTAAAGAAACTATAGTGTTATCTGCTTTCAGACTAGGGCAAGGGTTTTTAGTACTTGAGGTGTGTTGAAAGGCTAAATAGAGTCAGTATTTGGACAAAATTATCCAGAGAGCCAATGTTATACAGATAAATTTGAAAATGGTCTACTCTAGGAATAGAGAGAAGAACTTTTCTGTGGTGATGGGAATGGTCTGTATCCTGACTGTTGGATCTAGTAGATGCTACCACATATGGCTGTTGAGAACTTAATTTTAATGAATTTAAATTTAAATAGCTAGCCTTTTCCTCCCTGGCTGCTTGAAGCTCACCTGCCACCATCATGAACGACACAGTAGCTATCCAGACTAGGAAGTTTATATCCAGCCAACCACTTCAGTGACCTGAACTGCTCCAATGACCAACAAATAGTCATTGATATTCTCCACCACAGAAAGGCAATAGTACTTAAGACAAAATTTGGGGGGAAACTAGCCAAAATGTACAAAACCACACCAGATGTCATCTTTGTCCTTGGATTCAGAGCCCATTTTGGTGGTTGGAAGACAACTGGCTTTGGCATGATTTAGGAGTCCTTGGATTATGCAAAAAAAAAGTTAACCCAAACATAGACTTGCAAGATATGGGCTGTATGAGAAGAAAAAAGGTCTCAAGGAAACAGCCAAAGGAATGCAAGAACAGAATGAAGAAAGTCAGGGGGACTGCAGAAGCCAATGTTGGTGCTGGCACAAGTGATCTATAGGTTGCACAACAGAAGGAGTAAGGATTCTGCAGTGACTTTATCTGTGGTCATAGTGCAGATTTTTCAGAAGAGGGTTGATGAATAAACTAAGAACTTAAAAAAGATAAATCTAAATAGCTAATAGTTAATAGAATGTTCTTCTACAATTGCCTGGGACTATAAATTGCAGAGTACATTTATTTTGAGTAGCAGATCTAGTTTACAAAAAAGAAAATTGCCAGTAGCTTGACTATGATACAGGTCATTTATTCACACACCGATTCAACAAATACTAAGTACTCGCCAAGTTCTCTTCTATACTTACTGTATTACACTACCTGTTGAGGTCAGCAACTTTCCCGTTGCTGAATTCATCCTGAAATAAATTAAAACTTTGTAAGGCCACAATATCTACGTGAAGCTGGCCAATTAAGGTTAGAACATGATAGAAAGAAGAGAATGGCCCAGAAAATCATCAGGAACATTGCCTACAGCCAAGGACAGAGGACAGAAGCCAAGAGACCTGAAGAATTGTTTGTATTTAATCAGTTTGAAGAAATGATGTATGGTTAAAAATTACCAGATCGAGTTCAAGAAGCTAAAACAGAAACAGAGCCAAAATCAAGTAGAAATTGTTTCAAGATTGGCAGGGTAAAGGGCACATCCCAGAAGACTGTTGTTCAACCAGGATCCAATATTGTTCCAAACTAAGCCAAGTGACCATAAGCCCAGATGAAATCCGTCTAGCAAGCAGATGTAGACTGAGGTGTGAGCCCGCCACTCGCTCATTCCCGTACACAGTGTCCTGGCTCAGCAGAAGGAGACGACAGGGTGAATTTGTGATCTGAACAGTGACATTCTGAAACCACTGTGGTCCCGAGCCCCAGCTAGATTCTGCATTTCTCTACAATATCTAACAAGGACTTTTCTTGGCTTCTTTTTTAAATGGAGTCTGTGACCAAAAAGCTGCAATGACTCATGAATCTGAGATTGTAGAATGTAACAAAAGAATATTTCGTTTTGTTCTTTGTAATTTTCTAAACTCAAAGGGCAGGATGGACAGTAGCCAAATGTTCCCGAGCTTGGAACCTGATATAAAGTGACCCCTGACTTCCAAAGGAGACAAGAATAGAGAGGACAATAATAAAAATGTTACGATCTAGTCATTTTTCTCTAGAGGCTGAAACTTACATGTGAACAATTCCTTTTAGAAAAGTTGTCACTTACTTTCCAAAAGTCTGTAAACATTCAGGTTTGTGGGATGGTAGACGGTCCAGTGTTCTGCACTTAGCTGGGAATATAGACAACTGAATACAGTTGTTTTCTGAACAGCGCAATGGGACATTGGCAGAACAGACCTATAGCTAATCAACAACAACGTTAAAAAAGATCTTTATGATTTAAGGTTCAGAATCCACCCTTTTAAGCTTCTTAAGAAAAAGCATTCTTGTGAGAGTTCCTTCTCACATCTCTTGATGCCTGAATGTATGTGAGGACTTCAGAGCTGTAAAGATAGAACAGGATTTCTGTGTCTCCAAAGTTGTTCCTTCTTCCCTGGACAGCTGTTTCCATCCATAGAGGTACCCTCATGCTAAGGAGGGTCCAGAGCAAGAAATCCAACTTCCTGTTACAGTCTACAAGACAGAACCATCCAGCCCCTGCAGGCAGGCAGTAATTGGGTGAAAAACCACTCTGGTGTCCCCTGTCAGGAAGCCTGTCTTCTCTTGTGCTACCTACAGGGAAGCCGACCAGTTGCTTACCACAATGACAGAATGCTTAAAGATGACTCTTGGCTTATCAGCCTTCTCTCTTTGGTTAAATAAACCATATTTTTTGTCTTTCTGTTTGGGGCCAATTATCCTACTTTTATTTTTTAATTCCCTTCATCTCTTTGATCAGTCTCCTTATGATTCCTTCCAAATGCTATAGATGTTTTCAGTTTGCAGACCTAAAATGGAGGCTAATCATTACCCTTCCGAAGGCTGGCCTGGTGCTGAGCGCGATGGAGCGAGATTGACTTCAGTCATCGGTGACATGTGACAAAGACTCTTGCACAGAACTCAGTTTTGAAAATTAAACTGTAGCGTCCTCAGCTCATTTTAGCCCTGTTTTTTAGGGCCACAGGTTTTTGTTTGTTTGTTTGTTCTGTTCTGGTTTTTTTTTTTTTTTTTTTTTTTTACGTCATGGATACTCAACACCAGGCTTGCAAAGTCTTTATTGGCTCAGGAGGAAAAATCATCTCTGTCGAATCTGTATTGTTGTCTCTCTTAGCCAACCTCTAAAACACCATTGCCATTTAGCATTTGATTTGGTTCTCCAACTTCTCCATCAAGTTGGTGCAGAGGAAAGTTGTCCCTGTTCAGGCACTCGTTGGTTCCTCCACATATGTTTACTGAACTCCTATTTTTTTTAGGCACTGCCTGTCCTCCCATGCGCATTTTTAACATATCAATCAATCCTTTGAAATCACTGCTGCAACCTCATTGCAGTCAAGGCAAGAGTGCACTGGCCTTGTTTATGGGGAAATGTAGTTAAGGAAGTATAAAAAAGTCTTCATTAGAACGAGAGACTTTGAAGACCGCATTGAGGTGATGTTCTGGTGTTGGAGCGACCAGGAACCCGAGCCTTCCCAGGCTAGTCTGAGCATTTACCCCTGAGGCAAAAGTGAAGCAGCCCTTACTTAGGAGTTTCTTGGGTAATACCAATTAACAAGAGTTCCAAGAGAAGTCACCCTCTCACGTCCACTTACTGGCCAAAATCTGAATCTCCTTTTTTTCACTTTCCATTCTGGTAACTGTGGGTGTTCCTGGGGTTTATTTAGTTCTTGGTGTTCGGTTCTCTCTGTTCTTTCCTTTGGTGATACGATCCTGTGCTACAGTTTTAACTCTTTTTGTCTGTATTTATCTTTGTATCTTCCCTGTCCAAGCCTCAGCTCTATACCATTAACAATCTCAAACACCATTACCTGAAATGTGTTTTATCTCAAACTGAGTACATTTTATTCTCTCCCAAATTATTGCCCAGTCCTGATTGCTGCGTTCCTTTTGCTGATATCCACCTCCTTCACTTAGAACCTCCTTCATTTTTTTTTTTCATTCTGCCCCTCTATCATTCTGCTCTCTCCTCGGGGTCACCTGCTTTGGGGGGCCTCCTCTTTATAATCCATATTAAACCATTATGGGCAGACGGGATTTCATCACATCATGCTTCTCAGAAATTTTCAGTGGTTCCCCGACATCTGCGGGATGAAGTCCCAACATTTCAGGACACGCAGACCTGGGAGCAAAATGGGGTCAGAATATTAAACATGATTATTCTAGAGTCTTGCCTCTGTTCACTGCTCCCAACTTCTGAACCATCCAGTTAGTTCCCTGAAAGGCAAAACCTTTGCAAGTCAGGACAGGGAAAAAGTGTACCCTTGGTTAGGGTCTGAACCAGAACAGGCTAATTCAAGAATAAGTTGATTTGGACAGAAAAGATTTTAAGCACATTTCCCAGCAAAGCCTATAGAAGACAATGCATATGGGCAGGAAATAAATAAGGTGCCCTAAGAGGGAGAACAAGAGTGATGGAGGAGGGCGTGATGCACTGATCTCTAGAGTGGAAAAAGTAGTGAGCACCCCAGGGCTGCCCGGTACATTAGTATAAACGAGGGTCTACATAGCATCTTGGCTTTTGATGACTTGCCTTCCTACAACTCTCTCCAGCTTGTTTTCAGTAGGCTGGTATTCAGGGGGCAGAGTTCTGCTCAGGGATTTAGAACTTCTCCTCTTGGTGGAAGCTTTGTGGCACCTGTTCAGTAAGATATATATTCGCTGTGTGGCTTGGCCCTGCTCAGCGTGTGAGACACAGAGGAAGGCAGGGGAAGGCCACGCAGAGGCCCCTCGGCTCTTCCACTACCTCAGTAGGCCCTTTGCGGTCTTAGCTAGTCCTCGGAAGCACATTCTTAGTGACATAGACATCGTGGTGGTTGCTAGCTGCAGCCTAAACCAGGCCCATTACCCAAATCTACACACATCTGGGCATGTCTTGTGGGGCCGGTACAACTGACCCAGCTGGCAGACAGTTCATGGGTGAGATGGGTCAGAACTTTTGGAGAGAAAAGCTGTCACGGGGTGGATGGAGTTAGACAGAGTTAGTCCAAGAACACAGCTTTGGTGATTGTTGGGCGTGAACTGAGAAGATCACAGTGCCCATCGCTTGGTTTGTCTACCAGCCTTTCCCACTTGAAAGGCCAGGTGAATCCTATGGAGACGTAGGCAGGAGGGAACTTGAAAGAAAAACAGAGAGCTCTGCCCTACAGTCTTGGAAGTCTGTGGGGCAAGACTGCTGTAGCGCACATGTGATAAAAAAAGAACACTGTGTCCAGGAGTGTGGGATTCCCAGCCAACTGTCCACTTCCCATGCAACATGCAGTGACTTCTGCATCTCATGACCTGCAGAGAGCCCAGACCTTGAGCCTTGAGCTCTTCAAGGACTCCGGTTAATTGGCCCAAGAGCACTGGGAGGAAGTGGTATCCATCAGAAACGGGCAGTGTTTGGCAGATGCAACAACGTCTAGGAAGTTATGGTGGGAAATCAGGGATCTGTCTGCCAGAGGCTGCCGATAAACACACTTAGACACTATAGAAGTCTTCAGAGCCTGGGTTTCAGACATAGTGGGGATGGGGCCAAGAGCACACATGAGATAAACCATAGAGGTCGTAATTATTTGTGAAAGGCTTTGCAGGGCATCAGAAACACTGTGTTTTAATAGGTGGGATCGGGACATAGCACAACATGAATTCTTAAGTGTTTTGGGCTTAGAAGAAGGCTTTGTCTGGTTGTCGGTTGGTTTGTTAAGGAATTCTTGAAGTAAATAATGATATTTGAAACTTTAAAGAGCGAGATAAGATGTATTTTAGAAAAAGATATGTATTTTTTTTTGTTTTAATAAGTTTAAAGAAATGGTAACTGGGTCTCTATAAACATTGATCTGACGTTTACTGCCTACTAAAGGAGATACATATCTATGAAATCCTTTTTTACGATGTCTGGAACTTAAGTAGATGTTCAGTAAGTATTACTGTGCATGTACTTCTTATCTTTTCCTTTCAACCAGAAAGATGTTTATAATTTAGGGGAGGATAGGGCTAGAGCATTTGCTAGGTTTGGACAAGAATAGAACTTCAAGCCTGAATATGCATCATATTCAACTGTGGAGCTTTTTTAAAAATAGAAATGCCTGGGAGGATCCCAGACCTTCTGATTCAGGATCTCTGGCTAGGGGACCCAGATACTTTTAAAATGTTCCTCAGAGGATTCTGATGAGCAGCCAAGCTTCTGAACCGTCGATTGGAGGCTGGAGAACGTGCTGGTTTTCTGCTTTATAAAAAACAAAGCCAAAGGATTATTTCTTCTTTTCCTGAGGATGCAGTGGTCAGATGGAAAAAGTATGGCGCTGGGGTCTGGTCCTGGACTCGGCTCTGCTAAGGGAGAAAGTCAGTTAATCTCTTTTCTCCCAGTTTCCCAGCAGCTTAATGGAGACTCTGATTCTTGCTGCCCAGAGCTGTGACGCATCTGGGCAAGTAAAGGAAATGAAGGAAATGAAGTAAAGTAAAGGAAAGTAAAGGAAATGAAGGAAATGAAAGCACCTCTCCCTAGGAGGTGATCTGTAGTAGACAATGACCATTACTTCCTCCCGTGTATCCTCTGCCCCTTTCTCTGGGTAAACAGTTATTCTTCAAAACAAGTGCTTTAGCTCCCCCTTTCACAGTCTAATGGGGCAGATGAGTGACAAACCAATTATACCAACATTCATTCAGTTACAATTTTGTCAGTGTCACAGATGTAAATTGCATGGCATGGTGGTCTCTAACGGGATTTTCTGACCTAATCTACACAGTATGTTAGCCTTCTGTTTTAGCTATGATTTTTCTTCATATTGATGTATTGAACTAATTTTTTCTCCAGTGTCAATACAGGAAAGCTTATTGTAGGGAATAGAAATCCCTTATCCACAATTATAAATGAACAAATGCACACCATGTTTTGCCCTTGGTTATATTTACATATGTATGTTACTTCCTATTATGGGTAAATATGTACACAATGCCAATCTTTTTGAAAACCTTTTTTAATGTATTTTAATAAAGAATCTAGATTTTAAATTTTATTTAAGCTGTTGAGTTAAAGTCAAAAAGACTAGTTCTCATTATGGTCTAACTTGGCTGAAGTGACAATGAAGAAAAGTCCGGAGTCAGTTTTATTTGGCAATACTAGAAAGAGAAATCTCTCCTACCATGTTTTTAAAAACAACTTTCAATTAAGTTTCATTTGGGATTAGGGTCTGTCTTAGTTACATACTTCAGAAAAACAAAGTTTATAACAGAACAGTCCTAGTGTCTTAACACCATTAGGCAGAACTGTAATCTGGTCATTGTTTCCCGTTGTGTAAAAGTCAGTGTTCCTTTTCAAATGGCATGAGAATTGCCTCTCAAAATCTTCTGGCATTGGTGATCAAGCCTTGTTAGGTGGAAAATCTTTATTCAGTTTTTTCACTTTTCGAAAGTAACTTAGGCATTCAGACAACTGTGTCAATAACAAATCTTGAAGACATCCCTTTGCTGAATGGTATAGATGCCCATACAGGAAGATTCTAGATTACTGGTAAAAAATATTTGAAGAAGAAAAGAATGGCTTGTGGAAAAATCACAATTTAAATTTGTCAACTTTTATTATGTATGTATATATAAATGTATAAAACAAAAGGTTATTTCACCCAGTTTATATTGTACACACATAAGATAAATATCAAAATGAACCTCTGAGAAAACATCATAAAAATTAGCACATTTAAAGCATTTAAATTCTCAAAGCATTGCTAAAACATTAAATCTTTTAGATATGTTCTCAACTAAATATTATTATCCCCATTTTATAGCCAGTGTTATAGGCATCCAAGGGCAATGTCGAATTTTGTTAATAAATAGTGCATCAAATATGTGCATGGCAAAAAAATTGATACATTTATTCTTTCCTTATTATGTAAAGTCTGTTTGTAATAAAAAGGAGTTCTGTACATAGGGTAATAGATTTATGCACAATGAATTCATAATGATTTCCCAGATGTTCATATTTAACTAGCAACCATTATGAAAGGAGTGAGGCTTTCAAAGGTCATCTTCTTGATTAACAGCTTTCACCGTCCCTGGCTGGGTGATTTTATAGTCTGTCAGGGAAATTAACCATGTAGCCTCCAGATCATAGCCATCATAATAGAGACAATATAATTTCACACGTTTCCATCATAACTTCAAGTGAAAACCAGACATTACTTGATTTCAGTTAATGATTTATGTAGTGCCATAGCTATATTGACTTACCCAAAATAAGAAGGGAAATGAACAGTTTGTCAAAGTTGGCATATAGTTTTTAATACAAAATTATGGCCATCATCACAGATGAAACGCATGGCCACAAGAGCACTCCCAAGGACTTCAGGTCCCATGATTAATTTTTCTTTTTCTTGTAATGCCATTGAGTATGGCAGTGTATCAGATTTCATTTTCTAAAGAAAGCATCTCTTTGAAACAAACTAACCCAGTGGGAAAGAGGGAACTAAATCTGAAAAATATCATTTCACTTTATAGGCAGACTAAAAATTATAGTGATCTTTCAACAGTCCCAACAATGCAGTGTTGCTGGGAATGCATGTACCTCCTTCAGCTTGAGTGGCTTATTATAATCAGACTAAATTCTCACACCATGTAAATCCATTATAGTTTATGACTTAAATCCATGAGAATTATAATTGAGAGAGCCTTACCCAATCAAAATCAAATTTAATTATATGTTCACATTATAATCTAGAGAACAGAGGTTTTAGTTTAAAATCAGCCTCATCTCTTTGTTCTGAATGGAAAATAAAGAACCTCTCTTTCTTTCTCAATTGGGACATACTTGCCAAGACATACGGCTCTCTACTGTGCCTCTAATGGTCCACATTTAGACAGCCCCCAACCCAGCCATCCTCCTTCTGCATCCTCTAAGCCTCTCCATTGCTTTTCTGGGACTGTGCTTTTCTAGGGTTGCCGTACTGGAAATTTCACAGACTGGGTGACTTAAACCACAAAAATTTCCTCTTTCACAGTTCCAGAGACTCCAAATCCAAGGTCAAAGTATTGTTGAGTGCTCCTGAGGACTCTTCCCTTGACTTGCAGACAGCTGCCTCCTCGGCATGTCCTCATGCACTCTTTTTTCCATATGCATACATCCCTGGTATCTCTCTGTAGGTCCATATTTACTCTTCTTAGAAGGACATCAGTCAGATTGGATTAGGGCCCCACATCAACAACCTCATTTTGCCTTAACCACCATTTAAAGGCCCTGTCTCCAAATACAGTCACGTTCTGCCGGACTGGGGGTTAGGGGTGTATCGTATGAATTTGGGGGAGGGCATACTTCAGGCCACAACACCCTGTATATATTGCTCCCATTCTCCCTTGCTTCTCCCCTCTTTGCCTGTTTCCTTGCCTTTTTCCTTAAACATTTATTGATCACTTGCATATATGCCCTGAACTGGGCTGAAGACACAATGATGAATGAATAAATCGTGGCCCTTTTCCTCGCAGATCTGGAGGAGAAAGCAAGGAAGTAGCTCATAATGTCAGAGAAGGAAGGTGTTCTGATCAGGGAGCACATAGGGTACTATGACAAGACAGGATGAGACCACCGAGACCAGCCTTGGGGATTAAGGGCACCGTGCTGTCCATGCAGCCTCTCCACTCCGTCTGAAAGGACCGGAAGCCATCATCCAGGAGAAAAGAACTGAGAGAACATCCCACAAAGAAGCCATATCTTACAAGAGCCCGTAGGTGGGAGAGATGCTGCCGAGTTGGACCTTGCAAATAACTCAGTAGAATGCGAGTGAAGCAGTTGTGAGGGTTGAGACTGGGGCAGTCAGTGATGGAGAAATACTACATATTTATCACTGCCTGGAAATAAATTAACATAAAGATAAAGTCACGATTGGAAAAGTAAGTTATAGTAAAATCAAAATAGCAATGACAAACTTGGAAAACAGCAATCACAACTTGTAATAGAAGGCTCGTTTTGGGAGCACCTGGGTGGCTCAGTGGGTTAAGCCTCTGCCTTTGGTTCAGGTCATGATCTCAGGGTCCTGGGATTGAGCCCCGCATCATGCTCTCTGCTCAGCGGGGAGCCTTCTTCCTCCTCTCTCTCTGCCTGCCTCTCTGCCTACTTGTGATCTCTGTCTGTCAAATAAATGAATAAAATCTTAAAAAAAAAGAAAGAAAGAAAGAAAGAAAGAAAGAAAGGGCTAGTTTCCTCAGTATAGAAAGTTGTACTACTCAGAGTGAAAAGGCCGGTAATCTGGTATAAAAATAGGCAAAGAATAGAGAACTGAAAGGAAAAGAAATGGAAATGGCTTCTACACATATGAAAAAAAGATACAAAATAAAACTATACATTTTTACCTTTGGTATTGGCAAATATTTAAAAATTTGAGAATATGAGGCACCTGGGTGGCTCAGTCTGTTAAGCATCCACCTCTTGATTTGGCTCCGGTCTTGATCTTGGGGTCCTGGGATTGAGCCCCGAGTCCTAGGCTCAGCACTGAGCATGGAGTCTGCTTAAGATTCTCTCTATCCCTTTGCCTGACCCTTCTTCCTCTCTTTGTCTCTCAAATAAATAGATTAGTCTTTTTAAAAAATTAAAAAGATAAAAATTTAATGATAATAATATTGTAAAGGTAGATAGAAATAGATAACTTGCCTACATTGCTGGTGGAAATATCAATTATTATAATCTCAATAGAGGAAAATTTGGCAATATCCCTAAAAATTATCAGCACACGTTCCTAACAATCCAGTTTCTGGAAAATAGCTACACACTATGTGAAATAGCGTTTCTACAAGTGTTCATTGTGGCATTGTAATGGTAAAGCTTACTACTTAATAATAAATGATATGCATTAAGTATTTTGAGGGAGGCGTCATGATATGTGCAACATGTCTTGAAATTAACAATGAACAAAAATGTGAGAGATGGAATAAAGCAAGTATATAATAAAATATTATTTATAGAATCTAGGTGGTAAGTGTATGAGTGTTTCCTGTTAAATTCAACTTTTGTTTATGTTTGGAAAGCTTTATAATAATGTGTTGGAGAAAAAATATGAGTAGGAATCTTAAAGTCTATCCATGGGGGAGTGATTCATTATCCTGGATCACTACAGCTGTTTTAAAAAAAGATTAAGACAGTTGCTTGTGTACAGACAGAGAGGGTTCTCCAAGATACATTATGAAGTGAGAGAAGAAAAATGTCAGTAACTGTGCTTGTATACCACCTTTGTGGATAATATCTCTACAAGGATGCACAAAAAATTGGGAAAAAAATGTAGCCTCTGGTAGGGGAACTTCATCTGGGGGATGGAGTGTAAAGGAGATCTGTTATTTGACATATTTTTGAGTTTTGAATCATGTGCATTTGCCGTCTATTCAAAAACAGAGTTTAAAAACATAATGGAAAGTTATTGGGCCACTTTTGATGTGTTACTTTGCATAATTGTCACCACCATCTTGCAAGGTGGGGAGATCATTGGCACCATTTGCTGGGGGCCGAAAGAGCTTCTGAGAAGCTCAGTGATTGTTCAAGGTCACACAACGAGCACGCGGGAAAGGCAGAGCAGGGCCATAGTTCTGACTGAATCCCAGACCTTTGCCCTGGGCATCTGCTTAGTAGTGATGGATGAGAGCCCTGCATTCCAACCAGAGGAGCAACGTGAGAGGACACAGCCACCGGCAGGGGAAGCGCCCCAGGCGGGAAGGGGAAGCTCTCGCGGGAGACCTGGAAGCAGTGCAGAGCGCTGCGGTGCAAGAATGCGCAAGGAGAGCGCGAGGGCCAGGCCACAGAGGAACCCGGTATCCAGGATCTTACAGAGACCGGGAGCCGGGCATGATGTTCAAGATTAGTTACTTTGCAGTCCTGTATGCCGAAGGATAGAGAAGAGGGAGACCCGACGATTCCTGACACCCGGCATCGTGGGAGACTTTTGCTGACCTTGTTTTCTGAGTGCCAGTGAAGTGATGGAATGGGGAACGCCTGGTGAACACAGAGCACTTTTCGCTGGAAGTGGTCGTGCCTCCATTTTATATGCACGCATGGAGACCTTGCGTCTCCCCACTGAGCAGAGAGCCTGATGCGGGGCTCGATCCCAGGACCCAGGATCATGACCTGAGCTGAAGGCAGAGGCTTTAACCCACTGAGCCACCCAGGCACCTCTATTTTTTTTTTTAAAGAAGGTGGGATTTAGAGAGAAGAGTGTTGACGCCCTTTTGTCAGGAACAAGTCCCCTCTGGCCATAATTCTTGCTGCAGTAGCTTGGGGAAGTTCTATTTGGGAGGCTTCTGTTACACCTAAGCAAGATTTTTATTTATTTATTTGACAGACAGAGATCACAAGTAGGCAGAGAGGCAGGCAGAGAGAGAGGAAAGCAGGTTCCCTGCTGGGCAGAGAGCCCGATATGGGGCTCGATCCCAGGACCCTGGGATCATGACCTGAGCTGAAGGCAGAGGCTTTAACCCACTGAGCCACCCAGGTGCCCCAACAACTCACTCTTTAAAACAAATACAGTGTTTGGCACTATAATATAGTAAGCCTTTAATAAATATCAACTCGCTTACCTTTTATTTTCATCTTTGGTGATATAAATATGTCCTCTTTATTAACAGAGATTTTGCTGGAAGCTAAAAGCTGTTCACTGTTGAGTGAAACATTTTAGGGGCAGGAGATGTTTGTCAAAAGCTTGCTTCTGAAGCTGTTTGTGATATGAGTCAGTGGAAATTTTAATTGACACTATTAAATAATTCCTTGTTAGTTTGTATAATTGAAGAAAATTTAAAAGTGTTCTTTTATCTTTTTCTGTGCTATTTTTTCACCAGGTTATGTCAGGATGGCTAGGATTATCTGCCCAAATGTTTTTGTTTCTATTTTTTTAAAGGGAGTCCTCTCTCGCATTAAACCAAGCGGTTGCTTGATATCCCAAGTGTGCATTCAATTCTTATACAAGCCCTGCTATTCTGTTGGAAAAAATATAGTCCTCCATGTGAAAGGCTGACATAAATTTGACATACTTTCACGAAATGTGAAATGGTGGAGACTTCCAATCCTAAATTATTCTCTAAATGTTCATTTATATTAAAAGCCTCGGTCGGCACATGTACTCCAAATGTTAATATCCTAGGAGATTACTTACAATGGCCATTTGGACATAGCTGGAAAGGAGGCGATGAAAAATTTATCAGCTTTGGAATGGGGCTTGAGAAGTCATCTTGGCAGAAGTGGCCCTAAATTGTTCCAGGCAGATGGGTATCACTCTTCCTGTTTTCAAAGATGCTTGAAGAAGAAAGATTATATGACCCATTGGTGTCTTACCATAGTATTGAATGACCAGCTGTGAGGGCCTCCTTCCCTCCAGATGCTACCATGACAGCCTCCCTCCTAACATTGGGTTCTTATTTGAGAACAGCTCACCTTTATAATCACTTCTTGCATTTATTTATTTTTAAAGATTTTGTTTATTCATTTACTTGGCACAAGTACACGTGTGCAACAGAGAGAGAGAGAGCATAAGCTACAGTGGAGGAAGGAGCAGAGGGAGAGAGAATCACAAGCTGACTCCAACTTGAGCATGAAGTCTGTTGTGGGCTGTCTCATCACCCTGAGATCATGATCTGAGCTGAGATCAAGAGTTGGACACTTAACTGACTGAGCCTCCCAGGTGCACCACAATTATTTTTTAATTGTCCCTTGATCCTTCATTTTCCTGACCTAAACAGTTCTTAAACATTCGGCTTAACCATTGAGTGACATTTTTAAAGAAACTTTATTTATTGGGGTGCCTGGGTGGCTCAGTGGGTTAAAGTCTCTGCCTTTGGCTCAGGTCATGATCCTAGGGTCCTAGGATCGAGCCCTGCATCGGGCTCTCTGCTCAGCAGGGAGCCTGTTTCCCCTCTCTCTGCCTACCTCTCTGCCTGTTTGTGATCTCTCTCTCTGTCAAATAAGTAAAATCTTTAAAAAAGAGAGAGAGAGAGAGAGAGAGAGATTTTATTTATTTATTTGAGAGAGAGAAAGCAAGAGCAGGGGGAGGGATGACAGGAGAAGCAGACTTCCTTGTTCATCGGGGAGCCGAACATGGGGCTCGATCCCAGGACCCTGGGATCATGACCTGAGATGAAGGCACAGGCTTCACCACCAGAGCCACGCAGGTGCCCCTGGGTGACTTTTCAATTTTTTTAAAGCAATCAGATGTTTTATAGATTTTATTCGGAGTTTAGAATTGCCCTTTTCCTTCCTTTCCTTCTGCCCATCCTTTCTCCCTTTCTGTCCGCTCTCTCTCTTACTGTCTTCCTGCCATTTATTCTGTCATTTAGTAAACGCTTTACCAATACCTAGCCACACCAGCCGCTCTGCTGGGTATTGGGAATGCAGTGGGGGAACAGGGTCCATGTGGTACCTTGTCCCACGGAGCTCGCAAAGGCAGCTCTGTCCCTCACTTAGGATAGCGGGCAGTCATCGCTTGTGTGCCAGGGTCAGAGGCCAGCCTTCCACAAAATCATCATCAAACAAATAGAGGAGAAAGTGATGAGTCTGTCTAGGTCCTTAGTTGTGTCACGACATTGATCTTCACGGTTGTGCCTTTGTTCAGTATCACTTCGCTGGGGGTCAGATAAAAACCAAAGGGAAATTCAGTTTAAGAATGCAGGAGAACTCCATGGGGGCAATCTTGGCAATCTTGGAAGAGGTTCAAGAGCCAGCACATCCTCCCCCCACCAAAAAAGTGCATCACCAAAGGAAGAACAGTCATTTAAAACGATTGCATCCTGGGACCCAGAGGGAAGCATGCCGTGTCTTCCAGAAAGGATTGGGGGAGGGTGACAGTAACTCGTAAATCAGCAGTTATATTTAGGGATTAAGTTGGAAGGGGGAATATTTGACATTATCAGTGCCAGTGTTTCTTTAAATTTCTGCATAGTTTTCTTCTGCATACACAAGGTCTCAGATAGACCTTCCTGGATGGGCTAGAATGCGGGGAAAGCAGTGGAGGGGATTATGGGAAATCGGCCTTCACCAAAGGACACAGAGCTCCCCCACCTCCAAGGCTACTGTGGCTACCACTGCCACAAGCTTAACCCCAATCGATTCACAAGCTAGTGATGGGACAATGGTGGCAAAGACACATTGTCTCGTGGAATCATCACAACCTACCAATGGGGTAGGTCATTATTACATCCCCGTCTCACAGATGGAGAAGTGAATGCATGGAAAACATGCGATTTTCATTAGGTTGACAGCTTGTAAGTGGTGCAGTTATGACAACCCAGGTCTTTGTGACCACAGGGGACACCGTCATAACCACAGGCTGCGGTTCCCCTCTGCAGCCCAGTTTCACTCGAGAACCTTCACTCAGGTACCCTCCATTTCAAGCCGATCTTCACTTGGGCTTTGCTGTTTTCCCCCCAGTCTCACGGATACACAGCTGGCGACTGCAGACAGGAAAAGAGATTTACTAATAAAAGGCTTCAAAATAGTGCTTACTTACAGTATAGAGACCATTCAAGATTAAAATCCAGATTTTCAAAGAATGGGGATTCATTTCGCAGCTGCAACTGCTCTCCATTAACTTATTAACTGCTCTCACTACTGACTGTTTACCCTATTTTAAGGTTGCAGAAATACCCAGTTAATCCTGCAGTTACCAGTCATACAGACATTATATTTACATAGAATCAAAGCTCAAAGTCATGCCCATGGACGTAATAAACGGTTCCGTTCTTTTATCGGTGGGTTTAGTTTCTCAGTGGCCGGTAATTTTGAAATTGCAATGTGTGCTTCATTGAAATTAAATATTCATTATGATCTTTTGAAGTTTACATTCGAAAGTACTTCAAAAGCAAGCAGTCCATCAAATTATAATGTATCGCTTCTCTTTTAAAAAATCTGATCGTGGTAATCCTTTGTGAATTTTGCTCTTTACAATTCTTTCATCAATGCAGATGTTAGCAACTCACATGGGACGGCTCAAAAAATGCCTCCTCATAAAAGTTGTGGAAGAAAGTCAGTCATAAATCATACCCTTTAAATACGGGGGGAGTGTCTTGCTGTCGATTGTAGAGTTTCTCAAGAACAGATGATCGTGAAATGAAGGGTTTAATACTTCCACGAACAGAGCTCGTTCTTTATTGGTTTGTTTGCTGCTGATTGGACCCCTTCTTTGAAGGATGCCTTTTCAGATTTACATTCCGTATTTTTCAATAACCTTGTAAAATTACCAGGAAGAACATCCAAAGAGAATTCTTAGCCTCACTTCCTGTACGAGTGTATGTGTGTGTGTGTGTGTGTGTGAGAGAGAGAGAGAGAGGGAGGGTGGGTTGGGAGGCCCTCAGACTATGCATTCATATTTAATTGCATTGCATAGTTCATCTGGTGGCGCTTGGACTTGACTGATGGCTAACAGTAAACATGTATAATTATTCTTTCATGCATTTGGCCATTGGCAAGGGATTTTCATGGCAGTAATTTAACTTCTGAGGTTGCAAGTCGAGATTCCTCAGTTTTATTGGGATGCTGAACCTTGCAAGCTTATGGTTGATAATGTTATTAACGCTCTCCGCATTTCCTCTGTAGTAGAGGGGAAAATTGGAGGTACAGCACTTTTTTTTTTTGAGAGAACATACAGATACTTTATTGCTCACCTTTCACACAAAGCACACCTCCAGCCATTTTCTTTCACAGCTTGACAATGTTTATGTATACAAAAACCCAGCAAGAAGCTTCATGTCGATTTCAGTAAAGGAGAATGTAAAACATCAACTCAGCCAGGCTTTTTTTTTCTGCAGCAATAATAAAGGGCCTCCTGCACTAAGCAAAAATCTGTCCTCTTACTTGGTAGTGCATTTCTTCCATTACAAAAAAAGTCTCCTGCCCAAGGCAAACTAACTTGTGTTTGTTGAGCCAGTGGTATTAACTCATGCATAAAACAAATTTCAGTTTGCTGTTTCTTCTAACAGATTTCAAGTAAAAATAAAGTTTAAGGAGGAACTTGTTTTGAATGATGCAGGTCAGTCTGAATTGCTATACTATATATATGCCTACATGTACTATAGGTTCACAACTTAGTTTTTGCTTTTATAATCTTTACGGATTTTGGCCATGTTCAAGGTTTTCAGAATTGAGCATATGGTACAGTATTCCATCAAAAGGATAAGGCTACTGAATGTGCTATCTGCAGAAGAGCTCATTTAATAGGAACTGACTTAAGAGTCTATCATGAAGCAAATGTGGCATAACCTCTCTGAATAAAAAGCCAATCAGGGGCGCCTGGGTGGCTCAGTGGTTAAGCCACTGCCTTCGGCTCAGGTCATGATCTCAGGGTCCTGGGATCGAGTCCCGCATCGGGCTCTCTGCTCGGCAGGGAGCCTGCTTCCCTCTCTCTCTCTCTCTGCCTGCCTCTCCGTCTACTTGTGATTTCTCTCTGTCAAATAAATAAAATCTTTAAAAAAAAAAAAAAAAGAAGTAAAAAGCCAATCAGGGCAGAACTGTGCTTGGAAAATAGGTGTTAGAATACTTTCAGGAAAACACATACAAATGGACTGTTAATATGAGGAAGGTTTCCTAGTTGAAAATCTAAAAAAATCTAGGAGAATCCTCATTTCCAAAAAACCGCTTTTTGAAAACTACTTATTCAAGTAATTTCTTCCCAAAAAAGTATGCATGTTCTGACTGTGGAATTAGTCTACTCGTCAGTTAAAGGCAATTTTAATTACCTTTTAAAAAATTCTTTATATAAAGGAGATGTTGTACGTGTTTCTCAAACAAACTTCATTATGTAAGTCCTTTAAAAAAAAAAAACAAACAAAAACAACAAGCCCACAAACAAACCCAACTGAACCGAATGAAGACCTACAAATACTTATCCCAAGCAGGAATCTGCCTGCCACCTGTGGTCTCTCATTAATTCAAAATTGATGCTGGACTCAGGATTCTGAAACTAAGTTTCTATTACGTGAGCTCTAGCAAAAGTATAAGGTTTTGTAGCCTCAACTAGTATAATGTCTTCCCTGTCCAAATCCAGAATGATTATACTGATAACCTCCATGCTGGAAGTGCTGTTCAAATTGTCCCCCCTGGTGATAATTCTGGCTCCCCCTCCCCCCCCAACCTCCTCCCTGGCCTCCACGTCCACCTCGGCCTCCGCAACCCCCTCTCCCTCCACGACCACTGCCTCGATCATTATGGTGCCCACCATCTTGGTATCTATTGTCCTGCTGATATCCACCACCCTGGTATCCACTTCCTGTATATGTTGATGTTTGGAAGCCACCATAACCGCCGCCTTGATAGCTACCACTGTGGCTACCACCATGATAGCCACCTGGCTGGAAACCCGAATCCCGATAACCACCATCTTGGTAGCCACCTCCTCCTCCACCCTGTCCAGCCTCCTTGATGCTTATTTCCTCTTCCTCCCCCTCGGCTACCATGGTTGTAGCCACCACGTCCACCTCTCCCTCCTCCTTGTTCATGACCTCCTCATCCTCCGTATGAGGAATGTTCATAACCACCTCTCCCTCCTCCTCGGCCTCCTGCTTGCTGCTGGGGCCCATCTTGCCTTTTCTGCCATGGTGGCATCTCTGGAGGTGGAGGTTCAATTTCATTGGGTCTACCTCCTCTGTCAGGCACCCTGCCCATCAACACCTTATTGATGGCACAGGCAGTTTTTTCTCTTATAGAGCCACTGCTTGTCCTTAAAATCTTCGACAAGTCTTGTCTTGCAGCCAAAAGGTGGGCAACAGAAATAGTACTTTTAGGAGACAAAACTGAACGTTTTGGCTGATAAACCTTTGCTAATTTTTCTGTCTGACTCTTAGCTCTATCAGACCAGCCAAAAGACTGGACAGTGACATCCAAACGTTTTATTAGCAGCTTTATCCGAACTTCATATTCATTGGCTATGGCTTGGTTAATTGCTTCTATCTTTTCCCAGTGGGCTGGTCCCATTGGCTTCTTCAATAAAGGCTTTCCCACATGGTTAGGTGGAACTTTTGCTAATGTCTCCTTTAATTTTTTTTCAATCCCACTGAAGAATTGGAACATAGTTATATTGGCTGGAGGTTTGGACATTCCTAGAGCAATACATATGCCTTTCAACTCTTGAAAGACCTCACTACCGCCTCCTTCTTGAGCTTTTTTTGGAGGAGTATTCACACAGAGCATTCTGGCAGCTTCTAGTTCTGAGATGAGGTATGTGAGCAAAAGGAGGCAGTTCTTCTGAACGAGAAGGCGCTTGGTCACATCCCCAGATGTCAGTGATAGATATGGACAGTTCATCTCCCCTAGTAGCCCACTCACCTCAAGCTGGAATTCTTCAGCTTCACTTGGGCTGTTAGTTGCTTGCACATTTTCCTCTAATTTACAGAATACTCTTAATTCAGACACCAGCCAAGCACAGAGTTTGGTAAACTCGGGGGAACTGGCTCCAGCAGAAACTGCCTGAGATAGAGCGCCATCTTCCAACAATGGACCCTTGTAACCTAGATCTTCCAACGACTCCAAGATGTCAGTCTCCATGAGGTCACACTCCATGCTACTGTGGTATTCAAATTTCCGAGTCGTCCAGTACAGCACTTTTTGACAATAGTCCATGTGTGGGTAGCACACAGGGCCCCAGCAGGCCCCCGCAGGTCCCTGCCACCCTAGGGATCTCGGCTGTGCATTTTGTTGCTTTGGGAATACTTCAGTCTTTCACTTGGCAAAAATGCATGCCCAGAATCATTCTGTGTGTTGACTCTTGGCTTTTCTGGCTTTTGTCTTTTGGTTCCTAGACCTTTTATGGCATTAATTTTGGTTCACCTTCTTAGGAAAATGTTCAGAATTGCAGAAAAGCTGAAAAAAAGAGCTCAATGACTTTTATATACATTAACTATTAGTGTTCTTTCAGATTGAGTTTTCCTATGTCCAGGTAAATAGAGGGAAATTTTAATTTATCTGTTTATGTTTATTTTTCCTGAATCATTTGAAAGTAAGTTGATAAGTTGCAGACATCTTGATAGGTTTTCTTTTTCTTTTCTTTTCTTTTCTTTTCTTTTTTTTTTTTTTTTTTTTTTTGAAATCAGAATCCAGTTAAATCTCATTCATTGCATTTGGTTGTTATATCTCTTTAGCTTTTTTTTTTTTTTTAAGATTTTATTTACTTATTTGAGAGACAGAGCACAAACAAGGAGCAGGGGCAGAGGGAGAAGCAGACTCCCCTCTAAGCAGCAAGCCCAGTGCAGGGCTCCATTTCAGTACCCTGATATCATGACCTGAGCCGAAGGCAGGCAAGTAACCTATTGAACCTGAGATGCCCCATCTCTTTAGCTTCTATCTAAAGGTTTCTTCCCACAAACCCTCCCAGTCTCTAATTTTTTGTTATTTGTGAACAAATAGGCCAGTAAACAATCTGTTGATCTGAATTTGTCCAATTTTCCCCTCATTAGATTCAGGTGCAACTAGGGGTTCTCAAATTTTAGCATGCTCTTGCATCATCGGGAGGCTTTCTCAACCTAGATTGCCTGCCCTGCCCCAGGCTTCGATAGGTCTATGTTGGGGTCCACTCACTCATTTCTAACAAGATCCCAGGAGATGCTGATACTGCTGGTCTGAGGACCACACTTTGAAAACCACAGGGTTAAGCATTTTTACATCACTGATGTACATTTCTTGCAACATAGGGCAAAAGGTGAAGACCAGTTCCACTACTGATGATAAGCTTGATCATTTGCTTAAGGTACCGACTGCTCAATCTCTCCAGTGTAAAAGATCATTTTTCTCCTTTGTAATTAATAAGTTATCTATGGAATGATGCTTTGTAATTAATAAGTAATCTATAAGGAGAAGACTGTGAATTTCTATTCCTTAGCAACCTGCTTTTAGCACCCAGTGATAATCCTAGCCTGAATCAATTGTCAATTTTCTTTCTTCCTCCTTCCCTCTCCCTGTCCAGACACCCCTACACTCTCCCTCATGTCCTGTCTCTCTCGCTGTCTCTTTCTTTCCCCTCCCTGCACACCTACTACACATACAATTTCTCTCTCTCGCTCGCTGTCTCCCTGCCCTCTCTTCCACTCTCCCTCCTTTCTTCCTCCCACCTACCCTGTTTCTGAGTTTCACTTTGGATCAAGATTTTTAAAATTTTGTTATTATTTGGAGATCTTAAAATTTTCCACATTTATTCAGTAACAGCCCCTTCTGGGTCCTTTTGAAACGATGCCATTACTCTCAGGCATTGCCTTGTTTTCTGGCAAAAGATGTTCAGCTCTCACCTTGCATTTTTCCTGCTCTAGGACCAGAACCTGCCATTTCTTTAAGGAGAACTGACTCATTTTAGTAGGGAATATCATTTAGAAGCCAGTATCTGCGTGCTGGGGGGTTCTAATTGTACTGGAGTGTCACTCGTGTCAGAGAACAAACCCGAGACTTCATCCCTTCGGAAGTGATGAGATCACACTGATATCTTCAGTTCAAATGCAGCATCAAATGCACCTTCCTCTGGTCCCCACTGGTCCCTACACTCATTTGCAGTGAAAACTCTGATGCTCTAAAATAATTTTTTTCTTATAACTTTAAAGTATATACATACTCATTTGCTCTAGTGCACACAGAATAGATTCAGAATTGCAACAGCGGTCCTTCAACCAACAATAATGGAACTACTAAGAAAATGAGATTTCCTTATAATTTTGTGTCAGAATTTACTACAGGGTCTAGTATTGAGTGTGGTAAATAGTCTGAGTTCTGTGCTTCAAAGGGTCTTAAATTATTTTTTATTTGTGTTTGTTATCAATTTGATAGACAGTTTATTGTAGTTGTTCCTGTTTTTATTCCATTTTAGGGTTTTTTCCCAATTATTTTTATTTCATTTTATGTTTGAATATGTGAAATATTTACTTGGAGGAAGTAAAAAATTACATAAAAATAAAAATTGAGATGTTTTAATCCTATTTGTGTTTATTAGTCTCAGGTTTATTTTTTTTTCCTATGTTTCTTTTGACAAGAATAAGTGCATGGACATTTCACCCCCCCTTTTTTTAAGATTTTATTTATTTATTTGACAGACAGAGATCACAAATAGGCAGAGAGGCAGGCAGAGAGAGAGAGGAGGAAGCAGGCTCCCCACAGAGCAGAGAGCCCGATGCTGGGCTCTATGCCAGTATCCTCAGATCATGACCTGAGCTGAAGACAGAGGCTTAACCCACTGAGCCATCCAGTTGCCCCAGAGCATGTGTCTTGATGAGCACAGGATGATGTATGGAGCTGCTGAATTACTATATTGTATGCCAGAAACTAGTACTATATTGTATGTTAACTATATTGGAATTTAAAATTTAATTTAATATAATTTAATTTTAAAAAATGTGTGAACATATTTTTACAACTACCGCATTGTCTAATGTGGAGACTTCATCTCAAAACACGTATTCCATGATACCACTTGTACTATATGAACTCACAAGCATTATCTCACTTAATGCTAACAACCATCCTGTCCCATGCCACACATCTCTCACATCATAGCTTTATAGTTTTAATGAGCTTCCTGGCTGTAAATCAGTTGCTATGACTGTACACCTTATATTACATTTTAGTGGATCACCGTACATGTCTATGCTACTAAGTGTCTTAGTTATTGTTTTAATGTTTTGAGGACAATGATTTTTAAAATGTAACCAAAGAAGAGACAATGAGGAGATCATGGGGAGCATGGGGAGAGATGAGTGAGGTGATAGATAAAGAAAGACTGACTCTAAGTTGGTGATTGTGAAGGAGAGAAGCTTTGAGGCTCATTATACTGTTCTATCTACTTCTATATACTTTTTAAGCTTTCCAATATGAAAAGTCAAAAAAGGGGGGGAGAGAAAAAGAAAACCTATCTCTTTTCATTTCAGTTTTCTGCCCAAGATTTATTGCAGTAAGGGAATATAAGTGTTTTTAATCATTGGAAAAAAAACAAAAACAAAAACAAAAACACGGCAGATGAGCAGTTCTTCTCATGACTGACAACTTTTCCAGTCATCAGAATGAGCCACAACTTTCTAACACGTAGCCCTTCTTCTGTGACAGAGTCCCCAAACTTTACCATACACAGGAATCACCTATAGAGCTTGTTAAAATGTCCCCAGGTCCCAATACCAGCAATTATCATTTAGAACATTTTGGTAGAATAAGGAAATCTGCATTTTAAGCAAATACCCCTGGTGTTTCTGATTTCGGTGATAAATAGGCCTCAATTTTGATATACACTCTTCTATAGATTTATAGTGAGGGCCCTTTCACATGTCAAGCAGTATGATAGATACAAAGATGAATGTGATGTTCATACATTATGCTGTATTTCCTAAAGAGACTTGCCAACTGGTAGAGAAGAATGACATGCATAAAGCATTATAACAGGTGTATAAAGACTTAGGCTGAGTCCATGTTATTCTACCAGCTCTCAGTAAGGAGTAAAGATCAGATTTCTTGTTGGGTTGAGCAGAAGATAACAGGAGCTCTGAGAATATAGAGGAATATATCATTGTTTGCTTTTCTAAAGAATCATGTTTCAAGCTGGTCTCGTCAAATGGTGAAAACTGTTTATTTTTTGCATGACATCTCTGATAAGTTCCAAGGGTTTTTGTTTTTTTTTTTTAAGATTTTATTTATTTATTTGACAGAGATCACAAGTAGGCAGAGAGGCAGGAGGAAGGAGGAAGCAGGCTCCCCGCTGAGCAGAGAGCCCGATGCAGGACTCGATCCCAGGACACTGGGATCATGACCTGAGCTGAAGGAAGAGGCTTTAACCATTGAGCCACCCAGGTGCCCCAGGGGTTTTTGGTTATTGATTAAAGAGGAACCCACATGCTTTGAATATAAAATATGCAAATGAAAAAGGTAGTGTGGAATTAAATTCATATTGTTGGCATTAATTGTTTTCTAATAGCCAAGCAGGAGAAAGACTCTCCTAGTTCAGTAGCATCAAAATAATAACTAACTTTTATTAAGCAGTTATAAATGAAGGATAGTATTCAATATATATTAATCCATCATATATTGTCTCTTGAGTTAAGACAATAATCTCATTATATGGTGGCTATTCATTTAGGGTAAGGGAAAGCAATCTAATTTGTCCATTTGCTAGACTGAGTTACATTTTTATTGTGTATCTCTCACTCGTGAGTAATCTTTTTTTAAAAAGAGTTTATTCAACATTATCACATAAAGGACTAGTATCCAAAATCTATAAAGAAGTTATCAAACTCAATACCCAAAGAACAAATAGTCCAATAAAGAAATTGACAGAAGATATGAACAGACATTTCTGCAAAGAAGACATCCAGATGGCCAAGAGGCACATGAGAAAGTGCTCTGCATCACTCGGCATCAGGGAAATACAAATCAAAACCACAATGAGATACCACCTCACACCAGTCAGAATGGCTAAAATTAACAAGTCAGGAAAAGACAGATGCTGGTGAGGATGCAGAGAAAGGGGAACCCTCCTACACTGTTGGTGGGAATGCAAGCTGGTGCAACCACTCTGGAAAACAGCATGGAGGTTCCTCAAAATTTTGAAAATAGAGCTACCCTATGACCCAGCAATTGCACTACTGGGTATTTACCCTAAAAATACAAATGTAGTGATCTGAAGGGGCACGTGCACCTGAATGTTTATAGCAGCAATGTACACAATAGCCAAACTATGGAAAGAACCTAGATGTCCATCAACAGATGAATAGATAAAGAAGAGGTGGTATATATACACAATGGAATACTATGCAGCCATCAAAAGAAATGAAATCTTGCCATTTGGGAGGACGTGGATGGAACTAGAGGGTATTATGCTGAGTGAAATAAGTCAATCGGAGAAAGACAATTTTCACATGATCTCCCTGATATGAGGAAGTTGAGAGGCAATGTGGGGGGTTTGGGGGGTAGGAAAAGAATAAATGAAACAAGATGGGATCGGGAGGGAGACAAACCATTAGAGAATCTTAATCTCACAAAACAAATTGAGGGTTGCTGGGGGGAGGGGGGTCGGGAGAGGGTGGTGGGGTTATGGACATTGGGGAGGGTATGTGCTATGAAGTGCGTAAACCTGGCAATTCACAACTTGTACCCCTGGGGCTAATAATACATTATATGTTAATAAAAAGTTAAAAATTTTAAAAAAGAGTTTATTTGAGAGATAGATAGGGGAGGGGGAGGGGCAGAGGAGGAGGGAAGAGAGAAGCTCAAGCAGACTCCCCACTCAATGCAGAGCCTGACTCCAGGTTTGATTTCACAACCTTGAGATCATGACATCAGCTGATGTCAAGAGCCGGCCACTTAACTGACTGAGCCACCATCTCTTAAAGGGATGAGTAAGCACAGAGAAAAAGTGTAGCAAGCAAGCCAAACTTTTTGAAGAGGAGGATAATTTAAAATATATCTTTGGAATAAATGGTGTTGATTGAATTGAGCACTCATCTCAATTTCAGAGAAATGTCAGTACTAAATAGTGCGATTTGCTTGCCTTAATTTCTCTCTGTGGTTTTGAAGAACTGCTTCTATCCTGAATAAAACGAAACAAAGGTAGAAGAATTGAAGTGTATCTAAAAGTCCAGGTGGCCACAGGAGCATTAACGATTCCTCATGTGTCCCTGAACAATAGGTCAGAACTAACTCTGGTGAAGCCTGAAGTCACTCTAGAGTAGAGCATCTAGTTTAGCAAATACAGGTCTCTCGAGCGCAAGTGAGTTCATTCAGCTTTCAAATATGTCTAACATCAGTGCTGGAACAGATTATATAATGGTCTGTATAAATCCCAATGCTGAAAGTGAGGCATGTGGCTCTCCTTACTGTCTGCAGTGACAGTAGACACTGGTGGGGTAGATGACTCCTCTGTTGAAATAATGAAATGATGGCATCCTGTTCAAACAGTCAGGAGGTAACTTACAGCTAAGGTATTTGAGAATAAGCCCTTGAATTTCATGTGCCATTAGTCAAAAGTTCTATTTGGTGCAACAACAGAAATAGCAGCTTAGAAAATGCTCTTAAAAATTGTATTCTAACCAAAGCAGAACTGTGCCCTCTTTAAATCATTACCGGTTCATTGTAAAGGATATTTATGAGTATACATTATTCACAATTATCCATGCCTCATCTTGCTAACCAGAGAATCTCTGAAGATGTGCATATCTTATAAATATATTCAGAACATTCCTGCCTCTCCCTTTTATCTCTTTGACACTTTTCTTTAGACCACAGTGCATTTTTCTTGCTTATCTGCTTATTTGTTATATGTACTTCTTGGATCTCAGTTGGATGATGAACAAGACCTGGGCTTTAGGGATATGAGGGCAAATGTGCTGGGTCAGAGCTGGCAGAAATTGATTGCAGAGCTGGTTGAGGGAGAAGAGCCTGAAAAGCTATTTGATAAATAACCCAGGCTGTGTCTACTTCTGGGATCCACAGCTACCTGGTTACTGGGGAGGGCGGGGTCCAAATAAACCTACGTACAGAGCCACCAAGAAGCCTCCTTGGAGAGGGCAGAAGTAGGGGAGAATGCAACATATGCCCCCCCTTCAAGAAAAAAAGCCTGACAAAGAAGTCACAGTAAGAAATAATTTTTGTTGAGAGCTTGTACCGTGTTAGCTATTATGAACACAGGCCTAAATCCTAGGGAGAGAGAGAGAATTGTAAGGACATGCTGAAGGGCTATTTACACTACATTTTGGAGCTCATGAGAACCAAAAAATCCTGCTTCAAAATCCATCTAAAAGAGTAATAATCAAATAGGAGCTCTTGTTCCCCGGGGATCAAGGCAGTCACCGGCAGAGAAATGCTGTGCCCAACTAAGAGACAAAGGAAATATTGAGTGTTGGGGAGCACCACAGATTGGTGAGTATGACTGCTGCCACTATGCCTTGTGAGCAACGATGGAACCTTCTCCACACATGGAGCTTTTACTATCGTCACTCCAGCACATCTCCTAAGACTGAGAACATCATTCTACATAAGCACACCGCCATCACTAAACCTGAGAAAGATCAGTTATTATGTAATTTCACCTAATATTTTGTCTATATCTGGGTTTCCCTAATTCTCTCAAAAAACTACAGCTGGATCTCCCTACCAACCACCACTCCCCCACCCCCAAGCTGGATCCAAGGCCATTTCATGAATTGTTTTAGTTTGGCTTCTTTCTCTAGGGAGTTTTTCATTGTTAATTTGGAAATAATTTCAGAGTTAGAGTTACAAGGTTACAAGCATAATACGAAGAATTCTTATGTATCTTTCACTTGGATTCCCTAAATGTGAATTCCTTTTTTTTTTTTTTTAAGATTTTATTTATTTATTTGACAGAGAGAGATCACAAGCAGATGGAGAGGCAGGCAGAGAGAGAGAGAGAGAGGGAAGCAGGCTCCCTGCTGAGCAGAGAGCCCGATGTGGGACTCAATCCCAGGACCCTGAGATCATGACCTGAGCCGAAGGCAGTGGCTTAACCCACTGAGCCACCCAGGCGCCCCCCTAAATGTGAGTTCTTGACCTCATTTGTTGTCTGTCTCTCTCTGTCTCTGTCTTAGTCTTTCTCTCTCTGTACGTGTATAAGATGAAATTGTTATTTCTTTCTGAACTGTTTGAGAGTAAGTTGCAGAAGTGATATTTCATATCCTTAAATACTTCAGTACATATTTCCTTAAAACAAGGACACTCTCTTATATAACCATAGTACAATTGTCAAAACCAGGAAATTAGCATGGATACAATATTATCTAATCTACAGACTTTATTCAAATTTTGCCAGTGGATTCAGGGATGCCTTTTATAACAACAGAAAAATATTACTTTTTTATACTCCAAGATTCAATCCAGGATCACATGTACATTAAGTTGTTATGTCTTTTTAGTTGTTGGGTTTTTGGTTTTGGGTTTTTTAATCTGGAACAGTTCCTCAGTCTTTGTCTTTCATGACCTTGGTACTTTTGAAAAGTTGGAAAGTACAGAACAATTGTAATACAAAGTGTCCCCTGATTTCAGTTTGTCTGATGTTTCCTCCTGATTAGATGCAGGTTTTGCCTTTTTGCCTGGATGTGATGTGTGTTTCTCAGAACATTGTGTTACAAGCCATGTGATGCTGCTCTACCCCACCACTGGTTAACTTACCCATCACTTTACCTTGGTCGTGGTAACTGGTGATGATCACTGGGTAAGAGGATGTTTGTCAGATTTCTCTACTGTCAAGTTACAATTTTTCTCTTTGTAATTAATAAGTAATTTGTAGGGAGATACTTGGACTATGTAAATATCTGTTTCTTTAACCCACTGGTTTCAACATCCATGGATGATTCTTGACTGAATCCAGATAAATTTTATGCTTTGACCAGGACTTTTTGCTTCTTTCTCTCCTAAATGACCTCAAAAACACTATTTTATAACTCTACTCAGAGTTTCTTCCAAATTCTAGCTCGTTGGCTCCAGATATCTTCCACGGTATGTTCATAGACCAGGTGTTGTTGTGTCTCTTCCTTCTCACACCTTCCCCTTGGACAGGTGCTTGTTCTCTCCCAAACTTTTATTGGCTTAAGCCATCAGTTTGTTATGTAAGACATTTCACATGACATTTCTGCTTTGTCCCAGTTTTTCTCCTGACTGTTCCTGGTTTTAAACAAAAATCTTTTCTCTTTAATGCCCACATCCTGAAACACATCTACTTCTGTTTCTCAAGTGGGCATTTAACAGCTTCCTTCGTGAAAGACTTTCCCATTGTTAGTCGCCGTTGTTTTATAACCATGGCTTTGAGCTTCCAAATCTTCCACTTTCTTTGTAGTGTCCTTCTTCTACCTCTGCCGTTTTAGCTTTGGAAGGTCACCTTCATCAAGCCTCTTAGGATCTCTTCCCATGTGGGCTGTGGGAATTTGAAGCCCATTGCCCGGTGGTTGTCATCTTACATCTTCGAATGCTGGAATGCAAAAATGAGCAAATTCTGTACTGTTCTTTCTAGCACCTCTGCTTCCAGGGAACTGACTTGGGTTCATTACCTGTATTACTACTTTTTCCCCTTAGGTTATGTTTCTTCTATAGTTTTACCAATTTCAGCTTGTCTTCCAAAAACACTCTGAACTCATTTTTTACAAATAGTTTGTTCATTTTTCCATTTACCACAGATTGCATATGCTTTCCCCATCTGTGTGGCTGCAAGCAGTCAAGTTCATTCTCACGAGTGCCCATTATACAGCTTCCCCTTCATTTTCATTTTGATATGTTTCCCAGAGAAGCAGTACATTCAGTGTGAGATTCTAAACCTTCGGTGTACCTGTTCTTGCCTTTATTCTACCATGTCCTGTGCTCTGGCCATCTCCATAGCTATGTCTGTATTCTTGCAAAAATTCCATATAGTCTCCCTCTTAAGAAATACCAGGTCAATTGGCAGTTCTCAAACTTGAAACCTTCCCCAGCTGCACCCCACAGAGAAGTGTTTTTTTGAATGACAACTACCATTTCTTGATCTTTAACCATGCCCTTCCATGAAATCAAGTCTTCTTTAAAAGAAATGCAGTTTGGGGCACCTGGGTGGCTCAGTGGGTTGAGCCTCTGCCTTCGGCTCAGGTTGTGATCACCAGAGTCCTGGGATCGAGCCCCGTGTCGGGCTCTCTGCTCAGCAGGGAGCCTGCTTCCCTTCCTCTCTCTCTGCCTGCCTCTCTACCTACTTGTGATCTCTGTCTGTCAAATAAATAAATAAAATCTTAAAAAAAAAAGAAATGTAGTTTGTTGTGTGTTGTATATAGTGAAGGACATAGCACATGATCACAGGTAGCCTGTGAAGTCCTTGAAATTGTGTCCAGACTTTTGTGCATTTCTCTTGGGGGAGAGGGTTTATGGCTTCATCAAATTCTCAAAAGCATCTGCCTCTCTTTCTGAAGTTCTGGTCTAAGTTCATCTTCTCTGGTCTAAAAGCCAACCAGACTACCTATTTTGCATTTTAGCATCTTAAGAAGTAAATCTTCAATACCAGAGTCTTCCTCTTCTATGCCATTCTCCAAGTGGGTACTGGGTTTAGCTTTTCCCAGGTTACTGAAATTCTGAAGAGTTCTCTTGGAGTTTTCCCATCCTTTTCTCATCAAGAGAACCCAACTTTGCAATTTGAAAATCCTGTCAATTCCCGAACCCCAGGAGCATTAGTTACGGTGTTGGATTCCTGCATTGTAGTCTGTAATCACTCTGCTTTACTGGGCAGTTGCTCTCCTGTTTCGTAGGCAGATGACTACAAATAGTTTTCCTTCCAGGTGTCCTTCTGGAGTATTTCTCCCTTCCAGAAGCTACATCCATGTTCCCTGCCCTCTTCCTTCTGTCTCCCGTACCTTCTGTGGTCCATATGGAGGACAAAATAGACAGGTGAAAGGTGTTTGCCTCCTTTCCATTTATTGTCTTCTGTGTCCCCCACCACAACTTTGATAACTGCTGCCTCTGTCCTGCCCTAGTTTTCCAAATATGCTTTTCTTCCTTTCAAAATGCCCACTCGAAGCTGACACTTACCAAAATCCTGAATCAAAAGAGAAAATATGCTGGGATACATGTCTCTGTACTCTCTCATTTCCACTTCCATTGCTCTTGCTCTTGACTTCCTTTGTTGGTTAGCTCTGCCCTCGCTACACCCAAACCACACTTTCATATGCCTTCCCTTTTCCCTCTTCTACTGTCCCACCTGCTCCTTCCCAGGCAGGCTTTCCCCCACCTCCCCCATATTGGCCGTCATATTCCCATCTCTGCATCCTCTTTCTCCCCTCATTTCCCTTCCCCTTCACCCTCTCCAGCAGTCTCCCCCTGATTTCCCTTCTTTGCAGTGTGCTCCACTCACTTAAATGGAGATGATTTGTTTTGACACAATCTCTGTGAGGTACTGAGAGCAAATGTATTCTATGCTCCATCTTATAAAGATAGTAAGTGAAGCTTGAAAAGTTTAACTTATGTGTCTAACACCACACAACCAGTTGCCACAAACCCAGAGTTCCCTTGTCACACTCGTTTTATCTAGTGATAAGACAAAGAAATAGGTAATACTTGAATGTTGCTTATTACTCTCTAGAATCTAGAATATAAGTGACTTTATCTAGTGTCTTGGTTTCCTGAGATTTCTGCATAATTTTTAATCAAAAAGAATAAAAAATTAACCCTGGCCTAGAGAAAGATTCACTACTGATTTGGGGAGTTACTGTTGGCCCAAATTATGTACTTGGCACAGCAGTGGGACCATGACCTGGGCTACGTTCTCTGCTCCCAGATCTGATGCTCTGCTCTTTTCTTTTCTTTCTTTCTTCCTTCCTTTCTTCCTTCCTTCCTTCCTTCCTTTCTTCCTTCCTTCCTTCCTTCCTTCCTTCCTTCCTTTCTCTCTCTCTCTCTTTCTTTCTTTCTTCAACATTTTACTTATTTATTTGAGAGAGAGCGAGCCCAAGTGGGATTAGGGACAGAGGGAGAGGAATATTCCCTGTGAGCAGAGAGCCCAATGTGGGGCTTGATCCCAGGACCCTGAGATCATGGCCTGAGCTGAAGGCAGACGCTTAACCAACTGAGCCACCCAGGCACCCCACTGATGCCCTTCTGACATAGCTTCACCATCACTAGGAATATTATCTTTTGAAAATACTCCCTCTACCAGGCTAGCCTTCCAATATGGCACCACTCACCTTCAGAAAGACCTCACGCTTAATTTCCCAATGCTCTTGGGTCACCTTAGAAACAACAGAAGGACTGCTTTTGAAAAGTAAGCAGAGATTCTCATAAATCCTTTAACAAAATGAAAAAGTGATAATAAATATTGTTCAATTAAATCGTAGAGTCTCCTGTTAATTTTATTCACTCCTCTTTAAGCTCTGTAGTTATCCTTGTGTTCTGTACTGGCTCAAAGCTGAGCCTGTTCACAGCATGAGTGAGAAAGTGTTTTGCTGAATGGAGAGATGAACGAATATTCCATTTGTATGCTGATGATCAAGAAAGTGAAAGTCAGAAAACTTTGTTTCATACTTTCACTTTTTTGCAAACAAATAGTAGTCAATCACGATGCCACACAACTTCCTGTCATGGTACTTTCTCCACTCTGACCCTGACCCTGACCCAACTCCTGCTTTCTGCATTCCTCTCAAAAATCTGTCACTGTCCCTGTGTGTATTTTAACAGAATCCATGTGTGCCGTCTTCTTCCCCTTTACCTGATTTTGTGTGTGTGAGCCCTGTGCACATCAGGCACGGGCATCTATGTTGTACTATCATGACGAAGGATAATCTATCTTCTTTTAGGTTAATTTCAGAGCCAGAGGTCAAGACATTGTCATCTGAATGGCTTCCAGTGTTTTCCATCTTGCTTATGCTCTACTAATGTTAGAATTGTTTGGGGATGTTTTTATAACCCAGTCATCCACAGTGGTAAAAAAACAAAACAAAACAAAACAAAAAAAAAAAACATGGAAAAATAGAGATTTGAGAAGTGACTTCACATCCCACATCCCATCGAAGGGAACGATCAGGAGAGTTAAGATTTGTGCCTTCAATTTATTGCTTGATAAAAGAGGGTAAAAATAAAAAAGGTCAGGGAAGGAGAGAGAGAAAAAGGAAGGGAAAGTCTTCTCCCACAATATGAACAGATCTAAATTGATAGTCATAGCCCCACAATAATGGAAGACTGTGGTCTTGAGTTGGCTTATAAAGTGATAAGGACTAGTAGAGCACTCACTGTCTCAAAAATAATGTACAGAGGAAAACCTGGGAAACTTACAAATTAAAAAATGAACCAGGGGAAGACACTCTGCTGAGCATTACACAAAATCACAGACCACCTGATATCATTGTAGTTGCTCATTAACTGATGACTGATACTCAGGTGTCATGCTTCCCTCTGTTCCAATATAGCTTCTGGTAACATCCAAAGATACTCTGCAGGAGGTGGGGGAAAACCAGATTATTATCTGCTCAAGCCTCTATTAAATATCCACTTATATAAATAAATATCCTTTATTATCTACTTTGCCAGAATATCAGAATATACATTGTTGACGAAAACAATTATAGTATATGTAACTCCTATTAAGAGTCTGTTTATTGTGTTTTCTGACGCTACATCAGGTCATTGTAATGGTTTATTTGACGCTGGCTTGTAAGTCAACACACGCCAAAGCCAGAGGTGACTCATGCTGGTGAGACAGTGAAAAATAGCATTGATTGAATTTCTTGTACAACAGGAAAAGTTGACTAGTGTAAAAGGTCAGCTATTGGAGGTAGGCCTCATCTGCAAATGTTCTGGGTTATAAAATATGTTAAATGGTTTCAGATCTTATTCACTTTCAGTCTTACAGGAGTTTGTCCTGTGTGGAAGGAGGACTGCCATACATGTAGGGAGGGAACAGAGGCTATCCTGTCTCTAAGTTTGGTCTTCTGTTTCCCTACTTTTCATTAGCTAATTTATTTGTTTGACATAGAGAGAGAGAGAGATCACAAGTACGCAGAGAAGCAGGCAGAGAGAGATGGGGAAGCAGACTCCCTGCTGAGCAGAGAGCCCGATGTGGGGCTCGATCCCAGGACCCTGAGATCATGACCTGAGCTGAAGGCAGGGGCTCAACCCACTGAGCCACTCAGGGCCCCCTGCGTCCCTACTTTTAGAAACCATCTACAGGTCACCTTTTGGTAATATTCAGGGATGAAGAGATTGAAAACAGGGGATAAAATTGCACACACACAAAACTGAGCAGGAAAATCATGTTGGGAAAATATAAAAAGCCCACAAAAGCAGGTGAAAAATTTACATTTTACTGTTATAAATACATTAGCAGCTTGTATGCCATTTCCCATAGCTGCTACAATACCCACCTCTTGGATTTTTCCTGATGTTTCTTTTTTTTTTTTTTAAAGATTTTATTTATTTATTCGACAGAGAGAGATCACAAGTAGGCAGAGAGGCAGGCAGAGAGAGAGGAGGAAGCAGGCTCCCCGCTGAGCAGAGAGCCCAATGTGGGACTCGATCCCAGGACCCTGAGATCATGACCTGAGCCGAAGGCAGCGGCTTAACCCACTGAGCCACCCAGGCGCCCTTTCCTGATGTTTCTTATGGGGACTGAATGTTACTTCAAACATTACCTTCTGAAATGCAGCGGGCACCTGTTCCACGAGGGTACCCTAAGAAAAGTTCTGCAGGCTGAGGGGTGGTGGGAGGGGGGCTGTGGAGTTCCCAGTAAAGTAATATTAGGAGGTTCTCACACAATCTCTTTTCCTCTTGACACACATGATGCGTAGTCGTATATGGAAAGTTCTGCTGTCAAGCCAGTTATTTAACTTTGTTTATCCTAGTTTTTCTCAAACATACTTCTGAGGTATTTTTTAACCAAACTTTTATGTTACTTGTTTTGTTTTACTTTACTTTATTTTTATTTTATTTTACTCTCACACCATTTACCAGCTCTGAGAATTGGCAGTCTCACTTCAGAAAACACTGGGCCGCCCTTCACCTTCATGGTCCTTCGTCACCTCCTGTCACATCAGCCCTAGTGCCTCAAGTTCGGCAGCGCTATTAGGGGTAATTATAATTAATGCTCCTTCTCCTGCTGCATATGCTGCAGACACACAGGGCTGTGGATGGAGAACTCTCAGCACTGTTCAGTGAGGTGGAGGAAATCTTTATAAATGGCAGCTTAATGCGATAGTTTGATACATTAAATCCCGTTTTGAAATAGGGGCCAGAGTACTAAATAGGCTGTCTGGGAATTATACGTTAGTTCGTTGGTTAGCTCATGTATACTCAAGAGACAATGGAAGCTGATAGAGGAGAGTCGGTTTCAATCCATTTTGGGGTCTATAACACAGGAAAATATTTACTAGGGTTTGGAATGCCCCAGGGGTTTGGTTGTTTTTTCCTCCTGTTTTAGGCTTTACTATGTTACAACTCCTACGTAGTTTGTATGCTGTGGCTGAATTGCATAGCTGTAGTCTTTTCAAGAAATCTTATAGGAAAAACAAAATTTTAAATTTTGAATAAAATCCCAGTTTTAGTTAAGAAGAGGTTTATATTTTGATACTTTATTGTACAACCTTAGAATTCTGAGAATTTGAATGGTTCATCAAAATAAATCCAGTTTAGGGGCGCCTGGGTGACTCAGTGGGTTAAAGTCTCTGCCTTCAGCTCAGGTCATGATCCCAGGGTCCTGGGATCGAGCCCCGTATCGGGCTCTCTGCTCGGTGGGTAGCCTGCTTCCCTTCCTCTCTCTCTGCCTGCCTCTCTTCCTACTTGTAATCTCTGTCAAATAAATAAATAAAAACTTTTTTAAAAATCCAGTTTTAAAAATGAGTATGTCATATTTTTCAAATGGGTTGTGACTGTGACTTGCAGTTTGTAAATTTACTTTTAAGAGATCTAGAACACGTTACTCCTGCAAAAACTGTGTTTACATTTGCTGAGAATAAACAGGATTCTTGACCTTAAAAAACAGACAACGTTCTCTATCATCTGATCTTGTTGAGTAATTTATTGCCAGAGTCGTGCCTAACGTTCATCTTGTGTGCACACGGATCTTTTACATAAAGATTGTAGGTGCTCCCACTCACGAGGTTAAAAAGATCATAGGTAAGAGTGAAGAAAAACTTTTGGTTTAAAATGGCACAGTAAGGGATTAACCATAATTAAAGTAACTGCTTACTATGTGTGCTTCCTTTAAAATAATCTCCGACTACTTGATATTTAATAAACTTGGAGATTAAATATTAGAGAATTACCTCAAGGCATTGCAAAATAATTTCACTAATTCAGTTTCTAAAAGGTAAATGTTTTGCTGCAGCTTACTCTTAAATCAGCTTAAACCAGGTCCTTTTGATGGCTAAGTGAACAAATTGAAATTAGCATTCTGCCACATAGTTTTCTCCCCGTAAAATCCAGCCAAAAATCCATATAGAAGGTTTATTTTCCAAAGAGTTTTAAGAGACTTTTAATGTCATTCTAATCAATTTTCCAAGACAGGGGGTCCCTTTAGCTGAGCAATGGGCTGCTGCCTCACGTTGCCGCCCATCTAGCTGCTCAATATGGAAAATCAGTATTTCAGAAAAGAGTTTGTAGTTTGATCAAGGCCAGACTTTCGAATTTCCCTTCTTCTCTCATAAGAAATGACAGCGTGAATACTCTGATTCCATATTCTGAATTGCTTCTGGGTACAAACAGCTTGAGAATACCAATGAATGGTCTTCAAAATCTCGGCTGATGAACCGAGTCTTCCACATCCACAGACATGGCCATGAGGTTGACTTTGCTGCCGTAAGCGTCTCCCGAGACAGGCCTGATATACCGGTGTGGCCGCCCGCTGAAAGGGGTTATCTGTTCTTGGAGAAAATGGGGAGCTCAAATTGAGGAGGTCTTGCTATTCAGTTTCAATCTGAAAAACCTTGGGAACCATACACTCCACATTCGTTTTGGCCTTTGGCTTGTTTACACAAAGGGAACAGATTCAAAGGACTCATGTCCTAGAATTCCTACCGGCCTCGTCGTGCAGAGCTGTGGGTTTGATGTTCTTGTTCTCAATGTATCGCAGGGTCTGAGTACCCGGGTACCATGGTGATTAAGTGCCATTGAAATGCACAGGTCATCAGTCAGTGTGCAGGAGGATTGCTTTCTCCCTTTCCTTTTGCCAACAGACAAAAGCAGTCTTCCTAGAAGCAATGAGCATAAGAGGACACTTAACATTTACGTTATGAGGACAGCAGTGATAAAGGCAAAGATGCCATTTAATTACTAACTTCACCTGGGCAGGGACTATCTCCAGGGAAAGAAAACCCGAGTTGGCCTCTCCCCATATAGAACACAGGCCTCTTCCCCCCACCCCATTTTTTAAATAGGAAGATATTGAAATGACCAATCATTTGCCTCTCAAGCTGACTTCAGGTCCAGAATGGAATTGGGACCAAGACCCAGAATTCTTGGATTTCCAAGCAAGACCACTGTGTGGAGGGGGTTGTCTCATAGATCCCCATCCTCGCTTGAATCACTCAAGTGTCCTGAAGAGAAAGCACGTGGTGGTTGAAAAGAGGCCATGCTGGCTAAACTAACGAATAATGCTTTCTTAAGTCTTTGAAATATTCAGATGCACACGTTTCATTTTAAACATTGGCAGCTTTGCCATTCACAACTATGACCCAAATTCCTCCCTCAAATATTTTAATTGAAGCCAAATTACTTTGCTTTTCTGTTTTTACATAAGAATGTAGCACCCTTATTGCTGTGAAAAGAATCATGGAAAATTTGGCTTCTGGCACTTTTGCTTTCTTAGCCTTCAACCTCTGTTTCCTCACATTTATGTCCTTGTTCAACCCATGTTCTCATACTTTATATTTTGTTTTCTTTGATTCATTTATTGGCCTTTTTCTTACAGTCATCTCTGAGACATTTTTAACAGGTAACATTTCACTGTTTTTTTTTTCCTTAAATTTATTGAGGTATATTTGACAGACAATATATATATTTAATAGTATTTAATATATATTTAAAGTATTTAGTATGGGGTGCCTGGGTGGCTCAGTTGATTAAGCGTCTGACTCTTGATTGTGGCTCAGGTCATGATCTCAGGGTCCTGGGATCGAGGCCCACATTGGGCTCCATGCTCAGTAGGGAGTCTGCTTGAGGTTCTCTCCCTCTCCCCCTACCCCCGCATGCTTTCTCTCTCTCTCAACAAATACATCTTTAGAAAAAATAAGTGTACAATCTGATAAGATTTATGTATTGTACACTCATAAAACCACTTACAATAATAAGGGCATCCACAATCCCCCACATTTTCTCATGGTTCTTTGCAGTCCACCCCATCACTCCTTCCACCCTTGCATCCCTAAGCGACCACTGATCTGCTTTCTGTCTCTGTAGAGACTCTTGACTTACCTAGAATTTTATATAAATGGAATCATGCAGGCTGTACCCTTTTTTCACTTCTTTCTCTCAGTCTAATTAGTTTGAAAGCTATCCTTGCTATAGTAGGTGTCAAGAGTTCATTTCTTTGTATTAATCATTAGTATTCATATATGGGTATATCACAGTGGGTTTATCCATTTATCTGTTGATGGATAATGAATTGTTTCCAGTTTGGGCTATAACAAATGGCCATTACCATTCCTGGGCAAGTCTTTATATTTCCTGTTCTCTTACTTAAATACCTGGGAATGAAATGGCTGAATCATAGGTGAATTGTAGGTTTAATTTTTTAAGAAATAGTCTAATTCTTTTCCAAATGTTTATGCCATTTTATATTCCCATCAGTGGCATACGAGAGTTCCAGTTCCTCCACCGTCTTGCCTATGCATTGTATAGTCTTTTCATTTTAGTCATCCTAGTCAGTGTGTAGAAGTATATTATTGTGACTTTAATTTACATTTAATTTAATTTTTATGTGTCATTGTCTAGTGACAGATGATATAGAACACTATTTAAATATCTTTTTTATACATTTTTTGTACATTTTTTATTCAGTTGCTTTTTAAATTTTTGAGTCTTGAGAATTCTTTATTTAAGTATTCTAGATTCAAGTTCTTCATTAAATATATGCTTTGCAAATATTTTGTCTCAGTTTTGGCTTTTTTTTTTTTCCTTAACAGTATCTATTGAAGAATAGAGGCTTTTAATTTGAAGGAGGAGAATTTGAGAATTTATTTTTTGTGATTATATCTTTGGAATCACAAAGATTTTCTTCAAACTTCACTGCAAAGAAATGTTATGGACCTTAGGTTTCACCTTATGCCTATGACCCATTTTGAGTTAATTCTTATATATAGTATGTAGTATGGAAAAAGGTCATATTATACATATGGATATTCATACAGTTGTTATTCCAGAACAGCTTAATGAAAAGACTGTTTTTTTCTCCACTGATTTGCCTTTGCACCTTTGTCAAAAAAACAATCACCTGTGTATGTGTGGGTTGATTTCCAGACCCTCTGTTCTCTTCCATTAACCTAATTGTCTTACACCCATGCTACACTGTCTTCACTTCTGTCGCTTTATCATAAATCTAGAAATCAGTTAGTGTCATTCCTCCAGTTTTGTTCTTCCTTTTGAAGTTGCTTCATTAACTCTCGTTTCTTTGCATTTCCAGGTGAAATTTAGAATCAGTTTTTTCAATTGCTTCAAAATTTGCTGGGATTTTGATGGGGATTTTCTTGAATCTATAATATCAAGTTGGGGGAAATTGACATCTTTAATGAATCGAGTCTTTTGACCCAAGAACAGGCATCAAATACTAAGAAATGCTCAGGTATGAATCTGACTGTGTGTGAGTTATATACCCTGAAACCACAAAAATTGCTGAGAGAAATTAAATGTCTAAATACATAGAGAGATATGCTTCAACTGATCATTTAGAAATTTTGCTATGCTTTACTTGCCTTGTAAGGTTTTTTCCCCCCCCTTCTTCTCTGTGTTGCAGTCCAACTTTGTAGAAATAATAACTTTAAAGGTGTGCTATTTGACTCTACCTTCAGTCACTAATGAAAAAGTGACTGATGGAAAGTTTAGAAAAGTAGTGTTTACAATAAATTATTCATGGAATCATTAGGTGCTCTATGTATTCTCTAGGCACTTTGTTCTTTCTCTTCTTCCGTTTTTCTGTCTACCTTCTGGCACTTCTAGTTCTCATTAGTGTCTTTTGGGGTAGATGGGGTAGAGAGGAGAAATGGGACTGAACTCAAATTCTTTTGTCATTGCTATTAAAAGCCCTTATGGAAGAAGAGATTGAATGTTGTGTTTAGGGATTTCACTTATCTTTTTGTTCCCATTCCATGTCCTGCATTTTCATAGATGAATGACAACTGGCAATAGTAAGAAAGTACAAATAAGTGCTTTTAGCTATCCAAGGCTACCTCCTAAATTTGTTAATGTGCCTTATCAGTGAATACTCAGAACATATGTGAAGTGAATTTCTCAAGAGGGAAGCCTATCTTTTTGAAGAAGATTTTTCATAATAAAAATTTAGAATTGGTCATTGGTTAAATTATCTGGTAGAGTTGGTTTGGTAGCTGTTGCAATTAAAACAAGCTATTACTGAGAGCCCTCATAAACTTCTGTGTTATTCCTACTTCAAATGAATAATTCTTATGGAAACTTCCTTTTGGTTCTCATCTTGTCAAAGACTTGGTATAAATTATAGTATATATATATATATATATATATATATATATATATATATATGGTTACCAACACAGGGCTTTTAAGAACTGTAAGGTCTGGGGGTGCCTGTGTGGTTCAGTGGGTTAAGCCTCTGCCTTTGGCTCAGGTCATGATCTCAGGGTCTTGGGATTGAGCCCTGCATTGGGCTCCCTGCTCAGTGGGGAGCCTGCTTCCCCCTCTATCTCTGCCTGCTGCTCTGCCTACTTGTGACCTCTCTCTCTGTGTCAAATAAATAAATAAAATCTTAAAAAAAGAGAATTGTGAGGTCTGATAAATTGGATGTTATTTATAAGAGTATCTTCAATAAGAGATAGTCAAACCTATATTACTCTGCATAAAATAAAGAAAGAAAATAATACATATTATGATGCAATATCCCTAATTATCTTCATTATAGTTACTTGGTTGTTCATTTGCAAATAGGTAATCAGCAAAAGACACTCAGTTATTACCCCCAATTTGTAAGGTGTTCATGCAGTTTTCCTTCATTTAGAGTATAACTGCTTACACAGTAGGTAGCATGAGGTTATCAATTCTCTGAGGGAAATTGTTGTGAACAAAGAGAAACAAACAAAGATGGGAACCCAGAAATTGTCAAGAAAAATTGTATTTGGTCTTTGAGAGGTAAAACTATAAAAAACACAACTATAATAAGAGAAGAAATAGTTCAAGAGTATCAAGATAATCATTTTGCAATATGTGTGGGTATTGAATCATCATGTTGTACACCTATATGTACACAATTATATGTCAATTACATCTCAATAAAACTGGGCAGGAGGGGAGAGAGTACTAAGAAAGACTAAATTAAAAAGGCTAAATTTATTCAGTAAATTCAATAAATTTATTTAATAAGCAAGTTCTGTGACATGCATCATATGACTTTTAGGGAACCTGCAAATGTCATCAAGGAATCAGTAGCCATCAGCTTGAAAAATCAGAGGTAACAAATAATTGTCCATGTGATATTTAGGAAATGTATCTATCTTTAAAAAAAGAAAATTAAAAAGTGAACTTCTCTGCCAACAGTTTCTGCAAGCCTACTATGAGTTAAACCTTAGAATGCAGAGATGAAAAGTCAAGATCCTGATTTCAAGGACTTCCAGCTGTGACCAAATAAGAAGCTTGGTTAATCTTCCTCCCAAAAAAAGTGATTATAAAGCTGGAAAAAAAAAAAAAAAGAAAAACTTAAGTGTTGTAGAATCAACCAAAGACATGTGATAATCTGAGAAGCTTTATGCTTGGAAAACCATTTACTGTTGGATCTATTCATCAGAGGATGGAGACTTTACTAGCTCAAGATGTTTGAGTGGAATAACCTCAATCCAGTCATTGGCTGACCACTGAACTGTGCAGTTGCAAGGGTGACCCCTAGGAATCAGGTTTAAAAATAAAAACAAGAATTAAAAGAAAACCAAGTATGGACATAACTAGCTATACTCCGTGGGGAGACACATTTCATTTGTGTTAGCCCAGTCAATTTGCCAAACAAACAAAACAAACAACAATACAAATAAAAAACCACCACTGTTGGGGGGGGGGGATCAGAATCCAGAGTTGCTGCAATATATTATCTAAAATGTTCAGTTTACCACAAAAAGTTAAGGCAACTGGAAAGTGTGACTAAGAAAGAAAGCAGTCAATAGAAATTATCTGAGTCTCCCCAAATGTTGGATTTAGTAGACCAATACTTCAAAGCAGCTAAATGAACTTATTTTTAAAGAATCAAAGGAAATTATGACATTCTGAATCTACAAATAATAAATCTCAGTAAGTGGATATTGGGAAGTTAAAAATGCAGGACCTGATCACTGTGAAGTATTATGCCTCCATCAGAAATGATGAATACCCAATTTTTGTAGCAACATGGATGGGACTGGAAGAGATTATGCTGAGTGAAATAAGTCAAGCAGAGAGAGTCAATTATCATATGATTTCACTTATTTGTGGAGCATAACAAATAGCATGGAGGACAAGGGGAGTTAGAGAGGAGAAGGGAGTTGGGGGAAATTGGAAGGAGAGGTGAACCATGAGAGACTATGGACTCTGAAAACCAATCCAAGGATTTTGAAGGGGCGGGGGGTGGGAGGTTGGGGGAACCAGGTGGTGGGTATTAGAGAGGGCACGGATTGAATAGAGAACTGGGTGTGGTGCAAAAACAATGAATACTGTTACGCTGAAAATAAATTAAAATAAATAAGAAAAAAATGCAGGACCTGAAATGAAAAATTTAGAGTGATTTAAGAGCAGATCTGGGATGGCAGGATAAAGAATCTGATAATTTGAGACTGATCAATAGAAATTATCCAATCTGAAGCACACATAAAAGGTACTGAAGAAAAAGTAAGTGTGCATTAGAGATTTATAGGGCAACAACAAAAATACCAACATACATGTAATGGGAGTCCCAAAAAGAGAAGAAAGAGAGAAAACAGCAGAGCAAAAAGTTTGTTGAAATAATGGTTCAAAACTTTCCAAATTTGAAAACTACCTTTACAGATCCAAGAAACTTAACGAATCCTATGAAAAATAAACACAAAATTATCCACGCCTAGCCACATCATGGTCAAACTCTGGAAAGCCAAAGAAAGAAAATCTGGAAAGCAGCAAGAGAGAAACAGATCATTACCTGAAGATCTGGTGCACTTAATAATTGACTTCTCATCTGAAAGAACAGAGTCCAGAAAACAGCTGAAGGATACACTCAAAGTGCGGACAGAAAAAATATATATATACCAAGAATTATATATCTGCAAAACTTACCTTCAGAAATGAAGAAGAAATAAAATCATCCTCAGATTTAAAGAAGAAAATAAAAATACTGGAAGAACACATCGGTAGTAGACCTGCCTTTGGAGAATACAACAGGAAATCATTTGGGCTGAAAGGAAGTGATACCAGAAGAGAACTCAAATTCACAGAAAGAAATGGAATGCACTAGAAATACGAAATGTGTAGGTTAATATAAAAGGCTCTGTAAGTATATTTTATCATTTCTTCTAATGACTTCTTAAAAAGGCATAATCTGTAATTTAAATATCATAACATTATATTACTATATTCGGATATATAGGTACACATTCATATATAGGTAATATTTATAACAATAATAGCACAAAATGGATAGGAAATGGAGCTATAAAGGATCCAGTTTTCTATATTTTACTGCAATTAATTGACTCTTAGTCTGCCGTCAGAATGTATGTTGTAACTCTAGAGCATCCATAAAGACAATAATTTGAGTAAAATCACAGAAAAATCAACAAGAGAGTTAGAATACCACACTAAAAATACACTTAATCAAAAATAAATGAGGAATAGAACAAAAAAAAGACAGGATATATATAAAAAACAAATAGCAAAATGAAAAAAATATAAATCCAACCATGTACATTAAATATGAATGGTTTAAACATCTTGGCAGACTAGATTTAAAAAGCAGGATCCAACTATATGCTGTCTACTAAGACCACAAATTAGATTCAAAGATATAAATTTATTTACATAAATGATGGAAAAAGATATATTATACAAACAGTAGCCATAAGAAAGATATAGTTATTATAATGATATCACACAAAATAGGCTTTAAAACAAAAAAAATATTGCTGGAGAGACAGAGGAGTATTTCACAATGACAAAAGGGTCAGTAGACCAGGAAGATACAAAATTATAAGTATATATACACACACCTAACAATAAAGTGCCAGAATACGTGTAGCAAAAGCTGACAGAATTGAAAGGAGGAATAGAACAAATCATGGAAATGAATTGGTTATTTTAAACCAACTAAAAACATACCAATATCTGGATATGACCAGTCATCTCTTTGTTAAAATAATGTTATACTAGACCAGTATAAGTTCTATTTGCAATATATGTAACACACACACACACACACACACACACACACAAAAGTACTGGAATTAACAATATAGATTTCAGTCTCATAAGAATCCTAAAAAAGCATGAACTTTATTAAAGGTTTCTCCTAAGTCTTACAGAGGTAGGAATTTGACTAAAGTCTCATAATAATATTAGAGAAGTATGAATGTTACAAAAGGTTTCTCCTAAATGATAATTACCCATGGTTAGGCATCAACTTTGAAGAACCTATCAAATTCAGCCCAGAGCCATGTCAAAGAACTTGTACTTAATTGATGACCCAGGAAATAGCACTCAGAATATGCTTACCAGATTTAAAGGTCCCATATGAAATGACATTTCTAATGCTCTCAAAGGGTGAATTAAAATTCAAAATATGTTATTAATAGGAAAATAAGCCCACACAAATTAAACGAAGTCCTGGCAAAGCAAGTAGAGTACAAAAAAATGCAGTAATATGCTGGGTTAAGACTGACTCATCATAAATTTAAAAGAAAAAGAGCTTAAATAATGGGTGAACACTTGATGAATGTAAAAAGCTGATACAATGCAAGACTCTGTTTTTTAAAATGCAACATACAAGTTTTAAAAAGGAATGTTTTTATTAAGATGGGTTGGTGAATTTTCTTCATATGTTGTATCCATTTATTTCTATTATACCTTTAAAAAAGGAGAAACAAAAAGAAAATACAGAGAAGAATGGCTGATATGAAAAGATAATGAATGGAAAATAGGTCCTTTGAAAGGGTAGAAAAAAAAGATATCTGGGTTCCTCTTCCCCTAATGGGAAAGAGTAAGAGACGGCAGCATAATTTTCAAGTTCTCGAGTTTTAATATTTGTAGGTTTTTACAAAGCAACTAGGTAAAAATCTAACCAAGGGAAACATCAGTCTGAGGCGGGTGGTGTACCACGTGACCTCCTCTGATTCCATGCATGTATTCAACAGATCTGCATTAGGTATTCAACAGATCTGCATTAGGTGTCCCTGTGACCCTAAAATCCCCCAGCTGTGAGGCAGAGACAGGGGCAGTGCCCACCTCACCAGAAGGTTGTGGGAATTAAGTGGGGGGTGGGGTGTATAGAGAGCCTTTAGTCCAGTGCCAGGCATGGATGGTGACTGAGTCAGATGTCACTGATGGCTGCCTCTGAGTCCCCATCATCACTGTCACCCCATCACCATCACCGTCCTGTTTAGCATCTTCCTCTCCTTCATAACCATCACCATCATCCCCACTGCTCTCTACGGCCCCGTCATTTCTGGCCTCCAGGTTAGGAATTCTGCAAGGTGATAAGCACCTATTTTGTTGCTCTGTGAGTCGGTTTTTTCTGTGAACAAGTCCTGAATGCTACCGTTTAAGGGGCAAATCTAGATGTGGAACAGGTCCAGATTTGTTGTTAGTTTAGGTCACACCGTGTCATTCTCCTCTTCATGCTGTAATAATAGATAGTTAGCCATCATTTAATGACATTGATGCAAAAATGTAATTTGCTGGAATTATTCTCACTGGGGCTACTCCAAGAACTTGAGTTCCATTTATATTATAGCAAATTAATTGCTTGGAAAAAAAAGTCACACTAGTGTGGCATTCTTACCTCTTGTGGCGAAGGAACACAGTAGAAAGCACTTAGACATATCCCTGTTCAAAAATGATTGAATTCAATTGGAATTCAGCTAGCATTGCTACTCGCATTTGCTGTTTTACCAGGCTTTGTGCTTTGCATGTTTGATGAACGCTGGTCTGCTGGTAAACAAGGAATGGAGATCTGGCCCCTCTTCTCTGCCTCTAAACTCCATTTGTGCAGGTTTTAAAAAAAATGATGGAAAGAATTTGGCCATCTTTTTATTATTGCTAAATACTTAACATCTGTGGAGAAGAGATTTGTGTTGCAGAAATGTTCTTAGCAATTTAGGGAGATGGCTTCTATTTTTGTCCAGACTTTAGCTTTGAAATGTTATTGGATTGTTGATTTAGGAAGTGGCTTTGACCAGCATTCCTCAAGAGAAAGGAATAGTGTGTTTCCATATGCCACAGATTCATGTTGGTGGGCGTGGAAGCTCGTTTTAGATTCACCATCGTCCTCTTCCTAGCGCGATGCATTCCACTAAGGTTAAGGGTAGTGCCCAGTGAATGATGGAGTCATTCCTCGGCTCATCTGTGGACCGGAGCCTTCCTGCAAACTGCCTGCTACCCATCAATGACAAGATAAACCAGGTACTCAGAGTATGTGCTTAGAACCTTTCATAGTAATGGCATATAGGCATGACATTCAAACATATGCTTTTCTATCTAGCGGAAATCTTACTTACTAATTGATTGAAAGTAAAAAGAAAAAAGAAAAGCAGTCACAATAACCAAAGCACAAACAAACTAAATTCTTGTTCTTTATCTTAATGACCTACAGAACACCAGTTCTGTGGGATATGAATAAGGGAATAAGGTTAGGACAAAAGGGCATAACATCCTTCAAGAGGTTTGGGAGGAACTGATCGAGTAAGTCGGGTAAATTCATGTCTTCAGGGCTCCTCCGAGACTGCATTGTTAACCTCCAGGAGAGGGGTAGGATAAGCCTCTGATCTCATAAAACCCTGCATTTGTACATTACCTGCAACGGGGACTGTCCTAGGAAGACCTTTATGAAGAGTTAGTAGCCCATAGCTGTCCTTTTTTTTTTTTTTAAGATTTATTTATTTACTTATTTGAGAGAAAGAGTGAGAGAGAGGGAGAGAGAACCTCAAGCAGCCCTCGTGCTGAGGGAGGAGCCTGAGGTGGGGCTTGGTCCCATGATCCTGAGATCATGACCTGAGTGGAAATCAAGAGTCAGCATCTCGACCGAGGGAGGCACCAGGCGCTCCTATTCCGAGGCTGTCTTAAACGTTACACTCTCTTCTTACATAGCATTAGGGCAGCCCCATAGTTCTTAAAACTTAATTTTTCCCTTATTTAAAAATTTTTGAAACCCCTGTAATCATGTTACCATTTTTCTGGTATCATGGGTTACTTTTCATTTAGTTAAAAAAAAAAAAAAAAAACTGACCAGTTGATCAAAAAGAGACAAAGTCCCAGCTCCTAGAAGCCAGGGACTACATTTCTCCTATGATTTCTGAATCATCCCAGAGAACGTGGGAAGGGCCTCGGCAGATTATGTGAGGGATGACTTGGCAATAATTGTGTTGGAAAATACTTCTTGGCAAAGGAAAGTGAGATTAGGAACTGAACGGATCCTGGAATGAATCAGATACAAAAGGTTTTTTTCGTGCCACTCAAAGAAGGTAGAGGGAAAAAGATAGGGCAACTGAGGGTTTAAAAAAAAAAAAAAGTCATCGAAAATGTGCTTTAAAAAAACAAACATAAAAGTGGTCTTTAAACCCTGTTGGATATCAGCGTTCTGAGGCCAAGGTCTAACGGGAGCAGAAGGTTGTAGGGAAGAGATAACTTCCCTTCCCGGTAGATCCAGCCTCTCCTTTAGCTAGCACACTATCCGTTCCAGTTTCCTTTTTCTTGAGCTTCATCTCGTTTAAGCAGCTCTGATGAGTGCTGGCCATCTCTCTTGTTGCCGGGTGTTAATAGAGTGCAGAGCAGGTGAAAATCTCGGGGACATTGGGCATGGTCCGCGAACACGTAAGCGCAGCCTGGAGTTTGGAAAAGCCGCATAGAATGCTGATGAGCTCTCGTCCCTGTGTGCCCAGCTGGCATCCTCATCCTCTCACGCCACCTCGCGGCCCTTTACATCCTCCTGAAACTCAGCCTTATTTTCCCTACCATCCCAGCCCGAGGCCTTCAAGAGAGCGCGTCAAGTACACACAGTGTTTTCAGGAAGGGGAGGGGCGTGGGAGAGAAACTGACAACTGGAATCTGTCTAGTAACTTTTTACTTCCCACCTCCCTGTTTTTGCAAAACGTCTTAAACAAGGTAACTGATTTCCTGGCCACCTCCGCTGTCCTTCGTCTCCGGCATCTGGCTTTCCCATCTGGACAGCACCCACCGTGACTGACTTGACTGCACCAGCCTGGCTGCCCGGTGCTTAGCGCGTGATGCTTCATTGCATTCTTAGGCCAACCCTCAGGTCTTACTCCTACTGCAGTGTTATCGGTGGGATGTTTAGATGAAGCAGCTTGCTCTGCACAGCGGCCCCTGTGGACCGGGCTGGGATTAAGCTACCTCTTTGTTTACCCCAAAGTGCCAGGAAAATTTTTCCAACTTGGAGAGGCATTATTATTATTCATTTAATGCACCTGCTTTTAGCTGGGAGCATCACCACCTTCCCGGGGGGGGGGGGCAGTTTGCAGCAGGTTTGTAACGGTATTCGGGTATCTCAAGGTGAGAGCTGAGAATGTTCCTGGGATCTAGTAGCCAGAAAAAGGAGGAGGACCATGGTGAGAAATGCTGAGGACCACCTCATGGGACAATAGATTATCCTGCCTCAAATGCCAATAATGCCCGGTTCAGAAACAATGGTAATGGATGAGAATCTAATAATGGATTCAGAAAGCCTAAATAACTTCCCCAAATCTAGAGCCATAAATCAAACTGATCTCTGTCTGGCCCTAAAGCTTATGCCCTGTTCACTCTCTTCAACAGAACATTAAAATATTATGTATAATTTGATTTACTCTCTGAATTATCATATTTTATATGTAGCATCTCAAATATAATTTATTTAGAGAATAGTTGACTAATTTCCTGATTGAATGTTCTTTTAATACATTTAACAGAGATAGCATGTATCATAGTATTTGCCAGATTTTCAGAAGGATGCTGAAACTTAATAAAAGAAACCATCAGCACTGTATTAAATTAAGAGAACTGCGTATTCTGGAACATGCTGCTTCTCCATGTCGGCCAGGAGGGGAAAGGACTCCTATAGGGAAGGAGAAGGATGCAGGAGGGGGAGGCGAAGGCCAGGTGAAGAGGTTAGGAGAGAAAACCAAAAACAAAAAATCCTTGGATTTTTTATTTCATTCGGCTTATGTCCTGAGCTCTGGGCTGTCACTAGCAACATTTGCTTCCTCTGGAACTTTGCTTTTAAAAACGTTCATGAACGTTCTAAAGGGCTGCCCAAACTTAAATAAAATTCTCTGCTTTCTCCATATATAAAGGCATCTTTTAATGTGCTCATTTTCAAAATATATGTCATGTCTTTTTTGAAGCAGTCTTGGGTTTTGCTGGGCAAAGACCTTGTCATTCTTGGTTAAAAGAGCTTCGGCCTCATCAGATCGCACACAGGGCCATGCACTTGGACATCCTCATCATCTGCAGATCTTAGCCATCCTTTCCTAACAGAAAGGCCACACATACACACCCACACATATGTAGCCACCCAGAAAAATGTTATAGTTTTAGCCTCACTCCATGCCTACCATGGAGATTCCCATCCTGAATTGGAAAAAAGGAGGAAGAAAAAAAAAAACACAAAAAAAACCCTGTATCTATTGGTTTCTATAGTTTTTTCCTTCCTCTTTTCACAACTTGAGATATATTTAAATTCCCAGTGTATTCCCAGTGTAAATGACTTTCTGGGCACCAGAGAGAACAGGGAATCTCAAACTTTAGTGGTGAGAATATCTGGGGAGCTTGTAAAAAATGCAGATTTTCAAGCCCTGCACTAGAGACTTGAATTTGGTAGCTCTTGGGGGGTGTAATAGGCTTTGTCGACAAGCTCCTCAGGGGACGGAGTGTGGGGGGCTCATGAACCAAACTTGGATGATGGTTCATTCAGCACTTGGTAGGCCCTTAATAAACAGTTGGTGAATGGATCCGAAGGCTCTCCTGGCACGTCTGTTGGTATCAAGAGGCTGTTACTTTTAATCACATGGGCTTACGATCCTAGAGGACTCTAGGATTCTAGCCCCTCAGCTTTGTCCCCGTTTTCAGTGACTTTGAAAGTTGGCTGCTTTTCACAGTCTCCTGCACAGGCCCTCTCCATTCCCACTGCTTCAGGCCATCTTGTCCCACGGGGTGTTGGCAGGGTCCCCAGGCTCCGGAATCTTCCCTCCAGCTTATCTTTAAAACCACTCCCACGTGTGTTATTCTCATCCCCGTGCTTCTGTGCATTGAACCTCTTCATGGTTCCTCTTCATGGTTTGGGCGAAGCTACTTTTCCACTTGACCTCTCGCTCCTCTCCTTCCCTTTAATGCTACTGGTTTGCACTCTTGTCCCTAAGTGTGGGTTGTGCATTTCCACCTCTCTGTCTTGGCTCATGCATCTCCCCAGGGGGAGAAAAGGGTTAACTCAGCAGGCCTGTGTCGTTCAGACCCCACACTTGCCAAAGAAATGTGTCTTTAGGACTAGCCCTTCGCCAGCTCCCAAGAGATAACCTCTGAGCCCCTGAAATATTCTTCTTCATAAGAGTGTCTTTGTGTACCAAAGTCCTGGGGTCATGCTGTGTATATGCTGTGTATACGTGTGTGTATGCTGTCACGTTTCTCTTTGTATGTGTGTGGTATATACTGTGCCCAGCAGACTCGCTTTTCGGAGTTTAGTCTTTAAAAATCATACAAGGGTAAACTGTGTGTTGCGGTCTTGTTTGTTGAGTCAGAAATCGGAAATAACTCAGTTATCCACTGATGACAATATTAATGGAGTAAGAATTCCATAGGAGAAATAGTGATAGAACTCCCAATTACTGAGCCCATTCTGTTTCAGCCCTGTGCTAAGGGTTTTACTTACAGTATTTCACTTTCATTTACAGCAAATCCTCTGTAAGTTAACCCCACTTAGACAAACACTGAGACACCTAGCGGTGAAATGAGGTCACGTGGCCAAGATAGGTATGACTGTACCCGTCAGTTCACAGGAGGGTAGTAAAGAGTGATTATGACAGAGTCATAGAGCCCTGTGTGCTGGCACGGAAGGATGCTTATGGCACATTATTAAGCCTAAAGAGGAAAAATCATGAACTCATTTGCATGTTACCATCTTGTAAGCCATACATATATGTCTATGCATAATGTCTATGCATATTGTGTAAAAGCTATGTTCAACATATATATTAAGAGTAATTTTTAGCTGTAAAAATATCTAGTAAATGAAACAAAGAACAAAGAAGAAAGTCATGGTCCATGGCCTGATCCATTATTTCCTTAGAGCAGCATTTCTTTTCTGGGTCCTAAGACCAGATCATACCAGCAGACCTCAGAGACCTTGGTGCTAGCAGGCTTTTTCAAAGAAGAGAAGAAAAAGAAAAGTATTGTTGTTGAACTAAATTTAACAAACACGTGTCGCATTTTTTCCTTGTTCTGGATTTCTGTGATATTGTGATTGTCTAACTCTTACACAAGTTGACCGTCCCTCCCTGGGCAGCCCGCGGGATGGAAGGTGACTGTTGCTCCCCACCTCATGGCAGGAACCTGGGCGCTAACCACACTGTTTTCTCATCTCTTCATCCAAAAACAAATCAAGAGTTCCAGTTTATTGTCCCAGTATTTGTACCTTCGCGTACCACCTGAGCCCACATGCCCAGGCAGTGACTATGGAGATGGGCATAAGAAACCCTGATCGGTTGACCTTGGTCATAAGTTGGACACTGTGGCCAGGGTACTGAGCTCTGTGATGGCCCAGATGGCATGAATCACCAATATCTGAGTTGGGAAAATTAGTTGCACCTTGGAAAAGAGAGAAGGGAAAAGATGGCAAAATGGAAGATGTCTTTATATGTGGCCATATTCTCTTCCTGTACTCTGGTTGGAGCTCCTTCCTGTTTCATACAAACATGTGTTACGTGTTCACACCATATATTCCTTCTCATATTACACTTTTTAAGTTAATATATATTATGAACATTTATTTCCCATTGATATTATTCTTCAGAAACATGAACTTTTAGAGCTGCTTCATGTTCCATTTTATGAATGAAGTAGATCTATTTGTTTTTCAAATTTTATTTTAAAGTCTAGTATAGTTAACGTACAGTGTAGTGTTAGTTCCGAGGGTATGATATAAGGATTCAGTGCTTCCATATGTCAGCCGGGGCCCATCACATGTGCACTCCTTAATCCCCATCTCCTATTTCCCCCATCCCCGACCCACCTCCCCTCTGGTGACCATCAGTGTGTTCTCTGTAGTTAAGAGCCTATTTCTTGGTTTACCTTTCTCTCTCTCTCTTTTTACTTTGCTCATTTGTTTTGTTTCTTAAATTCCACAAAGAAATGAAATTATGTGGTCTTTGTCTTTCTCTGACCGACTTACTTCACCTAGCATTATACCCTCTGGATCCATCCATGTTCTGAGTAATATTCCATTCCATATACCACATCTTCTTTATGTCTTCATCTAGTGATGGACATGGGGATCATTTCCATAATTTGGCTATTGTAAACAATGTTGCTATAAACTTAAGAGTGCATATACCCTTTTGAATTAGTGATTTTGTATTTTTTAGGTAAATACCCAGGAGTGCAATTACTGGATCATGAGGTAGTTTTTTTTTTTTAACTTTAAAAAAAAATATTTTACTTATTTGAGAGAGAGAGAGTATGTGTGTGCATAAGCAGGGGCAGGGGCCGAGGGAGAGAGAGAAGCAGACTCCCTGCTGAGCAGGGGGCCCTACTCGGGGCTCCATCCCAGGACCTCAAGATCATGACCTGAGTCAAAGGCAGACGCTTAACTGACTCAGCCGCCTAGGCATCCCTATTTTTAACTTTTTGAGGAGCCTCCATACTGTTTTCCACAGTGGGTGCCCAATTTACATTCCCACCAACAGTGCGCAATGGTTCCCTTTTCTCTACATTCTCGCCAACACTCATGTCTTGGGTTTTTTATTTCAGCTGTTCTGACAGGGGTGAGGTGCTATCTCATTGTAGTTTTGATTTGCATTTCCCTGATGATCAGTGATGTTGAGCATCCTTTCTTGTGTCTTTTGGCCATCTGGATGTTTGGAGAAGTGGCTGTTTATGTATTTTATCCATTTTTAACTGGATTATTTTTGAGAGTGTTGAGTTGTATAAGTTCTTTATATATTTTGGATAATAACCCTTTATCCGATAGGTGATTTGCAAATATCTTCTTCCATTCAGGAGGTTGCCGTTTCATTTCATTGATCATTTCCTTTGCTGTGCAGCTTTTTATTTTGAAGTAATGCCAATAGTTTATTCTTGCTTATTTGAATGAACTATACTCTATGAGTAGAGTATATTCCTCTATTGTTAGGCATTTAGCTTGTCCCTAATTTTGATCTTATAAAGCTCTGGTTTGGGGCGCCTGGGTGGCTCAATGGGTTAAAGCCTCTACCTTCAGCTCAGGTCATTATCCCAGGGTCCTGGGATCGAGCCCCGCATCAGGCTCTCTGCTTAGCAGGGAGCCTGCTTCCTCCTTTCTCTCTCTCTCTGCCTGCCTGCTTGTGATCTCTCTGTCAAATAAATAAATAAAATCTTAAAAAAAAAAAAAAACCAGAACTCTGGTTTATACATTTAGCATCAAGAATTCTTCTTGGTTCTCAACATTCAGCATCACAAAGAACACACATGACACATTCTACTCAAAGTTATGTAGAACGGGAACAGAGCTTGCTGGAAGGGCAAAAATGGGTACTCCTTGCAGTGGTCCACAGAAGTTCATGTGCAAAGAGATGAAATGCACATCGAGTTAAGCACAGGAACTGTCCTGGTTTAGAAGCCTTATGCCTCCCCAGGGAACCATAACTCTGACAACAGTTTCACTGGGACAAGTTTCAGGGTCCTTATAAAGGACATGTCCAGTTATAAGAGCACATGCTCAGAGAAGCTCAGAGCTATGGTTCCTATCCGTTATTTATAGTTCCCATAGCTTAGATGCCACTCAGCACAGCCCACGGTCAGGTTTACTATAAGTCATGTTGACTAGTTGTCAACATACTTGATGCGTCCTTTCATCAGGTTACCAGGTAAATGAAGGTCAAATTCTCATGCGGAAATAGGGAAAAGCTTTATAAACCCTTTACCCACAAACATTTTAAACATAAATCACTGTCCAGATATATGCTTATTTTCTTTAAAAAACAAAACAAAACTTAAAAATGGGAATATTGAGTCTAAGAGAATTAACAATTTAAAAATCCCTAATGCATACAGAGAAATTATTGACCAGAAAGGTAGACCGGATTAAAATGCTGCTGGTGGTACTATCAGGGTTGTACCTCCACCTGACTTTCCGGCATCACTTCTTTCACTTTCTACCTGAATGCCACTTTCCCTCTGGCCCCATGAGCCTCTTGACCATTTCACTCATTTCATCTTCTTTCACATCTCTTGCTTAGCCTTGTCCTCTAACTGGAATGTTCTATCATTTCTCTGCCTGGTCCTACCTGATTTCCCTTTAAGGGTATTCTAGAAATGTCATCTCTCAAAATGATCTCCAGACACTGCTTCCCCTCGACTTTTTCCTAAGTAGCATTCTTGACTCTGTCCTTCCCAAAGCTTTTTGTTCTGAAGGCTACTTTAATGCTTCTCGGGTTATCTTATTGCCTTATTGTTCATACTAGAATATGAACTCCTTATAGTTAGAATCTACATTTGTAATCCTCTAGCTCAGAGCACTTTGAATAGCCTATAATGGTCTTTTAAAAATGTTTGTTGAAGAGCATGGATTAGTTTAACAATCAAGATTTATTGAACAGTTCTTCTAGGGCGGGCACTCTTAAAAGTACTCCATACCTGGCATCTAGAACTGTCCCTGCACATAACAGATGGCCCGTGAACAAGCAGCACTGGTTGAATGAGTGACTGAATGCAGACAGAGCACTGAATTAAGACAAGTTCCCCATTCTCATGAAGAATGCATTTTAAAAAGGGGAGAGAGAGAATAAACCAACAAATAAGGAAACCAAGAAACAAGATGGAATAAGTGCTATGGAGAGAATTAAAAGGAAGATGATGTTATAAAATTCTGGGTGGCTACGCTAGCTTGTAGCCAAGGAGGGTTTTGCTGCCCAAGTGACAAGCTGGGTTATTTATGCCAAGAAGTCGCTGGCCATGGAAAGATGTGGAGAAGAGCGTCCAGGGGGAAGTAGAGCCTAGGGCTAGGACCTTTGATGGAAAGAGCCTGGCATGCTTCAGGTGATGACAAGAAACACACTGGGGTGTGCCAAAACAGAAAAACAGATGATTTTCAAAATATTTAATGGCTGCTCCATTATGAACATGGATGAATCATCACTCATTTCAACCGCTGTCTCCCTCTCCCTCCCGTCGTCCCACTTTCCAACTCTGCATGTGTCCTGGATCCAGAGCCCAGAAAGCTTTAGGGACACCCATCTCATCAGTACCATCCTTTTGTTCTCCTCCAACTCTGATCGGGTGAAGGAATACTCCCTATCTGTATTTATTGCATGGAACGTCGGGCAGATCATATTTTCGGTGGGTATACTGGAACTCCTCTAAGACTGAGTCTGAGACTATCAGCAGGTTGTTTGCAATAGCTGTAGTGTAGGGCCCTGATTCCCAAACTTTAATGCCCTGGGGAAATCCCCCAATTGTCCTGCTAAAATACAGGTTCTAATAGGGCATGGCCTGAGATTCTGCCTTTCCAGATGATTCGGGCACTTCTGGTCCATGGTCCCCACTTTTTGTAGAAGGGACAGAGCTCTGATTCTGAGTCTTGACCCCCTGTTAAAATCCACAAGGGAACTTTTCAATCTCTTGGCCACCCCCAGGCTGTTGGATCTAAACTTCTAGCATTAGAACTCAGGCAGATCTATTTTTTAAATTCCCCCCAGTAATTCTGCTCTTTGGTCCTGGTGTCACCCAGTCCCCTTGGTCACAGGCTAACTCCTGTAGTCATCAATGAGGCAGCAGGTGCACTTTCAGAAAACAGACCTCCTAGGAACGAAAACCTTACCCTGTCAAAGTCCAAACGGAAGTCTAAAGATAATTAAGGTTTCAGGTTTTTAAACTTTGTTTTTAGTAAGAGTGTGTTTGTGTTTCTTCCCTTAAGAACAGGCAGGACTTCGTTCTTGGTCTTCGGCTGTCCTAATTTAAAACCTCTGTTATTGATACTGGCCTCTCTTAAAAGAACTTTTCTTTTTCTGAAACCTTTTAGACAAACTAGGGCTATAAAGTGGGGGGGGGCAAGGAGGGACCTGGACACTGGCTTTTGCTGTATAGCCCAGTGGAATGAATTAATGGAGTCTGAGGTTTGGGGTAAATATGGTCACACCAGGTTGGCGTTCTCTCCGAACTGATGAAAAAAATTACACCCTTCTGGAGCCCACTGTAATTAACTCTCGGATAGCATTTCCATTATAAATCCCTGTTTTAAGAAGTTTGTTACTCAGCTGTAAAATTTTGCTCTAGGCTACAGCTTGGACATAGACAATTTCAGCTTGAAAGAAGCTTTAAAAATAAAAGGTTTTTTTTTTTTTTCTCTTTCATTGAGCAAGTGAAGTGTGGTTTTTAAAAGGAATGAAATACCCATAATTCTCAGACATTCTTTGCATCTTTCTCTATTTTTTCTCCAAGTGGTCTTGATTCCCAACAAATGAAGCCTAGTTATTCACATATTTTAAACCAATCGTTTAAACTACCAAATGTTTGAGGGACTCTTTGAATTAAGGAAATGCATTTTGAGGGTCACGACTCAATAAAAAGGACGGAAAATGTTCTTTCCCGTTTTTCAGATGTGCAGAGCTAGGGTGGAGCAGAACTCTGTTCTTTGAAGATCCTCAAGTCTGTTGTTCATTTTTCAAAGGGGAGTTCCACAAGAAGACAGCTGCATTGAACAACAGGAAGCGCATTCCCTATGTGAACGCTTTCACCGACAGTTTCTCCAGGGCTTTCGAAAACGTCTCTCTGTCCTACTGCATGTTAAAATCAACAGTGGTCAATTTCAGGATTAGAAAAAAATCTTGATTTCTGAGTCTTGGTGTCCAGGACTTCTTCTGAGGTCGCTCTCTCCCTGAATTCGGAAGGGAACCGGCACCTTTCTCTGGCTTATGGCGCTCCCCCAATGGCGTACTGAGCAGGGCAGTCTTGGATTTCTCACAGGACCTCACCTGTAGCCTCATTGGCCTTCTATCTGCTCACAGTGAGTTCCTTTTCCCCACCTCTTTCCTCTCCCTCTGACAAAGGATGCCACAGCCATCGCGTCTACCTCCTGCCCAGCTGTGGTGTAACAGGAACCCAGTTGCACACCCCAGGGCCCGGAGTGGCTCTGCCCTAGGACCCTGAGTCTGCACAACCTTACTAGGGGTCAGTCTTGGTCGGCCCAAGGCCCCACAGAACTTCATGCATCCAGACGGACCTTACATAGTGTGATGGTGGCAAGTTACCCTTTATAAATGTATGCTGTTAGTGTGAAAAATACTATTTCCTCTATGGGGTGCTCAGTCAGTTAAGCGCCCAACTCTTTTAAAGACTTTTTTTTTTTTTTAATTTGACAGAGTTTAAAAGTAGGCGGAGAAGCAGGCAGAGAGAGGGGAAGCAGGCTCCCTATTGAGCAGAGAGCCCGATGCAGGCTCCATCCATCCCAGGACCCTGGGATCATGACCCAAGCCGAAGGCAGAGGCTTTAACCCACTGAGCCACCCAGGTGCCCTAAGCATCCAATTCTTGATTTCGGCTCAAGGTGATGAGATCGTGAGATTGAGAGCCAGGTCAGGCTCTGTGCTGAGCCTGCTTAAGATTCTCTCTCTCTCCCTCTCCCCGTCCCCTCCTCCCCCACCTGCCCCACTTGCAAGCTCACTCTCTCTCTCTCTCAAAAAATAATAAGTAATAAATAAAAGTAGCATTTCCTTTGCAAGATGAGATAATATAAAATCATGGCCCATAAAGATTCTATAAACAACTACCAAGGTAAGAAAGAACAAAGATATGCATTGACTTCAAAAGCACACTTTGAGTTCTTGGTCAATGGTGCTAGGGAATTCAAGGTGTTCTGGCTGTTACCCTCAATCTGATTGGCCGTCTCCATTCTAACTGAAACAGTGACACCTCACATTTTTGTCCAGACATCACCTCTAGGGAATGCCGCCTGATCGTGGCCCACCCCCACTCTCCTCCCCTACCCCAGACAGTCTGGATCAAGGCTTCCTCCCTCTGGCTTCCTTCTTCTCTGTCCTCCCGCTGTACCTTCCCTTACCTGAAATGTAACTCCTCAGAATGTCTGCTCTGTCTGCTCTCCACCAGCCAGGTTGTGAGCTCTTTGGGGTCAGAGACTATATCTTATTCATTGTCAGAATCCTAGGCCATGGAGCCTTGCCCCAGTACAGGGCTCGATGAATATTTGTTGTATAAATCAGTACTAAAACGAATAAACCAACAATGTGGGAACATAGAGACTTGTGTCTAACCAACTCTTGAAGTCGTTTGCCAGTATCCAATATTACTTTCTGGTTTTATCCATGTTTTTGGGGGGAAAAAAGAGTCTGGTTTTGTTTGACGAGGCTCATTCCTAGCAGTGGCAGTAGAAATGAGAGTAGTAACAGGGAACATTTCCAGAGTGTTCAGTCACAAGGCACTCTTCAAAGTGCTTTTTTTTTTTTTTAAGATTTTATTTATTTATTTGACAGAGATCACAAATAGGCAGAGAGGCAGGCAGAGAGAGAGAGGGGGAAGGAGGCTTCCCATGGAGCAGAGAGCCCAAAGTGGGGCTTGATCCCAGGACCCTGAGATTGTGACCTGAGCCAAATGCAGAGGCCTTAACTCACTGAGCCACCCAGGTGCCCCCAAAATGCTTTATTTACAGAAGCCATAGTTGATGGATGAGGAGACCGAGCTATAGCCCCCATCACTACTGCTGGTGGTTTAAACCCAGCGATTTCCACCTGAACCACCTTTAGTCACTGTGGCCTGTGCATGAGATAAGCCCACTCGGCCGCCTTCCCTGTGTCGTGGTTGACTCTTTTCGCATCAGTGGAACCATGGCTCTTCTGCATTTAGCTTGGCAACCACCACACCCCCATGCAAAGTCCGTTTCTCTGATCTTCATTTCCTTATAATGTGCACATGTTTTCCTTTCAGCCCCTAGCTGTTAGTGTTTTATGACTCGGGGAGCTCGAGGAGGCAGCTGTATTGTTAATGTAAGTCATTACCAAGACGTTTCTGCTCTTTTCCACAACCTCATAATTTGTTAAAAGTTCTGGTTTGGGTTTTCCTCACGTCTTATTGCTGACAGTTTTAGCAGTGTATGCCAGCATTATCGGCTGTCTCCAGGGTACCAACTGAGACAGGAAGGTTTCTGTAATTGTCTGAGATCACTTGCCACTTTATATAGTACAACTTGCTCATGTAGGTTCACTCTGCTTCCCAGCGAATCTTCTGGCCCCAGTGGGCTATAAAATCATCTGATGCTGCTATAACTTTAAAGACAACAAAATATTAGCTCGGAATCATTTGCTTTGGTTAACTCACGTTTTAAGGCTGCCTCTGTATGCTGAGAAGGGGGAAAATGATAAGCCGGGATTCTTTTGTAAAATGAAAAAAAAAAAATGGATATTTTTCTCATCCTCACTTCTTTTCATTGCTAATGATAGCAGTTTTCAGTGCTATTCTTATAAGCTTTCTACTAGTTCTTTCCCATTTGAAGCATGGATATTAAAATTTTTTTTTTTGCAAACAGTGGATCATGGCCAGTTTCAAAAGCTGCTCTGACCCAGGTTTTGCTTGAGCTGATAGCAGTTTAAAAATGAGCACCAGTCAAAGGCCACACAGTTCGTTGGGGCCCAAACCGAGGCTGGACTCTGGCCCCCAGACACACAATTCAGTGTTTTTTTCCCCCATTGTTCCACACCCTCACAGTTTATTGGATTGACATAATGGTCCATACTGTGTCTTTGCAAGAGAAGTTAAAGAAAGAATTCACTTGCTAAAAGCCAATAATTTTGAGAGCTCCAAGTCCTCCTAGATTTAAGTTCCCAAAGAGTAACACACGCACAACCACAAGTGGCTTGCTAGGAGCCTAGCAGAAAAGCGACGTAAAACCCATCTTTCATTTTCTAGCCAAACACTAGCCTGACCTAAAGCTAAGCTAAAACAAAACAAAAGTGCATGTGACATATCTGAGCGCCCTGTGGGAGTTACTATAGACAGAACTGAAGAAGAGATAGTCATCATTCAACTCCCGGCAGGAGGCTTTCTGCAGCCTAGAGCGGAGGGAGGTAAAACTCCTATAAATATCAGCTGATACCGACTGTCTTTAAAGTGAAATTTGAGCAATCACAGTTTCAGAGACTGAGAATATTCTGCAAATAGTAATAAAGACCCCAAAACAAGGAATAATGGGCAGAGTAGGTTAAGGACCCATGTCAGACTCAGAAGGAGGTCAGCAGAGGCTGGGAGAAGAGAAATCTAGATCAAGCCAGAACAGAAACAGCTCCCCAAGCCACAATGGGCAACAGCTCTGTGTAGCCCCTCAGGGAGGAAGGGATGGTGGCTGTCATCAAAATTCTACCCCTGGTTATATAATGATTGTGTTAATATAGAATAAAATATGTGTGGTTCTTTTCTCAATGGCATCTCTGTCACCCTTGTTGTATTCCTTTATTATTTCCACGAGGTCCTCAGTTAGGAGGCCCCTCTATGAATAGAGATACCCACCCACCTGCCGTTTGGAGTCATTTCTGGGGAGGAAAGTGGCTTATCCTTGTCAAAAGAAGCTTCAACCAGCTTCCTTTCTAGCTGGGCCTGCGACATGTTCTCCTGGCCTAGGAGACTTTCCCCAGCCAAGCTTCTCTTTCCTTTGTTCACTCACTCATTCATTCGTTCATTCCTTCAAGAAACATTTATTGAGCACTTACTATGTTGCAGGCACCGTGTTAGCTTCTGGATATAGAGCAACAGCAAAATGAACACAGCCCCCGCCTTATTGTTCTTACAGCTCAGCTCTGCACGGGAAGACAGACAAGAAACAGGTAAGTCGATAAATGTACAATTACATCTGTAGAAAAGGGTCCTGAATGTGGGGGGAGAAAAGAGGAAAATCATGATGTTCTCCAATGGGGAAGAACAAGAGACATTCCACCGAGGAGATCATCTAGGAGCCTCTGCCTGGGGAGATGGTAATTAAATCATTTTGGTCTGTATGCACCTTGTCTCGTCAATATATCATAAACACCCTGGAGACAGGGATTTCTGCATTTGGCAAAGTTAACACACACAAATAGGTGCTCATTAAATTCACTGATAAGGCGGCTGCCTCTTTGTCTTCCAGAAAGGGTCGGTCTAACTCTGGGTTTTGACCTCATCTTCTGCTCAACTATTAGGTACCTAGGGCCTTATGGATGGTGTGTGTCTTTGCGGTTCCCAGCAGGCTAGAGGACGCTGAGGAATGATCTTGGGAAAGGCTACCTTCCATATGCTGGCCTTGGCTGTTGACACAGGCATCCTGGGAGGGTTTGTCCTGTCTGGACAGTTGTCTGTAGCTTTAGTGTTGCTCTGTCCACTCTCTTAAAAAAAAAAAAAAAAAAGGTACCACAGTCAGAGTTATTATTAAAAGGGAAAAATCAAACAGTAATAACACTCCAGAGACACCAGAAGTATTATGAAAAGGAAGTGTTTAAGTAGAAAATACTGAGCTTTGGAAACAAAACGGCAGGCATCCGAACTTACTTACATAGGAAGCCCCGGGAAGGGATATGAGGGACGGTGGGGAGGTCTTTTGCCACTGAGTCAAGTCCCCAGCATTTGCTCTGGGATTTGAAACTTTCCATGGTCTTACATTCCATCAGCTGCTTTGAGTTACGTTTAAAGAAACACATTTTTAGTGAGAAATTTTTGACAGAGAACGGGGAGCAGATGTAATGCTTTGGAATAATTACTTCCTTTGTTGACAGCTTTTTTTTTTTCCACAACACCCACTTGCAATTAAATACAACAGTAATTAAAATCTCTAAATTCACTCAGAATGACTGTCCCATCGGTCACCTCCAGAAAGCCTTCAAATGTCATTGTGAAAAGAATGTCTTCTCAGAGATGCCGGGTGCTAAGACAGAGGGTTTGCATTTTTCTAATTTGTAGTCAGAAATTGATAATATGCAGGAATTGTTTCACTGATTTGAAAATCATTGCCGTGAATTAAAAATCCAAGGCTAGAGACCATAGGATAGCTTAAACTCTCTTAGGAAAAAAAAAGGGGGGAGACCGGGTTGGTTTTGTTGTTTTTTGGTTTGGGGAGGCGGGGGTGTTTGGGGTTTTTTTGTTTTTGTTTTTGTTTAACATTTTCATATAAATTACAAGCACATCCAAGGATTTAGTGACATACATGTTAGCGACATAGACCATTCCCCCAGTGCAGACATGAAACATTCGGTCTAATTTAGCCATGATCTCGGTGTCTTTTTGAGCCTACCCCTGAGACAGAGTATGTTTACATCTGTTGGTAAACCTGTCAGTTGAGTCTCTGCAGGTTTTTAAAGTGATTCAAGAAGGGCCTCTCCTCCCGCATCATGTTCACTCCAGTCCTTACAAAGCCGAGCCCTTCCCCAGGGCCTCTGATACATCCCTCTCCTATTCCTGTAACTCTGATGCCCACTTTGCCCGCCCACAGAGCACGGCAGGATTGAGCCTCAGTTTACCTTCTTGTCCTTAGTTCTCCATCTAGATAGCATGCTGACCCTCCCCGCACCCTCTGCCGTGCTTCTTTCTCCACAGGGAATGCCTTTCTTCTTGGGCGTGCCCCTCTAATTTCTCTCCACCCTTGAGCCCCAATCTGAGAAGAGCTGCTCCGTGAAATGGGTCCTAAGGTCAGCACGCGGGGTGCGGGGGGAGCCTGTGTGGGAATCCTAGGGCATACGGAAAGTTCTCCATGCTGACTCAAATTACATTCAGGCCCTCTTTTCTCCTCGGAGCCACAATCGGAAATCTTCTCCTGATATGCCCATCTCCTACAATTAATTCTCACCTTTTTAAAAAATTAATTTATTTATTTTCAGCATAACAGTATTCATTATTTTTGCACCACACCCAGTGCTCCACGCAATCCGTGCCCTCTATAATACCCACCACTTGATACCCCAACCTCCCACCCCCCGCCCCTTCAAAACCCCCAGATTGTTTTTCAGAGTCCATAGTCTCTCAGTGTTCACCTCCCCTTCCAATTTACCCCAACTCCCTTCTCCTATCTCCCCATGTCCTCCATGCTATTTGTTATGCTCCACAAATAAGTGAAATTGACTCTCTTTGTCAATTGTCAATCTCTCAAGTGATAATTGACTCTCTCTGCTTGACTTATTTCACTCAGCATAATCTCTTTGAGCCCTTCAACAGATGAATGGATAAGGAAAATGTGGTCCATATACACTGTGGAGTATGATGCCTCCATCAGCAAGGATGAATACCCAACTTTTGTAGCAACATGGACAGGACTCAAAGAGATTATGCTGAGTGAAATAATTCTCACCTTTTGTTCTTTTGCTGTTTTATTTCCAAGGAATGGGACTGAGAATTGGGGGACTGTCCTGGCCAGTTTGGGGGGTACAAGTAGGACGGAAGGAGACTGGCTCCCCAGCACTGTTGGTAGATAATCATTCGCAACTTGAGAACATTCAATGAGCCCTCCTTGCAGGGATAGAAGATCTCCAGCCTCGTGGACATGAGTGTGAAGAGCGAGCTCTCAGTCCTGCTGGTGACCTTCAAATCCTCAAGCTCCAGACATTCCTAGCCATGCTTTGAACCTGTGGGATTCCTGTGAGGTGGAAGAATTAGGAAAAACAGGATGAGGGGAAAGACAGAGTTTCACGGTTCCACTCCTACAAAAGGAGGTTCTCTTATGCTCAGGGTCTAGGGCTGGGTCTTCTGGCTGCGAGAACATGCAAGCTAACATACACAGGTCAGTCGTTTGAGAATCCATAGGACTATCACAGAAATCCAAGAACAAGAAGGAAAAGCACACCTGGGTGCCTCCCAAGAACCACAGCCTGGAAACTTCTAGAACCTAGGCCATTATTTACTTAGACTCACCCACATTACTCAGCACACCTGTTCCTTCCTTCTTGTCCTCTGCTGTCTGTCCTGTTCCCTCACAGTCTTTCCTCCCTCATGATGTTCACCTGCCCTTGGCTTTTTAAGTCCTCTCTTGCTTCTCACCTGATCCCCTTGCCCTCCTCTCTTGGTCTCACTTGACCTGGGATCTTCATGTCCATTTCCTGACTGGCTGGACCTCTCAGCCCCCATTCTACCTTGCTGAAAGAGCAGTGTGATCTACCCAAAAACACTGTGCACGGTCCCTGAGCAGCCTAATCAAGGCTCCCACCCGGCCTGTTCTGTGTTAGTGTGAGGGGGCGGTCTTCGTAGCAATCAGTCACGTGGTAGGTGTGACCACTCATGAGGAGAAGTTTTTCCTTCTAGCAGGGCAGAGATTAGAGCCCACCAGGAGCCCTCCAGGGTCCAATGCGAAAGATGCTGGAGGGGGTGAGGGTGGCAGAGCTCCCAGTTCTCCCCTCACCACGTCTGTTTGGGGTAGCGAGCACACTGGGAAGTCTCTTCCACAGTTTGATAACCTAGCCTACTGGGCTCCTCACTAGGACCTTAAAATGTTTTAAGCTATTGCCTTACTTTACAGTTAAATATTAAGACAGGATTTAGGATCACACACTCATGGAAAGATGGCTCAACTTCCATGACTGCTGAATTCTTTCTTTAAAAAAAAGGAGAGTCTCCCTCCCATATAACTCATTGGGGTCTACTCTGTGGGAAAGGTCCAGGAAATAATTGTGAACACCTGAGATAATTGGCCACCTTTGCCAACTACCGCTCATAAGAGAAGGATTTGCCCATCGCTGTTGGAACTCCTGAGGCTTAGTCCTAAGGTTTAGGATTAAGGGCAGTTGTCAGATATGAACTAGTGCAGAATCAAAGCCCCTACTCAGAAAAGGGGGAGAAGGCGAGAAGCAACAGTAGAAGGTCCTCGTTACCTCGGCCCCTGCCTCCCTTCCGGGCATGTTGAGCTGATGAGGAGAAAACATGCCATGTCTACACCTGGTTATGTGGTTGGTGAAGAGCCAGAGAGATAGCTTCTATCCTGTTCCCCAGGTGGCTCTGTCTTGTTCCATGGCTGCAACAGGGCCCTGAGGTCCTGGCCTGGAAGCTGCCTGATCAGACTCCTGTTCTCTGTGGGGCGGGCTTCTGCTCTCAGAGGGTAATGAGAACTTGTTGTGACTGGGAAAAAAACACAACAACGACAACTAGAAAATCAGACCGCAGTCTATCCATCTTGCCCTCCTCATGGGCGGGGGATGTCCTGTCACTTGTCACTCAGGGTCTTGTTTTCATCCTACTCTGCAGTGACAGTTGGACACAAAGCAAGAAGACCAGGGTAACAGATGACCTCTCTCCATTAGGAAATGTATTTATTTGATTAAGTTAAATGGGGAGAAACTCACTTCTGCATGAAGGTCAAAAGGAATTGGATAAAAATACGATATCAACACTTTTTTTTTACTTGTTCAGTAACCTAGAAAGAGAGAGAACAAAGAGATAGAACCCAAACAAGATAAAGAATGCCTATGTACAGCCAGCAGCTAATATGATATACATGGTGAAAAAAATGAGTCCCACTAACACCAAAAATAAGATAAAGATGTCCTCTCTTACCATGTCTAACGCAATCTGGAATTTCTAGTCAATGAAAAAAGACAACAAAAAGAAAAGCGAGAGGGAGCTTTGGGGAAGGAGCTAAAATTGTGGTCTGTATCTAATATCGCTATTGAACTAAAAAAAAAAAAAACAAAGCAATTAATAAAAATTATCAGTCCAAAAAAGAGACTGGAATAGGACAGAAAGATCTAAAATAGACATAATTTTTTTTTCGTTAAGTACAGCAGGAGTGGTATTGAAATTGGATCAAGGTGATAGACCAAACGCAGATGACTGCCAGATTTTTAGGACAACAGGGATAAACCCAACAAGCACAAGAAACTAGGAGAAAGAAACATACACCAGAGAAAAACTCTATGAAGAGTAAAAGAGAACGCAAGACCCTCCACACAGATTGGAGAAATACGAAGACTGGGAGGGGGGCCTTGGCTCCATCAATACGTGATTATACGTGATTAATAGTTCACAAGCAGTGTTAACATTTCCTAGGCCGTTTTGTATATTCCTGTGTAAATGTACATACATATACATGAATATTTATGTATTCTATTATTGAGTTATTGGAGTCATGCTCCTACTAAGGTTTAGAGTTTGCAGTCAGGGAAGCTGAGGGGAGACCTTCAAGGTCACCAGGGATAAGGACTGGGTAATATCCACGGGGTTTGGCAAAGAAGGAATTAAGCTGGTAGGCTTGTGTGGAACAGCTCTGGAGGGCTCGCTGGAGAAGAGTCCTGGCTCCCCACATGGGAGATGAGGGAGAACAGAGCATGCTGTAGCTAGAGGAGGGGCTGCGTGGCACGAGCGACTTGACTTGTAAGCTGGGAAAAGCTTGAATGTGTTATGTAGATGGTGCCCATGCGTGTCAATATCTGGAAGAACGAGGAGAGTCACTAAGAGCTCAGTGGTCGGGGACAAGTCGAGGCAGAGCCAGAAAGTTCTTTGAACGTGCCAAAGCAAATGGGGAAGGAATCCTGGAGGGAATTGCCTTAGACACCACCAAAATGACTTCAGCAACACGTTCTCCTGCCTTCTCACTAACAAGAAACAGTGGCACACAGCACTTAGTAACTTCCATGAGCGATGGCAGGAGATGGCCTCCAGTTCTTGATCCGTCTTAGGATCCCTCCTGCTTAAGCCTGGGGCTTCCTTCCAAACCACAGAAAAGACAACCAGAAGTGGTGGGACCATCCTCAAATCTGAAAACCATCATGGCCCTAGCTGAGACCTCCATTTTCTTCACACCAACTGTGTACGCTTAGGATAGCTAAGATCCAAACACACAATGACTCAACATAATAAATGTTTATTTCTGACTCGCATAACAGTCCAGGTTGCGATTCCGGAGAGTAGGGAGGCCTATGTTCATGGCAGCACCAGGATCTTTCAGACTTGGTTTCCAAGGTCTCAACTCAGTTGGCCGGTAGGAAGAAAAGCATAAAGCCTAGCACAGGAGAGGTCTCAAAGGCCCTTGCCAGGATGCAGCACAACTCCCTTCTGCACACATGGCGTAGACTGGCATAAGGGCACATGGCCACACCTAGCAGCAAGAAAGATAGAGAACTGTCATCTAGCTGTGTATCCCGGCAGAAGACGTACATTTGGGAAAACAGCTGGTGTTCTCCGCTAAACATCTTTTCTTTGCCCCCCCTCACTCTGCTGCCAGAGTGGTCCAACATGGAACTTGGGTAACATCTGGTGAGTGCGTGAGTAGGCGAGAGAATGGCATCTGTAATTCTCCTCAAAGCTCCCCAACGTCTCCCCATCAGCTACAAGGCAAAGACTGTAACTTCCTGTCATTGCCTCAAGGCCCTTTATGCTCTGCCCCTGATTTCCTTCTTAGCTTCATTTCACAATTTCCCTCTGCTCACACGAGCCTTCGGCCAGACTGCGCCATTTGCCATCACCCGACTTTGCCATGTTCTCTCATATGCGATGTCTTTACCCACTTCTCATCTCACTTTTCCACCCACAGAACGCCCACGTGTCCCTCAAGCCTCAGTTCAAGAGTAGCTTCCTCTTGGAAGCCCTCACAAATGCCCAACTTCCACGTCCACCCAGGCAGAGGTAGAGGTGGGCTCCCCCTTCAGTCCCTTGGCATCTGGACCCACCTCCAGTCCACCGCTGCCAGGTGATCTCGTGATTCCGTGCTGGGATACGTGTCTCTCCCCCAGGAACAAAGCTGGCTCACAGGGAAAGCAGTGGCTGTTCTATCTACTCTCTTCCTATCAGCAATGGGGCAGCTACCAGTCAGCCATCTTTAGCTTTCTCCGTTTCAGATTCCACTAGCAGCCAAAAATAAGCATCAGCGTACAGAGAAAATATCAGAGAAGTAAATAAGAAGTTCCCTGCTCCTGTTGGGTAAAGAGCACCACTGGCATCCAATGGGGCTTGCCTCATCTTCCTTCATCATTTGCACTGAAATCACCAAATCCTATCCATTCCACGTTCTTGATGTCGCTGGGTCCCCCTCCTCTCTGTGTGCTCCACCCTGGCAAGTCCTGCCCTTCCCCCTCACTCTCTCCTTCTCCTAACTGACCTCCCTCTCCTCAGGCTCCCCCTTCCACCATATTTGCACCGGTATGGATCCAGGAGGGGACTTCTAGGGGCACTCTCTCCATCCTAGCTGGGGCCAGCTCCTCTCCCTAAGCGCTAGGAGGTCCCAAACTCTTCCCAGCTTCATCCCCTGCACACCTGCCCTCCACCGATGCTCGAACCCCAAATTGCTGTCTATCATTCCTTGACTCTAATAGAAACGTTGAGCCCTCCAAGTCTGGCCCTCTCTTTGGAAGCACCCTTCTGCCCCAGTCCCCACCCTGTCCTTTCCTACCACAGAACTCTTCATTAGGAACTGATGCAGAAAAGATCTTCTTCAGAATCCATTGCAGCACACAGAGGTCCACACAGAGCTATTGAGTTCTACCCTCAGTTAAGCCATGTAGAGAAAAAGGGGAGCCCTGCCCCTAGAGGTATGGGTGGCTCCCACATGTGGGTGATTCCAGGAAACTTTTCAAGACGGCCAAGAAAGAAGTGTCTTGCGGAGGCGCCTTGACAGAAACAGGCAGGAAATTCTCCCAACCTGACCCTGACCCCTGGCCTTCACTCAAAATCAACCAGTATTCCATTAAAAAGTTGCAGCCACAGAATAGGGCATTCTTTCCTTGTGATTCACATTACCCAGAAGTCTCTGGTTTCCCGGAATTTGTGTTAAATAGTAGCTTTCAAAGATGATAATATTTGCCAACAATCCTGGGGCACCACTTTACATTTTCCTAAAACAAAAAGGGGATTATTTTGTCCGTATTTCTCCTTTCTACAGGCTTTGGCCCTATAGTCGCTCTTGCCCCCTCTGGCATTAAGTAGCAATGCTGTCCCATTAAATTATGAGAATCACGCTTTGTCCTGAAACATCGGTTGTCAATTAAGGTTGACAAACAAGCTTCCTGACATTCTCAGGAACATCTTGCCCAGCATGTGGTTACTCATTTCTCACTCCTTTTGTGAAACACTGGTCCCGGACAAGCAGGCAGAAATAAACCCAGGAACGTTTGGGGTTTTTACCAGCTTCCCAGCCCCACCTTCTCAATTCTCCGCGCCTGCATTGCCCTTCCCAGTAATGGGCTTGGACGATCGGGAGAAGAAAAATGAGGCTGTGATCATTGTTGATCGAATAAAATCAAATAATTCTCTGTGAACGGTTTGTTATTTTTCTCCTCTGGCTTTTCCCAGCCTCCCTCGTAATGCAGGAGGGAGGGGTTTGTTAGCTGTCTCCCTCCCGCCTGCGGATCCATGATCCAGATTTTGGCTTCCGTGTAAGGTGCCGTGTGTCAGCTCTGTGAAGGTAGACACAAGTACTCTGTGCCCCTCTGCCTGTTGTGTTTCATGCTCCACATGTACAGACCGAATTAATTCCTCAAGATCCAGCCCCATTTCTTTCCTAACCAACCCCAGGTTCACTTGTGCCTGATACTATGTACATACGTATATATATATATGTACTTATACATGCATACAGATATGTTTATCCACATGTGTTCACAGACTTTCTTTGGATAATTCAATATACCAAGCATCCAAAGTAAGTAGCCTTATCCCTATTTTATAGATGAGAAAACTGAGCATCAGAGACATCTCAGTAATCAGGTTACTAGTCTGAGGTAACCTAGTAACCTAGTAACCTCAGTAATCAGGTTGCTAGGTCTGAGGGGCAGACCCTGCCCTCACATTCAAGAACGTCTAATGCTACAGAGATCTTTTTACTATGCCGCCCTGTCTCTTACCACTCCCAGAGGACGGAAGTCTTCTTCACTTCCCCAAACCAGCAGCAGCATCACATAGTCCTTCCAAGGTTATGTTTATTTTAATATCCATATTCCTTTGAGATTATTTCTGTTTCTGTTCTTTACCTTGTGGAATGCTGTGCTTGGGAAAACCTTCTGCCTACGATGGGCGCTGGCACCCTTCGCAGCCTTTTCCATATAGAACGTTTTGGCTTGGATTTCTCTCAATTCTTACACTTTAGTAAAGTTTCCCAAGCCCCACCGAAGGTTTTGTTGTCTGTACGCACGTCTCCTCTGTCTTCCTGGCTACCCCTCTCTTAGGACGGACCATCTCTTTACTAATAATATTTCATGTGAGTATCAGCTGGCTAGCTTCCCCCCTTTGCTTTTTTAATTATCCAAGTAATACAACTTCACTGTAGAAAGGATAGAAATTTCATATAAATAAAAGGAAAATGTTTAATAATTAAAAATATCACCCCCCAGATGGGTCTGAGGGAGGACACGAGTTGTGATGAGCACTGGGTGCGGTAGGTAAGTGATGAACCACTCAATTCTACTCCTGAAACCTGCACTGCACTGTATGTTAACTAACTAGAATTTAAATAAAAATAATTTTAAAAACTGGAATGCCCCCCCAAAAAGAAATCCCACCACCCAGAGAAAATACTTTTCCTACTGCTGTCTCCATCTTGCATTATTTTTACCCAGAAAAATATATTTGTATACATGCATGCAGAATTTTAAAAATAAAATTATATTATACACATGAGATATTTTTAACTAAAGATTTGTCATTTAGTGTTCCAGGAACTTTAAAAAAAGAAGACTTTTTTTTTAATAAAGAATAAAATTTGTGGGACGCCTGGGTGGCTCAGTTGGTTAAGCAGCTGCCTTCGGCTCAGGTCATGATCCCAGCGTCCTGGGATCGAGTCCCACATCGGGCTCCTTGCTCCGCAGGGAGCCTGCTTCTCCCTCTGACTCTTCCTTCCACTCTGTCTGCCTGTGCTCGCTCTCATTCACTCTCTCTCTGACAAATAAATAAATAAAAAAAAAAATCTTAAAAAAAAAAAAAAAAAAGAATAAAATTTGTTACATATTTTTAAGTATTATTTCTATTACTCAATTTATCTATAATTACAGATACTTTTGTCTCTCTGATTAGGTAAAAACTCAAAGGAATTATGCTAAGGTTTCTTTCCACTGTTGTTTTGATTCTTCTGTTCACAGATTACAAGTAGAGTTTGTAGTATATATTTTGTTGTCCAGTGCATATACTTTTATTATAGTAATTTTACTGAGGCTTGTGTATGTCAGCAAAAAGACTGCAATCCTTCCTCCCATTGCTGATTTTTACACGAGTATATAACTTTTTATGTTAAAACTGGCATATATTTATTGAGTACCTACTGTGCACAGACCCCTGCCCACCCAAAGCTCATGTTCCCATCACTAGTAGGACTCTGCTCGGCAAAGTGTAAGTAAGTAATTCCGTAAGCCTGAATTCAAGAAAGTCACCAAGCTGTTTCCAGGTGCTGTTAATCTTGTCATGAATTCATGCACGGGCGTATCTGGACCTTTCTTGAGTTCAGAAGCAGCCTTGCTCCCTTTTCTCTCTCCCTGTCAGGACCGCCATTGATCCACGTTGCACCTTTCTTTTTTGTCTACCCGTTGCAGGTCCTGGATGTTCCTTCCAGTTCTCTGTTCTCGTTGTCATTTTCCTCTGTGTTCTCAGAGCGCCTTACACTCGCCTTTCACTGAACTGACCTTATTCTCTGCAGCGGCGACATTGCTCCTTGTTGCTTCCAATGCTGTTGCAGTTTCTGCCACGGTCCTACCATCCCCTTGCATTTCCCTTTCTCTCCCATTTTGTTGTCTTACCATAACATCTTTTAGCTCTTCTGTAAGAATTTATGATTTCTCCCAGTGCCCTGAGCACCTTAAGCGAATGCTCCCTGGGATTTCCCTCTTTCCTGAAATGCTTTCATCCCCTGGTTTCAAAAGCTATGGCGATCCTCTAATTCTCTCTGCGGCAGAGTTTTTTCATCTATCTCATTTCTGTCTTGTTCTATTGATGTTTGCTTATTTTTTAAGTCATTCACTTAATTGGAAAATATATTAGTAGAAGATCTCCACATGTCAGGCACCAGAAGGAAAATGGTGAAAGGGGAAAAAAAAAATCCTAGGAGTGGCTGCCAGTCCCATTCCCTGCTGTGAATGAGACTATAAACAAGCAAGAAACCAAATATCCAGTATGAACTGGGGCAAGCTATTAAAGAAAAGGAAGGGAGTCCTTCAAGAGAGAATACCAAAGGGGGAGGAGTCTGCCTTTCACTGGGTGATGCGCTAGACCTCCTGGGAAGTGACAGTTAAGATGAGACTTGGAAGATGAAAATGAGCAATCCAGATAAAGAAAGGATAGGTGTGAACTAGGCAGGTATGAAGCACAGCAGGTGCAAATGCCCTGAGGCTGGGAACGCTCTTGCTCTTCTCTGTGCTAATCACTCTACACGATCTAAAGTGAAAGAGATGGACAAAACCAGGTCACTCCCAGGCTTGGATGTTCTCGGAGATGCTATAAGAAGTTACTAAGATGTTCAAGGAAAGGAGTGCATGGTCTGACTGAGACTTTAGATCTACCGTGGCTGCTCCTGGGAAGCACAAGGTGGAAAACAAGTCTGTTAGGATGCAAAGTCAGTGATCCGAATGAGAAGTCACAGTAGTTCAGATATTGGCAAAAGGATTCAAGATGTATTTTTGGAATTGGAATTTTGGATTAAGTGAACTGGATCAAATGTGGCATAGAGGGTTTCATTAAATAAGAGGAAGAAATTGCTAGGCTTTAGGTTCAAGCAATGGAGTGGATAATGCCACGCTCTCAGCAGAGAAACAGGTTTAAGGGTGAGAATCAGGAGTCAGGTTTGGGACACAATTGTGATGCCATTTGAAAAATAGACAAGCTTGGGACTTTGAAGGGAAATCTTGGATAGAAATATAAATTTGGGAGTCCTCGGGTTACGGAAGGTGTCTCACATCACGTGAATGGATGAGGGCACCATGGGTAAAAGCACAGAAAGAGAGATGAGTAGATCCACCTGGAGAGCTGACTTGTGTTCTCAAAACCATTCCAAAAGAAGTCTACAGAAGACTGGAAAGAACTGAGGCCAGAGTCTGCCCCCGGGTCCCACTGCACTGGGCTAATTTGTCTTTGTTGGTTGACTTCCATATTTCATTCTCTGTTGTAGGAAGGCAATTCTCCACATCAGTTTGCTGTTGGCTTGGTAACCACTCTTGATACATCCGCTCACATGAAACAGCCCTCCATCCTCTAGAGAAGAAAGTAGACGTTAATACCACTCTGTTTGGGAAAGTCCTTATCTGCCTCCATGTGAAACCCTGAGTTACTGAGAAGATGGATCAGAGAAAATCCCCAATTTGCTTTTCATTACCGTAAGCCATGTGTCATGTTCTTATTTTAGCCACCTATCCCATCCTCATTCTCAACTTTGATCACTTTAACTTAGGGGGTGCTGATAGGGCTTTAGGATTTCCTTCTCTCTCTGTCACTTCGTCTGGTCCCACTGCTCTGTACTTAATAGAAATTCTTTGAATTTTGAAATTCTTTGAAATGTGGTTGGCATCATTCCCTGGTTTCAAAACAAATTAGTTGGGGGTATTTTGTTTTTATTTCTTTAATGTCTCTTGGCCATTTCCAATTCTGAGAAGAGCTTCAGAAATGTATACATAAGTTACCATCTTTGCCAAAAGTTCTGAGGCAGCTGGCATGATTTCTTGATTCCCCTACATGTACTTAATTCATATCTAAATATTCTCAGAAAACGTGTTAAAAATAGACCTTTTCAAATTCACAACACAACAAGGACTTGTGTTGTAATGTATACTGTTCATTCAATAACATATTGTTAACAAGAGAGTTTAAGATTCTAATGCAAATGAAAAGTGGTATATCCAAACAATGGAATAGTATTCAGCCACAGAAAGGGGTGAGATATCACATGGATGAAACTTGCAAATGTCACACTAAGTGAAAGAAGCCAGTCACACACACACACACACACACACAAACATATTACATGGTTTTGTTAATACGAAATGTCCGCTGTACACATCTATTGAGACCCAGAGTAGATCAGCAGTTACCAGATTTGTGTTGCATTTGCTTGAATTTCAGTGTACCTCTAATACTCTTACATGCTTTTCCCAAGATTCTCCAGCATCTGTGTCACCTACCTCCTGATAACTTTTTGCCTGCACTCCAAAAACACTGGTTCCACTCCTCCTGGAGACCTGAGGCCTCCCTGAGGACTCGACGTTTCTGTTTCAGTCTGGACTGGTTTTCCTCTAGGCCTGCTCTGTTGTTCTATTTTTAGGACTTCCTTTTGCTGTTCTCCCTCCCCTTGCCCAGATCCCATGTCTTCCTCTTTCTTGGTTTACTTCCACATTTTCCCAGGACACGTTCTCCCATACCTTGCCAGGAAAGGTTGCATAGGTGATAAAAATTCGGAATCCCTAAATATCTGAACATCTGTCTATTCTTACCTTTGACTTGATTGATGATTGCGTGAGGTCTGGAGTAGTTCTAAATCGGTGTATTATTCTACAGGTGATTCTTGAACGTGCCTTTGTAACTGAATTAATATGATAAGTACTAGAAATAGAAAAGTGAGTGAGTGAGATGAGGAAGTCAAAACAAGGGTAGATTCTTCTTTTTTAACTTGATTTTTAAAAAGAGAGAAAAGGGGGATGGGGAATGGGCAAAATGGGTGAAGGGAGGTGGGAGACACAGCTTCTAGTCATGGAATGAGTAAGTCATGGGAATATGAGGCAGAGCGTAGGGAATATAGCCAATGATATTGTAATAGCATTCCGTGGTGACAGATGGTAGTGACATGTGTGGTGAGCATAGCATCAGTATAGAGACGTCAAATCACTATGTTGTGTACTTGAAAGTAATGTCACAGTGTGTCAACTCTACGTCAACAAAAAATAGATTTAAAGAAATAAAAAATTAATACAAAATAAAGAGAGTGCTATGTAAGTAGAATGCAAGATAAAGGTTTTCTTTTTCTCCTTTTACTAAAAAAAAAAAAAAAAAAAAGAGGGGGAAGAAAAGGATATCTAATAGGCTCTAAGAAATGACCCAAAGGAGATTAAAATGTCAAAAATGAGATGAAAAAGAGATAATTCAAGAAGACATGACCTAGGTCCCAAGAAAGGGAGGACAAGGAGCACAGTAAAAAAGCTGGCCTTACACAAGAGGAAGAGGGTTTTTCCTTTTGCATCACAGGGAAGCAGATTGAAAGAGGGAGAGTGTGGGGCGCCTGGGTGGCTCAGTGGGTTAAGCCGCTGCCTTCGGCTCAGGTCATGATCTCAGGGTCCTGGGATCGAGTCCCGCATCGGGCTCTCTGCTCAGCAGGGAGCCTGCTTCCTCCTCTCTCTCTCTCTGCCTGCCTCTCTGCCTACTTGTGATCTCTCTCTGTCAAATAAATAAATAAAATCTTTAAAAAAAAATAAAAAAAAAAAGAAAGAGGGAGAGTGTGGGTTGATGATAGAAGGGCAGGAAGTTGAGAGTCTTTATTTATTTAGGAAAAGGCCGGGGGTAGGGCTGAGGGAGAACGAGGGAAGTGGGAGGGACAGAAAGCGCAGGCAGAGAAGGTTTGTGGAGCAGGAGAGAGCCGGACCCAGGAGGAGGCCGGGTTTGCCAGGGAGCTCTGGATGAGGAGAAGCCCCTCTGCTCATGGCCCAGCCCTCAGTGGAAGACTCCTGCGGGTCAGGGCGGACACACACTTCCCCCTACTCATACTGCCAGGACTCAGATAGCCGGGAGGCCTGGACTGAGAGTGACTCGGAAGCTTCTTCAAAACATGGTGGCACACGCAGCTCTCCTGCTTCAGACTGAAGAGCCAGAGGCTCTGCGAGGGGGAGGCAGGGCACAGGGCTGGTGAACGGTGACACCAAGAATCCGCCCGGTGGCCTGAGCCGGTCCAAAGCCTGAACCTTAAACAAAAACGCACACAAATTTCGTATGCTCATTACTTCATTCAGTCAGTGCACGCTGAACAGTCTGCTGCTTGAATGAAGAAGGGGAGAGAAAGTTTCTTGTGTCCCATAGCAGCTGTCCCTTTGGAACCTGACCCTCGCCTACTGCGGACAAATCATGGGAGGAGAGCTCGTGGGGCCCTAGCATTCCTCAAAGTGCAGACTGATAACACAACAGAGACCAGACGGAGTCTTCCGGGAGGCCCTCTGGTCAAAACTGGGACCCACGCTCTGTCTGCAAACCTCAGAAAGAACAGTTAAAAGTAAAGTTAGGTTCTTCTTCAAGTTACTATTCTTTGGTTGGAAACTGTTAGCTCGGACAGCACTGTCCACTTTCTAATCTAAGCCATATCTATAATTTTAAATTTTCTAGGAACCATATATTTTTTTAAAATATAGATAAAATTAATAATATTTTCATATAAACCCATGTATCTAAAACTTATCTTTTTAACCAGTAATTCCTATTAAAAAAAACTACCGATGAGATATTTTACATTCTATTTTTTATACTAAGTCTTCAAAATCTGGTGTGTCACTTACACTTAGAGCACATCTCAGTTTGGACTTGTCCTAGTTCAAGTGCTCAATAGCCACAATGTGACTAGTGGCTTTAGTAAAGGGCAGCACAGAGCTAGGACATCAAACTGTCTTCTCCAAAGTCCCTCTTGGTGATGCTCTGTAAACTGAGAGACCACAACTCCATTCCTTCCAGGGACCTTAACCTCTCATGTTACAGACACGGAACACCGGTCAAGACTTGACGTCACTTGCTCAAGGGTGTCCACTGAGTTGGCAGAAACCAGGATGAGCACATTTTCAAATATTCTAACTCCTCATGCTATGATGTTCCCGTAAGGCCATGCTACTTCCTCTCATTAGGTGGCGTTCACAGATTTTATACTGGATAATACCCTCGGTATTTTCCTTTCTCAAGGCCAATTCTTTTCTCTGTGCCCCTCCCGTCTGCCATTTCCCTACCACGGCATTTTGCATATGGCGGGTACTCTATAAACGGTGTCTAATCAAATGAGCTTGGTTCAGTTTGTACAAGCAGTAGCCATACAAATTATCCTTCAACTGTCTCTTCATAGTTATTAAAATACTTCAGGGTATACGTATGCCACGTGAAGCACTTGTCAGGTGATTGTGCAGGAAAACAAAACTTAAGATGACCTCCCATGAGTTATTCTGTAGGGTTCTGAAGCTACCTGCTATGGGATATCATATAGTCTTTTTCTGGGAATCAGAGTTGGCCAGAATACATCCCCTGGGAGAGTGAAGGCAATCTTTTCTCATTCCTGCATGTCTGAACTCTCTCCCACTTCTCCTAATTTATCACAGATTACAGCTAGTGATTTTGAGACCATTTTCATGTTTCTTCAGCACCCTGGAAATTAATTTGTTAGGACCTTTAGATAAATGTTCTCTTCTTTACTTCTCCCCAATCAAAGGTCTTCAACCAGTGACCCTCAAAGCATGGCCGATGGCCCCAGTGGGATATCGAGACCCCTTAAGGAGAATGACAAACCGTATTTGCCGTCAGGGATAAAATTCAAGCTTTTAAGTAAACGTTAGTATTTTAAAAAACTTATATCTGCCACTTCGAACTTGACAGCTTCCCAGTATTTAAAGACTTTTCTAATGAGCTCAGGGTGGTGTTAGCAAATGTGATTTTTTTTTTATGTTTACAGTGAAGTGTGTCAGTATTTGGAATATTACACAAATCAGTGAGCCAATATTTTCTAAATAATCCATTCATAATGTTACAGAATTATACATGAGTAAAAAATCATTCAGAGAATAAGATAGGAGTGCCTGGGTCGCTCAGGCAGTTAAGCATCTGCCTTCAGCTCGGGTCATGACCCCAGGGTCCTGGGATCAAGTCCCACATAAAGTCCTGCTTGGGCTCCCTGCTCTGCATAGAGCCTGCTTCTCCTTCCCTCTCTGCCTGCCTCTCCCTTCGCTTGTGCTCACTCACGCTTACTCTGTGTCTCTGTCAAAAAAATAAATAAAATCTTAAAAAAAAAGAAGAAGAAGAAGAACAAGATATACTAACAGGTTCAAATCAAACAAAAGGTTCAGTACAAAAGGTTCACTGAGGGGTCCCAATCCCACACTGCAGTGAACTTTTCAAAAAGTACAACTTGAGTTTGATAGTATCAAGAATACCTACAATCATCTAAAAAGGCTTTTAAAAAACTTCTCCCTTTCTAACCAAGTATCTGGTACAGAGGCCATATTTTCTTCATGTGCTACAACCAAAACAATATCTCAGAACTGATTAAATGCAGAAGCATATATAAAAATCCAGCTGTTTTCTATTAAGCCAAGTATTAATAGATATAGAATTTTTTTAAAAGCCACCCTTAATTGCTAAAGTTTTGTTTTGGAAAGCATAATTATCTTCACTAAAAATGTTATTTATGTTAACATGTAATAAGTTTATTGTTATTTTTAATTAGTAAATATTTCTCAGGTAATAATGTCTCAGATTTAATTTCCAATAGGGTAAAATATCTGTAGGTAAAAATAACCTACACACGCAAAGCTTTTCAAGGTCCTCAATAAATTTTAAGAGTCTGAAAGAATCCTGAGACCAAAACATGTGAAAACCACTGCTTACCCGGCTGTCCTACTCATTTCAACTTGACAACTGTGCCCTTTAAAGAAAAAAATTAATAAAGATTCTCATTTGGTTGTTATAGGAAGTAACTATGTAACACAGTAGCTAGTGGTCTAGGCTCAGGAACCAGATAGAGGGGAACTCAAATCCTGGTTCCACTACTTACCAGTTTTTCTGTGCTGAACAGTTATCGAATATGGGCCTGCCTTGATTCCTCACACATAAGATGGATATAATTGTGCTTCCTAACTTTTTTTTTAAAGATTTTATTTATTTATTTGACAGACAGAGATCACAAGTAGGCAGAGAGGCAGGCAGAGAGAGAGGGGGAAGCAGGCTCCCTGCTGAGCAGAGTCTGATGTGGGACTTGATCCTAGGACCCTGGAATCATGACCTGAGCTGAAGGCAGAGTTTAACCCACTGAGCCACCCAGGTGCCCCTGTGCTTCCTATCTTACAGGAATTAAATGGTAGCACGTGTTAAACTCTTAAATCCAGAATTATCACTATTACAAGAATTCACACTGCTTTTTAAAAATAATATGGCACTAATGTAACTATGAGAGATATTCTAAAGCCTTGAAATTGTCTTCCTTCATCAGGAAGTTATTTTTCCAAACATAATACCAGTCTCATTTCCTCCAGACTCGCCTTAATGATGTCGCGTAACAGATTTCTAAGTATTAGCAGCATTAAACATTGCAATTTTTTTTTTTTCTGTTATGAGATTGGAAAGCATGTGTTGGGCCTATGAGACAGGTCGATTTTCATGTGACATCTCTGTAATCACATCCACAATTGGGAAAAGGCCCTATTACAAATGCTGTAATTAATTATTACAAAGGGGGTCTGGGTGGCTCAGTTGGTTAAGCAACTGTCTTCAACTCGGGTCATGATCCTAGAGTCCTGGGGTCGAATCCCCACATTGGGCTCCCAGCTCCATGGGGAGTCTGCTTCTCCCTCTGACCTTTTACCCTCTCATGCTCTCGCTCACTGTCTCTCTCTCAAATAAATAAATAAAATCTTTTCAAAAATTAAAAATAAATTTAAAATTTTTTAAAAAAGCAAAGAGTAAACATGAGCAGGCGAGCAAAGCAATTTATCAGGCACTGACTCTGATGATGAGCTTGGCAATTATCTAGCGATGACTCTCTTAGGTTTTGAAATTGCTTTTGCTGCAGGTACAAAACTTAATGGACCCAATTAGGGAACATTCTTCATCAACGCATGCTTTAGCTCAGACATTGTAAGTTGCAGAACATATGTGACATTTTTTTAAAATTTTTTATTTATTATAAACATATATTTCTATCCCCAGGGGTACAGGTCTGTGAATCTCCAGGTTTACACACTTCACAGCACTCACCAAAGCACATACCCTCCCCAATGCATATGTGACATGTTTTTACATATTAAGCCCGAAAAAAAAACAGTCACAGAAAATTTGCATAATCATCACAGTTGGACCTATGATAATGCTAATTCCTTATTCAAAATAATTGACAAACAGCAGGAACTTCTTCATATGTATCTCAAGGAGCCACATGAATGTACTTAGATTAATATCTTATCAAGGATCCCTATAGCTAATTATAGTTCGATACAGTTTGCTTTTCAAAGCCTCATCCACCTTAAAGAACTTAGGGTCATCATTAAAATTGGACACTTATTAATTTACTTTCAAGTGTGCTGATTCTTTCCCGTCATTTCCATTTTTCTATTGTCCATCTACTGGTTTTTATTTCTAATTTTGGATATTGTATCTTTGGCCATAAAATTTCCATGTGGTTCTTTTTATAATTTGGTTCTCTGCTGAGAACTTCTATCTTTCTCTTCAAGTGTGTTTATCTTCACCTCATGGAGCATAATTGTAATAGTTGCTTTTATGTCTGATAATTCCAACATCTGGGTTACCTTGTGGCTGGCTGGCATCTCTTGATGGACTTTTTTCCTTGGAAATGGTTTACATTATCCTGGTTCTTCCTTCTTAAGCAATTTTGGATACTGGGTTGTATCCTTTGGGTATATTTTTCTGAAAAACATTTTATTTACCAGTTTGTTTGTTTGTTTGTTTGTTTAAGCAAGTAATCAACACAGTCAGGCTCAGACCACAAATTTTCTATCACCTTCTGTTAGTGGTGGTTCCCATCTCATTTTCATGTTTTTGTAGACTTTGCTATGGTTCTTTAGGTCTGTCTTGAGCACGCCCGCTCCGGACTGAGCTCAGGACTTGGAGAAGTTCGTATACACAATGAGAGGGTCCCCCATCCCAGCTCTCCTCGTTCAGGATTTTCCTCCTTCCCTTAACCCACACTCTCTGGCCAACAGGAGACACTTTTCCTGGTTTCCTCTGGCTAACAGGTGGATTTCTCCTAGAGTTTCAGCCGCTCGTGTCTCCATGGCTGCACAGCCCTCAAGTGGGATGGACCCCTGCCACAAAGCCGTAAGACAAAAGAAAGAAAAAAATAAAAGCAAATCATCCTCATATAGGGTGCTTCTCCGAGTCTTAAGCCTCCTTCCCGGTCTGTCTGCTTGTGTTTCCTTCTCAGAGTTCTTAGGTATTTGCTTCTTTGAATTTGGTCCAGTTTTTGACAACCACAGCAGAAATGGCCTTGAGTGGTTCTACTCCACCTTGGTTGGAATCAGAAGTTCCCACATCTACTTCTCCAAATTTTACCTTCCCCTGCTTTCCACGCCACTCACTGTGCTCTAGCCTTTCTCTTCTTATAGTTTCCAAAACGGCTAAGTTTGTTCCCGCAACAAGCTGTTGTACTCTCTCTTCCTTCTGCTCAACTCTGTTCGCTGCTCTAAAAGGTCAGTGACCTTTTCTGAGCTCTACAGCACCATCATTCCAAGTGGACATGCTAAGCACGCGGCATACACCTGACAGGCCGCTGGTCGACCAGCTTAATGGAGAACGAATTACTTTAAACCACAGCGCATCTCTAAGTTCAACCACATGTAAGGTACAAGTTTATTCAACAAATTTAAGGCCAAACTGGCCCAACTTGCTCTCGTTCTGGGTATTTCTGTAAAAACATGTGTCAACCCCTCACCATTGTACCGATCAAGAACCTTGCAAGGATGCGGAGTTCTCTTTCATGGTACAAACACCTGTTAGACATTTCTCTTCTTCATTCATTTTGCAGGACTCAAGGCTTGTAATAAAATGGGCTTTTCTTCTGCCTGCGATAAAGGATATTGGCAGGATTCCATTACTGATTGTTTATGCGTTTGTTGTTTGTGTTGTAAACTTGATTATGTGTACGAGGGGGCCTAGTGTCGTAGTGTGGTCAAGAAGCATAGTTCCAGTGGGCTCCAGTTCCATTCCCTCCTTACTAGTTGTGAGGCCTGGGCAATTCGAATACTCTTTCAGGTTTTGTGCATAAACTGAGGTGAAACCATCCACCTTGAAGGGTAGGTAAAGCCCGGCAAGCATCTGCCACCGCGGGGCTGGCACAGCGTTTCCCTCGCTGCCCTCCAGTACTAAGGGATAGCAGGAGCTCCCCGAGCCCTCTCGTCTTCCCTTTTCCTTCTCTTCCCACTTCAACTTCCTGCCTTTCTGATCTGTGTTTTGGTCTCCAGGTAGCTGACTTATCACAGGACTCCTACGAGTTTCAAATCTGTATCTTTAGGTTTTCTGAGGTAGAACTGTGTAGAAACTTCCTTGGGAAAGATTCGAGCAGCCTAAGGTTTTCAAGTACTTGTATAAAAAAAATTCAAAACCAAATACTCAAAATAACTTTTTTAAAGAAAAAAATACTCTCCATAGGAAAGCATTTCTGTTTTTATGTCCATCGGTAGCCAAATGGAACATGATATAGACATTTCCAGTGCCCCAACTTTGGTTAAATGCACAGGCCTGAAAGTAATTCATTAATGCACACATCAAGATGCTACTAACAAATTCATTAATATCCAAGAGTCATTCCTCTATGTCAAAGTCATCCAAGGCTGACATTACTTTCATTACAGTGAACTGTGAGATTTCATGGAGAACTATTTGCCTGAATCAAACTATTTGAAACCCTGAAGTTGGACTCCAGCACTCCAAAATTTAAGGCATCCACCCACCCACCCAACGCACATTTATAAAACTTCCCAGTAAGGCAGTTTAGTGAGAGATGAAAGTAAAAACTGAAAGGCATTTGTCAACATAAGATATCATGTGGACAGCTGTATAGAGTGGGGAGAAAAATCCCGAAGGTGCACGTCAACTGATGCCAGTGAATTACAGGCTAATATAGGAAGCCACACAGGAACATTTTCAGAATTTCGCTGCGGTGAACAGTTGACAATCTGCAACACTAGAGCCTTGTTCCATTCCAAACAAAACCTCTGACTCTTTCAAGAACAGATGAGAAACCACATGCAACAAGAGACATAAATTATATTTAATTAAAAGAATGAAAAAAAATATAAATCCTTGTTAAACACTTCGTTTAACAATACACAGCTTTATTTTATGACCTGGTAATGCTCAAAGATGGCAGCCGACTTCACTCATTCATGTAAAAATATTCTTTAAATGTCAATCAATAAATTTCTAAGTTATGTGTTGCCCTGCCGCTGAATTTTTTTCACCAAAATCCTCAAATAACTACCAAAGAAGAGCTGCATGTTTTGTTAGAAGCCCCCCATTATATTAAACATGGTGAATTCCAGAGCTGAAGGTGAACCACGCATGAAATACTGTCTCTTTGAGATGCTGGAAGTCACACAAGCACAGATTTCAAAACAATTGACTGATAAATAAGCAGTAGCTTTCCCTTTTGGGCAGGTGTCAAATCAATTCAGACCAAATTGAACACCTGTTTGGGAACTATAAAAACTGAAAAGCTCATCCTTCTCCTCCAACCTCGCAGGATGTGGAAAGGCAATAGTGAAATGAACTATTGCATGGTGTCTCATAGGTTCTGTTTAACCATTTAACATGCAATCCCAAAATGCACGTTTAAAATGGCTTTTGAGGAGACAGATCTACAATATTCAGCTTGTCTATGCTAAATAAACGTTAACTATCTTACTTACTCACTTATCACCCTGATGCTAACAGGATCTACACATCATGAGGAATCCGGGGTCTTGGACAGGGCTCTGCACACGATCTGCACCTACAGCACTAAAGTCACTGATCATTGTCTGATGTGACTCAACGCTTTACAAATACGTGTCACATATACTAAACTTAAAGGCTATGAGTATGCATAGTACAAACTTCACTTCTTAAAGAATACACATGAATATGCAGAAAAAAAATGATTGCAGAGTCACAGAAAGTATTCACAATGGCCATGTCTCCACATGGTCGAATTATGAGTATTTTATTATTGTTGTTATGGGAAAGGATTCTCAAAAGAGCTAACTGAAGAACCAAAGGGTATTACCACCAATGAAATTATTCGTCCTTTCCTGTTTTCATATTATCTATTTTTAAAGTCACTGGCCAATAGGAATTTGCCAAGAGTGGATAGCAACATTCTAATACACTTGTAAGAAGGAAGCTCTTGAAGGATGGAGAAAAGAGCAAGATCATGGTTACAAGAGAATAGACTTGCTCCAAAACCAAAACCAAAAAACAAAACAAAAAACCGATAAGCAACTTAGTTGTTAGGCTTCCTATGGCTCTACAATTTTACAGAAAAACCGGTCTCTAACATTCCACCTTTAAAAGTTTTAAAATACTGTCCTTATACCCGTTTGGACTGATGCTATCCATCTCCATTCAGAAACTTTTCTCTCTGTGCTCGTTAACAGCACGGCCCATCAAAACCTAGACTTCAGTCATCAAGATGCGTGGCTTGTTATCTGGCAGGAATTAAAGAACAAAAGGAGTTGGACATCAGCAACAAATTCTGGAGATTTAAGGGCTTGATGTTTCATCTGCCTCTGGGAGCCTGCAGGTTAAACACGGGTGGTTTTTACTTCTCAGTAGAAATGGTGGTGGCATTCACTGAATCCCACGAACGCAAGAGACAGTGTGGACAAAACGCAAGAACAATGCTCCTACGTCTCAGACATTGCCATGATCCTCTTAGGAAACCCAGTACTTAAAACTCCAGGATGGTAACCCTCACAATACCAAATGGAAGTGCATACACAACCACACACTTTGCATACTTTTTTAGATGATTATACATTATTCACACTTACTGTTTTTTAAAAGCTACACAACATGTAAACCTGAAAGGACATGAAGTCTCACTGTTCCATACACGGTCTGCTTTACTTCTCCCAACATCCCTACAAGCTACACCGTCACCTACTAGATCTTACTGTGCTCCGACGAAAGGAGGATACGCCTTAGTCTTTAAACTTTGACTAAGATTAGAAATCACAAGATTAATACAAGCACACGGAGTCTTTCAGACTACTCAGGACTATCAATATTCAAATGGCACAAGTCATGATGAGTAGATGAGGCTTCCTGTATGTTGATGGCAGTATACAAAGGATGGAAAAGTCACCATGTTTAAATCCGAAGTATCAAATCCATGCGGGGATTTTCCTTCAGACATCTGGCTAAGTGGGGGAAAAAAGACAATTTTTCAAGACTCAAACTTTTTCAGGACTAGAATGTTATTTCTTGTGCCTGAAACAACTTACTAAGTGTTGACTGCGGCCCTAAAAAAGGGCACGTCTCTTATTAAACATGAGTAGTTGGGACACTCTACCCTCAAGCTGACAAAAGGCCATGTTTTTATAACCGCAGGCTTTGAAGAACACGGGGCGGAGGGGTGGGTGGTGGTGTTACAGAGAACCACATCTGGCTGCCTTTTATTTTAAACCTCAATTCAAATGATTTAAGCAATTCAAACGACCAGTACTCTCATTTAATAAAACACCCACACAGTGACAAGAATGAGACTTTAATCAGTTTTAAGTGGAGTTTATAACACTAAGAGATAAAGGGTTAACAAACACAGTAACAAACGGACATCTGATTTGTATGAGGTGTTATCCTGCACACGTCATTATGTGTTTGTGTATCCTCAGTGCATAGCATTTACACACAGATCCACGGCTGCACAGCACGAGAGTATCTGAAGAGGCTGAATCGCAGTAAGGCTGTTTAACAGACTGAAATGTTGAGTATATATATGCTCTAGGAAAACAGACTGAACTGCTGAGCCGGCAGGGTGGAAGGCAGCTCTGCCAGACACTGCGGTTAGAGCCCCCACTTCCGTGCACAGCCCCACCCCTTCCGTCTGCATGCATGACACATGAACAGAATGTAAAGGTACATGAGGCACTTTGTGGCGACCATGGCCATCGTTATGAACATATTGCACACATTTTCTAGAACTAAACATGGAACTTGTACCCTACTTTTTATGTTTTAAAGCTGAAACATTTGATGCTGCCAGTAAACTCCACTTAAGTTTATAACCTGTGCCACAGCAAAGAACAGGGATGCTAGGTATCCAACTGCCCTGTAATAATTATGGCAAAAAAAAAAAAAAAAAAAGTTTGCGAGGAGCTACAGAGGACTTGGGATGGCACAGGGCCCAACTGTATAAGCTTTCTTAAAAGTGATGCCTTCAAGTAACTTCAGACATGTAAGCGGCTGCACATCCAAAAAGTCTAAGAAAACATTCCAGAAACTCAAAGAGATTACCTACAGAATGCATTTCAGGCTAATTATGAATACTGTCATAAAGTTTTAATTAGGGCTCAAAAACCTAATTAAATATATATATATATATATATATATATATATATATATATAATGCCATTTTTCCATTTCCAATGACTACATCATAAAATGTAAGCAAGGCTTCTCAAAAACATTGAAACATTCAAAATCAAAACCCTCATTCAGACCTTCACATTCCAAAGGAAAAATAATGTCATTATTGATGACCGGGCCCTCCATGTTATGTTTTAATATACTGCGCCCAAAACTGTAACAAATAACAGTATTAATAACTATCATCAAAACATGAAGAGTGGATTTTCATTTTAGTCAATTTTCAGCTTTTATGAAAGATAAGGTGGCATATAAATTTTAATGCTGAGATCTTAGGAATAGCTGTCTTCTAACTTCACCAATTTAACTTGAGCAATTCTCTCTATATATCAATGTTTAAATACAAATGTGTAAATCCTAGGAGCTTTGTTAAAAATGTAAAAATTTTATTTGTTGAATGAAACTGATGAGGTATGGAAAACATGTCAACATTATTTACTAAGAATATTTTAGATGAAGTTCTGCCTTATCTATTTAACCATCAAACTTTATAAATGCTGCTCTAGTAGGTCCTATGCAATCTGTATTTGTAAATTAACTAGGTCAGACCACAGCTAGTGAACAATTTCAGCACCAATAAGTTATTGAAAATGAGATTTTACACCATTAAGAAATAAATTGGCTGGATATTTAAATGTTTCAAGGTTAAGGTACAAATTGAAAGACGCCAAATTACTGGGGAAAAAAACTTCTTTTTAAATAGTATCTTCACATTAGCTTTACAATAGTAGTTGTACTCTGCTTAGAATCATATGCAGTCTGGGCATATCAAATATATGATATTTAAGAAGTGAAATTGAAGCCCTAGTCCTAAGTCTAGCACTATGAAGAAATGATTCAACACTGCACATTTAAAAACAAACAAACAAACAAACAAAAAAACCAAGAACTATTCTTTCAATAAAAAATCGATAAAAGCATTATGTGGGACAATTTCTACTGAAAAAGTAAATGCCTTATTATTTGTGCAGTGTTGAAAATTTACTGCAACTCTAATTTCCTTTTTAACACAAATAATGTTCTTTTAAATATAAACATTATATGTATTCAGTATTCAAGTAAAATTCCCTAACAGTTAATGACATTTAAAAAATGTGCAAAACTGCAAAACTCATTGTAATAGAATGTGTAAGGTCAAAAGGGCGGAATGGCTGACAGCTATTGGATTGAATAAGTGCATCATAATCTTTAAAGAAAAAACGCTTACTGTAGAATCTCAAATTGAAATTTCCTGTGCAGCATTACAAAATATTTTATATTCAATGAGAAAAAAGAAGCTTGCAGGCAGCACGTGAAGCATCCACAGCAGGTATATGATTGAAAACTAATAAAGTAAGTGTACGTGGTTGACTGATGTAGGGACTAATAGCATCTGACTTTTCGCACTGGCCTTGATTACACAGGAGATGGAGCAGTCGTTACAATTCAGAAAATGTATTTTAATAGATCATTGTCGATTTTTATAATGTTTCAAGCCCATTCTTTGTTGATAGCCTCCACATTTATATGTCTAAGTCATTGTTGCTGTGTTTCTTATCTATGACCACATTATTTTTATATCCCTTCATTTGTGGATTCTTAACAAGTTGTGGAAGGTTCATTCCTGTACCCCAATACAGAGTCACTCTCTCTAGCTGCCTTTTCTAGCACCAATATGCTTTAAAAAAAAAAATGCACAAAACAACAAGCAGTGACAGCGCCCAGTTCCTCAAACATCCAGATTAATAACTGTAGCATGCTAAAGAAAGGTGCGTGAAGTAGCTGGAGATGGTATATGGTCCAGAGTCCAGCTAACAGATATCCCTTTCTGAGCACTCCCTCCATTCCCCTAACCCGAATACATGCATTAGAATGTAGCAAAACCCTGGAGAAACTCCTCTTAGCCAACTGCAAACTTACCTGTTGCCACAAGTGCAAAGGGGTAGGATGTGAACCTGTGTTATCACAAAACTCTTGAGCCACTTCAGTTGGTGACAGAACACAAAATGAGAAATTCCTACGTATACACATCAGTCTGTCTCCACTTTTTATAAAACTGGAATAAAATGGGAAAGTGCCATCTTTATTTATCCTAATTGAATTTTAAATGTCTTTTTGACACAAAAAGGTATATACATGACACAGCTACACAACCTTTTTTCAACTGGACAACAAGTGTCAAAACCCTGTGGATGTATAGGGTAAAACAAGATTGGTCAGGAAAAGAGAATTGTTCCTATAACTGGTAATCTGACACAATGTCCTATTGCCATTAAAAAAAAAAAGGTCCAATTTCAGTTTATTCAAGTTTGTTTTCATGGTGTTTTATCCCTCTTGATTAAAAAAAAAAATTCAGACTTTTGTAATTTGTGTATGCTGATCTTCATCAAAAGGTTCATTCTCTGGATCAGAGTCAGTGGTGTCAGAATATCTATAATGATCAGGTTCATTGTCACTAACATCTGGTGTTACAGAAGTTGAACTGCTAGCCTCGGGATTTGACGGCTCCTCTACTGTTTTCGTGAAGTACAGCTTCACCTAGAGAAAAAAGACCGAGTTTAAGTGGAAAATCCATAAATCTGACTAATCTTAAATGACTTAGTAGAGATACATATTTTAACAGATTTGTTTTTTAAAAATGCAATGACAAACAGGATCTTGAACAGGCAGCTATCTTTTAAATGACCGTCTGCTTCAGATTTCCAATGTTTTCTTGTTATACACTGAAAAGATACACTGGGATGTACTAACATAATAAGCATAAGCTGTAAGCATTAACTAAATAATTCTACTGAAAAAAAAAAAAAAGCACTGAGACTGAAGTTCGTTGGTCATTTAAAAAGTGTCTTTTCAATAAACTTCAATGTACAAATAGCTGAGATCCAAAAGAATGTTGCACTTACTACCACTCTGAGCCTCAGTGTATTTTCTGACACAAATAACACTAAACAAGTACTACATTATAAAAACACTGACTAGCAGCGATGTTTGGAATCCCGTCAGCCCTGAAGGTTAAGAACATCAGACAGTGATCTGACAGTGGACAAAGGGCCATCACAGCAGTGCTGGAGAACCGTCCAACAACTCAGCGAGGCAGGGATTTCCGTCTCCCCGGAGAGGAAGCAGAGGCCCAGAAGGCAGTGGATCTGAGGCTTCCATCAGATCCGCCAGGAAGACCCTTGCTCTTTCTGCTCTATCTACAACCTACCCCCGACCCACTACCTAAAAGTCATCCTCACTTCTCCTCCTCTTACATCCAACATCTGCTCCATCAGCAAACCCTTTTGGGTCCACCCACACGATGCCATCTCTACCTCCTCAGACAGCTTCTCAGTGTGCCCACTGCTACCACGCTAGTCCCTGCAGCCACCACCTCTCAGCTACATTAAACCACAGTGGCAGCTTCTCACTTCATCTCCCAGCTCTGTCCTTGCCTCCTCTCCAGTCTACATTTTAAAGACAAAATTCAGATGACATCCTTCCTGTGCTGGAAACACACCAATGTCTTCACAGTCAGACCGATGTGCTTTAGTCAAAATGGCTGCTTGTCTACTGCTCCTCAAACATGGGAGAATCATTCTGTCTCAGGGCTGTTGTATCTGCCCCTCCCTCCCATCCCAGATGTTTGTACTGCTCACTCATTCCATGTGGGCCTCTGATAAAAGGTCACCTGCTAGAGAGGTCTTCTCTTAACTATTGGGCTAAAAAACACACCAAGATCGTGCTTCATGCCACCTCTGCTCATTTGTTCATAAACACTTACAGCATTATATCTGTTTACTGATAACTGAAAGAGTTTTAATTTGTAATCACAAATATATATTCTTGTAATATTAAAAAATATTTAATATTAAAACAATAAAACCAGAGGAAGTCACACCATAAAAGATAATAATTAAGGAAAACGCAGACATAGTCGATGGAAACCTGTGAATTCTCAAAGACCCTTCTAATCACTTAAAAGAAGTCTAAGATTTAAAGGCACTTAATATTGGATTTATTTTCACTTAAAATATGTAGCCTCCCATTTATTTTTAGGATTGCTCACAATATTCTTATACTTACCAACTATGGGTAGGCTTGCTGCATATTATAAAAATGGAATGAGGCAAAATAAGTAAAAAAAATTTTTTGAAAGAGAAAGAAGGGTATGGTGAAAGGAAGGAGGAAAATCAGGTAGAGGGAGGAACAGGAAAGGGGAAGGAAAAAAGGGCAAACTACCATTTGGAAATATTGACAAATCAGATTTTTTTAACCTGGAAAATTCTTATCAACACACAGGACTAAAAATACACACACACATCACATATAGATATAAGTAAGGACCCAAATAATTCCACAATATGAGGAAGTAGAGCTTTAGAAAGGGAGTAACACAAGAGCTTGACAAGAGGCCTTTCAGACCAACAAGACTGAAGCAAAGGCTACCACATGGAAGGGTAGCCAAATGTGGGAACAGCAGGGGAAAGATGGAAGGTGGGGAGGTCCTCAGGGAGAGAAAAAGAACTGAAAAGACTGGAGGCAGAAGGAGCTTAGCATTTGGAAGAACTGAAGAGAGAACAGATTGGGTGAATCTTGGAGCAGGAGCAGAATGTGGCTAGAGCTCAAGTGGGAGGTAAGCCTGGGCTGAATTATGTAGGTCCTTGTAGGTTATATCAAAAAACCACAAGGTCTTTAAAAAGTATAAACAGGAGTGATAACACCATATCAATTATAACAATCTATCTATCTCAAGATCACTCTGAGGAGTTGAGAATAAACTGGAAGGGGACAAAAGTAGGAACAGTTAAGAACATTCCATATGAAATACTATGCAGCCATCAAAAAAAAAATGAAATCTTGCCATTTGCGACAACAATGATGGAACTAGAGCGTATCATGCTTAGCGAAATAAGTCAAGCAGAGAAAGACAACTATCATATGATCTCCCTGATATGAGGAAGTGGTGATGCAACATGGGGGCTTAAGTGGGTAGGAGAAGAATAAATGAAACAAGATGGGATTGGGAGGGAGACAAACCATAAGTGACTCTTACTCTCACAAAACAATCTGAGGGTTGCTGGGGGCAGGGGGGTTGGGAGAAGGGGGGGTGGGGTTATGGACATTGGGGAGGGTATGTGCTTTGGTGAATGCTGATTCAGACCTGTACCCCTGGGGATAAAAATACATGTTTATAAAAAATAAAAAAAATTAAAAAAAAAAAAGAACATTCCATACGAATCATTCCCAAATGACTGAATTCCCTTTAACTTCGTTCTTCCCTCATTCCTATTTCATGTCCCAAAAACTGAATTCCCCTTCCCAACCCCTGCCCCAGATTTCACCAAACAACAACGAAGAAGAAGGGCCGGGGTGGTGGGGGAGGCAGCTTTTTAAAATTTTGTGTGCATCCATGTTAGAAACTCACATTACTGATACCTAAATATTGCTTCTAATTAATACTTAATTTGATTTAAACCTCAGTCACACAAGTCCTTTACCAGCTATATACTTAACACAGACACACACACACGCAGAGTCACCCACAAATTCCTCGAAATGTTTTTAACTTACCTTAAAATTTGGAGAAAAGTATCGGTTGGCCTTGTCTTTGTTTGCTTTGTCAAGATCATTTTTTGTTAGAGTGAGTACTAGATATTCCTTGTCATTATCTGCACATTCTATACTGCAAATACTATCAATTTCTTGATCACAGAGACTTCCATTTTCAACTTTTTCTGAGGTTTCCTCTGGTCCTGGTATGAAGAATGTGTTTACCCAAAAGTGAAACATTTTGTCCTTTAAAAAAAAAAAAAGACATTAAATTTTTTTAAAGAAAATATATCACCTATATTTAATACGCATCCCAAGAAGTCAATAAAATAGGTGACACGTCATTTGGTAGTCTGAATAAAGACAAACATACAGACTAATATTTGGCAAGCTACTGGTTATCTGTTGCTCTAATTCACGTATGTTTATTCTTTTTTCAAATTTTAGACAAAAATGTAACTCCACAGGTTCTAAGATAACTTAATTTTGTTTTAAAACCTTAGGTAAAGTATTTCCTTTCTTGTCTAATGTTAGCCTTAAAAAATGTTTGAGTTTGTATATATGTATGTATTAAATAATCAGAAATGGGTTTTATGGTCTATTTCAACAAGCTATCCATTACAGGGTCACCTGGGTGGTTCAGTCAGTTAAGTGTCTGCCTTCAGCTCAGGTCATGATCCTAGGGTCCTGGGCTCAAGTCCCGCATCAGGCTCCCTGTTCAGTGGGGTCTGGTTCTCCCTCTACAACTCCCGCCCCAAATCCTTCTTTCTCTCCCAAATAAATACATAAAATCTTAAAAAAAAAAAAAAAGTTATCCATTAGAAAATTTACTTTAACAAAAGTTCTTGAAATGTCCGTACAACTTCCCAAAGAAGCAAGGCAGATACATTTCTACTTCAGAAGCAATGCAAACACTAAGTGGCTCCAGTTTCTTACACTACAATGTATATGCCTGAAAAACCTCAGAATATGAGGGAAGGAAGACAAGTCATTCTGACTTTTTTAGGTTATAAAATGCCTATTTTTAAAGAATTACTTCTTAAAAATAATACAAGGTCCTGTTAATCAAAAAAACATATCAATCAGAAGTTCATCACGTCAGCCCTTTCATGACCAACACAGAAAATGTTCTCTCTCTCTCTTCATGACTAGAATTTGGCTGACATGGCCCATGTGACAGTTAATGATGTGCAGCTTTATGACATCTTATCTGGTGCCTTGAATTGCCATCAAATCTTTTATTCTAATTTACCTATTAGAACTATTATTCTAATAGTTTTGCTATTTTCCCACAAAGATGTAAGACCTTCAAGTATCTTTCGTTTAACATTCTTTTTATCTTTTAACAGTACCTAGCAATCTCATATGTAAGTCTTTTTTAAAAAATATTTTATTTATTTATTCGACAGAGATCATAAGTAGGCAGAGAAGTAGGCAGGGGTGGTGGTGGGGGGGGGGAAAGCAGGCACCCTGCTGAGCAGAGAGCCTGATGTGGGACTTGATCCCAGGATCCTGAGATCATGACCTGAGCCGAAGGCAGAGGCTTTAACCTTCTGAGGCACCCAGGCGTCCCTCATATGTTAAGTCTTTAAAAAAATTTTTGTTAATTTCAATTATTTTAGCAAAGTCACTAAGTAACAGTACATATACTTAACTTAGAGTCAGAAAAACATAAGCTAGTAATATTTAAATCTTACAAAATGTGGATTCTGTATAGGTAATGATTATATTAAATCTATTTTTGTTTAAATCACAGCAACATTTATAATAGGTAAGCAAAATCACATAAAATGCAAATAAATATATGTAAAGTAATCCCAGATATACTACAAATATTAATCTAATCTTCAAATTTGTATGTATTAAAGTAACATACAGACAACTGAAAATAAGGACTTACACATTCCTAAAGGTATAGGGACAGAGTGATGCAGGTGCCTATTTTTACAAGTAAAATATAAAATTTTAGGGGTACCTGGCTGTCACATTTGGTAGAGCTTGTGACTCTTGATCTCAGGGTCATGAGTTCAAGCCCCATATTGGGCGTGAAGCCCACTTTAAATAAATAATTAAATAAATAAATAAAATTTTGTGTGTGCCAGTCTTACAATGAGCAGAAGGGAAAAGATAATTTTAAACACCTGCTAATGCTTCCTGGACTACAGAAAAATTATTTCCCAAAGTTATCAAGATATATTTAACTTTCACTTATACAGAATAGGTAGGAAATGGGTTTCTAGTGGAAAAAAAAAACAGTTTAACATTTTGTCATTTCCCAGCTATATGGCTTCTGGGTATAGGAAATTGTATTTCTTTAGATAAATCAAGGGAGAGTTTAAAGTTTTAATAATAAATGAAACTTCCTTTTTTTTTTTTAAGCTAAATATCAGGAAAACTAAATCAGTTCTATTACTGAGAATGTCTAAAGAATGGCAATACACTATGTGGTATGTTTAATGAGGCAGTAACAACATACAAAGCTAGAATCTTTTTTCATTATACCCCAAAATGTTGCACCTTAGGCGCACTCATCTCAAATGTTCACACTTCACATCTTAAACCAAGAGGGTTTTAAGAATGAGCTCTTGAATTCCCTAACTATGGCTCAGTAAGAAGCAAACCCCACTAACTTTCTGAATCTGTATACTTAATATCACACTTTTTCACTCATTATTACTTCTTTTGTATACTTATCACTCTAACTAAAATTCAAAATATTCAATAAATTTGAGAAAGCCAAATATAAAATGACATAGTGTCACAAAAAATAAACCAAAATGGGGGGAAAGTGTTTTGTGTCATTACACAAGACCATGGAACAGATCTTATTTATACATATAGAGAATTTTTTTTTTTTATAAACCCATGGCCCCTGGCCCCTTGCTAACTTTTTCTTGGTAATTGATCATCCTGTCTAAAAAGATGGTAACTGATTTAATGGGGTATGCAATCTTTAATATTTTTATAAACTTTCTCTGCATAACCCAACTTAAAGAAAATTCATTTCAAATTACAATGACATAAGACTTTTCCTCTAGTAAGATTTTTTTTTTTTTACCAATATAATGGCTCATCAGTGCTATAGTAAGCAAACCATGCGTAGATCTAACAGAAAACCAATTATAATTAATTCAATGAATGGTCAGTCACAAAATATTATCCTGTAATCTCTCCTTACAGAATGATTTCTGCCTAACCAAATATTTTAAGCAAAAGATCGGAGGTTACTCTTCAAAGTATGATTTTGGATATTCTTCCCAATAAAAGTAAAGGGCAAACCTTTTTTAGCATCTTGTTCTGCTTGTGGAAGAACTCTACTTTGATGTCACCACACACAGGCAAAGACTGAGGGAACTCAAAGTACATGAACTTGTCTTCCCGTCGTGTGGGTCCTGAATTGGAGGAATAGATCTTCACCTTTAGCTGGCAGACCACAAACTGAGGATCTGCATGGTTAAATACATGTTAGCATCATTCCACAGGAAATGCCTTCAAATGTCAAACTGTCAAACACCATTTTAATGGTTAATATTAGCAATACACACAGAATAGTAATTCGGCATCTGTAGCCCAGATCTAAAACACATCAATATTTTTTAAAAAGGTCAGAAAATATAGCCAGTACAAAAGTTTCCCTAATTTTAACCTTCAGCATAAAGTTCTACTTACTGGTTCTAGTTCACAAATACTAAATCCCAACAGTAGACTTCTGGAACTACAATAACAGCAAAACTTTAACATTAAAATGTTAAAAATCTAATATAAATTAGATTTATAATTAAGATGCAAAAATAATCTTCTGGCACATCTATGAACTGCATGAAAAGTAACTTTAAAAACAGATATTTGCTGCAGTATTTTAATGTCTCTACCATGTAATAAAACCCACAAAACACAAATCATTACATGTTCATAAGACGCATGAGAATACAATCTGTAACAAAGTTATAATAAATTCCATAAACACAAGACTCTATTTATAAAAATATTAACTATCATTTATTTTACCTATAGCTCACATTTAATTTCTTAAAGGGATATAAAGCCATCATCATGAGAAACAGGAAGACAGAGATTGGAAATGTCGGCAAAGAAATACAAGACTCAAGCGGGAACTGTAGCAAAATCCCCCTCCCTCCAAAACACACTCCACTTTCATTAACAAGTATTTTGGCTTTGGTCCCTGTCTGTTTTAAAATAAAGGAAAGGATTATATGTTTTAGTGATTAACCTTACGAGTAAGTGGGTCTTGAAGGAAATATGCCAAGACAATCAAGAAATAAAATCATAAGCTAGCAAAAAGTACATGAAAAATTTCATGTGTATCTCATATATATTTATATATAAAATATGCACATATATAAAAACTGGCATAAAATCCTTAACGCTAAAAGGCATCATCGTTAGAGATGCAGAAAGAAGTATCATGTTGTTTATCAATGTGACCAACAAGTGAGAAAAAGGCAAAAGGTGTATCCAAGCTAGATGCACGTTCCCATCAGTAAACACGTATGGGCTTATCCGTGCGTATCTAGAGCAGCACCAGCACTCACATAATAAACAGAAGGTCTGATAACAGCCTGTTGGGTTTTTCTAATATGAATGTGAGCCATTTATCACAAGAAAAAGGGCACTCCAAAAAGGGGAAACATTACCAACAATCTGTCCATAATTTTCACTTCCTTGACTAAAGGTTCAAAGTACAGCAAGCCATTTTACAAGACTATGTGATTCTGAAAATTTCACTAGAAACTCTAGCTTGAAAAAGCAAAACATTTATTCCAAAGCTATGATAAAAATCAGCCAGGATGAAATGCCTTGTAATCTTATTAAGACTCCACTAGTTCAGAATGTGATAATCCTCTTTTTAGGACTTTAAAAAGTGTATTAACAGTAGAAGCCAGATTTCAATTAAACTACATCTAAAATGTGCACCTTCAGGAATTCTAGAACTGTGTGATCCATTCATAAACTAATTACAAATCAGCGTCACTTAGAATCTACCCCAAAACCTAAGTTTAAAAGTTTTCCTTAAATCACTACAGAAAATCAGTTCATTTACAATACAAATTCCCCATCTTAGATCTTCAAGGGCTAACTTATCAGAAGTCCAACATCAGTGCAGTTCTGCTGACTTCTAAGACACAAGCCAAGTATTTTCTCTTTGATACAACTGACTGTGTTCTAAAGAAATGACAAGTCAATACCTGGTCAACAAAAATCAGGATTAAACTGTTTTGACATATGCCTACTGACAGAAAATCACACTGATCATCTTTTACTAATGTTTTAACCCTTTCAGATGTGAAGAGTATAGTAACTTTTCCTTTATTTAGGAATATTAGGACAATAATTCAGTAAGAAAACAGCTGCTGACCCCTAACAACTTTGCAGAAACTACTTCGTTTTCCTCAAGGGTCCCAACCTTTCCCCTGAACCCAAACTCCCAACTCACCAGGTCTCACACTCCTCCCATTCTGTTTCCCTAAGCCTTCCCAACCTCTAGTCCAATACCATATTTACACAGAAGGCTAATTAGTTACTATGCCTGCTGCCTGATGCTCCCAAAATACCAGATCTAGCTCTCACCTAAGATTCAAACCCACTTTCAAGAACCCACTGAGGATCTTCATATAAACAGCTCCCCTTAACCTGACCAAAACATGTTTAAAAACAAAAAACATTCATGTCTCCCAAGTCTCAGTGAGATTCGTTTTCCCTTCTCCCCTCTTTTGGGAATTATTCATATGGCTAGAATCAAAACTGACAAAATGTTTAAATATAAAAGGGAAAGGAGATTTGACTGCCTTAGCAAAGCACATCTGGCTCACAAGAAGTCCCGTAACTGGATTCCTTTCCACCACTGGTTCCCCATCGTGCAATCACCACTTCCTACCCAGCCAGACTTAAAACAGAGCCTACGCCTCTTGACCTGTCACTGATGCAACAGCACCTATCAAATCCAGTCTAACATCCCCATTTAGGCTCCTCTGACAGCGGGCCACACATGCCACCCTCCATGCCTCTGGGTCCAGTTCATGTCCTGCTATTGTACTTCAAGTCACACCTGCAGTACTTCCTTCAGTTTTAATGCCAATATAAAAGGTACACTTTCTCTACCATTCAAGGAAGAGCTGGACTTCCTCTGTGAAACCATATGACAACCCCTAAAACTTTTATTTTTCTGAATACACCATTTATAATTTATACGTATAACCTCCCATTCAATTATGTTTACTTTTAATACAGCTTTATTACATAGTATGAAACCACAGGGCATAAATGGAGAAAATTAGTAAAGATGAAAAGTTTTCAGCAGTCAATAATTTGAAAGTTTAAATGTAATAGTGGAAAAAGACAAGAACAAAACAAAAATCCATCAGAACATTGCAGGCAGAGCAGAACTGTCAGGTTTTTGCTAGAGAAGCCAATGAAAAAATTACACTAGATAGGTGGATTATTGAACTGAATGTTCTCTTTCTCTTATTCTCTCCCTAAAATTAAACCCTCCTTTTGGCCCTTACACCTGATATTTATCCTACAGGAAGAGCAAGAATGTTTTCTTCCTTTTTCCTTCTCCTCTATGAACGTGTTACGTTCCTGTGTCAGTCACCTCTGACAGTCTAATGCCTTGCATTTAGAACTTTTTTTTATCACAGACTCTATTATTTGTGTTGACGCAGAGTTGACACTCAATGTGCCATTAGTTTCAGGTGTACAACACAGAGATTCCACAGGTTTACACACCATGCTGCGCTCCCCACCAGCAGAGCCACCGCCTGTCTCCACAAAGCCCTGCTGTGGTGCTTGGCCTTTGCTGTACAGAGATGATGACAGCCATCAGTTAGGGCTCCCATTGTGCTTTGCTAAGGCAATCAAATCAGTGAGCCTATATCACACTCTATTAATAAATCTGTGGCCTATGATAAAGGTGTCCAGCTCTAAGAACACAGGAAAGATTCTGAAGGTGGTAATACCTGAGAAAGACAAACACTATCAAGAAATTAATTTCCTCAGTACAGGATAATTTAGAGATAGAAATTTTTTAACTACATAAGTATTTTCAAGAAGCAAAACTTAAAACTAAAAACTAAAACCACTAACAAATTACAAAACCTCACTGAAATATTATTAGAGGTATTCAAAGAAATACTGTAGTAGTTGCTTATCTACAGACTACAGAACTGCTCTCTAAATAAATGAAACATATTTCTTAAACATGAAAACATGACTGATCACTGCCAAGGCAGTTACAGAAAAAAAGCAGCAACAGTCTGATCTTTTACTGGGCTGGATAATACTTCCACCCACGCATTCTCTCTTGACTAACTGCTTGGGTCTGGGTATTCAGTATTAAGGCTCCTTTCAGTCTAAGAACTCCAGCCAAGACTAGCAGAGAAGCAGACCAGGATCAGGATCACTGAGGGAGGCTCACAGAGGCTAGGGTAAGAGAAATCAATGGGAGGCAGACATCACCGACATGAGCTCTGTTTAGTACATACGTAGAAATTTTCAGATTTCAAAATGTCTTCATTTTATTGACAAGCAAACATAAAGACAAGTAGAGTGTGCCTGAGGTTATACAATCTAGCAATGAGAGAGCTAACAAAACTGTCACTGGATCTTGGATTTAATCCTAGGTTGTCTCTAATGCTCCACACACTCTGACTCAACCCTATTCACTCAACATATTTCAGCAGGTCACTACATCTTATAATTTTTTCCTTTCCTTTCTATTGCCCCTGTCACCATTACTACCAATATCTAATCTTCCTAAGATAGGAAGGAACTGGTCCCTGCCCCCACACAGGGAACTAATGAATCCCACTGCTACTCGGATGCTGGATCTCTACTGGGATAGGATTTTTAGTCATCTAGTCACAGTTTAAGCTGCATTTGGTAGATGCAGCAAAGAATGTTTCTTTCATAAATACAATTTGGCTTCTAAGACATTAAAACCCATGGCTGCTGGCCTCCTTAGCCCAATAAGCTGAACAACGGAGCTACTTAGTTTGGATACTTCAGAAATATATACCGCTATGTACATTTTAAGTGTGGTAAATTTCTTTCTAGATTTCTATGTAAACGTCTAGATATGTCCAGAAAAATGTTCCAGTACATCGAGGGATGAGAATTTAGAGCACTTACTGCAAGTTCCGCCACTGAACATTGGAATAGTTTCAAACATCATCTTGTGAAACAACAGTGCCACTGGTCTATAATCCAGATGATTCTTTAACAGGTAGCTATAATAATACACATAGCGCCTCTGACTGGGAATAGTTACTCCCTGGTGGAGAGAAAAAAAAAAAAAAAAAAAAAGAAAAGAAAAAGAAAAGCCAAATTCAAAAGAAAAATTCCATTACAGTTATTTTACTAAATTGTTACGATAACTGGGTTGTAACTGGGTTGTATCCACTGAAGACCATATATACATTAGCTATTTGACCTTAAATGATTAATATTTAAGTCTAGTTCAACAAGAGTAAATCAGAGCAACATCAGTACAAAGGAAATATCAGAATAACCTTTTCCCTTAAAATTATCATAATCCGCTCATTTATTCAATGGTCACCACAATGCTCCAACCCATGAACCCAGTAAAATAAGGCCTCAGCAGTTCCAAAATACGTGTCAAAGGCACCTGTACTACAGCTGTGCTCCTGAGACGTAGGAAATTTATGGACTTTTATTGAACACACAACTCCTCAAAAGCTTGGTTACTTATTTTTTAGGCAAAAACATATCAGAATCAGCAGAACACATAAAGGCATAGTGCCTTTAAGAGACAGAAATAGCAGCAGAAAAAAAATGATACCCTGAGACCCCCAATAAGAACAGGAATATGTGGCTGGGATAAATGTATGCAAGAATTCTCTAACAGAGGGACTTAGGAAATGTCCTCGAGCCACATGCATCTCTCTGTAGAAGAAACCATGGATATACATAATGTTTGAGAAAATTTAAGTATTACAAATGCTAAATATATATAATTCATGTTCTATTTTTTTAAAAAGTTATCTAAAGAAAAAAATCTAGTGTGTACAGCCATGCAATTCATTAATGCTGCTGAATAAATGAGGGCTGAGGTCTCCTTTCCTAGGATGTATATAACTTCAGGAAAATTCAGGCATTTAACTTAGAAACAGAAGGCAAATAGTAACAGAAAGATGTCTGACAGTTACAAGTGACTTGCAGAAAACTTAGAAGTATATTCAAGAGGAGAAAGAATTTGTAATATTTTCAGGTTATTACTGGCATCTGAATCTCCCCATCTGTTAAACACTCGGGACATAAATGCTTTTCTTCCCTCTAAATAAAGTATAAAGTACGTTCATATGAATTTAAAGACAGATACACAGAATGGCAGGTAAACAGGTATTCACTCTAGTATTCTCAGGTTTGTTTCAAAAAATTAGCATGATTTCATTACAATTAAAAAATATATAGAATGTCAAAAAAATGGATAAAAGCCATTTCAAAGAAGGACAAATGACTTAAGATTCTGGCTGCAGTGCAAAGACTAGAATTTAAAAGCTAATGGTCAAAATATCAACTCTGATTGGTTTCTTCAGCAAAATGAAGACAATTAATACCTACCCTGTCTTCACGGGATTCTCATGAGGAGTAAATACTAAGTGTAGTTACACAAAAGCATGCTAAACCTACAAATGATACACAAATCCTAATTAGCAGTTTTAGAAATCCTATCTACATTTGAAGTATAATTTTGGAAGAACTAGAATTTTGGTTTTCTGTATTAAAGAAACAGTAGTAAAATACTATTACTGTGAAAAGCTCCTATAAAAAAACTAATGTTAAAAATCATTATTAATAAAAAGTGTTTACACTTACAATGGTTTATTGTATTACATTACTTAAATGTTACTTCAGTAAACAACTTATTCATATTTATCAAGACAAGACACAGAATTGCAAAGCAAGGTGGGGGGAATATAGCAGATGGACGATGGCTGGGTAGGAAGGAAGCTTTTTTGAACCATGTGAATTTATGATTTAGTCTAAAAACTAAATAAAATTAAATTCAAAAAATCAAATCAATGGGAGTGTAGAAGAAGACCAAGCTGTCAAGTTATTTGTTGGGATTCAATGCAATCATAGATGATTTCTTCCTCTTTAGCTTCTTGGTATAAGTTTGTATGAATAATTAAAATGTTTTCAAAGATTTGATTTTTTTCAAGTAGCAAGTGATTAGCAGCACATGTATAATGCAGCTTTTTATATAGTGAGTTAATAACTCTTACCAAAGGGCAAGGCAAAAGGATAGAGGAAGAACATATGAATCTACTAGATGTCAAACATGGACGAATAATTTGTGTGTTAAATATGAGCTAAACAAAATTACTGACACAATTCAAAGAAAAACACTGAAAGGCACAATTTAACTTAATTCTTTTACTATCAAATTATGCATAATTCAGCTTCTGTAGCTTAACTTTGCAATTCCTACCTAGCAGCATGCTCAAATTCAATGCAGTCAGATTAGCAGAAATAATTGAGTTGTAAGGCTCAAATATGTACCAACCATGGGCATTAGCGTATCCTTCTATCTAGTTACATCTCTCATGGCCACAATGCACACTTACTCAAATTTAATTAATGGTACAATGAACCATATTGTAATGTAGATTTTGAAATAAAATGAATACAACGTCCATAATAAATTGACAATGCAATTTATAACACCTCAAATATATTATTTCCTGAATGCATATGCTGAAAACAATGGTTTACGTGCATGTTTTACCTATAGTATTTTGACTATAAAGACAAATCTCTTTTAAAATCTAAGAAATGAACATTTTAAAGATCTTCAAAAATTTATTTTACATATATGAAAAGAGGGCTGAACTTCGAAGCTCTTAGAGATTAAAAAATAACTATGTGTTTTTAATATTTCCATTTTCATTTAAAATTAACCAAGAACATTTAAGTTAACTGGTTTGTAACTATATCCCCAAAGTATCCACCCTCTACCACCAACGATTCTTCTTTTCTACTCTAAATGTGAAGAAAATTACTTGTATTCTTGACCTTTTTTTCCCAAAGGTAACTTTTAAACATTCTAATCTCAGCTAAACTTGGCATTCTTCAGGGTTGCCTTTACACCACATTCCTGGCCATCATCGCAAAAGACCACCATTGCTTCTTCGATTCCCTGATGTTCACAGACCTAGAGGAGTGCCTGCAAAGATGTGTCGTGTTCCTCCCAAGGTCTACTGCCTTTACTCAGTCTCACCTATGACTCTGAATCTCTATCATTCCATACGTCATTCTTCTGAAACACACTTCTTAAACTGAGTGATGATTTCAGCACTCTGTTCAACCCACCTTTCTATCCTGTCCTAGACATCAACCTCAATGAATGTAGCTCCTACTCTACTGGGAACCTTGGGGTCACCCAGTGTGGCACTCTCAGAATTCCCTTGTCCCATCTTAAAATTTTCTCATATTCTCTGATATTTTATAAAACTGACTGCATGTTTCCCTAGGTTCCATTTTGGTAAGTGCTCTATTAATTATTCCCTCTCTGGCATTTGTCTTTGTTTCACCTGTCTCCTCCTAATACACAGCTCGGGTAACCCTTGTCCTGTTATCCAAAGCCACTCATGGGCTAAAAATGCACACTCTCCCCAAATCTTTTATCTTTCTCAAATTGTCACCCTTCTTCTCTATATAGACTCTCAAAGGTAAGCCTCCACCCCTTACCCCATAGGAAACTGTTTTCATAAGGCTGATTTCTTAATGGTCAGTAGTTCTTAAGTGTCACTAACAGTCATTTCCTACTATTTTCTCAGTCCCATCCTATCTCATTTTCCATTGCCATTTTGAAAATTCTCTGCCTCTATCCTAGAACACACTCTTGAAAGTTTTCTCCTAACCTTACTGGGTAAGAGAAAACTACCTAACCTCTTTCCCTAAGAGTAAGCCTACCTTGAAAATCTGATCTGAGCGAGCCCCTCTTTGTCAATCTTCTGTCTTAGTTGTTCAATTAACATGAACTCCAAAACCTGTGTCTCTCCATACCTGATTCCCAACTCCCAGTCCAGAACTTCTAAAACTTAGCTGGGCATTTCTACCTGGAAATTTCAGAAGCACTTTAAACACAACATATCCAAAAACTGAAACTTTCCTATTTTTGCAGGACCAACCTCTGTTATTTTTATTAATGATATTTACTATTTTCCCCAGTGCTCAAAGCTCAAAACCTCTTCTAATACCACCACTGCTACTATTTATTGAACTGTTACAATGTTCTTTGTATTGTTCTAAGTACTTTCATTAAGTATAATTTAGTACTCATGAAGTGGGTATTATCAGTAACATCATTTTATAGACGAGGTAAGGTCCCAACTCTTGTAAGTAATGGAACTAAGTTTCACCCTAGTACTCCAGCTCCAGAGTTTACAGTCAATTGCTGATGCTGCCATCTTCTTCCTGCTCGAGTCAAGGAAACAATCTGAGAGGGAGTAGTGATCTACACAGGGCTATAAAAGAGGAATAAGGAAATCCCAGAACTGTAGCAAAGGCCCAGGCCAACTACCGAGCATCTACACACAGTACATACATACAGAGAGACACAGACAGACAGACAGACACACACACACACTGTCCACACAACACGAAAAGCACACCAGTGGTTCAGTTCCCTTAGGATACTCTTAGTAGACTTCTACACATCTATTCAGAGTCAAAATCCAGACTTTGTGACATACCTCTCAAAATACCAGTTCTAGCTTTCTGTGGCCATTCTAGTTCAATCACCTCCTGCAATTCTGTAATAGTCAAATGAATACCAGCCTCTGATTGATCTATTCTTCTATTTTTACACCTACTCTTTAATTAACTTTATGAAAGTGTCAGATGAATCACACTAACAATTTAAAATGCTAAATGGTTTCCCAGTGACTATCCAAATAAGAAAACTTATCACAGATTATATAAATCCATTAACAACATAAAAATACAGCCCAACCTCTTTTCTGCTCTTACTTCATACAACTCCCCTGAATGTGCTTTTATTTTTGGTCAAACCAAAGTACTTAATTTCTCCCATGCTATACTTGCTGCTTTTTAAAGTATGCTATCTTTACCAGATTAAGGACATTGATCTGCAAGCAGTCATCTGGGAAGTTTTACCTATCTTCTAACACCTAGACCAACTCAAGTGACAGAATTATTCAGTATTTCCAGTTTGATAGCACCACCTGAAACAGAATTCAGATTAGGTACATGTTGAGGGCTTCTACACATTTTCATTTTGGGATGGTCTGTTCAAATTTTGGATTTCACCTTGAAACAATGATGTTCACTGAAAATTGCTTATTTCCCATTGAAATAGTCAAATTCATTAGCAGGGACCCAAATAATTCTTAGTTACCTACACAGTGTAGTTCTTCCCCTTTCTCAAACTTAACGTATAATTTGTGTTTCCCCTTTATTTTTCCTCAAAAAAAACCTTAAAAGAGATGTATTGCTTTTATTGGCAATTTCATACAATGTTTGAAATGATTAGTTCAAAAGGTTTACTGTTTGCTAATTCACAACTTATATTTTCATCTTTAGTAATTCCTCTCTATGTTATTATCTTAGTAATCTCTAAAATATATTTGTATTTCCCAAATATAATTGACCCCAAATTATTTAAGTAACTAGTTTTAAATTTCCAAATAGTTGATCTTACTTGATTAAACGTTTTAAAAAATCTCTTGCTGGAGGTGCCTATGTGGCTCAGTCAGTCAGTTAAAGCACCCAACTCTGGGTTTTGACTCAGGTCATATCTCACGGTCATGAGATCCAGCCCTGCGTGGGGCTCCAGGCTCAGTGCAGAGTCTGCTTGAGATTCCTTCTGCTCCTCCCCCTCTTGCACACTCTCTCTCACACACAAATAAATAAAATCTTTAAAAACAGGGACAAAATCAAAATTATACATTTAAGAAAATCTCTCACTGTACTGAATTATAATCAAGGAATGGGGTTTATATATTTCTACCTGGAGATGAGATTTTCTTTGTAGTTGGCCTAATGAATTATCAATCTTGGTTAACTATTATGTGGATGACAAAAAAAGAAAAAAGACAGATCTTATGGGCCATTTTTTATTATACTATTCAATCCATCTACACATCTTCTTATCTTGTACTTTCTTGATCTTCAAGTATATTAAAGATTCCTATTATTGTTGTTTTGCCATCAGTTTTTTCTTCATTTCTTTCAGCTTTTCTTACTGTATTTGATGTTATGTTTAGCATGTAAGAGTTCATATCTGCTAACTCTTCATTGTGGAGTGCACCCTGTGTTAATATAAAATGACATTCCTGATCTAGTTTTACATATTCTGTTGTAAATGTACTGATAATGATATCCTGTCATCTGCTCTTGAAATTTACATTTGCCTGATGTATCTTTAATGAACCACTTATTTTTCTAACCTGAGCTGTTTTACGCAAGTCTCTTGTATATAATTAATCTCTTAAAGAACAGAAACTTAGAAGTAGAGATTAAACACATCTTTCAACATGGTACTTCAAGGCCAGAATTCCACCTGGATACCACAGCACAAGCTACGTAATGTTTTGCTCATATTCTGTGCATCAGTACCTTCAGATCATCTTCTCTAAGATGAAGTCACAATCTAGCTTCCTCAGTCAAAAAAGTAATTTTCTACTTCAGTAAACTTTTCACTGGCACTTTTAAACTCAGAAATAATTTCGTGTTTTAAAATAACAGTGTTTTCTGGAAGCTTGAAAAAGTATGTTTCAGAATGCTCACAACGTTGTCACAGGAAAGTAACTCAGCACAGGAAGGAATATAGCTCTTTAGGAATGGTTACTATTGCGATGACGCCATGTGGCAGGAGTTTTGTTATGAAGCTAACTGCTGGGCATTGTACATAGGACCCTAATACCACCACACTTTGTAAGACAAACACTGTCACCTCTATTTCAAGGGTGAGAAAACAGTCCTGGGGCACATGATTGTCCTGTTCAAAAAACCTGGACCTGAACCTAAATGTGACTCTGAGCCTAGAACTTCATCTTCCGATGTCCTGGGTTTTACTAAGAGCACACAAAGAAGTCGTGACCTGTTTGAGCACTATTTTTCCCAACTATGAAGAGCCTCCACAAAGTTTAGAGTATCACAGAGCTCCAGCTCCATGGAACTACTTTTGAGTAACCTATCAACAACAGTGCTGCACGAATCACAGATCTCTGCGAATAGTATGAAGCAGACAAGGGGCATAGGTCTCTCTGCACAGCACCCCTTCCCCTTTGGGAAAGCTATCACTCACCCTGCAGTCCGATGGAGATGGGATGGGATCTATTCTTCAGCATCAGATACATGTCCCAAGCCTCTCGCCAGAATGTTCAGTTCAGGAATGGGTACATGCCCTAATCCAGGTAAATCAGAACCTAATCTGGGAATATTCACTCAAACTGTAGCTCTCTTCCTCCTGTAGTTGCTAAAGTAGCCAGGATGTAACACCAGAGTCGCCAGGAGTCATACCTTGCTATTATTTGCAAGGAGAATGCCTGAAAAGAAAGCAAATACAGAGCAAAGGAGAGAGCTGAGAGAAAGATTACCAACACCTATTAAGCATCTAAGTCCAGGCCAGAGCTTTTAAGGTTATATAAGTCAATATAAAGGTCTCCTTGGGTTTACACTCTTTGAGTTGGGCTTCTGTGAGTAGATATTGAGAGAATTCTAATATGTTATAATATAGCTACTTCTTTTTTTCTTTTTTAAGTTTCTATTTCTACTTTGGGGATCAAAATGATACAGAAGTATAATCTGGACAGAAGAACACAGTACTGTAGAAAGAATACTAGATTTGAGGTTAGGAGACAGTTTTGAATAACATTACACAGACAGATGAAATGACCTAGGAGAGACTGATCTTTATAGATTCATTTGATCATTTATATTAGAACAGGCCTTAACTAAATCATTGCTAAAATCCTTCAAGGTATAAAAACCTTATAATTTTATGAATGTATAGATTGTATGACAGGCTTAAATACCATGTATTAGAGAAACACAGTTTAGCCCAAAAGAATTAGTATGTTAAAAAAAATAAGAATATTGTATTAGGCATTCTTTTTGTTTTGTTTTTACTGAAAATGAGAACAATTAGAGTTTAAGTGAAGGGGAAAACTAGAAAAATTTTTTATGTTATCATATGGAGAAATTTAGTAGCTAGAAAAAAGTAAGTTGACTATACAATCAGGACATAAAAATTCACTCCTCAGAGAATCCAGAAAATTTCCTCTTCATGGGATCACTTAGAATAAAGTTAATACTTATTATTTCTAGAAAGTTTAAGTCTTCATTACAGATAAGCTAATGAACTCATGTACAGAGATCATAATATATATGAATTTTGTCTCTAATAATCACTTTGAAAGCAAAACAAAAAAAGAAATCAAAAGCTCAAATATTTTTTCCTAAAAGATTAATCAAAGAATATAAAGATTAATGTGTACTTGGCCTGCCACCATTCTAGAAGGGGGAAAGCAACAGAAAGAGAGAGGAGTAGCAGAAATTCTGGATGGGTTTGTCATGTAACTAAAGTTTGCTTCTGAACTCAGAAATTTGGGGACTCTTTCCAAAATACATACTTACCAGTATTAGTAGGATGCTTTAACACTTATTCATAGCTTACAATAAATGCTGTGAGTTTATTCTCATTCCGATACATAAGTGTTAAGTGCAGACAGTGTGAAGCACAGGACTAGACAGGCACTTGCCCTGGGATTTAACCTGCACCAGGCTCTCCTGGGGGGGCAGGACAGGGAGCTGCTGAGAGCCTGTTTTACTCATGAAGAAAAAGGACCAAATCTCCAAAGGAATTACTCTTAGGGAAGTGTAACACAGGTTTCTTCTCAATTATTGAATAAAAGAAGGACTCTTCTTTCCATCAAGCAGTTATCCTGCTCTGGGAAATATGTTTCTTTAGAGGAGGTATCAGTTGTACTTTGAATTCTCGGCAGCACTCAAAGCCTCAAGCACCATTTGGGCATCACTAACACAACGGCACACTGTAGGGTCAGCAGGCACCCACCGCTTTGCCATTTAATTTGCACCAAGTCCACTGAGGGAAGCTGAGGGAATGACAACGCTGCACCAGATTAGTTTGAGGAGAGTCCCTGCCAAGTCCACAAATTCTTCACTAAAACATGCCAACTGGGTCTTCTTTCTCCATAACAAAGAGGGGTGGGGGGGGGGGAGAAGGAGAAAGGGGGGAGGGGGGAGGAAGGAGGGAAGAGAAGAAACCATATCCTCCCATATAAACGTCACCAGAACACAACTTCCTTCTTAATGTTTCCCTACAACTGAAATTAAGGATACAGGCAAAGTCACATTAAAGACAGTTTTAGTAAAATTAATGCTATATAAGCTGAAAAACTGACAAAATATATGTATCTCCCATAATAATGGTTCACAGTTACAAAAATACGAGTCTATACATTCAACCTAAAAGGAAATACTGGCAAGAAGATACATTTTTAGCAGGTGTTTCAAGGAATAAAACTACTCTGGATAATCAGTTATATTTACTATAAGATACTTACTTCCCTGGAAGAATTCCACAGTTGAATGACAACAGCTTTACCATGTTCAGCTTAGCTCAATGATGAAACTATACTTATTTCTCATGATGAAACTATACTTATTAAAGGCTAAAAACAGATTATTTCACTAGCACCCTAACCATTAGGTAAACGTCTGATATGTCTGAAAATTGTTAGACAATTAAATTTCAAAGATTTAAAGGAAACCTTCAGCATTATATTTATAAGACTAACAACTTCAAGCTGCCTTTATCTGTACTTAGGTCAGGGGCCACCAAATTCCTAGGCATCAGTAAAAAAGGGTATAAACTGAGGAGCCTTGTCAAAATAGGCCCATTTGGGGACAGCTTGTCCCCATAGAGATCAATTCTGAACAGCCGCAAAATTCTTTTGCAGTTCCAGGATTCAACAACGTTCAGGGTACTCAAATTTTACTCTAAATGCTATCATTAACTGTTCGAATCATCTTAATGAAAGCACTTCACCTTTCTGGGCCTCCGTTTTATCATTTTTAAAGTAAGAAAAATTCCTGCCAAAAAAGGCTCATAATCTTATGCCCATAATCTTTATCTATTTAATCTAACTTTCTAACACTGTTTCAACATAAAATGCAAATGAAACCGTGCAAATGGAACAGAGCTTCATTAAGAGCATCTGCTCGTAAATTTCTTTTTGCCTTTTTAAATATATACAGAAGTAAAAAGGTAGGAGCACATTTAGAATAATACTGCTTTAGATGACAGCTGTGACTAATTCATCCAAAAATGGTCTGGGTATATTGATTAATCATGAACTAAAGCACGAAAGATCTCAATGATTTATTTTGACTCCAAGATGCTAAAAGTGATCAATTTTGGCCAAATTACTTAACTCTGAATCTCGATATAATGTATTAGCTAAGCATAACAATTTTACTGAGGATACCCTTAACGGTACACACAGAACTCCATTCTGTTAGCCTGTTAACTTCCACCTGGGGGAGATTCAAACCCGTAAGAGAAGAGTGCTGTGTGCCTGAAGCATTTCTGCTGATAATGGAGGGATGTTCACATTCTACAGTATACTGTATTTTATTTTTATAAACACTTCTCTTGCTATCTTTTCACTCTGACCCCTATTTCACAACACTATCCCTTGGGCCTTGCCAGTTTACTAAGTCTCTCTTCACCTTTACAGAGCAAGAGAACTGACAATATTTTCAAATGGTAAGGAATACAGTATTTTCCCAATGATAAATTAAAACATGTCTTCACTTTTTCATTAAGAAGACTTCTCCTGGATCTAACTTAAACTGTTTAAGCATCCTTGGGTTTTACTTGTATCCCTGAGTATGGTGTGAGAGACTATCCCAAGTGCTCCTTACATGGCTGGTTCTCATGATTATAAGCATTTAGCCAACTCTCACACAGGGGAGGTATGTGTGTGGGTGAGTGTGAGGAAGAGGGGAAAAGAGAGCACATGTAAAAGCACAGCTTGGTCAGAAAAAGTTAGACTACTACAAGAACCTTTGATTACCCTCTAACTCAAAATCCCGAGTAAAGCACTCTACAAGTCTGCTGGTTGTAATGCCAAACAAACAAAAAAGGTGTAGTTCAATATGGTGAAGACAAATACTTTAGAAATGGTCAAACATGTTTGTAGCTTGCAAAAGAAAAAAGTTAAGACTGTTGCAGTATCTCTAGCAAACAAATCTGGCCACTCCCAGAAAAACTGACCTCTTTTCCTAAGACTATGAAGCAGGTCATGAGAGGACTGGAAATACCACTTCCCTTCAGTATATGATGACGAATTCTTGGGTTAGCCAGCTACTGGTTTTCATCAAGTACACACGTGGTAACACAATCAAAGAATAATACTTATTTTAGAGTACTCTTTGGAAATTTGGGGGGAACATTAACATTTTCAAAATGCCCCCAAAAAACCTTCCCCTCAAGAAATCTCAGTATTTTCTAGGCAGATAGTACACCTTAACACCTGGCAAAACTTCTGGCTTTGTTGCTTGGGGAAAGACAGCGCTCTCCACATCACCGTGGCACTCACTGCTGTGTTCCTCACTGTGCATGAAGTACAAGACTCTAGCTCCATCCTGGGAGAAATTCTAGCCATTGATGGGGAAGTAGCCTGCTCTAGCAGTGCCAAGCCTCGAATCACAGCCTGTACAAGAGGGTGTTTCGTGAAAAATCTACTGCTATGAAAATTGCCAAATTCAGGAGAGCCAAGACATTCAATCAAGGGCTTTTCAAGAGGTTTTGTCAAGAAATGGGAGCAATTATGAAATGCTTTTCTCCCTGTAAGTTCACTAGTTTCAGAAGGCAAAATTCTACAGCCAGGATTTTAAATGCAGTCAACTGGATAAAATACAAACTCATTTGCACAGTTTAATTCTTTAACCTTAAAACTAAAAATGTGAAGTCATAATCCTTCCCTTCCTAACATAGCGTTATGCCAGAATCTTGCCAAAAATGATGTCATTAACCAAGGCAAAGAAAATGATGCAACATGAATTTTTCTGGAGAATTTTAGAGAATCTTAATTTTTTGATACAATCCTACATTCATCTGACAAAAGAATCTACAGATTTCATTTGCTCTTTCATTCTTTCATGAGATAGCTTTTTAAGCACTTGTTTTCACCAAAACCATAGTCATAATTGATTGGATATAAAAGATAACAAAGAAGTTTTCAAGTCAAAGACAATGGCATAATTTTAATGTATTATTTATAATCTAAATACTAGCAGCCCTTTCATAAAACTTCCTATTGGCAAAACCAAAGTTCAATTCTGATTAATCTGTAACCATTGAGATTTCGTCATTAACCTCAAAGAGCCACTGATTTTTCCATTTAAAAAGGGGACACTGGGGCACCTGGGTGGCTCAGTAAGTTAAGCTTCTGCCTCAGGCTCAGGTCATGATCTCAGGGTCCTGGGATGGAGCTCCACATCAGGCTCTCTGCTCAGCAGGAAGCCTGCTTCCCGCTCTCTGCCTACTGTGATCTCTGTCAAATAAATAAAATCTTAAAAATAAATGAATAAAAAATAAAAGGGGACATAATTCTTATAAAGACTCCTTTAATTTTCCACATTTAAAAAATCTGTGTAATTAAAAACTATAAGGAAAATTTTATGTTCATGTATACCATGTACATTTTTAGTGAGAGACTATAGCTTTCATCATATTTCTAGAATATATGTCACATAAATCCTTTAAGAGCCATGAGCTTTGGGCGCCTGGGTGGCTCAGTGGGTTAAAGCCTCTGCCTTTGGCCCAGGTCATGATCCCAGGGTCCTGGGATTGAGCCCCACATCGGGCTCTCTGCTCAGTGCAGAGCCTGCTTCTCTCTCTCTCTCTCTCTGCCTGCCTCTCTGCCTACTTGTGTTCTCTGTCAAATAAATAAAATCTTAAAAAAAAAAAAAAGAGCCATGAGCTTAAATCTAGTGTTCTGGCTCCATAATACACAGCTCCTCTACTTTTATTTGAAATTCTTTTGATTTGATTTCTTTCCCACAACTACATACAGTGTCTACTGCTCATCAACCCTGCTTGCTCTAAACTTCTACCACTACTTTAGCTACTGTACTTTGATTCGACCTGTTTCTCTATTGTTTTCTTTCCATTCAGTCTCTTTCCCCTGTGCTGCCCTGGACTTACTCACTTAAGAACAATTTACCTTTTATATTTTTAATCAGTAACAGCAACTATTTCCCTCTAGATGATGAAAAAAATGAACCAAAGTAAACATCTCAGGCCTTCCACTCAAGAATTCACTCCACCACTATCATCTCAGGACATACACAACTTCTAAAGAAGTGTAAGGCAATCTACTATAATGAATATTTACTAAAATCAAGCACTAACATGAGATTCAGTTTTATAAACTCTCACCAATACACAACACTCTAGCATCTCTAGGAGTAATTTTATAAAATCACAAAGATAAATAAAATAAGAAATGAGGAAGGAGAAAAGGAGGCAGGAATCAATGCAATCACCAGCTAAAATAATAGAAGTGATCATGTTTCTGTTTTGAAGTTGAATTAAAAAGAAATCAGCTTAGGGGCGCCTGGATGGCTCAGTCAGTTAAACATCCGACTCCTGACCTCAGTTCAGATCTTGATCTCAGGGTCACGAGCTCAAAGCCCACACTAAAAATTAAAGGAAGGCAGGCAGGCAGGCAGGCAAGCAACTTAAACTGGAAGAGAACCTTCCTGATTGTAAATGTTATTAAAACTAGAATAAATTTCTTCATAAAGTTGTAATGTCTCCCTCAAGAGAGTTCTTTGTCTAGGTGAGTTTCTCCCTCTATCTGGAGCGGTTTTTCCTTCTCAGAGACAGAGAAATGTACAAAATCTCTTTGTAAGAAACATAAACATATTTTGTCACATTTACCATCCAAAGAAATGAATCTCTTAGAAATTATTATGAAACTTCTCCTGACTTTATGTTCTCCCCTCAAACATATTACACAGATTAAGTTTGTCAGTGATTTTCAACATCGTCTTTATTAGCCTTCTGAATAACAGAAGAACCTTTGACTAATCTTAATTATAACTATATTCGTGAATATTCATATCAAAGAATAATTTTCATTTACTTATAAAGGATCATACTATAGTAGGAAATGGCATCCAAGTTATTACCCAAAGACATCTTACTCTCAAGCAAGGTTCAGAAATATCAAGCTTACTTTTGTTCAACGTACTGCTTCTTTAAATGCTCTGCCAGGATTTTATAAGACCAAATATGCCATACAGTTAATACATAAGATTTACTAGCATGATATGAAAATGCCAGCATCAAGAGAAAAATTGAGAGATTCAGTCATTTGCTCATACAACAGTTACGGTAGAAGGGTTACCAACCATCTTTTTAAAAAGCTGTTTTCTAATAAATGCTCAGATCAAGGAAGAAGAAAGAAAAAAACATCAAATATAACTTACCTTTTTGTCTCTGGTCCTTACTTCCCCATAGAAATCTAGGGCCTCTTGTGCCTTTAAAAATTTGCCCTGATTTAATAAATATGCACAAATCATTACACCGGTTCATCCCTTTCCAGCTTTACAGTGAATTGCTGCAACATGATTGTCATCTTCACTTAGCCATTGGTCAAGATCTTCACAAAAGGCTTTGATAAGTTCTAGCTGTGGTGGATTATGGTCTTCAAAAGGATACTGTGCAACTGTGGTAAAAGGATAACCTCAGAATTAGGGGGAAAAAAAAGTCTTTCCTGAATTGTTTATTAAAGTAGATTAACTTTAGAAATGTTGCATATAAGCTTAATAGATGTTTAAAAGAAAAAGTGAACTCCAGAGAAAAATAATTTGCTGCCTGATAATTTACCAATATTTGAATAGAAACTAGTGTCTCAATTCTTAAACCTACCCACTAGAGGCAAACTCAAAATGAAATGTCATGTAGGCAGGTTTCCTGTCAGGGCTCTGAATGCGTTTTCTGACAAAAGGAGTCGTAATATTTATAATATTACATCACCACAAAACATATATTCCAGAGAAGATATAAATTACCAATCAATCAACAATGTAAAGGACTGATTTTTATATTTCATATAATAAAAATGCTAAGCGTGTTATTTAAAGATGATCTTGCAAATGTTAGTGTTGTATACTACATGTGATTTTAAAGACATTTACAAAAGAAGCTGAAAAAACTACTTATAAAAACGTATACAGTTGTAGTAAAGTGTATCTAATGAAGCTTCAGGTCTTTTCACATGAGTTATAAAAACCCAAAGTTTCTCTTTGCTTATAGTCACAGGGGTTTTGTTGTTGTGTTTTTTAAGTTGCTCAGAAACAGGAGTTCAACTATATCACTATTAAATTTTTTCTTACTGGTCCCTGCCTCAGCAGTTCCATTCTACTAAAACCCTTACAAATCCTGACTGACATCTAATGTACATAATTGTCCTCTGTGTCATCTGAATATGTGAGAAGTATGCCTTCTATCTTCAGTCACATCATCACTAATATGGAACCGGATTCAGTGTGTCAGGTGAGTGGTCCTGGGAGACGACGATGACCATTACAGGAGTCGCTGGGATGCTTTCACCTGGGCCTCAGCATTCCATCTTCATCTCCCCACGGGCACACAAAACAGCCAGGAAACTGTTAAACGTCTATTTAAAGCTAGATAAACGTTGACTAAAACACGCTTTGCCTAGTAAGCAGTAGCTTAAATTCACGAAAAAGGAAAAATTCTTAGTGGATCTGTACTGGCTCTCACCACTACCACTTCTGAATTCTCAAACCAGCTGTTTGAACATCCAATCTAGACTGTCAGAAGGGATCCACCGCAAACACATCAACATGGAGCGCATGGACTCCACCCTCTCTTTCTATCATGGTAGCATCTGCCAAGCTTCTTCACTCTCCAGGTCTCTCATGGCTCAAGGGGTTCCACAAACAATGAGGGAAGGTTTTTGTGGGACCTCAGAAAAATTCACTACACCTGGAGAAGAACTCATTTAAAGCAGCTCCTGCTCCCACTTGTCAGGCTCCTCTAATCCACATTTGTCATAAGCTTTTGCCCCGTTTAGGTCACGGCTCCACGGAGTTACTCTGTTGTCTGCTTTGCTCTTCCTATAATCCTTTACTATTAGACCAAATGCCTCCAACAGTAGATATAACCCTTTCTTTATTTTATGGTTTGTCTATAAACTTTTCCTAATTCTTACAGTCAACCCTGCATTTTAGTATTCCTACTAGTACTGGCAGGTTTATATGGTAACTGTAAAATTAAATTTTTCCAAATTGTCTAAGACCATCTTTAACATAAATATTTACATCACTTAATAATTGAGTTTATTCACTACTGTTATGACAAGAAGATTTGGTCTATTGGTTTTAAGTTATATAACAGAAATACATTACGTGGCAGTTAATACCTACCTCTGCAGTTAAATTTGGCGATATCATAATGTCTTTCAGCACACCTAAAAGAAAAGTTTAAATGTGATCCAAAGTTATCTTTTGCACTGGCAAAAAAAAAAAAAAAAAAAAAAAAAAAAGTATAGTAACACACATTTCCTGAACTTTTATACTGTACCAGGCATCAGGTTGTTTTTTATTAACTACTTCTTTCAATCCTAACAATTCTAGGAAGTAGGTAGTGTCATTATCCCCATTTTACCATTAAGAAAACTGATCTTAGGTGTTATGCACTTAGGGCTTCCACTACTTGCTCACAAAACCTGTGATGCCGCTCAGGCACGTGTACACCTCCCACCCAGCTGCACGTGTCCCCTGAAACTTCCTGCATGCTGAGGGAGTATATGTTTGACTTCACCAAGTATGTACAAATACCTAATGAGCAACAGTACTGTCTTTATCCCAGAGTTGAGCATACATCATTTTCTTGAAGTACTATTTAAAAAGATAAATTTTTAAAATACTAAAATAAGGGAAAAGAATTTTTTTTTAAAAAGTGAATGACACTAATCTACTCAAAAACTACACTTACTAAAAAATTGTTAAGGCAGACTTTTCTAACAAAGGTAATCTTTGTCAAAAATCTCTCAGTTACGAGTTTTAAATAAAGTCTCAGAGTAATGAAGGAATAAGAAGTAAAATAAAGACAGAGTAGTAAAATGTTAACTCTATATTACTTAGAGCATACTAAAATTGGTCTCTTTAATAGTAGTGACATGTTTGTCATCATGCGCTGGTTTACTCATGGTTAATAGGTGTGTTAACAAACATTAAGAAGGCTCTGAAAGGGATCCCACACTTGAATTTGTGGTCAGGAAAATCATGGTAACTACAACTACTAACCAAATGAGATTTTTAAAAATTATTTAAAATAAAAACTTAGCGTTTTAAAACAAGTCAAGGTCATTGTACACTCCCTTCCTCTCCAATTCTGAAATCCCAAAAGTCTGAAATATCTAACATTTTCTGTTAAACTTATGACAGGCTCAATTGTGGCAGCATCCGATCTGAGTTTATGACAGTGTGCACTCTTTAACTAATGCACTTAAGAGTAAAGAGTAAAAATGGTAGGAAGACCATTTTGCCCTAGACCCCACAGGAGTGTTATGTAATATTAGTAAGTTTATGCTTCCATGTTATCTTTCTGCAAAGGGAGAAATTCTGAATGCTGAGACACACTGGCCCTAAGAGTTTCAATATGTGATTGTGGACATGTATTTCACATCTAAGAAATCCTAAAGATATCTGTATGGTTCCTCTACTTTAAATGGTTTTAAATCCTAATCCACATGAAAGCTGAACTAATTATAAGCAAATCAGAATCCACTATTTTCTAAATGGCCAGACCTGAAATAAATCAACTTTCATACTACTACTTAAAACAAAGCTTTCCCCCTTTTTCACTTATAATATATTGAGTTTTGCTCAAAAAAAATCATTTAGTAATGCCATATGCATATTTATGTACCCTTGCTAAATAATTTCATACTCCCTCCTATGCAAAACATGACAGGTAAGAGGAAGACTGACCAAGAAAATAGTCACATTTTACGCTATCTTTAATACAGATTAAAGAAGAGGTCTGGTAAATAGTGCAGAATATTTTATAAAGACTCATGTAAAGATAGGACTTAAAAGGTGAGGGACAAGGAGCAGGCTAGGAAACAAAGCTCTAAGATGCTGGTCTCATGGCAGCATAACAGAAAAATCAACATTTTGAGTTTCACACAGCTTTAGTCTTCTAAAATTCTCCTGCTTTTTCAGGAGCTCAGACATTTGGTTTGACAAATACTGCTTAAGACTCCATCATAAACTGATTCTCAAATATTACTGTTAAGAGGCAGAAATGGTGGAAAAATGGAACTAATGAGCTTCTACATGTTTACCACATGTACACAACCTTACAAAGGAGTTTCCATGTTTTTTAATTCATAGTCACACCAATATAATAATAGAAAATATAATCTCCATCTTATATATGAGAAAGCTAAGATTTAGAAGAGCCAGGACTCAAACCCAGGTCCTCTGGTTACAAAAGTCAAACTTTTCCCAATACAGCTCCATACTTCTTCCACTTACAATACAAAATAGAGAACAGCTTCAAAAACAAAAGCAATAACAAATTCTACTCAAAATCAGCCTTCCTACTAGAGCAGTATTTGGCATAAAAGATAGAACCAACAAAAAGCGACCATGAAAACATGAAAAGGTTATGAAAATCTCTACAGGTATCGATGAAGTGGATGAAGAGTATGTGAGAACATATACCGGGGCCTGTAGTAATGGAAGTGATCTGGAGGAGGGGTTGCTAGAATAAGAATGATGACTCTCTTCTTTAATTAAGACCTTCTCCAATAACCGTGCATACGTGCACACACACGTGCATGTGCACATACCCAATTCCTTATAACTTTTGTGTGGTATGTTAGTTGATAAGTCCTTCAACAAACCAAAACTGAAGATACATAAATGGAAAATGGGATTTGACTGAGACAAGTAGTAGGTAAATCTGACCATTTACACTTCCTTAAAATTAAAATTCAATGGAAAAGATACCTTTTTTAAAATCCTCACCTTATATTGGCTTATATGAGACAAGAGAGATGAAGAAGCATTGCAAGAGTTTCTAATGAAGGGGTTGACAGAAAGTGAAGGAAGAGTAAGACTAACAGGAAAAGCTTCCAGATAAGTGAGACTTCCCAAAGCATTAGGGAAGTATGCAGGTCTCTAACTCTCTTCAACATCACTATCTTAAAAAGAAACCTTAACAGATAAAAATTAACAACAGGTAGAGGTTCATCACCAAATGATGGAGAGTTGTGTGTCAAATAGAATACACAATGAAATAGAGTAACCCTCTTAAAAACAAGTATCCAGTGAACAGTTAAGGTCCTCAAAGGCAAGAAGTGTATTATGCTTCTATCCCCATCATCCTCCCTTCTCCTCTTTCCCTCACCAGCCTACAGGTATACAGAGGAACATAGAAATATGAAATACACACACCTGCCCAAAACAAATTCACTAAGCATCATCATACCCAAATTTGACTAACGATATGAAGCTAATTTTGTCCTTTCTTAAGATAATTTGTTGAACGCTTGATAATATAGAGACATAAACAGATTCAGTCAATTATTAAAAAGTCCATATTGAGTACTGTTCTTCATCCACACATCACAATTGCCATAAAAAGTTTAATATACCATTAAATACATGTACGTCTAGTGTCAATATTTTAAGACCTTTCAGTGTATATATTTGCAAAGATATACATCACATAGAATTAACATCCCAAAAATAAAAGAAAGAAAAGAGAAACAGCTTCTGCTTGCCAGACTCACTTACCCAGAGCCAGAAATACAAATAGGGGTAGAGAGAAGGTGAAAGTGACATCAGAAATCAAAACATGCTACAACCTGGTAGTTTTAGAAACTTCTGAAGTAAAATTTGGGGAGGTTAAAACAAATGACAACAAAACCAGAAAGGAAGACTGGCGTCAACGGTGGGTGGTCTGCTACCATATGTACCCATGTGACCTTGTTCAACTCACTTAACTTCTCTAGGCCTCAGATTCCCCATGTGTAAAATGAGAAGGTTGGACTAAATGATCTCTTTCAGATACTTTCCAGTTCTGAAAGTCTATGACTCCATCAAATGAACTGGGGAAGGGGAGCTGAAATATATATACCAAAAGCTACACTCAATTAACAAAGAGACGGTTCATTAACTCTGGGATCCTGTGTTTAGAAACACAAAAGTAAAAGGGCAGCCAAGTTCCCAGACTAGCTTCCCATGCCACCTATAGCCATAATAATGTTAAGTGAGCCACAGTACTGACAGTGCAAGCCTAGGTCCTAAATTCTGGAAGCAGGAAGCCACTGAATACAGGAATGAAAAGAAGTTCCTTCCTTTTCTTTGGATATAATGTTAAACTCGAATAAAATTTTGAAAAAGGCAGAATCTGTCTTTGGTATCTTTCTACCTTCCTTCTGGGACTCTAAATGCCTAATCTTAAGAGTCTAAACCTGCACTGACTCACTTAATAGACTGCAGCTTGACACTTCTTGTCCTGTGCTTTCTTTTCTTTTCGTTTTTTTTTTTTTAACTCAGCTTCTGAATCTAGTTATTCAAAAGTATAAAGCTTTGTGGTTTTTATTTTCCTCCACTGAAGCATTCTGGCATCTGCAACAAGGCTTGTTGTTACAGGAGGTTAATCAGGACAAGAGGAAGATCTATGCACAGATCATGTGTAAGCTGGGGCCCACCTACACGCCAAGTCTCTGCAGCACCTTTCTTTCACCTTGTTACCTGTCACCCCACACCCTCCATACCCTACCCCCGAATCTGACCATAATGGATTATCTGCCATACTCTAAACCCCACCATGCCAACCACCTTCTTCCATGCCAACCTCTGCCCGCAATGCCATACGCCCCACCTGGAGGTCTCCAGGAGAGTCTCAGCGGATTCCTTCACCCCAGCTCAAAAATGCCCTTCTTTATGAAAACTTGCCTAGAGGATACAAGTCCTATTTCCACTGCTCTCCACACAGCTCTCTTGTATACAAGTTACCTCTTCTGCAATACTATGTCTACTTATCACCTCAGACTATAAAAACTACCAAAGACTGAAATGGTATCTTATTCACCTCTGTACCGCCAGCAAGTTTTACAAGGTCTAATATGTGGCAAAATCAGCATAAATGTTTGCTTCTTTGTGAATCTGAGGAAATTAATGAAAACTCACTAGAAGAAACAATAATGGTGTCTACTTTACTCGTAAGTCTTCTGAGGTCTTATTGCTCAATTAAAGATAGATCACTAAATTAAAGATAGAAAAGCAACATCCTATAAGCCAACAAAGCATACAGAATCTCTCATCCTTTCTGGTGACGATTTAAATGCCCACCAAAGGCAGAAAAGAATCTTGCTCTTACATTTGAGAAATAAATTCTACAGAAACTGTGACAATCAGGAAATGTAACTACAGATTAAAATTTTTTCTGTTGCATAATTTACAGACATCACAGAGGAAAAATAAAAACCAAGGAGAAAAATAACACATTTCATATACCATTTTTTAAAAGGTAGAAAATGGGTTAGTATTTTGGGAAGGAATAATAGTCTTTAAGGGCAAAAATGACAAAATATTTTCTTCCCATTTTTCTTTTGTTCTTTTTTCCTTTTCACATCCCTACTGACAAAGTCAAAAAGAAAAACAAAAGGTTAAAGATAAGATAAACCAGCTGTACCAAGTGGGCAAGCCTTACATCCCTGCCCCAAACAACAGAAACCACCCAACTCAACAATTTTAGGTAACTTATTTATGTTATATACAGTTGGAGAATACCCTAAAAGCTGTTTCAATTGAATGACCTAAAGACCAGAATAAATAGAACCACACCCACTCTGAAGCACACCTCCATGGAAGAGGTTATTAAAGTTCCATTTAAGAAAAATAAACAAACAAATTCCAATAAATATTCCCTTCATGGGTTTAAACTAATAATCACGTCATTCTTAAATAATTATTACATTACACAGATTTATACAATCTGAAGTAAAGCCAGAGCTTTTCACAGAATAAATATTTTCATCTCTCTTCAGCCTAACATTATGAGGTTGAGTATTAAGTAAGTTATTTAAAAGGCAGCATTAGCACTTAGCTTAAGTTCATCTAGCTCATTTAGATGTGAGAAAAATAGACATGTGTAATCAAGTAATCTTAAAAATAACATGAAAATTCAGCCATCAAAGTTTCTTTGAAAGAAACTTTCCATATCTGAAAGATGCAAGTAGTAACTATTAACTCCATACAAAGTTTATTAAGTATTTTCATATATATATTCTCAGTTGATGCTCACAAACATCTGAGAGATAGAACTTATTCACATTTTACAAACAAGGAAAATAGGAGTCAAAAAAATTATAAAACTCGCCCAAAGTCATACAGCTAATAAGCCAAAGAATCAAAACCAAAGACCTCTCCCTCCAAACAATTACAAATCTAAACAAGAGCAAAAAACAAACAAACAAACCTAAACAAGAGCAACAATTACAGCCAATAAAAGCACTTGCCATGTGTTTTTACCACATGTATGTACTTCATGTATATACATTTGTTTACCGTTAGGAGGTAGATAATAGGCGAGAGAGTTTAGAAAAGTATAAGCTGAGGAAACAGCAGGATAAACAGAATAAAAAAAAAAAACAAATGGAAAACAAATGAGAAGATTTAAAGTCGAGGAGTTTCAACTTATGAGTTCTAGAGAAAAGAACAGAAAACACAAGGAGAAGAAATCCAAGATAATAATTCGAGAATAATACCCCAAACTGAAGGACAGGAGTTTCCTAAGTCAAAGGATACAACGAGTATTCAGCAAAAGTGATGAAAATAGACCCAAATACAGCATATATAGCTCAGTGAAATTTCTGAATACTGAAAAGATGAACGTAGGATCCTATAAGCTGCCCAAGAGGAAAGAGGTTTCATAAAAAGTATCTGGAATCAGAATTACACCACCCTTTTTAATGGCAACACTAGCAGCTAGAAAACAACTTCCAGGAAAAAACCTTCTGAATATTTCCAGCCTAGAATACCATACCAAAAGAGACATTAAATCAAGTGTGAATATATAGTAAAGGCATTTTTTAAACAAGAGAAATCTCAAATAATTTTGCTGTCCACATTTTCTCTCTCAGGAAGTTACTAGAAGATGTGTTCCACCAAAACAAGGTGGGAAACCAAGAAAGAGGACAATTCCAGGAACTGAAGAATCCAACTCATGAGAAGGGGAAAGGGGAATCCTCAGAATGATGGTGAAGAAACATCTGAAGTAGACAGCTATAAGGCAAACCTAGGGAACAACTGACCCAACTCACGGTAGATCAGAAGGCTCCTAAAGAAGATAAAATCGATTTAATGCCCAATGGGCTTGAACATGTTAAGAGATTTATATAGTTTAGGGATAAACTGAAGTTAAAAACATAGAGACTAAAGAAGTTGAGAGAGACAGAGAAAATTTTACCTCCAGGGAAAATAAAATGCTCAGGAAAAAACAGTTATAGTACTTAACTGTAAACTGCATTTATCTAGTCATAATCACATAAAACCCAAAATTGATATAACCAAAATTACAAATTTAGCTACTACAAAGAGGGCTGAAAATGTGTGTGGTTGGGTAGAGAGGAAAGAGAGTTCATACATTTGGATGTGAAATATCATGCCACACAATAATTACTCATAACTTTGTCACTAATTGAAATGATATATTTGTATTTGTATGTCATACTAAAACAGTTGCAAATGGTAAAATACTACTTATTATCAACACTTAAGAATTAGGTTATTAGACTATAAATTTTATATAATGTGTTAACTATAGTATTCTAGCACATATTTGGTTTCTTAGTATTTTCTGAACTATTATAATCAAAACGAACATAACAATCACTTTCTCCTATACCAGCAAAACCTTCTCTAATGGACTTAGTATGATAAGATGGGTTCCTCTTAATTTCTGCAGAGTCAGGCCCTCATTCCATAAACAACTCAGCAGTTTCCAGACTAGGCTCTTTCCTTGCATGACCATGTTTCATTAAGGGTTCTGGGTCCCTACTATTTTTTTTTAATGGTATGCTTTCATGTTTTCATTCCTTGATACCCACTCCTATCAAGATTATCTTTTATTTAAATGTATTGAGAAAACATGAATTAAGTACTTGAAATTGTGCTTATTTCCTGGGATAAAATTATTTATGAATTATTATCCCTGCCATCAAAAGTAATACTAGAGTAACTGTATCAGTGAGAATAAGGTTTAGCTGTGAGAAATAGAAGAATGTGGAGGGAGGAGGGGCTCATAAACAAATATGCTACTAATTACACTGAATACACTACTCTCCCACATAAATTCCAGGATTAGTAGTATATAACTGGTTGGGTAGATTTGTTTCATACAGGACTGGACCCAGGACCCTTCCATCATATGCTCAGCCAACACGATGGGCAGTGCAAGGTCTACGATGGTGCACCATCATATTTGTATAAGCAGACTGGAGAAGGGAAAGAAGGATAGGCCCCTCCTTTAAGAACTCATCATTTCTACTTAAGAACAACAGATCATAAGTTATCACATTATCAAATCTAGCCACAAGGGAAGCTGGAATTACCATCGGCATTCTGGGAAAACATGTACACAGCAAACAAGTGGTATTCTATTAATGAAGGAAAAGTAAAGAGGATCATTGATTTTCTCTACTGTTGTTCTAGTCTCTGGTTGCAATTATCTCTAACCTTTTCTCTTCTGCAAAACAAAAACAAGAACAAATGACTAATATTAATGTAACAGGTATATTTGTAATCCTAATTTAAAATCACTCTAAGAAGGGCTAAGAAGGGGTCCATAAGCTCCACCAGACTGCCAAAAAGGTACACGGCATAAAAAAAGACTAAGAACTCTTGCCAAGGGGCAAAGGGAAACAAAGGAAAATTACTACTTTGTGGTTCTGGTGGTGGTTGTTAATAAACCACAGAGAACAATTTCATCCTAATGTTTCAGGTGTACTTTTCTTTAAATATTTAAGGTATGGGTCACTTTTTAGGATTCTTCAGTTTAGCCTACTTCTTCAACTAACCAAGGAAGCAGTGATTCTGCTAAGATGACTTCTACTCAAAAATATGATTATCCTACAGAAAAAAGTGGTGCTACACACCCTTCTACTCTTGTCTCTCGTACCCTCTTTATCTTCCCAATTCCTAAACATTTCTCAATTTGTACTTTTGGATTTTCAGTTCAAAGTGAGATAAAATTTACATACAGTGAAAGAGATCATAGGTGTACAACCAACTCAATCAAAATACAGAATATTCCACCATTCCAGAAAATTCCTTATGCCTATTTGCAGTCAAAACCCACTAAGCTCCCAGGCAGCTAATATTACCACAGATTTGTCCTTATTCCTGAACTTCATATAAATATGACCATATAAGATGCAGTCTTTTGTAAATGGCTTCTTTCATTTAATCTACTGTTGTACAGATTTATCCACGTTACATGCATCAATAGTTGATTCCTTTTATTTGGAAAATGATTCCACTGCATGACTATACCATCATCTGTTTACCCATCCTCCTTTGATGGATATTTAGGATGTTTACAGTTTGGGTTTATTATGAATAAGTACATATTCTTGTGCAAGAATTTTAGAGACACATACTTTTATTTCCCTTGAGTAAATAAGTAATAACTAAGAAGTAGAGTTGCTGGGTCATAAGGTAGATAGGGCAGGTGTATGTTTAACTTTATAAGAAACTACTAAACAGTTTTCCAAAAACAGTTATACAATTTTACAATCTTATCTGCATTTTAAGAGTTCCATTTGCTCCACAGTCCCATCAACATTTGGTGCTGTCAGTTTTAATCACAGCTTTCCCAACAGGTACAAAGTGGTACCTTACTGTGGTTTTTCAACTTCCTTTTCCTGATGACTAATGATATTAAGCATATTTCCATTTATTTATTAGCTATTTTTATACTTTCTTCTTTGAAAATGTCTGTTCAACTCTTTGGCTCATTCCCCAGCCACCACCACCCCCCCGCCCTGTTGAATTAACTGGCTTTTTATTATTGATTTATAGATGTTTTATATATTCTGGGTAAAAGTCTTTTATCACATATATGTATTGACATAAATATTTACTCCTTATCTAGGACTTGCCTTTTCCTTTCCTTAATAATGTGTTTTGATAATCAACAATTTAAAATTCCGATAAAAGGCATCTGGGTGGCTCAGTTGGCTAAGTGTCTGCCTTCATCTCAGGACATGATCTCCAGGTCCTGGGAGCAAGTCCCATGTTGAGCTCCCTGCTCCACAAGAAGTCTGCTTCTCTCTCTGCAGCCCCCTTCCACTTTTCTTTCAGTCTCTCTCTCAAACAATAAATACATAGAATCTTAAAAAAGGAAAATAAAATTCTGATAAAAATCCAATATATCAAATATTTCTTTTGTTTACAACTTTGTATCCTTTCTGAGAACTCTTTCCCTACCCCTAGAGTTCACAAAGATATTCTCTATGCTTTCTTCCAGAAGCTTTATACTTCTACAGCTTTTTCTCAGTTTGCATTTTAATATGGTCAGAAATTTAGAAATTTAGATAAATGCTAAGGATAACTGGGATAACCCAAACAAAAACAAATTATTTGAAGGACAGTGACTATAAAATTCAGAAAACATAACTCATTGCTATCTGCCGTATCTTTTCCTCCAGGGGTTTTTTGTTTGTTTGTTTTTGTTTTTGAGAGAAAATGAGTAAGCAAGAATGATCTGCAAAATACAATTTTCTCCAAGAAAGCTAAAATTTAAATGTGAGCAGTGAAAAAGTTATTTTGGGGTACTAACAATTCACTTTTAGTACATTTTGGGTCTGGGACTGTTAAGTTTTGAATCCAAATATACAAACCAATATTGTATAAATAAGGAAGCACTCATCTTATAGCCCAAATCCAAGGAACATGATTCACATGTGGCTGCCCTGCACACACATAAGTGGGGCTGAAATACCAAAACAGTCATAGCAGTTATCACAAGTTTTCAGGGAGAGATGGAGGTTTTCACTATTCACTTTCAACACTTCTGCAACTGTTAAAACATAAGCATATACTACTTTCCAATGGGAAAAAAAAGGTGTCCTACTGTATTTTCCAAAAGAGTATAAATTGACGAAGTTATATATTATTTTACCTCCAGAAAGTCAGTCTGATGAGCATAGAAATCCAACTGTTTTTGAACAGTATATTTTAGTTTACATAAAATAAATATTTTCATATACTAGTTTTAGATTAGAAAAAAATGGAAACCTGGGTTTTTTTTTAACATGGCAACAGTCCTCCTTGAGAAACAGTTTGGGTTTTTTGGGATATTTTAAATTTTTATTTATTTATTTGACAGCATAAGCAGAGGAGGAGGAGAGGGAAAAGGAGGGCTCTCCTCTGAGCAGGAAGTCCAATGCAGGGCTCAATCCCAGAAGTCAAAGGCAGATGCTTAACTGACTGAGCCACCCATGTGCCCCCAGATATGGTTTTAATGAGATTCATGCAATTCCGGTTTATAAAGATTCATGATTGGGTGCCTGGGTGGCTCAGTGGGTTAAAGCCTTTGCCTTCAGCTCAGGTCATGATCCCAGAATTCTGGGACTGAGCCCCACATAGGGCTTTCTGCTCTGCGGGAACCTTGCTTCCTCCTCTCTCTCTCTCTATCTCTGCCTGCCTCTCTGCCTACTTGTGATCTCTGTCAAATAAATAAATAAAATCTTGAAAAAAAAAAAGACTCATGAGGCTTTTTTAAGTGGTATCTTCATTCATACAAAGCCTGTCTCAAGGACATTTTTAAAAAAATTATTAGCAGGGGCACCTGGGTGGCTCAGTGGGTTAGTAAGCCTCTGCCTTCAGCCCAGGTCATGATCTCAGGGTCCTGGGCATCGGGCTCTCTGCTCAGTGGGAAGCCTGCTTCCCCCTCTCTCTCTGCCTGCCTCTCTGCCTACTTGTGGTCTCTCTCTCTCTCTCTGTCCAATAAAAATAATTAAAATCTTAAAAAAAATTATTAGCATACACTACCACAAAATTGCAAATCTGATCTCAGTGAAAAACAATGATTAACAAAACACAATTTGTCAAAATGCTGGTCACTGACCTTTAAATCCCTCCTAGAGGCACAGCCATAGAAAGCTCAACCTTTAATTTCATCAAGACACTTCCTGTGTTATTTTAGCTGGTGTCTATAACTTATATTCAAAACCAGCTTTTTATTCTCTTTTAAATTTCAAGTATTATTTATCAGAGACACAAGTGCTAAGAATGTCTGCTTCACAAGCTTCTATTTTCTTACATTTCACTCAGGAAGTACTGAGAACTTAATAAATAGCCTTAATGATTCCTTTTAACATGAATTTTTAAAAAAAATCACTTCAGTTCTTCAGTTCTAGAGAAGTAAACAATTTACTAGGGAAATCTTTCATAAAAACTATATATCCCACAAAATAATACTGATTGGGCTAGTAAAATGGAAATAAACACTAAAATGGTAAATAAGCATCAAGCTGGTGGTGGCTTGCTTACCAGTGTGCAATATTAAGGCTATTAAAACAACATCCAGGTTGGAGACTGGGGAAGAATATCATTAATGATTAGCAATGTCTAACATCAGTCAGGAAGAGAGAATGATATTAAAATTTTCACTGCATTTGCTATTTATGGAAAAAAATCAATACAAATTTATGGGTAAAATTCAATAAAAAGCAAAATTTGAACATTATAAATTATTTTACAGTAGTAAGGTTATTGTAAAAATTTCAGGCCTTAAATAAGTTTGTTCTTAAAATCGTTTTATATTGGTTTTCAATACAAAGGGGTCATCTACTGCAAGTTTTCTTACAGTAGCATGTATATACTTTCAACCATTATAGAGTATCTGGTACAGGAATTATCCTCTGACTAGAAGCAAATCTAAAACTGGGCAACCATTTTGGGCACTAAACAAAAGGCAGCACAGGCTTACAATCCTTCAGAAAAAAGGAAAATGAGGTAACTCCCATGACTACCTCACTTTCAGTGTGAAGGCTCTCTTCTGACACAGGGGGGAAACAGAACAAATGCAACAAAGGTCTCACTGAGGCAAAAGGCAGAGATTGAGTTTGGGGGTGCTAAGACAGCTGAAGTTTGTAGAACAAAAAGGCAGAGAAAAGGGATTGAAGAGTAGAACCTCAGGAGTCTGTGTGGAAATTCACCTTTGGTCCTTGGCCAAGAGTTGGGCTGCATATGTGCAGGATCTGAAAGCATAATGGAGATGACACCAGAGATAGCACAGCCAGGAGGAGGAGTTCTGGCCCAGCCAGAATGGAGAAACTTCATTGAAGCATACGAGGTATTCAGTTGAGCCCCCAGAAAGGCCACACCTTAGAATTGAGGACCATGCCCTAAGACAAATGACAAACCTGAAAGAAGCCTGCCTTAACAAAGAAAACCAAGCCTAACCATACCAGAAGAAACGCCTGCCAAAATGAAACTCAATACCCTTAAAGAAAGGAACAATCCAGATTCCCTACAACATTACCTTTCACAACATACAACATATCAATCACGACATTAAACAATTAAAATTTATTAGACATGCAAAGCAGAAAAATAAGACCCATGACCAAGAGAAAAAAGCAGTCAATAGAAACTAATTCCAAGATGAACCAGGTGTTGGAATTAGCAGATAAGGACTTCCAACAGCTATTATAAATACATACATGAATACAAAGAAAGATAACTACAATAAGTGAAAGAATGAAAACTCTCAACAAAGAAACAGAAACTATAAAAGACAAATTCTAGGCCTCAAAAGTTCAGTATCTGGAAAGAAAAGTCTACTCTTAAAAGAAGACTGGAGACTGCAGAAGAAAGCTGTGGCAGACTGCATTTTTCAAGAAGGACTGCATCATCCATCTCACATAGCTCTCCTTTCAACCTAACTTTAACACTTCCATCAACTGGTAAAGTCTATTGTTCCTCCCCCTAGAACTTGGGCACACCTTTGTAACAACCTGAATCAAGAGAATATAGCAGAAGTGGTATTATGTGATTCCTAAGACTAGATAATAAAAATGTCAAGCACTTCCACCTTGGACTCTGGATTTTCACTCTTGGCACGAAGTTAATACAATATGATGAAGCATGAACTAACCCACGTGGAGAGACCACTTGGAAAGGCCAAGTATAGGGGTGCTGGCCAATAGCAAGGCTAAAGATCCAGATAACAGCCAGCATTTACCAGACATGTGAGTGAAAACACCTGTAGATGATTTGGCCACAATTTGCCAACTCATTTCTAGTCAGGGAGTCCCAGACTCCAGATATTTTGGAGCTAAAACAAGCCATTCCACCATGCCTATTCTGAATTCCTAACTCACTGAATTTGCACTTGCAGATAAAGTAAGTAAATGCTTTAGATAATAAATACATGTAGAGGCAGCTTGATATGCATAAATATTAGCTGGAACACAAAAATATGAATCTGACAACAAATTAGTAGTAATTATCTAATCTGAAGAACAGAAACAAGAAATTGAAAAAATGAACAGCTTGTCAGTGACCTGTGTAACAATACAAAGTAGTTTATCACCTGTATTACTGGAGTCTCAGAAGGACAGGTGAAAGACAATGGGACTTGAGTGGCTCAATGGGTTAAGCATCCAACTCTTGGTTTCAGCTCAGGTCATGATCTCAGGGTCCTGAGATAAAGCCCCACTTCGGGCTCTGCACTCAATGCAGAGTCTGTCTGAAGATTCTCTCTCCTTCTCCCTTTGCCTCTCCCCCCATGCTCTCTCTCAAATAAATAAATAAATCTTAAAAAAAAAAAAAAAGATAAAAAAAACTAGAGAAAATTTGTTGCCATCAGACCTGCCCCTCAGGCTGAAGGGAATAATGGGAATAAAGGTAAAAGAACATTTTTTCCTTCCCTTTCTCTGAAACACAAGTGTATAAAGCAAATAAAGTAACACTGTATTCTGGGATGTAATACATAGGTAGACATAAATTCTTCTTTTATAAGGTTCTTACATTTAATGCTCACAATATCAACTCTAAGAGGACTAAAATAAACTAAAAAGTGTGTTTTCTAATCCTTATTGCACAACCTCTAAAAAAATATATATATATACATATAGCTAGAAAGTCAACAGAATTAAAATGGAATACCTAAAATTATTCCATTAATCCCAAAGAGTACAGGAAAAGAGGAATGAAAGAGAATAAGAATGAATGAATGTACAAAGGAGTATTGAACAACTAAACACAAACAGAAAAATGGTAAATAAAACATTTCAATAATTATACTAAATGTAAATGGACTAAATACACCAATTAAGAAAGTCAGTGATTATAAAGCAACTTTAAATTTGATCTTATAGTATTTTTTTATGAAATATAGTCTATGTAGGTTTATATATACTTGCTATATAAACTGGAGCACTCTACAGGCAAAATAAAACACAATGTTCAATTGTGAGGAATGCAAGATTACATTAAACAAATGCAAAACTCAATCTAGCTGCTCTACACACTTATACCAAATTAATAAACTTGTTCCAATAAAGGTAGGGGGGAGGAATCTGGGTTGCAAGATAAACTTTCTTTATAGGCCTCAGAAATTCTGTTACTACTCTGGTGAAGTTACTATTACAGTCCAGGGTCTGATCCTCTACCTTCTGTGTAAGATGTAATCCTATCAGTATAGTGAATGGTACTTTCATTCAGAAACAAATTCAAACTCATGTCATATGACTGATATATAAATATCATAAAGACCATAACAGCAATATATTAATTTCCTTGAAAAGTCCAACTGACACAGGAATTATCCACATCTTTATGACAAGTTCAATATATTTCCATAAGGAGACACACCAAAAATTGAAAGTATAGTGCTGCTGAATAAATGTGGAATCAAAGAAAAGAAGCTAGTTAAAGCAACTTCTAACAAAGACATTTTGATGTCTCCATCTTTACAACAGGAATTGTCTTGCCAAAAATATCTGAGGTTCATGGGCTAAAGCCTGGCTATAATTTTTCCATGTTTCAACAGCTAACTGATCAATCCACCCACTGGAAGGGCTTTATGTAGACTAAATCTATTCTAGACAATTAAATTCAAGCTTTATTGGAAAGCCTGAGTCATTCTCTTTCTTGAAAGTGAACTGGTATATCTGCTTGTCAATATACACTGCTACTAAAGTTTATATTATTAGAGCATTTGATCACTTTTACATGCTTGGAGAATTGATAAAAATTCATCTTACAAATATTTATTGAGTACCTCCTCTGTGACAACTACTACTGTATTTACAGGGCAGCACTGACAATCACAATCATAGTAACAAATGCTCCTGGAAGTCTGGGAGAAACCCAGAAGCAAATCCTTTTTAAAGATATCCCATTCAGAAAAGACTACTACTCCAAAAATAGGTAAAAAAGAAAAATTCATATCTGAAAAGAAAAAAATATAACTACTTATTTGCTACATTTTTCTGTAGCTAACTCATTATTTGGCACCCTATTTAGTTCTGCTGCATTCATGTTAAATTAAAATTTGCTCATACGGTACCTGGGTGGCTCCGCAGGTTAAGCTAAGCCTCTGCCTTCAGGCCAGGTCATGATCTCAGAGTCCTGGGATCGAGGCCTGCATCGGGCTCTCTGCTCAGCGGGGACCCTGCTTCCCCCTCTCTCTGACTGCTGCTCTGCCTGCTTGTGATATCTCTCTCTCTCTCTCAAATAAATAAATAAATAAATAAAATCTTTTTTAAAAATTAAAATTTGCTCTTAAAACTCTAATATACCTGCAGCTGCCATTGCTACTACTAAAACATGAAATTGGGTTGTTGTTTTTCTTTTTAATATGTAAGTCATCTCTGCCTTAATCCCATTAACACAGGCAAGCCCCAAACACTCTTTTATCCTACTCATTTTTAGGTTGTCAAACTTAAGATCTGTTATACATCCAATACAAGTAAAGTATCCTGTTAAAAATGCAATCTTAACACTTGCCTGCACAGTACTGCCTTCTCCTCTATTACTTCAAGTTAAACACAAAAGCAAAACTCAGAGTTTTATATTAAAGTCTGATCAAAGACTAGGATCCCCAGTAGGAAAGAAAATCTATTCTCTCAAAAGAGGGATAGAACTAGAGGAAAAAGAAACAGCAGAGGAAGTGAGCTATCAGTGAAAAAATTCAGAAAGCTATTACTATGAACTAAAAGCTGCCAAGCACTTCTCCAAAGAAGTTGTAACATTTTGCACTTTTACCAACATGGATTAGAGTTCAAATTGCTATATATCCTTGCCAACGCATTATTACCCCTTGAAGTTTTAGCTATCCCAGTAAAATTTGAAACAGGTCCTCGTTATCTTTTAATTTCCATTTCTCCAATGATTTATTTTGAATATATTTTAATATATTTACTTATCATTTAAGTATTTACTTTTGTAAAGTTTATGTTCAAAATTTTTTTTTGTCTTTTCTTTATGGGGTTGTCCTCTTATGAATTTTTTAAAATCATCTTTATATTGCATTGAGTTTAAGTCCTTTGGATATATGCATTGTGAGTACTTCTTCCAAATTTGCTGTTTTTGTTTTTGTTTTTTAATTTTACTAATGGTGTCTTTCAAACAACAGAAGTTTTTAATGCTGATCAAGTCCAGCTTGTGAATTTTTTCTTACCCGGTTAACTTCTTATGTACTAAGAAATCTCTGACTCGGGACGCCTGGGTGGCTCAGTTGGTTAAGCAGCTGCCTTCGGCTCAGGTCATGATTCCAGCTCCTGGGATCGAGTCCCACATCAGGCTCCTTGCTCGGCGGGGAGCCTGCTTCTTCCTCTGCCTCTGCCTGCCATTCTGTCTGCCTGTGCTCGGTCTCTCCCCTCTCTCTCTCTGATAAATAAATAAAATCTTAAAAAAAAAAAAAAAAGAAAGAAATCTCTGACTAAACCAAAGGTCACAAAGATTTTCTTCTCTGTTTTTATCTATTTGTTTTATAGTTTTACATGTTACTTTTATACTTCTATCTACAATATCCATTTGTATGTAATATGAGATTTTTTTGTATTATCAGAAGTAATTGTCTTCATACTGATATTCAGTTGTTCCAACACCATTTGTTAATATGAGTATCCTGTCCCCAGTGAATTCTCTATCATCTTTTCTAACAACCTATGTCTGAGTTTTCCTGTAATCTCTCTTCTGTTCCATTAACCTAAATATATATACCTTTTTTTTCTTTCAGTAATTATATCATATGACCCAGAAATTCTTTTCATGGACATTTAACCAAAAGACAAAAAAATATATGTCCACAAAAGTCTTGGCCATGAATGCTCACAGCAAATGCCCATCACAGGTGAGTGGATAAATAAATTATATCGTAACCATACGGTGGAATACTATTCAGCTATAAAAAGAAAAAAGTCATTACTGAAATAAGCAACAACCAAGGTAATTATGCAAAGACTAAGAAAACCAACCAAAAAAAGTACATACTCTATAACTGCATTTATATAAAATATTAACACAGTCAAAACTTAACTACAGTGAAGAATTAGAAACTGCCCAGAATCAAGGCTGGGGAACTGACTAAAGGGAGACATGAAGAAAACTTTTATGGCACTAAAAATGTTCTAAATCGTGACTGTGGCAATGTTTACATGGATGTATATACATGTCAAAACTCCCTGAACTGTACACTTAAAGTGAATATACTTTACTGCAAATAAATTACACCTCAATAAAGTTGATTAGGAAAGTAATCTGATTACAACTACCAACATGTAAAATGCAACCCACGTCAAAATATCTCAAATGTATTTTGCTTAATACCAGAGATAGAAATACAACAAGTATATCACCTTCAGGAATGAGAACTTTTTAGAATGAAAAGCAAAATGACATTCAGAAAAGCACTGTCCAGGGTGCCTGGGTGGCTCAGTCATTAAGCATCTGCCTTGGGCTCAGGTCATGATCCCAGGGTCCTGGAACTGAGAGCCCTGCATCAGACTCCCTGCTCAGCAGGAAGCCTGCTTCTCTCTCTCCCACTCCCCCTGCTTGTGTTTCCTCTCTTGCTGTGTCTTTCAATAAATAAATAATTCTTTAAAAAAAAAAAAGCACTGCCCTATAGGACTTCCCTCAGTGATGAAAATGTTCTGTATCTATGCTGTCCAGCACAGAAGCCACTAACCGCATGTAGCTATTGAAAACTAAGGCAAATGAACATTAATGAGTAAATTTATCTTAACTAATTTAAACATAAATAGCTACATGTGGCTAATAGCTAACATATTGGACAGCACAGGTCTAAAACACAGAGATCATTGAAAAAACACAACAGACCACAATACATATGCTTAGGAAGGTAGTGGAAATGGGAACATTCTTGGAATAGAGCATAAAATTAAAAGAGGAAAGTTACAGTAATTACTGGGACTTTACAACTGTCAAAATACCTATTGACAAAGTATTATTTTCTTTTTAATATTTTATTTATTTATTTGACAGACAGAGATCACAAATAGGCAGAGAGGCAGACAGAGAGAGAGAGAGAGGAGGAAGCAGGCTACCCGCTGACCAGAAAGCCCAATGCGGGACTCGATCACAAAACCCTGAGATCATGATCTGAGCTGAAGGCAGAGGCCTAACCCACTGAGCCACCCAGGCACCCATGAAAAAGTATTTTCAACCATACGCAGTTTTCTAACAAATACCTGGTATGTTTGATTAATTTTATTAGTAGATTAATACAATAGAGAAGAAAACTAAAATTCTGGACGTATTTCTAACCTAGAATGAGGAACAAGTTTCAGTGGAAATGCCAGGAAACAGGGAGAAAGTGTTCATATAATTTTAGAGTTCACATCAGACAAGGAAGGAAATACTGGCATAGTTAGATATGATACAGATCAGTAAAACGGATTTCAAAAGCTTCATTTAAATAACAGGGTATGAATTCATAACTCAAAATCCAAAAGGAAAGATTACAGAGAGACTAATTTAAAAACTAAAATTCTGCATAAACAATCACAAGGGATACTAGCTTAAAAAAGGCAAATGAACAGAAATTATCTTAGAAAACCAATCAATACAGTTGCAGAGAATTCACTCACAATGTTCAGACTTAAAAGGTTACAACCGGGGGTGGGGGAAGGGAAATAATCCTAGTGGAAAAAAGGGAAATAATCCTAGATGAATACAAAAGAGCATATATAAAGGAACATAAGAATAGTAAAGACAAAAGAAAAGGCTTGAAATGAGGAAAATGTCTGGATCCAAAAAGAACATTAAATAAGGTAGAACTGCACAGGTTAGAGAGTCGTATGACACTAGAGCCAGAGGATAAGCAGAACTCGAAAGAAAGAAAGAAAGAAAGAAAGAAAGAAAGAAAGAAAGAAAGAAAGAGAGAGAAAAGGCAAGGCTAGGCTTATAAGCCACTAAATTCCCTTTCACTTCTATTGTCTCTGTCCAAGAGAAGGTTTGCTCTGATTCAGTAACTCAAGAGTGGTGGATGCATGACATTTTTCTGGATTAAAATGGTTTCAAGTCGCTATTTAAGCAAGGTTATTTCTTAAAGAATATTCTTGAACAAACAACTGTTAACAAAATCTTTGACATTCCATGATTAGACATATTAGTAAAGCATACAGTTAGCAATCAATAATTTGAAACAGAGATAATCCATCAAGCTCTCTGTAACAGCTTCACCTGAATCTCGCAGTCATAAAATTCAAAAGACCAGCAAGGCAGGGCATTATAAAATTGTCTTAAGAAAGAATACCACTAACTTCCTTAATTTTTGAAGCGTTCATAAAAATCATTAAGTAAAAAGACTTTTAAATATGCTGAAGATAGGGTCAGTATACATGTACAAACCAAAAGGAAAAAAATATGACCAATAAAGATCACAAAGTCGCTTAATCTCACAATTAAAGAAATGCAATAAAACTCAAATTACCCAACAAATTACAAAAAGTTTAAGTTTGATAATATTGTTTGCCAAGACTGAAGGGGGAAAGATGCTGTCATACATGTTGGTGAGAATAAATTCCACTGTGGAGAAGAGAAAAACTCCACTGCTCCACTGCTAAGGATCTACCTTCAGTAAATACCTGTTAAAGGACACCAAGGTATGTGTGAGAAAATGTTTATTAGAGTGCTGTTTTCAATAGTGACAAACAAGAAATAACCGAATATGGATTGGAGGGGACTGTTTATTATGGAATGATCATAAAATGGAATAAAAGCCAATAACAAAACCAGTTCCATCTCCATGTCAGTATGGAAAATTCCTAAGTATGGTAAATGGGAAAAAAAAAAAAAAAAAAGCAAGATGCAGAAGAGTAGGAACTATGTTCCCAACTATTTCTCTTAAAAAGTGGATGTAAGAAGAAAAAAGTTTCTTAAAGAATACCTGAAAGTTTTAATTGTAGGTATCTTTGGGAAGAGAGTCTGAGGATAGGACGTGTGAAGTAAGAGAAATTTATAGGAGGTTTTAGTACTCTTTAGGCTGTTCAGCATCCACAACCATTCTAATTTGGAGAGAATTTCAAAAAGTGAGAAGCAAATATTCCCTTCCTTCTCTTCCTCATCATGGGTGCAAGTCTAACACCAATTAGGTCCTCCTACTCTGGACACTGAATCCTAGGTGGTGATAGCAAGGGGCAAAGGAGTCAGATCACTGAAAGAAAGCTCCAGAAGTGCTGAAAGCTTATAAGCACAGTCAACAACATGCAGTCAAGGCAGCAGTACCCGGGATAGCAAGTTTTCAAGCAGCCATGTCCTAAGCAGAGACTGCCTTATTGTAACCTCTTAACCATGCCTTGCTTCCCTCAAAGCAAGGCATGGTCTTTTGCTTCTGCAAAATTCCTAAGCCTGATTCTCTACCTATGAGCTATCTAATATTTTTCAAACAATTCTTTTCTGCTTAATTAGAGCTACTTTCTGTCATGTGCAACCCAGAACTCTGACTCTGTTCTTTTATTATCCTATAGCTGTTCTGTTTTTTTGGCTTTTGTTTGTTTTGTTTTTTTTTGTTTTTTGGGTTTTTTTTTTTTTTGACTAAGGGTTGGTAAAATACTTTTTGTATTCCCTTTAATAATGTGAACTATACAATTTCTTATCTAGCACTTTGCGCAACAGTGAGACTGGCAGGAGAATAAACAATCTATTTAAGAGAAAATATCACAGCATTTTTAAAAAGGGGGGAGGGTAAGTTCTCTCAAAGAACTTGAATATTACTTAGGAAAACATTCACCATGGCTGCCCCTCCCACTTCCTCCTCTCTCCTCCCAAGGATTTCATGCCCACAATTGGCTCACTGCCTTATAAATTTGATACAATGGAAAAGTGGAAAAAAGCAAGAAAACAGCACTTTCCAAAGGGAAATGGGAAAATTTAACTACAGATAACTTGGAAAGTAGACTAAAAACTTAAGAGCAGAGAGGTAATACCCTCAAAATGTGGAATAGAGTACAATCTAAGATACACTATACCTTACTTCAAATAATTTCAATATATAATAATCTGAATTCATTAAAGACAGCTGTGAGAATACAGAGTCTTTAGTTTTTAGAAGTCTTTTCTTTCCTCAATTCCTGTGAACTCCTATGAGCTGCCAAAGTGCATTTTAAAATTATTTTTGTCAAAGGAATACATAAACACGTATTCCAAAAGATATAAAAAAAAACTTGTAATAAGAAATTAGTTGAGGGAAGATGGCAAAGTAGGAGTCACCAGGAATCCATCTCCCCACCTAAACAAGAATTGTACTGGCATAATCTGACTAGTGTAACTATTTTGGAATCCTGGAGTCTATTCAAAAGCTTGCAGCTTCTAGGGAAAGGCTTAGACAGTAAATCACAGTTAATTTCAGTCAATTTCAACTCTCACTATGGTAGCAGCTACCCACCCCAGTGCCCACCCCCTCACCTCGCAACAGGAAGCCATGCACATATGCCTAGCACAGCCTACACCAGCTTATGGGACCTTGTCCTCCAAATATCAGAGATCTGTGTTCTGATCATTGGCTGCTGCTTCTGATTACACACCTGCACACACAGAAGCAGGCCACCACTGCTGAAATCCCCACTGATGGAAAAGGCTTCCAGGGGACTTAAAGATCCAGAGCCCATTTTTTCCCTTCATTTCCCCCCTTTTTCCTCATTTAGGAGCCAGGCATTAAAGACTTGACATCCATTCTTGTGTGAATATAAGTTTGCAACTCTTGTGGGTAACTACCCAAAGGGATACAATTGCTTGATTTTATGGAGTATGTTTAGTTTTTTAAGAAACTACCAACTGTCTTCCAAGTGGCCATACCATTTTGCATGCTGTGGGTTTTTCATATATTGCCATATTGGATAGTACCAGAGTTTTTGTATGCTACATACTGGATGATTTCACCTATATAACAGTATAGAAAAGTCAGAAGTATGGAGACAGTAAAAAAAAATCAGCAGTTGCCAGCAGCTGGGCTGGGAGGAAAGGGACAAATAGGCAGACTGCAGACTACTGTTAGAGCAGTGAAACCACTAGGTATGTTACTATGATGGCGGATACATGTCATTAAAATTTTTCCAAGCTCATACAACACACAACACCAAGAGTGAAGCCTAATGGAAATTATGGATTTTGTACGATAATGATGTCAGAACAGGTTCATCAATACAACAAATAAACCACTCTGGTAGAGGGCAAGGATAATGAAGGAGACCATATATGTGTGAGGGCAGGGGGCATACAGGACAGTTCTGTACCTTCGAATTGAATGTAGCTGTGAATGTAAAATAGCTCCAAAAACTAAAGTCGATTTAAAAAGAAAAACTCCACACCCCATAGCTACCATGACATGCGATGGTAAAAGACAAAAATTGTCCTCTAAGGTCAATAACAAAACAGGAAGTCTGTTTTGCTACTTCTATCCAAAAAGGCAACCATATTAAAAAGGAAGAAATAAAATTATCTCTGTTTGCAGATGACATGTTCTATATGTTTTTACATGTACCTTAAAGATTCCACACCATAAAAAAAAAAAACCATCAGAATAAACAAACTAAGCAAAGCAGCAGGATACAAAATTAATGTGCAAAAATCAGCTGTACTTCTATACACTGACAATGAACAATCCAAAAAGGAAAATTCCATCCATGATAAACACCAAAAAAGAGAATCTAGGAAAGAACTTAATTAAGGAGGTGATATACAGAGAAAACTATAAAACACTGATGAAAAAAAAAATTAAAGACCTAAAAAATTGGAAAGACACCCCAATCTGATACTGTTAATATTTCAATATCATCCAACAAAATCTACAAATTAATATCATTCAAAAATCCCCAAAACTTTTTTTTTTTTTTTTGCAGAACTAGAAAATTCCATTAAAATTCATATGGACTCTCAAAAACCCTCAATGGCCAAAAGACTCTTGAATCAGAGGAACAAAGATGTAAGACTCACAATTACTGATTTCAAAATCTACCATAAAGATACAAAGTGCTGTACTGGCATGAAGACAGACATGTATGCCAACTGACTAGAATAGAGAACCCAGAAATAAACTCTTGTATATACGGTCAAAAATTCTGACAAGTGTGGAAAGACCATTCAATGGGGAAAGGATGGTCTTTTCAACAAATGGTGCTGGGAAAAGTGGATATCCACATGTAAAGCATTAAGTTAGACCCTTATCTTAAAACACAGTCAAAAATTACTTAAAATGGATTAATGATCTAAGCAAAAAAGACCAAACACTATAAAACTCTTAAAAGGAAATACAGAAGAAAAGCTTCATAATACCAGTTTAGCAATGATTTCTTGGGTGCGTCACCAAAGGCAGACAACAAAAAATAGTTAAATTGTACTGTACTGCATTTCATCAAGAACACTATCAACAAAGCAAGAGAATGGGAGAAAATATTTGCAAATCACATATCTGATAAGGGATTAATATCCAGAATATATAAAGAACTCCTAGAATTCAACAACAAAAACACAAACTGCTAAACATTTCTCCAAAAAGATAAACAAATGGGCAATAAGCCCATGAAAAGATGTTCAACATCACTAATCATTATGTAAGTGCAAATTAAAACCACACTGAGGTTACCACCTTACCACCTTACAACTGCCAAACGTCTAGAGTCCAAAAGACAAGAAACAAGTATTGGTTAAGAATGTGGAAAAAAAGGAGCCCTTATGTACTGTTAGTGGGAATGTGAATTGGTGCAGCCACTATGGAAAACAGTACAGAGGTTCCTCAGGAAATTAAAAGTGGAACTGCCTTATGATCCAGTAATTCCACTAATAAGTATATATAACCAAAGAAAACAAAACTTTAATTCAAAATGATACACATACCCCTATGTTTACTGCAGCATTATTTACAATGTCCAAATTATGAAAGCAGCCCAAGTGTCCAATGACAGATGAATAAAGAGATGATTGATACACAAACAATGAACTATACCTCAGCCATTAAAAAGGAATGAAACTTTGCATTTGCAACATGGATGGATATAGAGTATTACCTTAAGCAAGGTAAGTCAGTCACAGAAAGACAAATACCATATGATTTCACTTATATGTAGAATCTGAAAAAAAATTTTTTTAAACACAAACAAAAAGCAGAAACAGACCCTTAAATACAAAAGGGAGCAGGTATGGCTATGGACAAAATGGAAAAATGGGTGACGGGGAGCAGGAGATACAGGTTAGTTATGGAATGAATAAGTCATGGTGATGAAAGGGGATATAAGTCAGAGTATTCTATGGTGACAAATGGCAGTTATACTTGCTAGATTTTTCCAATCACTACATTATAAACCTGAAACTAATATAACATATATGTTGACTATACTTCAATGAAAAGAAAAAAGATCATGCGGCAAAAAGATCATGCACAAAATTAGAGTCCCCAAAACTGAAAATCATTGGTCATTTTTCTGGTTCCTCTGGAACTTGAGCTATATTGTCTAGACTCAAATTTAAAAGAGGAACAGAAGAGGAAAGAGATGGAAGGCCTCCTATTAGGTGATGAGAAATATAAGACTGAATCAACCAGATGCTTAAATAGGCCTTCCAAGAAGGGAGACCATAGACCTCAAATGTAGACTTTGTAAGTTGTTTCAAGATAATTACAGTCATTCTCAGTGTGTACGCTAGAAGTACTGATGTGTCCAGTGTGCACATTTTAAATACCTCTGTTTCTAAAACCTTCTTTTAGCATTTGTTCATTTTTTTAAAACAGAGGGCCAGGGTACATGAGAGTGGCCAAGTGGCTAACACGAATTTCCTAGAGCGCTGGTTCCCAGCAAACAAAGCAATCATCAGCTATCATACTCCAGAAGTAAAAAGAATGGGAAAAATCTTACAAAGAGTCTAGCTAAAATAAGGGTGCATTATGCCCCATCCTTTTCCTCTTGGTTTTGGGGAAGGGGCTTTGCAGGAGAGGTCAGTTACCAAGGCTCATAGAGAAAAGGAAGTTTCTCAGGTTTCTGCTTCTGTAGCTGACATGTGTGATTTCTTCAAGTTACAGATACCACTTCACACCCATTAGGATGGCTCTATTAAAAAAAAAAAAAAGTGGGGCGCCTGGGTGGTTCAGTGGTTTAAAGCCTCTGCCTTCGGCTCAGGTCATGATCCCAGGGTCCTGGGATCAAGCCTCATGTCAGGCTCTCTGCTCCGCAGGGGACCTGCTTCCTCCAATCTCTGCCTGCCTCTCTGCCTACTTGTGATCTCTGTCTGTCAAATAAATAAATAAAATCTTAAAAAAAAAAAAAAAAAGAATGAGGAAAAAAAAGCTCAGAAAATACCAAGTGTTGACAAGGATGTAGTGAAACTGGAACATTTATTCTTGCTGCTGAGAATGAAAAATGATGCGGCTGCTGGGAGAAACAATATGGTAGTTCCTCAAAAAATTAAACACAGAATCACTATTTGATCCAGCCACTCCATTTCTGGGTATACAACCAAACGAACTGAAAGCAGCAAGATGCAGATACTGGTACACCCATGTTCATATCAGCATTATTTACAACAGTCAAAAGGCAGAAGCAACTCAAGTGTCCATCCATGGATGAATAAACAGAATGTGCTATATACATACAAGGGAAGAAAACGTGGCCAATATAGGCCACAACATGAGTGCACCTTGAAGACATTATGCTAAACGAAGTCACATGCTATGCTAAGTCAGTCACAAAAAGGCAAAGATTGCATGACTCCACTTATATAAGGTGCCCAGAAAAGTTACATACACAGACACAGAAAGTAGAACAATGGTTACCAAGAGCTCAGAGTAGAGAAAATGGGGGAGCTACTATTTAATGCATACAACATTTCAGTGTGGTAGGAGAAAAAAAAAGTTTTAGGCTGTACAATATGAATGTACCTAAGGCCACTGAAGTATACACTCAGAAATGGTTAAAATGGTAAAGTTTAGTGGCACCTGGGTGGCTCAGTTGGTTAAACATCTGACTCTTCAGCTCAAGTTCTGATCTCAGGGATGTTAGATGGCGCACCGCATTAGTCTCTGGGTTGGGCATGGAGTCTGCTTAAGACTCTTCCTCTCCCCTCTGCCCCCTCACTGACCCCTCTCTCAAAAAAAAAAAAAAAAAAAGAAAAGAAAAAGAAAAATTTAAAACAAAATTTTAAAGCCCCTTTCTTTATTTTGATGGTTTATTCTCTTATTTTGTTAGGGCACATGGTCTAGGAATTTCCTAAGAAATGTTGTATGGTGGATATATTTTTTTCTTGTTCTTGAAGGTCTTTCTTTCCTCCTTTTGCACTTGACTAATGGTTTGGCTGGATACAGAACTCTAGGCTGAATGCAGAACTTCTAAAGCACTAGTCCTCCATCTTCCATCTTTAAATTAGATTCTTAGATTATGAGAAGTTAGATGACATATATATTCCTAATCCCTCCTAAATGATCCCAAAAGCTTTTGAGACATTCTCATTATTTCTGATATTCTTAAAGGAATTTTGTAATAACTGCCTGGTATTGGCCTGTTTTCATTTGTTGTGCTTGGCACTTTATAGCTTTTTTTCAACCTGGAAACTCAAATCCTAAACAAATTTTCTGGAATATGCCTATATAGGCATATTCTGGTGTACATATGTATGTGGTAAAACATTTCATCCTCTGATAGATATGGCTACTGAGACAATCAGCTTTGGAATCTCACAGACTAGACTCGACCCTCAGCTCACTACTTACCCACTATGGCACTTGGGGAAATTAACTTCTTTTAAACCATATATGAAATGGGGACAGGTTAATTGTAGAGATTTTTAATAAAATGACACATGTAAACAGCTTATACAACAGAAATAATGAAAAATAAGTGTTACCTATTATTAAAATCCTAAAAGCTAGATGGATGCAGATACTATAAACACTGTCAAATCTATCAAGGATCTGCTATATGTAAGGAAATAAAACTAACAAAAGAAGTGGGAGGCAGCCAATGGGTATAGGCTTTTCTTTTTGGGGTATTAAAAACGTTTGGGGACTTGAGAGAGGTGGTAGTTACAAAATACTGGAAAGGTACTAAATGTTAGTGAATTGTTCACTTTAAAATGATTGATCTTATGTTATATAATTTTTGCCACAATAAAGAGAAAAAAGGAAGCAGGAAAAAGAAAGGCAGTATAAAAGAGAAGTCAAAAGTTGTTGAAATGGAGAATGGAAACAATACTCTTTCCTCTAAATTAGTGTGACACTTTCCTCTATATGCTCTCTTTTTAATTCTTGGAACTGAACAGCCAATAATGATATTGTTGGGAAGACAAACAATTCCTTTTTTATCCGACATTAACACATAAATAAAAGGCTGATTGAGAGATCGACATATAATTAAGAGAAGATTATTTTAAATTTCTTTGGGAAGAATGTATAAAACAGGAAAGTTGGATATATATATACAAATACACACACACACACACCCACACACACACACGAACAAAAAAGCTGATAGTATAGAAGACAATGGATAAAGTCTTTTTTTTTTAATCACTATGTATCAGAATGCTCAGCTCTAAGCCTTCTCTTATGACAAATATGGGAATCTAACCGCATCTAAAATCTTTCCAATAAAAGGGGAAGTAAATTACTTCCTACTGATTTCAGACTAGGGGGAAATATTGTTAGATGCATCTTTTTTCATTTTCAACACTTCCCAAATTGTGCTCCAAGAAACACTGTTTTAGAAAGATGTTATTTTAACACAGTACAAAAGAAATGAAAGAAGGGAGAATGAGGGGAAGAAAAAGGAAAAGGAAAGCAGCATATTCGAATCTCATTCTTGGGAGATTTGCAAGGCATAGTAGTGTATTAAAGGTTCTGCAGTAAGAAAGCCAGTTCACCTCTATTAAACCTACATTTGGCTGATTTATTAAGTACAGAACAGTTCTTAAGCTATGTCGGTTAAACACATAATGCATCATTTTGTTAAAGGCTGCTTAGATTTATACCAGATAACATATAAATTAGGGTAATTTCAATATTAGCCCAGGGGGATAAGATTACCACACATATCCAAGAATAATCAATTATCTGAATAAAACATTGTTTCAAATTACCAGCTCGTCAGAGCAAGAGCTTAATGACAATAAAGGAGGGGAAGAGAAGGTAGGAATAAGAGGAAAAGAAGAAAAAACAATCTGGGAAGAGTTAGCTCTTCATCTTCCTTTGTTCAAATGTCCTTGTCCTGACATGTCAATTCTGATTATTAAGCCTAACATTTGCAGTTAAGATAGTAAAAAATTCCAACTTCGTTCACTTCTCCCCCAATTTCTTTTTTTTTACATTAATTCCTAACCCTAGGAGGTAACCTCAAAAGGAGAAGTTAAATATTTGTTACTTGAGTACCTTAAGTATAAAATTTCACATTGCCATAACAACCATATCCCAAAACAGTTTAATACTGCATAATTTAAGCATAAAGGCATTTGCAATTTCAGTTTCTTTTACTCAGAGCAAAGATGTACACCAACAAAACCTGAACCTGGAACAATATTTCTTGCTTGGGGGAAAATCATAGAAAAAAACATGGATTTAGAGAAGTAAAAATTCAAATAGATAGGGCAAAGGAAAATCCAAATGGAAATACATTTATGAGAAAACTTGTAAGAAGATAAAAAGACACCCTTTTCATTATCACTTTATCATCTTTGAACCAAAAAGAAATCACTACTGCTTATTACTACTATTTCCCATATTGTGGGAACCAATCAAGGAAATGAATCATGTAGGTATTAGAGACAGCCAATCCCTTAGAGAAGTTAATCCTCTTCTTGGAAATTATTTTACTTCATAGGGGAAAAGCTACAGCTACCTTCCTGGTGACTGTTCCTCCTTTTTCTCATAAAAGAAGTGGAGTGGAGTGAGCAAATGAAGCCAACGAAAGCCTCAATAGCCATATATATCCCCAAGTCACAAAACTGGAGGGGAGCAGGAGGGCAAGACAAGCCAGGCATGCACGCCCTAGCTATTCTACTCAGCAGATCATTCTTCATCATTTACAGGCTACCACCCTTGCCAAAGGGTGACATTTGGCTAAAGCAACTACTGGCTAAATAACAAACCATACACATAAATCTTTTTAAGGAATAACAGATTTGAAAAAGACAAAAGCTAGATAAAATAGATACATTAAAGTGGATAGAATAAACTTCAACTTTGGTTACTATTTCACAAATTAAATTTGTGAATCTTAATTCAGTGGCTTAAAGGCAGGAGTTGCAAAGTTGGAAGATGAAAGATCAAAGCACTGGTAGCACAGTATTTTCTTGGTGAGAGTATCAGTCTAAGGTCTGAAAATGAAATGTGCTGATCCAGAAACCGAACTTTATCAGTAACTTAAAGATGATCAATCAGCTTCAGTGACTTATTCACAGTCAGAAGAGAGCAAAGGGAGCAAGCACCCCAGGTAAACTCACCACAAGGAGGCCCTTACAGTGACCCAAAAACCTGTCCTCTATCCATAGTATTCATACTCTTTTTCCACATGAGTACTAATCTGATCTGGTTAAGTAGTACTTGGTTGAATACAGAATTATATAGTAGTAATATAAAACAGATCAACCTGCAAGGTATTTCATCTAGGTCCTAAGGGGGCTTAATAAACACTCCTGCACTTCAGGAGATGCACTGCTCATTTTCCAGATTCTCCATCTCTCTCGATGCAAAATTTACACCCGTCATTCTGTTTTCCATCACCCACTGTGTTTTCTGTAGATGTGTATTAGCCATATCAGGCTATTGCTCTCGTGGATCTGATATTATGTATCCTTCCAACTGTGTCCTGCCCAACCATGAGAAGACACATTTATTTCCCTATTTTCAAATTCTTAAACAGTAATTCTGACAGCCCCCTGTACCTCTAACTGTAATAAAACTACGAAAAAGTAGTCTGGTTTTTCTGTACTTTTTGTAGATACTGATACTGATTTTAAAATTCTGAACAATTTAAACACAACAACATCCAACTGGACACAACTCAATACTGCAAAATGTAAATATATACATTGGCTCAAAGCAAATTGTTAAAAATTAACCACTTAACAAAACAACTTATGGCCAGCTCATAATAAGGACACAGACAATTCATATACTCAATTATATAAGGATTCTACATTTGCATAATGCTTTACAAAGTGCTCTCCCATTCAAGATAACATTAATTCTAATCAAATATTTAAACTGAAAGTCTCCAAGAAAGAGATTTCTCTAAGAAGATAAACAAAATAATCCAAAATTTTAAACTTTAAAAGGCATTAAATTTTCTGATGTTTACAGTTAATTTTTCATACATATATATTTTTGCTTTGAAATGAGAAAATATATTAAGACTACAACAGAAACAAATTCCTTCTCTCATAAAATAGATGACATACTCTTAAGTTATACATGTGTTAAAATTATTAAATCAGTCTTGAGAAATACGGTTTCAAGCTGGATAATAATTACACTTAAAAAATCATGCAAGTTTATAAAAAAGAGACAAAGTCAGGCCTTGGTCTGCCCAGCAATTCCTGTCCAGATCCTCTGTACCAAATTACTTCTTCAAATGCTTAGTATACTTATGCTCCATTATAAACTGTTCTATGTAAAAAATACATGGTATCAGTTATCTCTACCTTAGAATGAATAAATTTAAGTGACTGAATACACTCAAGGATTAAATCTAATCCCCAATTGTGAAATAAAAGACAAAAAACATAGTGTAACTGAATCCAGGACTTAAATTGGTAAGAAGCCTTAAAAGGAATCCAGAAAATCCTATTACATACACCTAACCATGTCAAAGGTTAGTTCTTATCAAATGAGCTGTATCCCATTGGGATCCATTAAACAAACAAATGAGTTCTTATCAAATGAGCTGTATCCCATTGAGATCCATTAAACAAACAAAAAGCAGTGATAGAGCACCAACATAATAAAAAGAGTTCACATCACAAAGCACATCATTTTCTAAGACTTAGAAATCTTCTCTAAATGAAAATATAGCATGAATACATCAATATTTGCAACAGAAAATTAAAAGTTCTTACCTTACTACATCATCAATATTGTTCCTGTATACGCCTTCAAGTCTTTCTGCGGGAAACCACATAGCAATAATGTTGGGATAAATATCTGAGTACTTAAGTTAAGGAAACACCTGAAATATACAACAATGCAAACTACATGGTTAATTTTTAACAATTTGCTTTGAGCCAATGTATATATTTACATTTTGCATATAGCTGATTATAAAAATCACTATACCTATGCTAGTAAAAGGATGTCAAATGTATTTATCTATAAACCATCATGTGTAATTAAGAAACACAGGTACAGGGGCGCCTGGGTGGCTCAGTGGGTTGCTGGCTTCGGCTCGGGTCATGATCTCGGGGTCCTGGGATCGAGTCCCGCATCGGGCTCTCTGCTCAGCAGGGAGCCTGCTTCCCTCTCTCTCTCTCTCTCTCTGCCTGCCTCTCTGCCTCCTTGTGATCTCTGCCTGTCAAATAAATAAATAAAATCTTTAAAAAAAAAAAAAAGAAACACAGGTACATAAAATTAATTCCCAAAAAAATTCTCAAAATAATTATATGACAAAATAATTTTCAAATCTCTTTACCTAGTACATTAAAAGTAAGTACATAAAAATTAAGGAAAAAAGTAACTTCCACATTTACACTATTTAGGCCCACATACATGAAAACAAAAACCACAGACTATAAATCAGAACTGAAGTTACCTTGGGACAAAAACCAAGTATCAAAATAAAAACAAAAAAAGCTACACAACTTCTCATTTTTCATTGTTACAAAAGGAACGACAGCATAGAGAAAAGTAGATACAATTAAGAATTAGGAAGCCAGCGGCACCTGGGTGGTTCAGTGGGTTAAGCCGCTGCCTTTGGCTCAGGTCATGATCTCGGGGTCCTGGGATCCAGCAGGGAGCCTGCTTCCCTCTCTCTCTCTGCCTGCCTCTCCGACTACTTGTGATTTCTCTCTGTCAAATAAATAAATAAAATCTTAAAAAAAAAAAAGAATTAGGAAGCCAGATTTAAGACCTGGCTAATGCCGCCATCCCGTTGTATAACCTGGACATGACTTCATCTTTCCAGGCTTCAATTTCCTACTCCACAAGATTAGGTTGAGACAACCACAATGATCTCTTCCAAGTCCTTGGTATTTGTGACTTAGTAATACTGAACTAAGGTAGAAAGTTTTCCTCATTCACCATCAAGGTAATCAACATTTAGCATGCCATTCTATTTACTTATGTTACACACTGTAGTCAGCATAAAAACAAACTTCTGTGCTCCAGAAGAATTTGCATCAAACTAAAAAAACAAAACAAAACAAAAAATACCAACCAATCTACATTTCTATCCATTTGTCAATAGTGGCAGACCTCATTTCTTCCCGAGTACCATTATTCCTCTCTCTAATCTCGTGATTTTTCTGAAATGGACCTTGCAAAACAGCCAAGCTGATCTGCCCCAAGCCTCCCTTCAACACCCTCCCTGAAGTTCTCCACCTACCTACTCCTGGACCCCATTTGATCTTCAAGTACAATCCAAAATTCACCAAATCCAGTGCCTTTTTGTAGATCTTTTTCCATCACTTTCGGCTGCTTTCACATTATTGAGTTAATTTTGGTATTATTTTCAATTGAAAATAATTATCAAGTTACTAAAAGCTTTTTAAAATTATTTTTTTAAAAGATTGTATCCATAGTTTTACCACACACTGATTGGACAGACCTAAAAATATTTTAAGGGAAAAAAAAAAAAAAAAACAGGGTTGCCTGGGTGGCTCAGTGGATTAAGCATCTGCCTTTGGTTCAGGTCATGATCCCAGCGTCCTGGGGTAGAGCCCTACATCAGGCTCTCTGCTCAACCAGGACTCTGTCCCTCTCCCTCTGCCCTGCTCATGCTCTTTCACTATCTGTCTCCATCTCTCTCTCTCACAAAGAAATAAAATTTAAAAAATAAAAATAAAAACCTTTCATTAAAAGAAAAAAGACCGCACACAATAGCATATACAATATGCTACCTTTTGTACAAAAAATATTTTCTTTTTGGATAAAATGAGTAAGATTTACACACAATTTGCCTGAATCTGAACTTCTCAGCACACATGTGCTTTTGCACACACACAAATGATAACTGAGAAACCAATAAACATGTTTGCTTCATAGAGAAGGGGTGGCAGAGGGGAAAAACATTCACTAAAACCAGCAACAAACAAATCCAATTAAATATCAAATTGGTAACCAGGAGATAGAGTTTATTTCACAGGAGTTATTTGGCTACTGCAAGTTTACTGTACTTCTTGGTAGGAAGCACTGTAAGAACAAAAAGAACTACAAAGAGGGGCTCCTGGGTGGCTCAGCTGGTTACACATCTATCTCAGGGTCCTGGAATCGAGCCCCACACAGGGCTCCTTGCTTAGCAGAGGAGTCTGCTTCTCTTCTCCCTGTGCTCATATTCTCTCTCATGCCCATTCTCTTTCAAATCAATAAAATATTAAAAAAAAAAAAAGAGGGGCGCCTGGGTGGCTCAGTGGTTTAAGCCTCTGCCTTCAACTCAGGTCATGATCTCAGGGTCCTGGGATCGAGCCCCACATCGGGCTCTCTCTGCTCAGTGGGGAGCCTGCTTCCCCCTCTCTCTCTGCCTGCCTCTCTGCCTACTTGTGATCTCTATCAAATAAATAAATAAAAATTAAAAAAAAAAAAGAACTACAAAGAAATTTTAAACTTCTTCTGCAAGTTTGTTTTTACTATTATCAGTATTGATATCCTCAAGCTTTCTTCTTTATATTGTATAAAAATATGAAATTTTACTAATGATTTTAAGATTTATGATTATAGGTATAAAATCAAGAAATCAAGTAAAAACCTTAATTAGAAATATCAATATATGGGTGCCTGGGTGGCTCAGTGGGTTAAGCCGCTGCCTTCGGCTCAGGTCATGATCTCAGGGTCCTGGGATCGAGTCCCACATCGGGCTCTCTGCTCAGCAGGGGCCTGATTCCCTCTCTCTCTCTCTGCCTGCCTCTCCATCTACTTGTGATTTCTCTCTGTCAAATAAATAAATAAAATCTTTAAAAAAAAAAAAGAAATATCAATATGAACTCATGTTTATAAAAATCTATGTTCTCTAGGTCTTTTCACTGAAATGGCCTAAAATCATATCAATCTTAGCAGCAAACAATCCCTAGATGGACCCAGACTGCATCTCTAATATTTAATATATTAAAACGCACTAAACTTGGAACTACAATGGATGCCAGGTCTGTGGCAGGAAGGTACAAGATGAGTCTGGGATATTTTTCTGTGCCAGGAGACAAGGAAGGTACTCAAGAGATAATGATCTCTATCAGACAGATATAGGAGCTAAAATGAAGGACATCCCAGGACCTAAAGCTCTAACAAACTGAGTATCAAAGAAACAACTTAAATGGTAGTAAATTAAAACACTCTAAATAAAATTAAAACCCTTAAGTCTATATAAAGACTCTCAAAGGAAAAAAGAACAAACTATTTTTCATTTATCACCTTTTGAAGTGGCTGTTAGAACAGTTCTTTCTCTACTCTGAAAGTAGAAAAAGGGGGAGATTAAGTATTTATGCTACTTTCCCTGTAGGTGCTGTATTTCACGACAACCAAATAGCATCATTTCATACAGTAAAGATCTACTTTACAGAAAAACATTGTGTTAATAAACACAAAAGAATAGAACTTTAAAAGTCATATTTTGCAAACCCTAATAAATTTATGGATTTAGGCAAGGATCAACAACTGGTTCTAAACCAACAGGTTAGTGGATGATGAAGAACTGAACTTTGTTTCTTAAGAGAGCCAAAGCAACACCACCCAAAATACCTTCTGATGTAAAGAGACCAATGTAACTGAACAGCGGGCAGAAAAGACTGCCACCACCCAATTTCAGTGGTCAATCTGGGCATCACCAAGGAAGTTAAGCAGACATCCTGTAACTTTCTCTGTGATACAATATGAAGGACACAGCATCACCTATGATATCCAAGGTATCTTCAACCTGAGACTCAACGAAGTATTTAAATATAAATTTTAATTTCCATTAAATATAAGAGATAGAAAAACAAGCTAAATGACATGAGAATAAACTGGACAAATTCAAAAGATCTGAAACATATGACCCAGTCTCTGCTCAAATGTCTTTTTAAAAGGCAAGGAGGGGAGGAATGGGTATCCCTTATTTTTAAAAGACTTAAGGGTTGGGGTGCCTGGGTGGCTCAGTCGTTAAGCTTCTGCCTTCCGCTCAGGTCATGGTCCCAGAGTCCTAGGATTGAGGCCAACATCAGGCTTCCTGCTCAGCAGGAAGCCTGCTTCTCCCTCTCCCACTCCACCTGCTGTGTTCCCTCTCTCACTGTGCCTTTCTCTGTCAAATAAATGAATAAAAATCTTCCAAAACATTTTTTTAAATAAAAAAAAAGACTTAAGGATTCTAAGAGCCACGTTCATAGGTACAATGCTATTGTTTTAGACGAACAAGCCATAAAGAACATTTTTGAGCCAACCAGAGAAATTTGAAAATGATCTGGGCATTATATGGGATAAAAAAATGACTGAAATGGAAAAGCACACATTACTGACTTAAAAAAAGGTTTCAAAAGAGAATACACAGCATTATGCCATAATCGAATAAGAATGCATATATACCCAGATAGACATATGTAGACAAAAAGATTACAAACTAAGGTACTAAAAGTAATCATCTCTAGGAGGTGGGAATATATATTTTTCTCATTTTTGTTTTTTATTTTCTGTTGTTGATACAATGCCTGCACTATTTCTGCAACAGATTTTTAAAAATTGTTTGCTTTATAATTACCTCCAGGTCTATTTACCAAGTATCATGACAAAATATTATTTTGTCCCACCTGACTTAAATTCAGCTCTGTATTTAGTTTTTAAAAAATGATGAATTTCTATCAATATATATATGTATATACACATACATACACACAAATATGTAATGAAAAAAGATTTAAGTAGCATTTACTATGTGGCAATTTTGTCACTTTAAGAATATATAAATTCACCCCCAATCTCAAAGTGTTCTTCTACTATGGAGACTCCAAAACTACTAGGATTATCACACATTATAAATAATAGCTGTCATCTATTATTCTCACCTAAGAAAGTAGTTCCACCTAAAAACATAACTCATTCAAAGAACTATGTTCAATTATCAAAATATTTTGGGTATTATGTCCGTTCATGAGAAAGAAAAAAAGAGAGAGAGAGACTGGAGGCTCAAATCAAGCCTACAGCAGTAGTAATTCCTGAAAGTGAATAATCTTTACTTTGTCTTGGGAGCACCAACATATAGAAAATAACACTCAGAAGACAAATGAGGCAGCAGGAGGGACCCAAAGCAGTGGCAGCTTCCACCAATCCAGAATTCCTACATAAAAAATTATAAATAGATATAAGTAAAAAATTTAAGTTGAATTATTCTGAGCAATGCAACAGCAAAATATTTCTTATTCAAAGTAATAGTAATTACTGCTCCTAATCAACTTTCCAACTGAATGCTTAATTTCAGTAAAGACACTAGTATGATTTTCAGCCTTACAGAAAAGCACAATAATACAATGCCCCTTGAAATCCAGTCATTTTAACCAGGACTAAACTCCAATGTATCCTTGCACTATGAATACTACTAAAGGAGTTAAAGTTGCAAAGGACTTGGTTACCTTATTTAAACAAAACCATTTGTCTCTAATTATACATAAATAGGAATGTTATATAGTCATTAAAGTAAACTCAGTTGGCCCCCTTTCATTCACTTAATTATTCAAACACACAGTGAACATTCCTTGCAAGGGGCAGTGAGAGCAGAGGCTAAGTAAGCAAAGACTACTGCACTGGAAAAGTCCCTACTCTGTCAGGAAAGACAGATAGACACACAGACATGCAGTGGTGCCACATGACTTATATTCTACTGAATATAAGACTGAAATATTTTAAGAGATAGAGAGGGGCTAATTCTAATTAAAGCTTCACAAAATAGGTGATATGTTAAAAAATCCTTAAGAAGTCAGTCAGACATCAGTAGACAGAAGAACAAACAAGCAATCAGAACACTTCAGGCAGGGAACAGAACAGGGATGCGGAAATACATACAACATGAGGAAGCAGCAAGCAGGCCAGTGTGGCTCACACACAGAGCTGTATGGAGAAGGCAGGACAGAAGACTGCATTTAGTTTGAAGGAAGCTGTGAGAGGGAGTTCAATTTAACCAGACATATAAAGAGTCAAAGGCCAGAATCGGCGTGGGGGTCTCTGACAGAGCAACAATCCAATGCTTCCTTTACATAGAATCTAAACATCCAGTCTTCTGAAGGTTTCATTTTTCACAGATCCTCACCTTTCTTATTCACAGTTTGAGATTTTACCCAAGACTTTAACCTCCATCATAAGTTAGAAGGATGCAGAGAACATGTGCCACACTACAGGAAATGCATTCCCATTTAATCCTAGCAACCCTACAAGGTATTATTTCCATTTCATGAATGACAAAATTGAGGGTCAAAAAGACTGGGTAATTTGCATTAAGTTCCACAGCCAGTAAGTACTGAGTTATGATTCAAACCAGTTAGGTACAAACCCAGCTTTTTATACCATGCTACCTCATAAAAGATTAAGAGTTCCTTGTATTTCCAAATCTGTAACAAAAATATAAAAGCTTCAAAGGAAGCAGGTTCAAATGAAAGTGAATTTACTAATCAAATGTTAAAGCTGAAAAACTTTTAAAAGACAATACAGAATCACTGGAATTTCCAAAACTGAGTAATGAATTATAAGACACATATTTCTTATGACAAGAATTATTCCAATGCATGTCCAATTTGACTTTTTTGCTTCCTAATGTTAAAATTTCTGACATACTTTTTTTGGACAATTTAAACCAAATAAAAATAACTGAGAAAACTATATATATTTCTAATACGGAATAGTGTTAACTTGCAAGTACCGGATATACTTTCAAATAACGAGAGTGTTTCATATGAAATTCTCATCTTATTACTTATAAATGCTGCACATAAAGAATTATACTAACTAGATCACTGCAGGAAGCCAAATATTTTTGCCATCTAGTGATCTACTCGCAGGCAATGTGGCAACATGGTCAAGAACATATGCTCCGGGCACCTGGGTGGCTCAGTGGGTTAAGCCGCTGCCTTCGGCTCAGGTCATGATCTCAGAATCCTGGGATAGAGTCCCGCGTGGGCACTCTGCTCAGCAGGGAGCCTGCTTCCTCCTCTCTCTCTCTCTGCCTGCCTCTATGCCTACTTGTGATCTCTGTCAAATAAATAAATAAAATCTTTAAAAAAAAAAAAAGAACATATGCTCCAAGAGCCAAGCTGCCTGGATTTGAACTCTAGCTTCACTTACTAAGTCATCTTTTGCAAGTTACTCATCTTCAGTTCCCTGTGTAAAATGGGACTGGTAGGAGATAACATTTTGTTTTCTTCTCTGCTTAATTTTTATTCAAGCTTTTATTTAAATTCCAGTTAGTTAACATACAGTATAATATTAATTTTAGGTATAGAAATTAACCAGGTGTAGAAATTAACTGCATGTAGTTAACTCTATACTAACTAACTGGAATTTAAATAAAAGTTTGAATTAAAAATTAAACAGAAAAGAAAGTGTTACCTTCATTAAAAAAAAAGTACTTATCACATAGGGTTGTGATAAGGATTAAATGCATTAACCTGTGGAAAACAACTAGAACATAGTGATAACTGTCTATCAATTAAACAAATGGGATAGACCTATACCATTAGAGCTTACTGTAACGATTTGGGTATTTTTTTTTTCCAATGATACTCTTTACTGAATAACCTAATCCTTCTAAAGAGCATCAAAGTCTAATAGAAACCTTAACTCTTTGAAATCTTGACTATAGCAATTTGCCTTTTAAGTATTTAACTTCAGAACAAATGTAAAATATTCCCAAATTTCCCAAAGGGAACAAAACAAAAGACTGCTTTCCCCTTGTTATCAGTGGCTACATGAAGTAAGCAGAGAGGTAGAAGGAATTTCTGTCGGCCCTCAGAGGGACAGCTACCATTGCTATGGCAGATCTGCAGACACAGACATACGACGTTCAGTACATGACCTTTCACCCCACCTCTAAGCAAACATGCTCAGTTTGTTTTGTTTTAATTCAGGTATAATTTACATACAATAAAATACAAGATCTTAAGTGATTCATTGATGAGTTTTGATAATCATATATATCATGTTGGAGAGTCTTGATTCAAGTGCTGCAACAATCCCCTCTCAAACATAGAATGCTGACTGCAAGAAAGAAAATAATAAATGGTAATTAAGTTCTAAAGCCTGTCCACAGAAGTCAATTTCACCAATAACAGAACTGACACACTATAAAATGATGCAGCTAGTATATGAGCTAACTCAATTTTTACTGGTTGTTCTTAACATCCAATCCTGACTTTAAGGATATTCTAAGTTACACCAAATTAACAAAATGCCTTTAGAAAAAAACATGTGAGCTGAGATTTCATACTGACCTTGTCTCAAAATTTTACTTGTACCCAAATTAATGTCATTTGCACTACAAATTTAACTAGAATTTTCAAATAGAGAATAACCAAAAATAGCTCCTTAAGCCTTATTTTATGTGTCCCTGAATATACAGTCTTATTTTAAGTACAATTATTAAAAATAGAGCACTTCTGAAGTTTCTTTGTAGTACTACTCAACATAATATATAGATATACTTATCCCCAAACAAGTTATAAACTAAAATACCAGTATACAGTACTAGTATTCAAACCAGTAACACCTTTTTTCTGCCACAATTATTTTAAGAAAAATTACTTCCACAGATCACATATAAGTTATTTTAAAAATACACATATGGAAGCGGTAACATACATGGAATGCAGATGGCAAATAGAAAGTGACATGTAGATTACAGAGGTAGTGATCAAAAAGCAGTAAGAGCAAACCTGAAGTTGCCTAGCTCACAAGAGGAACTGACGTTGAGCTGAATCGGCAGCAGGAATGAAGGAATAAAGTCAGACTAACAAGAGGAGACAAGAAGAATCGAAAGCTAGTTAGTAAATACCAAGACTGCACCATTTAATTCTATTTTCCAGGAATTTCTGGAGCTTTTCCCCTGCTTTCTGTCAGGGCTATCAACCAACAGATGCTTAAGGATCAGGTGAGGGGAAAAAAATTCAGCCACTGATTCATAAGCTACATCAGGTCTACATTTTTTTTCCAACAAATTTTAACAAGTTTAAAATTAACAAACAGTTTCCATGTATGTCACAGTTATATCCATATTAGCAACTTCACTAATCAAATTATGCTTTAAACAACTGCCATTCATAGACTTATACGGTAGTCTCATTTAATGCAAGATTTTTTATTTCTGACTAGGTATTCTTTTTCTCTATTAAATGTGTAAAATGTTTGTATCTGGTTTCTAAATTGAAGATTCATATTGGTAGGAAAGCAGAAAAAGGAGATGCTGATTTTTCCAGTTGATAAAGTGCTAATTGCATTATTTGAGAACAATTTGTCCTAACATATAAAGCGTATAAATATTCCTATACAGAGCAAATTAATGCTGCCTAAAATCTGATTTTATAAAGTGAAAAGGGTGCGTAAGCACCAAAGCTTAAACTACAGAAATATTAAAAATATTTCTCAAAAAAATACAGAAAACTACAAAAATATTAAAAATATTGCTCCAAAAAAATTGGGGATTTTTAAGAATAAAGCATAGTGGTCAGAAACAGCACAGGACACAGGAACATTTGTTTAAATATTCCCAAGGTGCCAGGCCTGCATTAAAATACTTCATGCAGGGACGCCTGGGTGGCTCAGTTGGTTAAGCAGCTGCCTTCGGCTCAGGTCATGATCCCAGCATCCTGGGATCGAGTCCCACATCGGGCTCCTTGCTCCGCAGGGAGCCTGCTTCTCCCTCTGACTCTGCCTTCCACTCTGTCTGCCTGTGCTCGCTCTCAATCTCTCTCTCTTACAAATAAATAAATAAAATCTTTAAAAAAAAATACTTCATGCATAATGTCGTTTGTTTGTTTATTTATTTTTATTATGTTATGTTAGTCACCATACAGTAAACCGTTAGTTTTTGATGTAGTGTTGCATGATTCATTGTGCATAGTGTCATTTAATAAATAGAAGACCAAAGTTCCATTCTCAGCTTTGCAACTTAAAAGCCTATGACTGCAGGTAAGTTACTAAGTCTCTGGGCCTCAAATATTTTTGTTTCTTTTTTCTGCAAAATGATGATCCTAACACCTGATGTAATTTCTTTATTGGTTGTTTCAAGGATCAAATGTGGTATCTGGAAATATCTTTAAAACTATAAACTGTAAAGGGCTATTAGAATTGTAATAAGAAGCTGTTATGATTTGAGGTTGCATGGACTAGAAATATCCTGTTATTTAATTTTAGTTTCAATGTCTCATTACAAGGCAACTCAATATGATGTTTTTATAAACAAATTATAAAAGAAAAGAATTCCAATATATTCACTTAAATCCACTTTAACATAAATTTTAGGTTCCTTTTAACACTTCTAAATTAGCTGCCCACAATGGCAAACCAGAAAGGAAAACTGACTGCCAAGTAATTTATGAGCTCTACTGGAGCTTTCTATTCCTCCAAACAATTAGGACCTCACAACTTCCTCTAAAATTGTTACATTATACCAACTTGCCTTGACTGAAGAGTTTATACACATTTTTGCTTTGAAAAGAAGTTTAGATGTCACTATGTGGAGTTCTTTTTGTTGCTGTTGTAGTTTCGTTTGTTTTAAGCAGGCTCCATGCCCAGCACAGGGCTTGAACTCACAAACCGGAGTTTAAGGGTCCCATGCTCTACCAACTGAGCCAGGCTTAGATCTTACTTTCTGAAGGAAAATACCACATTCTTCAAAGGTAACATCAAGAATTGCTAGTAATTCTTCTACTTAGTAGCAATACCATAAATTGGTTCATTTGGCACAAAATCTGCAATCTGTAACAAAGAACTATGAAACTGTTTTACCTTTTATTCCAGAAACCCCACTCTAACAATGTGCACTAAGAAAACAATGTAAACTATGCAAAGATAGTCACAATATGATGTTTTTAAAGGGAAAAAATTGAAATAATCCTAACACAGCACAGTAAGCAATGCCTGATATTTAGCCCAAAAAAATGCTACCTATATAGCTTTAAAAATGACAAATACCCACTGACAGATAAAAATTAAGCTGTGAATACCTAAGAATGTAATTATGAGCATAAACACATTAACAAAGAGGGAATGATAATTTCCAGTGACAAATATCTGACACAGAATCAACTTCTTCTATTGTTTAAATTGAAGATTACAGTTTTAAACAAATACTTTTTAAAGGAACAATCAAGGCCCTCTGAACTTTATTTAAATGTAAGCAAACCAGAACCACAGAAAAATATCTAATCAAGTCACTGATAATGCTAGCAATGCTCTAAAACCCAAAGTACAATTTTTGTGTGTATTAGCTAAGGGATTATTCCTCTCAACAAATTTAATCAATTTTTCTTCAGAGCTGTTATGAAATAATGTATCTACAACTGTTCAAACCTACATCTGTGAATCTCTAAAATTTAAGTTGCCCAACTAACTGGTTTTAACGAGCGTAAGAAACAATTACCTCCTTCCTAGCTCTCTGGATGAATACGATAAGGCAGATTTCCTGTTTCAGAACTCTGCTGCTGTTAAAATACACACACGTAAACCCCGCCCCCTCCCTGCCATGGTTCTGCTCCCACTAACAAACAACCAAGATTGACTACCAATGACAAATCAAATAAAATATGGTTGTAACTTACAGAACAACTTTCAGAAAGATCATCAGTCCAATATGCATTAGATATACTTGTCAGCATTATATACCTGAACTATAAGCCAAATGCTAACCTAATTTTCTACAGCAAAATCATAATAAAGTATATGAAAAATTAAAAAACTTAAAATTATGACATCAATCCAGCATTATTGTAAAGTACATAAGAGTGTATCTTTTACGCTCTAATCTTTATATTCAGTGTTAGGTTTATGGTACTTCTGTAGTTCATTTCATTATAAAAGCCATGCTTTTTATCATTTAATTTACCAGAGATAACTATCTAAAACACTAGGTTTGGGCTGCTCTTTAAGGTCACTAACTTCCACAGAAAGAAAGACATTCCAACAGGTAAGACAAAAAAGATGATAAGGGATGTATCAATAGTTTGAGAACAAAAGCCTAATAATATTTAGTGCAAATTTACTCAATACTAGTAAACTACTTTAAAAAAAACACACAACAGATTCCAACTTTTCCAACTCTATTGATCTTTTAGATGCAGCCGTGCACAAATTTCCTAATGTTCGAAACTACTACACATACATAATACGAAGGAAAAAAGCTCAATACAAAACGTATCGACAGCAAATGGGTTTTCATTTTCCTACTAATTAAGCTAAAACTGTAAAATTTCTAAATTTACTTCTATCAAAATTACCTTTCAATGAAACCACTGCTAATTTGAACCATTTTAATGGAAGAAAGCTCCAAACAAGTGTGTGCTAGGCTGCTTCATTTTATATTTGGCTTTAATATAACAGACCCAAATCTCTTTATTTTATATCTAAGCCAGGACATCATCTAGAAATGACTTGCTTTTTTTTTTTTTTTCCAAGTGGCAAAAATAGTTTTGCCTAACTGCTGTATTTTAATCCTGGAAGGGTTTATACTAATATAAACTAGAAATACAGGTCTACTTTAAAATATTAAGGCACAGAATAAAAAATATTAAGGCACAGATATTGGCATTTATTACTACATTAATAAGAATCATATTACTGATTTTATGAAAACTGCCTTGGTTCTAATACTGAAAAACATGATTTATATTCTCACTGAGGATATTTTTATCATTATATCAACTTTATAATCACTTGAATAAGTGGATCATCAAAAAAACCTTTGAAATTACATATACTAAAATACTAGCCAAAATTCATATTTTCAAGTTTAGTAATATGCAGATTTAAATATACTAAAAAATATGAGAGCAAGTCTACATTGCTTGGTTTGAAAAGGCAGTACTTTTAGTTTTAGTCAGCTACCCATAAATGCTTGTTCCTAAAGCAAGTATCATTTTAGTATAAATCCAATTATCACAATTGGGGGGAAAAAGCACAATTACTAATCAATTAGTTGTGGAATCTTCATATGCAAAGGAGAATATACAAAAAAACTTCGAAAATTATTAAGCTGAAACATGAAAGATAAAAAGGGAGACAACTCTGTCAACCAAAAAACTGTTTAAAAACATAAAAAGGTCAACATACAGAAAAACAAAAATACCAACAGTTAGATGGGAGGGACAGAAATGAAAACAAGGGAAAGGAGCTCATAACACCTCACACCCTTTAAATACTATTAGGCAAACAAAACAGGTAAAGACTGAAAATTTGGATTAAAATCTCACCTACATACATGCTCCCTCACTTAATATAAGAGACAGAATTTACACACATATTATCTGTCTATCCAAAAGGGCACCATTCTTTTCATGACCTACCACTCAGACCCAAACAAATTCTATAAAGTGATGCTTGTCAAACAATCTACTTTCATCAGACATGTTTTAAATTGGCAAGATGATTCTTACACAAAAAATAGAGGCCCTAAACACAAAGTTAGATCCTATCTACACTGAAATAGTATGCCTGATCATATTAATCATTTGGCATAACAAACTTCTCAGTAAAAATATCAATAAATAAAGTAGATTAAAACTAATCAGACCCTATTAAGCCCAATATGCAATTTTAAAGACATCTATCCAACCTGGCAACACCAGTTCTTGAGGTGGGGGAGGGAGGGTGTGAAAAGGAATTGTGTTACAGAAACAACTTATATATTGTAGCTTGAAAAAGCAAAATTTTAAATGGGAAAAATCACTTCACAGCAGAAAGACAAGAACTGAGTTGTGCAAGAAAGCAGAGGACCTGAAAAATATTTAAAGCAAATATTTAAGGAATACATATTAAATCAGTTCCCTGATGAAGTTCCATAGTAATGAATTTCTATATAGCAACTTTTAGGAAAATTACAGCTTAAAACTATCAAAATCTCATATAACTTAATATCTCAAGATAAAACATGGTGTTCCCACTTACATATCCAAATAATCTTCTAAAACTAAAATGACTAAAAGCCAGACTTCCATTACATAAGCTTTAGTTCTCAACCAATATCTTCACATTTTATAAGAAAAATATAAACACTGGCATAACCTCTAAGCTTTATTTGTGCAAAAACTTAAAATTTGGTATTAGGCTTTAAAGACTATAATTAATAGATGATTCCAAAAAACAGAAATGTCAAAACCACTCATATCACTAGATTATCTTAACTTTTTCCTGTATTTGAGTAACAGATGGCAAACCTTAGTTCTTGGACACTACACAGTAATCACAATCTGTGTGAGCTTTTCAGTATTAAAAAGAATCCAAATAGCCTTAATAACCAGCACGTGAGTGTATTTTACAGTATTATCTATAATCCTGATCATAGTGAACAGAAACTAGATATGCGAAAATGCATCAGACTTTTTGGTGTGCTGATTCTTATTTTCCATAAATTTCCTACAACTAGCCCACGAAAACTAGCCAGATGTCAGACTGCTTCTTCAGTTTTCAAAAAACATAGATGCACACATTTACAAAGTATTTTTACCATTACTTCATTTTCATTAGTACCTAAAAGGTATATAGCATACCTAGATCAAAATTTCCTTATGCTTATTGAAAGAATTTTATCTCATTTAAAAAATGTTACTCTAACAAGTAATTTTGTTTAAAAAAGAGAAGAGTTTGTTTCTTTCTCAATACTTTTGTTCTAAGTACATGAATTAATACATTTGCTCAAGACATCATTTTACCTAATAAGGTTAAAATTATCTCCCTGTTTTAATACTCTTAAAAATAAACTTAAATAAACTTAAATACTCTTAAAAATAAACTCTGTAATAAATAAATAAATAAATAAATAAATAAATAAAATGGAACACTAATCGGCAACTAAAAGGAACGAACCATTGATACAATAACTTAGATGAATATTCAAGGTGTTATGTCGAGGGAAAGAAACTAATCCCAAAGTGACATACATAGAAATCTATGTAACATTTGAACTGACAGTGGCAGAGCACACAGAAGTGAAGAGGCTGTGGTTATAAAAGGGCCAACAGTAGAGGTCCTTATAGAACTATAGAGTATTTTGACTATGGGGCAGATACGCAAAACCTACACAAGTGACAAAGTTGTACTGTACTAAATGCATGCAAACAAATGAAGAGAAGAAAAACTGGAGAGATCTTTCTTAGGCCCCCAAATTTTATCAATGTCAATATCCTGGATATGATATATATATTTTTTCTGGATATGATATTTATACAACAGTTTTGCAAAATGTTACCATTAGTGAAAACTGGGTGAATTGTTCCCAGGACTTGCATATATCGTTTCTTAAAAGTGCACTGGAATCTGTAGTCACCTCATAAAAAGAAGTATTTCAATTTAAAAAATTAGCAAGATGGTAGTTCAACTAAGAACTTGCTCCAAATAAGAGCATTAAAATAGAAGCTAGAGATGATCATCCCAGGACCATGGTATCATGATCTGAGCCAAAGGCAGACACTTAATGACTGAGCCACCTGGGCGGGCCCTGAACAGATTTTTGCCAGTATGTATTCATCCTTGGGGTTCTTCCAATTTGCTTTCTTTACTGTAATTATATTTTCTGTTCTCCTTTCTCAGTTTGACACCTTGCCATGTGTTTGCTATTCCCTTATTAATATCCTTCTTAAATACCTGTATCACAGAGATAATTAATTCAATTACTACACCCTTTGGAAACTCATGATTTAATATTTGGTCACATAATTTACCTACTTTATGACTACTTTGATCAGATGACAATTCTATCACCAACTAGCTTTCTTCCCAATACTTTTCACCCCTTTTTTCTTATAATCGTTTTGCATGCATTTGTGCTGGTTCCTTTTCCATTACTTGGGCTAAAAGGATGAGAGCTTTACAAGGAAGACCACACGGCAAAAGGTTTACTTGAGAGACCGAACAGAGTCATCCCTTAGGCTAGAGGGGTAATTCATTATGAACAAGTTTTCAGCACATGTTGGTCTCAGTTTACAGATCAACCAGGATGTGCCTTCCTTCCTCGTTGGAGTAGCCTCCACAACAGCTTGCTCTCTTGCTCATCACAGAGCCAGCTCACTGGGGCTGGCATTGCTGCAGTTCCAAATTGAGGAAAACCAAGTGTTGGGCTCATTTCACAGAAATAAGCCCAGAGGCCGAACTGGGCCCATGGAGGCTCCGACTTCCCCAGCATCTGCCTAGGTCAACTGTCTGATGCAATCCAGGAAAGAAAGGTAGTTAAAGCTCTACAGAACAGTTTCATCTGAGAGAGAGGAACAAGACAAAAGATAACATCCTTTCCCCTTCCACCTTTCTGACCAGTTGCTCTGGCACACAGTGGTTCACACTGAGACTCGGAACATATCCTGCTAGTCTGAGCAATCAGATGTGCTATTTACAAATCTACAGTCAATGAGGTAATCACCCCCCTGAGCATTCCCCTCCTCCTAACCAGCCTTACCGTCCCCCATGCTTCCCTCACTTTTGTAGAAGGTCTGCAAATCCCGATCAACCGTTGTCAAGTAAGTTTTTGCATCAAATTCTATGTCAGAGGAGTACACGCTAAGATGGCATGTAAGATTATTTCTGCACATTTAGTGTCTATGAGGTGGTTTTCCCTCATGTACAGTCTCTCTTGCACCATCATGGAAACAGGGCTACTGAAAAGTGTGGTTTGTGCTTCTACACTTCAGTACGTCTCCTTTGCAGAATGAAACTGTCTCCAAGGGAGCTCAGCTATCTAGTTTATGGCACCGTTGTTCATGGAAGTCTTAGGTGTGGATGTGCTCTGTTCATGAAAAGCGCACTGCCAGACCCCGTGCGCATCAGAAATGCTTTAGTTTTCTACCCACCTGCTAACACGCACACGTTCCTTGATCCACCATCAGCTTTGCTGCAGGTACACTTGCACTGATTTGGGATTTCAGATATCCACTAGTGTCATAGAATGAAGCTTGTCTTGCTCACTTCCCTTAGTGCTTCTGGATGATTTGGAGACAAAGGCAGAAAACGCTGACTTTATACGTTTTTCTTCAAGAAGTTCATTTTGTCTATGAAAACCATCTACACTCAGCTACAGGACACCACATTCTCTGTTTCCACCTTCTCTCCAGACTGTTCCTTCTCTCTTCTTCGCTGAGTCCTCTCATTTTCATGACTTCTAAACATTAGTGTCCCAGGGAACAGCTTTCAGACCTCTCAAATTTGTTCATTCTTACTTCTGAGAGGTGGTTACCTGATCCCTTAGCTTCAAATACTAATTTTAAAAACTTTAAATACTACCATAAGTTGACAATTTCCAAGTAAGTATCTCCAACCTGGGGTCTTCCCTATATCACCTCTGCTCATACAACCAAATGCTTATTCCCATGTAAACCTGTGCATTTTATAATCATTTCATTCAAGTTGATATCATCCAAATGCCTTCCTGAATGCCTTCCTTTTCTCAAGTATTACATTTCATTATTTCAATTTATAACTTCCTTGCTATTTTGTTGACATACTATGTATATAGTATGTGTATGTGTGTACCTATTATGTATATTATGACATATTATGTGTATAGTATGTGTATGTGTGTTTATGTCTTTTCTTTCCCTATCAGAATGTAAGCTCCATGAGGTCAGGAACAAATTCAGTTTGATCATGTGTTTCAGCACCTAAAACTGGAGTGAGGCACAGCAGGTACCCAGTATTTGTTAAATGTGAAAACGAACATATAAGCAAGTACCTGAGAATAAAAAGAATTCATACCATGTCACCTAGTGTCCATCTGTTTAATACATACTGACTCACCTGGGTAGCTCTGACTTGGGGTCTCTTCCTCTAGCATCCATGGCTGCTCTCCTTGCTCCAACTTCAGGATCACTTCTGGTTTAGGGATGCAACACGCTGTAATTGGGAAATGACATGGGAATTCGGCGAGGCTCATGGGCTTCAGGGCCCTTGAAGAAGACAGAAGACGAAGCTTCAGGGGCCAATTACAACACTTCATTCTTTACAGTGATTCAACAATCCTTCTGCTTAATACTTGAAATCTCAAACTTAAATATCATTAAACTCAACAAAGCTTCTACAGGTGTCAAACCAAGAATGAAGGTGCATACTAGGAGTCTACACGGGAAACAATCCTTACCCACTGAGACAAGGTGGCTATAGTTCTCTAGCATCACCTCCCTGTACAGGGTCCTCTGAGCAGGGTCCAGATGCTGCCACTCCTCCTGGGTAAAGCCCACAGTCACATCCGCAAATGATAAGGATCCCTGAAACAGCACATTTGTATTCAAATTTAAGTAATCACAATGGGAAGACATGGAAAAGCTGTCAAAGAACTGTTACGGAGTTCACTATTCACAATCAGAAGATGTGTTCTGGCGTGCCTACCTTTGTACTTGGTTGGAGGAGAAAGCATGGATGACATTCCTCGAAAGTGTGATAAATTACCGGCATCCCATCATGTGCCTACATGCCATAAAGAACACTCCTATCTTGAGAATCTGAAAACCAATAAAACCATATCACTGTTCTCAAGGAGCATATAATCTGACAGACACAAGCATGATGCATCCAACTACTATGTAGCATGAAATCCTACTATAGTAAAACAGGTGCAAAGTAGAGTGAGATTACAGAGGGGAGAAAAGTTCTATTCCTGCTATTAGGGCAGGTTTCACTGATAACACAGTATCATTCATGAGCCTGGGCCAAGAGCATAACCACGCACACTTCTAAAATATGGAGTTAAGGGGCACCAGTTGGTTAAGTGTTTGCCTTTGGCTCCGGTCATGATTTCAGGGTCCTGGGATCGAGCCCCATGTCAGGCTCCCTGCTCAGTGGGGAGTCTGCTTTGCGCTCTCCCCCTGCGTGTATGTGTTCTCTCTCTCTGTCAAAGGAATAAAAATCTTTTTAAAATGTAGTTAAAGGAGTCAGTGAACACACAGGAAAGGACTGCTGGGACTATGTTCACATAAAGAGCTACAGTCGTCTTCAGGGAAAATGCTATTTAATAATTCTGAACATAACTCCTGTAGGACGGGGTGTCCAAAATGTTTGGTTACTGTTCCATGTAGAAAACCTCTTTCTTTCTTTCTTTCTTTCTTTCTTTTTTTTTTTTTTTAGGAAACCCTTTTTTATAAACAGTAAACTTACAATGTCAATTTATATATTAAATTCCATTATTGTTATTTTTCCTAAGTCACTTTTCTTTTTTCAGATGAATATATTTGGCATGTAACATTGTATAACTCTGATAGGCTTATATACTGTAACGATTGCCAATGTAGCTATATTTATTGTATTACATAATTACAGCACATTAGTGTGTATATCCATTTCACTGTATACTAGATTTCTTCATTCTTCTCTTTATGGATTACAATAAATCTAGGGAGATACCCAAGTATTTTCTTCCCATAACTGAACTGACTGTCTTATACAGTTCATAGCTTTTATACCACCCATTTATAAAATGACCACTGTGGAAAATACAGCAAGAAGAAAGAGAGACATATCATTCCCAGGTTATCAAAAAAACAGCTAATCAATGTTCATGACATACACTAAAAATTGGTTACTAGGAAAAACAAGACTATTTTCCAGAAATGTATAAGGTATTATTGAGAAAACAAAAAACAAAGAATACCTAAGTAAATGAATACACTATATTCATGGCTTGGACAACTTAATATTACAAAAATATCTCATTTCTCCACAAATTGGCCTATAGATTCAAGACAATCAGAATTAAAATCTTAGCAGATATTTTTGTGGAAACTGATAACTTTACTCTCAGACTTACATAGAAACTTGAATGGCCAAGAATAACCAAAACTACCTTGGAAAACAGAATGGATAAACTCACACTAATTATATAGGCAGAATCTAAGATGACGACCTCCAATGGATCCAACAACGTGACATGAACTCCTCTTAAATGGAAGAGACTTAAGTCCCTGTGATTGTGATACATTCTACAACAAAACAGATTTTGCAAGTATAAATGAGATCCTTTAATCAGTTGACTTTGGTCTAAAAGGAAGATTTACTTGGGAGGGCCTGACCTAATCATGTGAGTCTTTTATTAATTTATCTTAAATATTTTATTTATTTATTTGAGAGAGAGAGAGAGAAAGAGAGCGCATGAGCACACGAGCAGGGTGAGGGGCAAGGAGCCCAACATGGGACTTGATCTCAGGACCCCAGGATTATGACCTGAGCCAAAGGCAGACACTTAACCAACTGAGCCACCCAGGCATCCCACATGTGAGTCTTTTAAGGAACGTAAGATATCAGAGACCCTTCTTCTGACCTCAAAGAAGAAACAAGCTACTGTGACTCCTACGGCTGTCCAGAAATAAAGTCTGCCACATATGTACAGATGGGAACCCAACCAAGCCTTAGATAAGAAGTCCCAAGCAACACCTTGATTGCAGCATTAATGCCTAAGAAACTTAGTTAACCTACTCCTAACTCATTATCGTCTATACATATGAGCCATATGAGCAGGGAGCCTGATGCTAGGATTGATCCCAGACTCCAAGAGCAGGACCTGAGCCGATGGCCAATACTTAACCCACTGAGCCACCCAAGAACTCCTGGAGAGACTTTGTGAAACAATCTCGTATAAATAGGAGTTTTCCAGAGTAGCAGATAGGATAATGAACATTTCAGTCTCCTAGGTGCCCTCAGGAGTATCCTTTTTTTAATGTCCAAAAATGCAGGTAGTTAACGTACAGCGCAGTATTGCATTCTGCAGCACAACTCAGGGACTCATCACTTCTCTCCACCACTCAGAGCTGACCATAACAAGTGCCTTAATTGCCCATCATCCATCGACCCCTCCCTGACCCCCTTCCCTCCATGACACCCTCAGAGTTCTGTCATGAGCCATCGCCACGGTGACCTGATGACACGCATCCAACGTTCCATTTCAACTGTCACTCTGTGAGCCGAGCCCCTGGCGGTTGGGTGAACAGGACTAACAGTCCCCACGATGGGGAACCTTAACTGCTGTTGTATAGGTAGGTGCCTATCGATTTTCTCAATTCTCTTCTCTGGAGCTGGCTGTCTCCCTTTCACAGAGATCTGCTTCTTCTCTTTGGCTTTTCCTCTCCACCCTCTGATTCCCCCTCCCGGTTGGATGCCTGTGTTTGTTCGTTTGTCTGGGTGATTTCATTGGGATTTCGTGGGGAAGCTGCCTTCCTTAAAGCGCTTCAATGTTCAGAAAACCGTACTCTTTTTGAATGCCCATTTCGGACACAGTCCTACAGGGACAACACACAGGTCACACGCCACACTGCTGTCCCTGCATCAGGAGAATCTTGGTGCGACCCAGGCACCACATTTGAGGGGAACGAATTGCCGGTCTCCTCTTCCCGATGGACATGACAAAATCGGAGAGGAAAGGTCAGAGGTCGAAATGCAGCTGTTCTTAGAAGGAGAGACACTGGAGGATAGCGGGGTGGTCTCATGGGTTGATGTGCAGGGTTTCCCGGGCCGTCTGCTTGATGCCTGGGAGTGCACGGGAAAGGGCTGTGCCACCGGGTGGGTGAACAGAACACACGGCAGCTGCACAGTGGACTGTCTGCTGCTCTCAAAGGTACTGCTGGGCTGGGTTCTCCAGGCCCGGCCTAGGGAGGGAGACAGAAGACTGTCTGCTAAACCTACAGTCTCCAGAGGGGATCAAGAGACCTGAGAGTAGACAGGGGATGCTGGCAAAGAATGAGAGAGCAGGGAGGGACTCACGCCAGCCAGGGTAGCCTCACTTCCATCCAGCCTCCTCAGAGCAGTCCGCACGGCAAGAGCGGGCCACTCAGCATCATCCGTCTCCTTCCTGAAACCAACCACTCCCAGCCCACATGGCCACCTACATGTCCGTTTGTACCCATCGACTGCTCCTCGGGACTGGCGAGCTCAAGGCAAGCGAGTTCTCAGCCAGGTCCTATGCGACTGTTGGGAGTTTGAATCAGCTTGGGAGCCAAGCAGAACCCCAGGAGCCTGGGCTTCAACTGGCCTTCAGGACGGCCTTGGGCGACTGGGCTGACCTTGCAGAGAGGTGAGGGAACGTGGCTCAAGCTACCCGTTCCTGGTCCTTCACTAGGGCCCCACTGGGCAGAAACCACCACTTAGTTGATGTCAGGGCCCCAAACACAGAGGTGAGTGAGGACTGAAGCTGGTCTCGTGGCCCTTGCTCTCCCCTACAGACACAGTGGCACAGAGGGATTTGAGACTGTGAGGGCAGCTCTTGGTTCAGGGCTTCAGAACCTTTTAGCAGGGGCCGTGGGTTGGTGTCAGGGGTTCGGGGATCTCCGGCCACAGGGAAACGACGACTTTCCTGTCCCAGATCCATCCTTCATCAGGGTGGCAACTCTGGACGGACCCTACGGCACCCTATATTTCAGGGCCCTCCACTGTCCTCCACTGTGGCTTCACCCACAGCCAGCTGTCTAGCTGAGTCCCTAGGTGGTCCCTTCCTCAACACCTGCCGAGCGGCTGGGAAGCATCCAGTCCTCCCCTAGGTCCCAGGCACTCCTTGGACTCAATCACTTGGGACACCGTGGTGGCACACTAACGTCTACGCCGGAGGGCAGGGAAACAGGGCACAGAGGGTTCTGGGGAACACTCTCGGGTAGGAGTGGCTGCTCAGTGGATGTGACCGAGGCTATCACGCGTGCTCACGGCGCTCTGTTGCGTGCTTTTCTGTCCTGTCTCTGCTCCATACAAGCCGTTGCCCACGGAACCTGTGGGTGTGGGAGGGGGCGGAATTCAGAGCACAGCACATGGTGACCCCTTCCTAAGTCCCACCTGGAGGGAGGAATGCCTGCTGGGCAGCTGGCGAGTAGGGGCAGGAGACGGATGGACTAGAAGGAAAGGACTTCCAATCCCCCTGTGGGCTCCTGACGACAAGGTGCCGACACTGTTCTCTATTTCTGTGTGTCTCCCAGAAATCTGTGGGGAGTGTCTCCTGGAGGATGTGGAGACGCCCCCACCCACGCCGCCCCCTCCACAATGCCACAGCAAGAAGAGAGTCCGGTTCTCCCTCCACAATGAGGTCTTCACCATTGAGGACCCCGAGGAAGGTACCTTGGGGATTGACTCATTACGTTGATTAGAGACGCATTCTGTCATTCAGTAGCACAGACATAACCGAAGCTTTTAAAACTGCTGAGACACATTGTCCTCTGATTTCACTTGTAGCCATTTCCCTCTATGCCGTCCGTCCATCCCCTTTTAAGTCCACAAGTCACGATGAGATCCTCATTCAAACTGGATCCAAGGGGCACAGGAAAAAAGTGTCTACTAGCTGAAGGGATGGATCTTAGGTCTTTCTGGAACACACAGGTCCCTATAGGTCTCCCCAGGAAACATGGTTCTTAGATGTGTAGGAAGGAAGAGACTATGTTTTTTGCCAGGAACGCTGAACAGAAAAATGGAACAGAATACGACAGGAGGTTTCACGATGTCCCCCCTTCACTTCTGCCCATTAGCCACATCTTACATGGGTGTGCTACGTATCTTCAAAGGAACAGAACGACCTCACCACATTTGGGGAACTCAAGTACCCAGTACATTCCACGTGGTTACCGTTCTACAAATGGGGCCAATGCATTCGGTGATGTCTTCTCATTCTGGAAACAGACAGAAATCTGTGCACTAATGTCTCACACAGTTGGGTTCCCAATAGCCCCAGAGAGGCACTGCCCCCAAATCCATCACGGGAGGAATAACACATTCAGAGGCATCCATACACATCATAGAGTGCAATTCAGGCGTAAGAAGAAACTAAGGTTTCCAATATTTTACGAAACAGATGGAACCTGGAAACTTAACACACATTTTGAAAGCAAGCACACAAGGAAAGACGTACATTACACGATCCCAGGCTTTGAGGACACTCCAGTAGGGACATTCGTAGACCCAGAAAGTGGAAGGGACAGTGGAGGGAGGAAACGGGGAGGGCCGGTCATGTCCTCACAGATACAGAGGTGCCATGAGATAGGATGGCAACGTTTTCCCTGTAGATGGCAGTGCGGTCTACAAAGCATCACGGATGTCAGCAGGGTCACTGAACGGACACGCACTAACAAATATAACCCGTCCCCAGTACTTAGATTCCATCACCGAAAAACCCACTACTCCAAGGCACGATAGAGGAGCGATAGGGTCACACAGCAGAGGTGCAGGGGAGACAGCTGAACAGGCCCCATGACCAGCTGAAGAAGTGGCAAGCTGGCTTGGCTTCACAGTGGGCAGGAGGGCTCAGGGGACTGCGCCCTGAAACCCAGGGTGCCTTGAGTGTTTCCTAGACAGACGCTGAGAGTTCCCACTGATGACATCCCCTCCGTTAGAAAGCCAAGGCCCCATTTCCCTTTTCCATCCTGCTCCCCTCCTCTGTGTTTCTGTGTACACCACTGCGTTCTGCGTACACCACTGTGTACTGCGTCCACCACTTTGTCCACCACTGTTGGCCCACTGGGAAGTCAGGCCTTGCTTGGTCACCCTTCACGTCCATTCCCTCTGGCCCCACATCCATATCCAGCAGACTTAACTCCCGAAGTCATTCCTGAGTAGCGCAACCAATGTCCTGACAGCTCCTCTCTGTTCTCCTAGACCCTGTGGAGGGCCAGTCCAAGGACCTTCCTAGGAGCTGGACAAAAGAAGGTCCCCCAACTCTCCCTGAGGTAAGCTCGCCTCTCTGATTTCTCAGAGACACAAATGGTGCTTCCTTGATTTCTTCCATCAGTGGAGTTTGATGAACATCTGGCACTTTACCTCCCAGGGGAAGGGGGCAGCAGTCTCCCCTCGTGGAGGAATGCTGGGACTGACCTCTTACACACATAGACCCAAAAAGGGTGAGGACACAGGACAGCCTCAGTTACAAACTCCATGGGATCAAACACCTTCTTCAGCAGAAAAGGTTTCTCCTTGAAAGAGAACGTTCTGTCTGTTGATCAGAATGGACTTCGGAGATTGAATGATGCTCCAGCATCATTCAAATGGTCCACTTGAACTCAGGTGGGAGGACATGGACTCAACCACCGGACCTCTTCCAATTAACTGCCTGAAGTCCTCCCCAAACCAAAGAGCTGGCCCAACAGGACAGGATGCTGGGATCCTCACTGTATTTCCTTTTCCCCAATCGCAGGTAGACGCTGGGAGCAAGGACAGCTGTACGTATTTAAGACCATCGGGCTCTGGGAGGAAATCTAGAGTACAAAGAAGCCTGCCCCCTGATTCTGGGTTCTAACAAGGAACGGGGGTTGGGGGATACTGACCGAGACTGTCCGGTGAGGCACGGTCACCACATCAAACAGGGCCTGGAAGAACTCGTACATAGGGAAGGGGTGATCTGTGTGCACGTGGGATGAAGGCCCTGTGTGCGTGGGTGTGTGCGTGGGGGTGTGTGTGTGTGTGTCCCCATGCATTATGCTTGTGAACACAATTGTGTGCCTTTACCAGGAGATCTTTCTCACACTTCCACCACAATTACAGTGTCCCTCTTCCAATACACACTCATCACCCTGGCACACTTTACATACTCCTTCCCCTACTCCCCACAGCTTTACCTGGAGGACATTTCCCTCTGATTTCCTGGGGCGGGCATCGTGCGGAGATAAAGGGTCCAAACCCTTGACCTCCTACTTGGAAAGCCATGATTGGAGCTCAGGTTCCAATCTGAAAGTTGCTCTGGCCTACCCACCTCTGTTAGTCCCTCAGCCAGGGCGTCATGATGTACCATGGGTGCTAGCTAGCAAAGGGCCATCAGCATCTGTGCACACAGCCAAATACCTAGATTCTATGATGGTCCCCGACAGGACCCAACATGACACAGTGGCTTCCATGGACACAGAAGCCAGGGCAAGCTTAGAAGCCCACCTTAAAGATTACAGGCTGGTCCCTGGAGTCAAGTGCACAGAGAAAAGCCACATCCTCATGCTCAAGCCCACATGGCTGGAAAGCGTGTGGACCCGTGGAGGACAGAACAGGGCAACATCGGTCATAGCCGGTCTCAGTGTGTACACACGACCGACCAATGGCAGAAAAGCATCACGGAGGGAACTGACTGTACTTGATAAGATTTCCCTAAGCCTCAGGAAGGTTCAAATTCTCTAAGCACACACTCAAACACCACTGGCCAATAGGAAATCAAGGTGAAGCTTGGGTGGAAGCTTTGGACCCACATCCCCGGAGCAAATCTCCTGCAAAGCAGGCCTACAGCCGATCAGCACACACTCCCAGACTCCTCTGTGTAAGCAACTTCCCACTGGTCAGAACACCTGGGAGGGTTCAGACAGCCACTGTCTTCAGGGGAAACACACACACACACACACACACACACATGGGACAGCTCAAGAACAGTGGAAGGAATCTATCACACTCATCGACGGTGCCGGCTGTTTATGGAAGCTACGATGTCCGTGCTCTCAAGTGTTGCACATGGCATTTTCTGAAGACAAAGGATGAGTGAAGCAAACTACTAGGCTCCTTTCCTGAGGGTTGAATGCAGCCTGGCAAGCAAGGCTGCTTTTTATGCTGTGCAAGATCTTACACAGACGTGATGCATATAGTCGCAGCAGGTGGGGATCTTGGGCCCAGAGCTGATGTCCAAAGCAGCAGCGTGGGACACCTTAGTGGCACGTCAGTCAGGAGAGGTTATGGGACTCGGTCTTCACACAGAAGCCAGGTTAGGCTTCCCATGTCCTGGACTGGCTATTTGGCTTTGATCGGGCTCACTTTAGCTAGAAAGACAAGAACCCTCTTCGCGTTTCCTCCCTGCTCCTCTCCCGTCCCTTCCCCTCTGCACCAGGACAAGGCCTGGCAGCAGTGCGGCCTGTTCCTCCTAGGAGCCCCCACACGTGCACACACCCCTCCTGTCCTCATCCATCCAAACTCCCCGCCTACTTCCTGAGCAGCCTCACCAGTGTCCTCATGGTGCCTCTGTATCCTCCTAGCTCTCCACGATGACCTGATGGAAGAGCTACTACCCACTTTGAGGGCCGAGGAGAAAACTCTGACTCTCCCTCAGGTAAACTCATTGTTCAAGATTTTGTTTATTTGAAAGACAGAAAGACAGAGAAGGGGAGAGAGAGACAGATAGACAGACAGAGAGTGCACGAGAGCGCAAGCAGGGGGAGTAGCAGAGGGAGAGGAATAAGCGGGCTCCCCTTTCGAGCAGGGTGCCCAATGTGGGCCTCCATCCCAGGATCCTAGGATCAGGTCCTGAGCTGAAGGCAGAAGCTTCAATGTCTGAGCCGCTCAGTCACCTCGCTAAAGTCATTTTGTGCTTCTGAGGGACAGCCAGTGTTTGATTTCTCTTTCCATGAAAGTGTCTGAGCATGGACATGCCAGAGGGAAGAGACCATGTCCTTGGTGCTGAGAGCCTGCCGTGAGTTTATACCATTAACGGACAGCAGATTGAGACGGGCACCACCATTGCTTAGGCAATGGATGGTCGTGAGCATTTCCCACCAGGTCGTTCTGTCTATGGGAAATGGCTTTGGAATGAGTTGCTGACGAAAATGGATGGGGGAATTTTGACATAACATGCTGGAGCCAAGGACAAGGGGGTCATTTTCGGGAGGTCATTTCCTCCTCCTCTGGATCATAGACTCAATGACCGCATCCCATCTAGCTTGCTTACGACACACACCAAGGGCACAGAGATGTGTGCACACGGTGTGCACAGGGTGCGGGGATCCTCACTGGGTTTCCCTTTCTCCAACTGCAGGAGGCGGCGACTGGATACACCCCATATGCTTATACCCCCATCATTCCCCTTAGGGGGACAGATCTAACTCAACAAGGTAGGGTTTTCTCTCCTCCTTTGGTCTGGAGAGCTTCCCCCCTTCTGAGTTCCTCCCGGGAACAGAGGCTGGGGCGGACTGAACAAATGGAGTGTCCTGCAGAAACCCAGGACCCTGTGCTACAGTCCCTGCAAACCAGTAGGTCATTCGGGCGGTGTGCTTGGTGCGTCGGAGGGTTGGGGCTCGCTTTCGCGTGGGTCGATGCGACGGGACCGGGCATGTGGGTGTGTGGACTGCGTGCGTTTCACCAGAAGACATCTCCCACTGAATGGACTTGAGGGCACGGGTCAAAGTTTCAAAGCCAAACCTCCTTCATTCCTGCTGCACACACCCCGCTAGGACACCACATTCCTCGCTGACCACAGCTCCACCTGGAGGGTTGCTCAGGATTCCGTCTCCTCAGACAGGGACGGGGAGAAAGGAAGGGGCCCACATCTGTCCTAGCTCGGGACGTTTCTCAGACAGGGTCAAAACACAAAGGAATCAGAAGCTACTTTAGTCGACCCAAACATCACCACCAGCCTTACAAAAATGCTCCCATCTTGAATGCACATAGAGGGAAGGCTCACTGGGAAATGGCAATGGCCAGGAAAGCTTCATCATTAGCTCGGGGCCCGATCCGACTTCCTGACAATCTGCTACATGGCCAGGTTAGAGAGTGCCCCTCTCGCCTGGCCTCCGCTCTCTCGTGAACTTGCCGGATCCTGACTGGGGGAGCTGGGTCCTGGGAAACTGGGTCCCGCGGACTCCAAGGACACACCCACATGCCACAGGAAAGGAAAGACTGGGAAGAATCAGCACTTTGCGGATGGGGACTCTGTTGGAATGGTCAGATGTCAGTACATAGAAATCCTGGGTCTTTGGTTTTCCTGACCCTGCATGACTCAGGGACAAATAGAAAACCTCTAGGGTACTTGTGCTTGCATTGAATGCAACCCTGCCACACAGTGTTCTTCTGCAGAAATACAATCTCCTAGTAGAGGTGAGAGATAGGTGGGAGCGGCCAAGAAACGGTCTTGACCATGACCATGACACAGGCGCTGGTTGGAGGAACTTGCCTGTCAGTATGGAACATGTCTCTTAGTGTTTACCCTTTCTGCTTGAAGAGGTCACCCTGATTCCACTCCCTGTAGCTCAAGTTCAGAGTCAATATTTCTCCCTCCATTCCTGCTCCTTGCCCTGACCTCTCTCGATGCAGCAGCAGCTTGCTCAGTCCATACCCACGCCATACACTCCCGGGCACGCCCACCCAAAGCGAAACTCCCTGAGCTCTTCCTGCCAAGCCCCACCAGTGGACTGACCATTCTGTGGATCTCTCCCTAGCTTGGCTGGATGGACAGGCGGGTGAGCGTTCAACAGGAAAGAATGAGGAAGACGCCCCGTTTTACACCAGAGTGGTACGCTGGCCTTTCTTTGGGGGAGACACAAAACTCTTCTGGCTTTTTAAATCAAGGTCACATAAAAAAAATCTCAGCATGCACCATTGACAGGGTAGGGAGAAGTTTGAGAGAGAATCTGTTACCAAATGCTACCTAACCCCGAAGGCATTGCAGGGGGGCTGGGACAACCACAGCAGGATCTCCTACCATCTGGAGGGCAGGGAGCTTTGGTACGGGTAGCAGCTATTCCTCCTTACCACCTATTTTGTCCAGTGGGACCTGAAACGTGGGACCTCTAGGAAGACTGGGCGCATCTGCAGAGGACTCATTTTGCTCTTGTCACACTTTGTGGCTCACGGGCCTCTAGCACACTTCCGCATCGGGCTTCCTCCCATCCCCCAGGGAACAAAAGAGCCATGCAAACAGGACAAAGCCTGATTTGATGTTCATACTGTTTTCTTTTCTGAAATCACAGGTGTCCCTGCTGGAAGGGGATGGCGGTAAGTATTCTGTACTCTAGAGTCACTCACTTGTTTGCAACAACCTGGAAAAGGGCAAAGGTCGGGGCTTCCTCACAGGCTCCACCACGAGAACCACCCTGATACCAGGTCCGGCGGGACTGAGAAGAAGGGTCGGAGTAACAGAAAGGGATTTTCTGGGGAAAGACCCGTGGCCTCATGGCCCTGTCCCCAGAAACTACTGCGCTGCTCTTAGGTGGTGCAGGTTTGGGGGCAGGCAGTAGGTGTGCCTTGGAGATGGACTATTTCACAGCCAACCTAGGCCCTGTAGCTCCAACAGGAGCCAGAGTTTCTATTCACATCCCTGCTCCTCTCCAGGACCTTTCATCCTCCATCCAGGAAGGGCCCACTGCACCTCAGTCCATACTGATGAGCTCCCCACTTCCACACACTTGTCCACACGTGCACGCCAAGCAAAGCTCCCCGAGCGATTCCCGAAGAGTCCCATCGGGGTCCCGACACTCTCTGTGTGTATCCACCTAGATCCCCTCGATAGTCTGTTCGATGACCATGACGTGGACAGCACAGAAGGAGAGGTCCCATTTTTCACCAAGGTGGTAAGTTAGCCTTCCTTCAGGTGAGGTACAGCATCCCTTATGTCCCTGATACTCGCAATAAGATCCGAACACCTCAGCACGTACAATGTCCTTGGTGAGGAGATTCTTGAGGGAGCGACTCTTAGCCAGGGACACCCCATTTCAAAGACCCTGAAGGAAACAGCAGGTTCGGTTACAGTCCACAGGGTCCTTAGCTTTTTCACGGGTGCTACTGACACTGCCGTGCCACCAATGGACCGAGGGCATGCGACCTCTAGGTGGATTCCATATCACTGCCCATGACCCTGCCCATCACCAAGAGACCAAAAGAGCTGTGCACACAGGACGAGGCAGGACTTGATGTTCATCATGTTTTCTTTTCTGAAATCACAGGTGGCCCTGCTGGAAAAGGAGCATGGTAAGTATGCTGTCCTCTAGAGTCACTCATTGCTTTTGAGCAACCTGGACAATGGGCAAGGTGGGGCCTCCTTGCAGGCTCCATCTTGAGAGCTACCCAGAATCCAGATCCTGTTGCAACGAGACTAAGGGTCATGTTCCGGACCGAGACCCGAGGCCTCGTAACCCTGGCCCTGGAAGCTACCGTGCTGCTCTTAGGTGCTGTAGGATCGGGTGATGGGCACAAGGTCTGTTTCCATGGGAATCCATGTGCTGTGATTCGCAGGGTTGGTGTGTGTGTGTCAGGTGGATGAATGCTGTGCTCTCGAACGTGTCTGGTCCCCTCAAAATGGCAATTAATGGTGTCCGCGTTCTCAGGGATGTTTCCCATCACTGTCACGTCATGAACGTCCATTCATGGGAAAACTCTTCAACACCTACAATTGAAAGAGGTGTTCTTTCCTTGCAAATACACATCAATCCCCCCAGAAAACAAATCCCGTCGCTAACTAGGAAGGGCTAGACTGTGCCCCAAAGACACAAGTGTGTCTTTTCCAATCCCTGTTACTGAGTCAGTGTTCATGGGGCTCTCCCGCCAAGCTAGGTCTCGGGCAAGAATGGTCACAGCACCTCCCTCTTGACACTGCACTCACAAACACACATCTCTGCATCAGAGGCCCCACGATGCGTCTTCCCAACCTCATCGAAAACACTGAGTGCGGGGACACACTTCCTCCCTTCTGCAGGTGGCTTCCGGGGCAGCCGCGTACAATAGCCCATTCGGGGATGACCTGCACAAAGGGGTAGTGGCCAGGGAACAGATGGGGCCAATTCACTCCATGTTTCTCCATGGAGATCTACCATTTCCCTGCAGATACTATGTCTGAGAATGCAACTGGCCTTCTCCCAGGGAAATCCCACACCCACCACTGGTCCTTGCTGGGGATCTTGGAGGTGGGTCCAAAAGGTGTCCTATACAAGGGGAATGAGGTGGTCTTCAGGGACTGAGCATCACTGGGGGCACCTGGGCCCCCTCCATGCAGGAACAAAGGATGCTCTGTGCATCGCAAGGTGGCCAAAGAGAACCTCAAACCTCAACAGGGGTGACAGAACAATCATCACCCATTTCGCTGGCCATCTGTCCATGCAAGAGGGCCTTGTTAGATTCGGAAGGTTTGGGCTAAGAGACAACTCAAGGGAGTTCAGTGCCTGGGAATGGAAACAGAGCCAAATCAGGGTTTCAGGGTTCTTTGGCAGACAACAAGACTTTCTCTCATGAGAAACATGTATTGGAACAGAATCTGATTTTCCAACATCTCTTTTTCTCACTCGCATGCGCGGAATCCACGGGAGTACCTTTCGCTGCTCTCCGAGGACACTCAACGGGCTTTTCCAGGGTAGTTGCACCAGTCTGCATTCCATGAATTGCATACAAAGTCTCTAATTTTCTGCCTCCTTCCAACATGGGTCCTGGGTTTGGATTCCTGGTTTGGGTCCTCGCCACCCTAACTGACAATGCCACAGCTCAGCATCCTTTGGATTCACATTGCCCTCACAATGCCTTACGTTGAGCATCTTTTCGTACGATGTCTGTCTGATTGGCCGAGTCATTAGTTCCCTTTGCAGCACAGACTACTCCAGTCTTTTTCTCGATTCTTTCATTTGGTGAAATCCCGGTCTTCTTTTGTTTGGTTGGTTTTCTTTGTTGTTCTTACTTTTTGTCAGTGAACACACCTTTTCTGAAATAAGGATTGCCAAGGGTGTCTCCAATCTGTGGGCTGCCTTTTCACTCTGTTCACTGTTTCAGAAGAGGATGCTTTTCCTGGGCGGTCCTCTTGGGAAGCATCGTGATGCCAACATGAGCACATTTCCTGGGCATTTCTCTTCCGCTCCCAGGTGCCCCTGCCTATTTGTATGCCAGCACCCTCCTGTTGGCTCGGGGAAGTCATCCAAGGTATTGGAAGGTCAGCTTCTAGAGACCCACCACCGACTTCTTCATATTCAGAAACGTCGTGGTTCGCTGTGTTCCTTTATGGTTCCCTTATCTATTCTAACAGCTCCTCTGTCCTGAGAGCATCACATTGTATGCTTTAGATCAGTGCTGCACGGAATCCGTTCCCCATTTATTCTAGGAACTGGGGCTTCACCTTAATCTCTTCGGGTCCAAAGACCTCCAGCAGCGCCTGGTGGGTGTGTGTGAGCCCGGGAACGTCTTCCCTTGATCAACGTCCCTGTCAGGCCAGCCACTGATGCCCGAGCAATACGCAGGAGAGCAGGCCTCCTCTCTCGCTCCTGGTTGGTGTCTAGTGCTGAGTGATCCAGGAGAGAGTCTGTCTAGCATCCATCATACACAGTCATTTATTATCTCAGCGCAGTACACGGAAATCATCAAGGGAACGAAAATGTCCAGTTGCTCACTCCCACTAGCCACACGTCAAGAGTCCCATAACGACTGGAGTTTCTGATGGTTGCGCTGGGAGGGGACAGCGGTCATGGGCATGCAGAACTGACACTGAGGTGACTGCTGCAGCGTCCTGGTCTCATTAGAAGGCATGAAACTCCAATCCCTGTCTCCTCCAAGGGCTCCGGCTCCGCCAGCCCCGTGAACCTCTGAGAGCACTGCAGAAGGGTCAGGCAGATGCTGCACGGCCCAGAGACATCTCAACGCACCTGGGATGAAGGGGTGAGGCGGTTTCTCTCCTAACGGCATTGCTCCTCTTTCAGTTCTTGCAGATCTACTGATAGAGAGCATCGAGGACTACTCCTTCAGTGAGGACGAAGTCTCTTCAGGTAGGGAATGGCACCGAGGAGGGGAACACTGGGACAGGGCTCCCGGGAACATGGGGTTGCCCCTGCCGCTCTGGAGAAGGAAGAAGGTGGGTCAAAAACCACCAAGGAAAGCAATGCTCTGTCACAGGCATGATTTGCTCATGTCACGGTCTCAGGATGAAAAGAACAGACGAGGTGTCCACGGGCTTTTAGGGTAGGCTGGGTTTGTCATCACCACTCGACTCCTTGCGCGGCTCCTTGAAGGATCTTTCCCATCAAAGCTGCTCGTGCCTCCCTTGGCCACTGCCACACGTCAAAGCTTGGTGGAGCAAAGCTCTTTGCTCATGGCCTATCGGGAATGGTGCACAAGAGATTCTGCATCATTCTTGGCACGGGCCCAGACCTGGTCATGCTCAGGACTTGGCGGCCCGAACCGCACTCTCCTGGGCAAGAGACACTACGCGACACTCCGTTCTGGTCTGAGCCAGGAGGTGTAAGACAGGTCTAAATTCTCTCCCTCATAACCTCCACTACCAAACCATCCTGGTTCTCTCCAAGCTGCTGTACTTCAAGGGGACGCCCAGAGCTGCAGAAGGGAAAGTGTACTTCTCCTGGGTTCACTACACAGGCTCCCGTAAATCGGAGCTTCTGCCAGCCTTCACACCCCAGCAGAGTCTGACCTGGGGACGTGTTCCCAAGGGTGGGATGCCCCTATGCAGCTGCCCTGGAGAACCCCTGTCGTGGGCCACGGTCCCCTGGGCCTGTGTGATGGGGCTGATGGACCTGCTTCACACACTTGCTGCCCCGGGTCCACTCTACCTCTCACTAGCTGGCCTCGAAGCATAGCACAGAGCCTCTTGGGAGCAGGGCCAGGGAGTCATGGTTCCTCTCACAAACCCACCTCGCTGGCCCACAGCCCTGGCCATGCTCCCCACTCCCTAGGCATGCCCAAATGGCAAACATTCCTCAGGCCTGCCCAGGGCCCTACATACACCCCGACCCCGTCCATTCCTGGCAAGCCTCAGCAGGAGCACTGGCAGGAATCCTGTGTTTCAGTAACCACACCGCTGGACGTTTTCCAGCCCTGAACAGCTGAGGGTGCCTGCACAATTTCCCATGCTCCTGTCTCCTGTCTCTGTAACACTTAGGGAAACAGAGGGCGTTGCGTTCCCTGAAACACGTCCCTGGGAAGGTCATCCCAGTCCCTGGGCAGACATGGGCTGTGGGGACGTGGTGGGCCATCTCTCCCGGCACTTCCCCAGCAATCCCAGACCCATGACAGCTGCTCCCAGCACAGACGGATCGGGGGATTGATTCCAGGAAACCCAGGATATCTCCTCTCTTTCCTTGGTGGCCACCTCCTGGACAACAATAGGACTGGTGGAGCTTGGCAGGGGGAAGGACATGGAGCATCTCTAGGGGAGGAGGTGGAGGAGGAGGAGGAGGACGAAGTAGAGCAGGGAAGGACAGGAAAAAGGACAGAGGAAAACAACGTCCCGCAGAGGCAGTCTTAGGGACAGTGACAGCATCCAGGGGGGAAAGGATCACACAGCCAGGATTCCGGGTCTTGGAGAGAATCGGAGGTGGGAAGAGCAGGTGGGCAACCAGAGACCCCCCTGTACCCTGCGGAGATCAAACGACCAAGGCCAGGGAGGACTCGGAGCTAGGGACGCACCCCACTGAGGGCAGAGCCCAGCATCCCCAGAGCAGCAGGCCGTGGGTCGTCACCTGCACTAACTCCCCTTTGTTCTCTCTCAGGGCCAACCCCAGCACCCTCGCTGCTCCCTAACCCGAAGGATTCCACAGAAGGCGATTCCGATGGAAGGAGCCACCCTGCGCCTGTAATTCACTTCCACCTCCATCTCTTGGGCTTCCTCTCTCCTCTGTCCCTAAGTGCCTCCGCCCAGCTCTTCCCCTTTCCCTGCTTTGACGACGCCAACTCCGGAGGCCCTCGTCTCTGACAGGCACTCGGGCTCTGCATGGGAACTGCTGCATGAAATCCCTGGGAAGCCCTCCTCACCCCTTTCCTACCATCACCCTGACCCCTCACCGCGGACTCTGGGAAGCAGCCCCGGACAGCAGAGCAGGGAGGAGGGCTGGGAATCGGCAGGGCACGGATCACCCGGCTGGAGAGGCCTCGGGAAGGGAGGCTGGGCCTGGGTGTCCCCACTTGGTTCTCTGATGCCGGGGAGTCTGTGCTCATGCCCACTTCTGCTCTTGCTCTTAGCTCTCAAGAAACTTTCCTTCAGTGGACTTGGCGCAAACGACAAGGGAAGCAGAAGAAGAGGAGGACTCGGGAACGGGGTGAGTCGGGCAGGAAAAGGGGCCGGTGAACATGGATACACCTTTTCTATCATTGCCCCGTCCCTGTTGTGGGTACCTCAGCAAACAGCACAAAACCCGGGGTGCTGCCCTAGCCTCTGACCACAAAGAGGAGAGGAGAGGAAGATCCCAGTCCCTGCAGGCACTAGGAAGTCCTGAGAACATCCCACGGGGAACCTCCACCTGATCCCTGCAACTCCCTGTGGTGGTTGGGCGCTGTCGTCCAGGAGCTGCTGATCTTGGAGGAAGGGCCCTGGCTGCCTGGAGGGACTGGACCCCAGGCAGCCTAGGCACAGTGACCTTCTGGCAAAGGGCTCCACACCCCCCATTGAGCCCCTCCCTCTGCATGACCCAAACCTTGTCCTCCCACCCTGCAAAAGCCAGCAGACGGCTTGCTCCCGGACGACACTAGTCGCGAAGAGACAGTGGTGAGGTGGCCTCATCTCCCACTTCAGGCACGTGAGAAATGAGCAAACAAGACAGGCCCCCGGGCTCACAGGAGCAGGACAGCTCACCCCTCCCAGCGCTGCATCCCTGTGGGCGGGGAGTCAGGCCCGGTCTCCAGCTGAGTCATGTCCGCCGGCGACTCCCATACAATCTAACCAACACCTCCAGTCCCCTGAGCCTCCAAGATGCCTCGTGGGAGGTAGTGGGTCCCCTCATGGCACACTTTGCTTTGTGAGTTTCATACTCTAGAGACTCACCTCGATCCCTCAGTCGGCAGGGGAGACCCACCAGGGAAAGGCCACCCTGCCTACTCCCACCTTGCCCAACACCTGCCCACAGCCCGTGGACTGTGTGAACTCACTTCCCATGGGGGTCGGGAGCATGTCGTCTCTGCCACGCCACCTGCAACACTCATGTGGGCAAAGGCTCCCCCCACAGAGAAGGGCACGTCCAGGGCTCTCAGAGAGGCTGGGGAAGGGACAGCCCAGCAGGAGGAGGACCCCGCCGTCATGGAGGAGGACGCTCAGGGAAGGGGCCTGAGGGACCCTGGCAGTGTAGCCTTCATTCAGCTCCAGGGGGCCCACGGGAAATTCCCCTTTCTTCAGGTCATGCATGGGTCTTGCAGGAAAACCTCTACCTCAACACCTCAGAAAACACGTCCCACAAAACCCCACAGGCCTCTGGTAAGGCCCAGGCCACACGCCACTCGCTATCTCACACCACTCTACCCTTGTCTCCACAGCTGCACCAAAGGACAGTGTGCCCACCACCCCAAGGCACCAGAGGCTCCTGGGGTGCTCCGACAAAGGAAGCGAGGCGGGCCCTGGGGCCTCACTTGCTGCTCCGATTTGGGCCCGGAGGAGGATTCGGCGTGAACGTACAGGGAAACACGCCTGCAGGAACGGCTCTCTTACGCCTGACCTCCGTAGGCCAAAAAGACTTCTGGGCAGCCCACCAGAGGACGGCACTGGAGCCCCGAGGACAAGACGAGAGGACCCTCTGAGTCGGCCGCCACACCCAGAGTTGGCTGCCCGGGCCCTGCCGATGACGGACACTTGGAACACGAGGCAACCACCTGGGCCCACAACAGTCCATTGTGTGGGGAGAGTGGGCCACCTGGGACTGGGCGGGACAGCAGCCTTCCCGTTGTCTCCCCTGTCTGCTGCAGGGGCTGCTCCTCCTCCCGCTGTCCCCTGCAGTCCCCGACAACCCTGCAGGGCATGACACATGCAGGACAAAGCGGCACTGCCAGGGCCCCTTGACCACCCTGGGATCGACTCGAGGGGCAGCAGCCCTACCCCTGCTGGATTCCCCGAGGGTGCCGCACCCGAACCGCCCCCGTCACTTCGACGCACAGGACCGTGACCAATGCTGGGCTCAACACTGGCAGCAGCCCCACAAAACGGGCCCCGCTCAGCCTGTGTGTTTGGCAGCAGCAAGAGGTTTAGGGAGGAGAGGCTCTCCCCTGCACTCAGCGGCCTCTTCCTTTTACAACTCAGACAGCAGAGGCCTCCCCAAGCTGGGCCTCTGCCACCTGACCAGGAACGACCCACGCGGAGGGACAGCTCTACGCCCCTATTCAGCAGGAAGAAGCTACAGAAGATGAGACCGTCCTCCTTCAACAACCTTAACCACGCAAGGCTCCGCCCTGGTCAGGGGCACACGAGGAGGGAGGGGAAGGCTAGCTGAGCGCCAAGCAGGAGCTGGCACGCCACACCGCCCCCCAACCTGTGATACGGGGGACATCCCTCAGGCGCTCTGACTGCCCTCAAGCTGAGGAAAGGAAAAAACAGATTCTCCACAGATGGAGATCAAAACCCGGCAAGACCGGAGTCTCCCTCGGTTTGTAAAAGTCCTCCTGATTCTGCAGGAAGAGGCCTGCTTAACGAGAGCCTAGCGACCTGCCAGAGGCCCGGATCTCCGTTTCCTGAAGCCCTGACATCTCCCTCCCCTCCACGACACTGAGGGAGGCTGAGGCCGAAGGAAATGTCCGTAGGACAGAGTTTCTTTTCAAACGTGCAGTCCCTGGGATGGACCTGTGAGAGGAGGAAGGTAACATTCCTCCAGGAAGCTCTGCACCATCTTTCAACTCATGCCTTCCTAGCAGGAAAAACCACCTTCCCTTCACAAGAGCAAAGCCAACTGTATCCTCAATGTCCTCTGCCCTCCTGCCACATTCTTGCAAAACCTCCCTTTTGCTTGACCTCCTCCAATGCCATCCCAGAAAGTCAGCCTCCTGTCACGACCCCAGCAAGCAGCCCTTTCTACCCAAGGGTCGTATCCCTGTTCTTTAATAAAAACTGCCTCCTGCCAGCAGAGCCGTCTCAAGACTTCTTTCTTGACCATCGGCCTTGAATGCTAACCTCTTTCCTACATCAGTCCTGTCTCCTGTAGGGCTCCTGTGGAAACAACCCTGCAACACGAACCCATTTCTGTCAACCCTTCCGACTCCATCCACCTCACCCACTGCACATTCTGTGTCCTCCGAGGACTGGACCCTTCTGTGATTCTTGCACTCAAACCCTCACATGGCCCCTCTTTCGGTCCTCGACGTGGTTGACGTTGCCCTTCTGAAACTCCCCAGCCTCCCATCCTCATTTTCTTTGTCTCGCAGGTTTATCTGGTCCATAGGTTCTCATCACCAACACGCTACAACCGGTTTCTGCTCCTGAGTAGAGGACTCCATTCCTTTCCTTTCTCATCAAGCTCAAATCTTAACTCTCAGATGTTTGTCTCACAACTTTCAAAATTCTTCTTTCCCCTAATGCCTCTCTACCAGTTTCTCTTCTTCCTTTTTCAAGCCGCCCTCCATCCCTCCCTCCCTCCCTCCCTCCCTTCCTTCCCTACATGATCTTTTAATTCTTTGTATTCTTTCCTCCCTCCCCCTCTTTCATTTTCTCCTTCTGTTCTGTTAGTACCCACAAAGCACTCCAGTACTTTTTCACCAAGTGTTCCGGGACTCACTCTTTGTGTACAAGACCCAGGAGCTCATGGCAATTCGTTCCCTATTATAAAGGATGAAGGGAGACCCACACGGGGGCAGCTCAAAGGTCTGCTTCTCTGCAAGTCAACGGGAAGCTTCAGGGTCATGAACCCTGGCCTTCCACACTAGAGCTAGACACGGGCTACGCTAAGCATTCCCCACAATCCCCTGTCATCCAAGACCCTGAGCATACGGGCTGTCCCACCAGAGACCTGAAGAGTTTCATTTCTCAGCTGAAATGGGCCTCGAGCCAAGCTGCCGCCCGAGTGTCTGGAAAAGTCACTGGCTTCAGCACGACTCACGGGTATATAGTCTTTGAAACGGAAACATCAAAAATTTAATCAGCAGTTGACGTGGTATGAGGCTACCATGTAGAAAGATCTATCAATTCCGAAAAGGAACAAGGCACGCGACTACAAGTGGCTTGCAGGGGTAGACGCAGCGACCGTTCCTGAAGGGAGGGGCTAGAACGCGTTCCTTGAGTCAGGGAAAGGGAAAAACTTGAGTGAGCGATCCTGCCACAGCCCCTCGTGCTCTGGCCATTAGCACAAAGTTCACACTGCACAGGAACCCGGGCAATGCTGGAGCACAGCACGGAGAGGTCTCACGTGCCTCACCTCACTCCCGGTGTGCTGTGTCCTGGGAAGACAAGCCTTGTATTCGCTGACAATGTGGAAGAGCCTTCAGCCATGGGTCCCTGGTGCCAGGGACATCAGAGCTCGTTCACCCTCGATCGCAGCACACCCATCTCCCCAGTGTGGGAGAGCCTTTAGTCGGGGCTCTAACCTCGGGAGACACGAGAGAACTCACCCTTCCGGGGAACGGAGAAGTGATACACATGGGGGGAACAACTCCAGGGCAGTGCTCAGCTCTGTACACAGTAAGACCACTGGAGACGCACCTCAGCGATGGAAAGAAGGTGGGGGACCCTTGTTTCAGAGAGCTCTGCTCTTCTTCATGTCCAGGACCTCACACGGGGTAGAAGCCATGTGCTGGGATTGCTGCACAAGAGCTCACAGCAACATACATCTCTTTGAGGCCATGGGCACATTCCCACAGACAGAAACCAACTGAATTTCATCTTCAGGGAAAAGCATTTAGGCCAGCCACACCCTTAGCCAGTATCTGAGGATCCACATTGGCGGCAACCCCGACAAATGCGGTCAACGTGGAAGAGCCATTCAATACAGGTCTCACATTTGGAGACACCAGACAACTCAGAGCAGAGAAACCCGTGTCTGTCATCACTGGGGCCCCACCTGTACCCAGAGCGCCCACCTTGCTCACCGCCACAGAAATCACACAGTACAAACCCTTGTCTCCCGTCACTGAGGCAGAGCCTTCAGCCAGAAGTGGGCCCTTTCCCAACACCAGAGAACTCACACAGGGAGAGCCACTAGCCCGGTATCCTGGTGGGAGAAGCTTCAGGTGGGGCTCAGGCCTGAGGCGCCCGCTACCATCTCAGAGTGTGCTTCATCCCTCACATGGGAGCGAGGTGCAGGCACCCCTGGGACCCCCTGCATCATCGCTGTGGCTGAATGCGAGGACATCCCATATGGGAATCCCATTCCTCACGGAGCCAACACAGGAAGGACCTGGCAGGATTCGCACACAAGAAAATCCTCCCGGTCTGATGAGCAAAGGAATGGGCTCAGCTATCCCTTCTTCCCTAGCCAGCAATGACACCCTCACACCGAGGAATCAGAACCAAGACAACTTACCACTGCGATGCACGTGCACCAGCGAGATGACAGCGGTCACACTCCTGGACGTGCTGCACTACCATCTGCACTGAAGAGACAGAAGCCAGACGCTCTTGATGCTGCCCAGTAGGTCACGTCCCCTGAGCCTCAAAGCACCACCTGTAAAAACAAGGAGAGCATTCAGTCGAGGTCTCAAGACCCGCACGTGGGGAGAGACAGAGTCACCCATGATGGAAGCAGGCCCCTCCGTCCCAGCAGGGAGGGCAGGTTCAAGGAGGCCAAAGCCACAGGGCCCCGCCATCTGTCAAAGTCTTAGCATTGCTGCTGGAAGGCCTTCCCCTAAAGCATGCTTGGCCAATTGCCTGCCAAGAGTTCCATGAGGCTGAAAAGGACGTCTGGTCTTTCCTTGCTAAGACATGCCTCTCATGGGCCCTGGTACTCAACAAGGGAAAAAAAAAAACAAAAAACCAACAACGACTGACTACCTTCCCCTTCCACAACACCCTTCCACTTCAGGGTCGTGACTATGGCAGAGTTCACACTGTGCGCATTTTGCCCTGATAAACGCCAACCCTCCAATAAAGCACAGAGCAGAGTGTCAGGCTTGAGCACCCCAGCGACCTGGCTGGCTGCTGTGGCTCCCTGGGCCTCCCTCCCTCGCTCCCTCCCTGGCTCTAATCCTTTCCAATAAGCATCTGCCTGGGCCCTGGGACTCTGGCTGTCCCCATGTGCCCCGGGCCCTGGGTACAGGCCATGAAAGGCAGTTGAGGGGCTACAGACTCCAGCCGGCCGGCCCTGTGCTCCCCTCAACCCAACCACCGTGGTAACCAACGTGGGCCCAGGTGCCAGATCCAACTGCAGCCCCCGCCTTCCTGCTCAAACACAAGGTCGCTTCCGAAGCAAGGCACATCGGCCCCAAATAACCTGCCCCTTTGCCCCCACCCCACCGGCCTGAATATCCCCTGGGGACAGAAACCCCAGAAGACAACACAACCTCCATTCCAGTCAGCACATTTCACTCATCCTCACGTCTTGCACAGGCTGTCTGATGGGTCCAGAAAAATCCGCCTACGGTATGGCCCACGTGCTGCTGTGATGTTAGGAACCCTTCACCTCCCCAGAGTTTGAAAGGTCACCTGACCCATTTTGGAGGGCTGTCCCAGCGACCACGCCCACTTCTCCTGCCAGCCTGGGACTCTGCCTGCAGAAAAAGAACAAGAAAGAACAAGAGTTGGTGATAATGTGAAGAAATAGGAACCTTGTGTTCTGATGGTGGGGATGAAAACTGGTGCAGCCATTATGGAAAACAATGTGGGGGTTCCTCAAAAATTTAAAAATAGAACTGTCATGGGACGCCTGGGTGGCTCAGTTGGTTAAGCAGCTGCCTTCGGCTCAGGTCATGATCCCAGCGTCCTGGGATCGAGTCCCACATTGGGCTCCTTGCCCTCCGCAGGAGCCTGCTTCTCCCTCTGACTCTGCCTTCCACTCTGTCTGCCTATGCTCGCTCTCGCTCACTCTCTCTCTGACAAATAAATAAATTAAAAAAAAAAAATAGAACTGTCATATGTTCCAGTAATTCCATTACTGGGTATTTACTCAAACAAAATGAAAACATTTGAAAAGATACGTTTATATTGCAGCACTATTTACAGTAGGCAAGATATGGAAGAGCCCGGCAATAGATGAGTGGATAAAATAACGTGGTGTATATATAGATATATATATAGAGAGAGATATAGAGATTATATAGATAGCTAATAGACTAGTACTTGGCCAGAGAAAAGAATGAAATCTTAACATTTGCAACAACACGGATAAATCTAGAGGGTATAATACTAAATGAAATAGGTCAAAGAAAGACAAATATCCTATGATTTCAACCATATGTGAAATTTAAGAAACAAAACAAAGCATAAAAGAGACCCAAAAAAAGAGACTCACAAATATAGAGAACAAACTGGTGATTACCAGAGGGAAGGTGCGTGGAAAGAGGGCATGAGACAATGAGGGTGTGTCATTTAAAAGGAAAAACAAAACTCTATCTGAAGTCAATATTATTGTCTATGTAGAAAATCTCAAGTATCTTATAAAAAAATTCTATTGGAAGTAATGAGGAAATACCAAAACATCATAGGATACAAGGTCAATGTAAAAAAGTCAACTATTTTCCTATATCTGAATAAAGAATTGAATTCCAAATTTTCAAATGAAAAAAATACTCTTTACAATACACCCCTAAAAAGGGTACTCAAGTATAAAATCTAACACAATACATATACACAGGAAGACAAAACTGATGGAAGAAATCAAAGATCTAAATAAATGGAGAGAGAGTTCGTATTCATCAGTAGCAAGACTCAATATGGCTAAGAGGTCAGTTCTTTCCAACTTAATCAATAAATTCAATAAAATCCAAATAAAACCTCACAGTTATTTTGCAGATAATGACAAGAAGATTCTGAAGTTTACACAGAAAGGCAAATATCTAGAAGAGCCAACACACTGGACACCTGGGTGGCTCAGGTCATGATCCCAGAGTCCTGGGATCAAGTCCTGAGTCAAGCTCCTTGCTCAGAGGGGAGCCTGCTTCTCCCTCTGCCCTCTCTGCCTGTGACATCCCCTGTTTGTTCTCTCTCTCTGACAAATAAATAACATCTTTAAAAAAAGTTTAAAAAAAAAATTGAATAGCCAACACAATGTGGAAGAAAAATGAGAATTCACCTCACCTGGTCTTGAGACTTACTATAAAGCTACTAGCCACCAAGACAGTGTGTTAGTGCTGAGAGAGACACACAGATCAACAGAACAGATTACAAGGACCAGGAATAGATCTACCAAAATAAAGTCAAACATTTTTTGACAAAGGCACAAAAGGAATAAAAGGAGAAAAGATAGTCTTTCAACAAATGGTGCTCGAACAACCGAACACTCATGCAAAAGAAATGAAACTAGACACAGACCTTACACAAGTATTAACTAAAAATGAATCAGAGATATAAATATAAAAATACAGGAGAAAAATCTCTAGGACACTGGTTTGGGGGATGGGTTTTTAGATTCAACAGCAAAAGCATATTCCACAGGGAAAAGCATGTGTTGGATATTATTAAAAATAAAGTCTTCTGCTCTGTGAAAGACATTTTTAAGAAAATGAAGGGATAAGGCACAGACAGGGAGAAAATATTTGGAACACAGGTATCTAATAAAGGCTTTGTGTCCAACATCACAAAAGAGCTCTTAATGATTCAATAATAAGAAAAGAAATGACCAAATGACAAATATGCAAAAGATTTGAACAAACTTTTCACCAAAGATATAAGGATAGCAAATAAATACACAAACAGATAGATGCTCCACATCACCTCAGTGGGAATATGCAGACAACATGACACAGGTATTGGAATGGTTACATCAAAAATAATGACAGTGCCAATTTCAGGTCCAGAATCAGAACAACAAGATTCTCATTCATAGTTGGTAGGAACAAAAACTGATACAGCAACTTTGTAGAAATAGTTTGGCAACTTCTTGCGAAGCTAAACATACATACATACATACATACATACATACATAACAAACACAGCAATTTCACATCCTATGTTTTTGAAAACTTGTGTTTTAAAACCTACATGTGAATATTTCTAACACCTTAATCCAAATGGTCCCAAACTGGGAGAATCAAGCATCCATGGGTTAACCAATCTGAAATCATGTATGCAACTCTGAAATCATGTATGTGTATTCTGGAATTGAACTATCAAATAAATGAAATCCTGATGTTAGCTGGATTCTCACTGTTAGTGCAGGAGATTACAGACAAGCAAGGAGAGAAGGTTAGAATGTTGCATCTGGTAATGCTTACAAGAGGAGACAACAGTGTGAATACTTAGCTTACTATAGATAAAGATGGTGACATACTAAAATATTTTTAGACACGTGTATATACATGAGTGAGTATACACAAACACCCTATTCAGTTAGCTGAGTGGGTCTTTGAGCAATGACTTAACAGTCACAACAGACACATCTAGTCCCCCAATCTTGGTTTCTCATACTATGCTCCAATGAATAGAACCAGAACTACTTAGGGGGCAAAAATGGCTAATTCTAGGGCAGGAAAGACAGAAGATGCACCTGGAAAATCTACTGCCACAGAGTAAGGTAGAAATATTCAAACAATAACCGGGTATGTCAATAGACACAGGAAGCGACAGAAGGTGCTTTTTAAAAAATTAATTTACTTGTTTTTGAGAAAGTAGCAAAAGGAGAGAAAGCATAAGCAGCAGGGAGGAGCACAGGGAGAGAGAGAGAATTTCTATTTATTTATTTATTTATTTACTTACTTACTTATTTCACAGGCAGAGATCACAAGTAGGCAGAGAGGCAGGCAGAGAGAGAGGGGGAAGCAGGCTCCCTGCTGAGCTGAGAGGCCGATGTGGGGCTCGATCCCATGACCCCGGGACCACGACCTGAGCCGAAGGCAGAGGTTTTCACCCACTGAGCCACCCAGGCACCCTGAGAGAGAGAATTTCAAGCAGGCCCCACACTCAGCAAAGAGCCCAACCTGGGGATGGATCCCAGGACCCTGAGATCATGACCTGAGCTAAAATCAAGAGTCAGACACTCAACCAACTGAGCCACCCAGGTGCCACTAGAAGATGCTTTTACTAACCAACCTGGAACAACTTGAGCAACAAAAGGAACAAGGTATCATTGTACTATAACCAAAATATAAAATAACTAGCCACGAATTCGTGCTGATATAAATGGATTAGTAAATAGGAGAGAACAGAAAAATCTCCTATGCAGAATTCCTGATAATTTATGTACATAATCATGTAGCTACTCCAACAGGAAGGAGGTATAGTGTAAGTGGTATAGTGTAATTGCCCACTTCCTTCCAAGGAGTACAGTATGAGGACAGAGAAAACAAAGTAATAAGTCATGTCCAGAGCACTAACCCTTGATATGATAAGACCAAAGGACATTTTATCTCTGTGGTCTTCCTCCAAGAAACCCATAACCTCAGTCTAATCATGAAAACAACAGCAGACAATTCCCAGTTGAGGGACATTCTACAAAACACCTAACTGTACTCCTCAAAACTGCCCAGGTTATCAAAAACCAGGGAAGTCTGAGAAATTGTCACAGCCAAGGGGAGCCTAAAGAAATGACTAAGTGAAAGGTGGCATTCTGAAACAGAATACCTGCATGGGGGAGAAAACACCAGGGTCAACTATCAAAAGACAAATCACATCCTATAAAATAAGAGTTTGCAACCCATAAAATGGACAAGCACTGGTATCCCTAATCTATAAAGAGCTAGACACTGAAGAAGAAGAAAAACAAAAAAAGCCACAAACCTAAGAGCAAAATGGGCAAAAGATATGAACAGAGGGTTCACAGAAACGTAAATACACCTTTCAGATACATGAAAAAATACTTAATCTCACTCATAAATAAGAAGCTTGCAGAGATAAACTTCATAAAATACCACGTTTCTCTTTCCACTGCCAAAATTCCAGAAGTTGAAGCACATGTTCTATGGGTGAAGCTGTGGACAAACAAGCATGGATGTGGTGTTGATGGGAGTGACACAAAATGATACCAAAATCCTGAATGATCGAGTTATCAATTCTATGCACCCGTTGACCTGGCAGCACACTTCTAGGAATTTATCAGATAGAAAAAACCTATATGTACAAGGTCATTCACTAGAACATGGTTTGTAATAGCAAAAGGTTTGAAATAGTGCATAACTAATAATAAACAGTTAACTAACTATGGAACGTCCATGCTTGAATTACTGTGCAGTTATAACAAAGAAACAATCCATGTTTGTTTAGATACAGATGTCTTGGATGGGCTTTTAAGAAGTGACAAAAAATCAAAGAAAGAACAGAAAATCATGTATAGACTTGTTACTCAAAGTGTGGCTCCCTGAGCAGCAGAGTCAGCTTCACCTGGGAGCTTTTTAGAAATGCAAAACCCAGGGTCCCCACCAGATCTACTAAATCAGCATCTGCATTTTAACAGGATGCCAGTGGTATACAGCTGCATCTAAGTTCTGAAAGCCCTAAAGATGATGGATTCCCTTCTAAATAACAGTAGGGGGCATACAAGAGTATCCTTTACCTGAAAAAAGCAGCACTGCTAGGACAAACAATACAGACAGACATATCTACAGCAAGAGGACCATAACTCCAGTTTGTCTGGTACTGTCCCAATATAGACAGCTGTACCATCATAACTTTATGGAACCTCTTTCATTCTCAGTGGAAGTGTCTCAGTTGAGATGAAAAATGTCACCCTTCCTTGAGGGAACATCACTTAACCTTTAACCATGTTATTACTAATTCAGAAGTATTTCATTAAAAAGAGAGAGAGAGAAGACCAGTCAGGGAAAAACACAGACTGAAGAAATGCAGTGAGCCAAGGATGGTTGGGCAACAAACCCAAGGAGAGGCAACGTCTGGGGCAAAAGGGAAAGACAACTTTGTGAGGAACAGTAAGGAGATGTATCAGAGTTAAGAAAGGAAAGCTAGCAGGCAAGTGTCAGAGACAACAGAGACTGAGGGTTATGCTGCAGGATGGTCAAGTAAGACTAAAGCCAGAAACTGGATTTGACTACAATTTGGTAGCCTTTTCCAGAGCTCAGGTGAATGTCGAAGAAGCAAGAATGCATTCATGAAGTTGAAATATGAATGAGAAATGCAGAAACCAAAGCCAGAACAGTCGGCTATTCAAGCTAGAGATGTGAACAAACTGACACAAACCCTTAGGGAGAGTCATCTGGAGGACATGTGGTCCCTCCATTCCACCAGATCTTCAAAGTCCTATTCATGGATCAAGCAGGACCATGAGAGGGCTGTCCACTCAGACCTCATTGTTCGGTCCCCTGAAAAGCATCCATACACTTCTAGTACAATGCTGTGTCTATCAGAAATGATTATAGGCAATTTCAGTGTTGTTATTAGAAAAATCAAAGGAAGTTTTACAACTTGCACAACTCTGTGAAATTAAGAGTCCTGCTTCTCATTCTACCAACTGTTCTTTGAATTTGCTTGATATACTTGATACACTTCCCTTCAAGTAATTCTTGCCTATTTCTATCTTTTCGGGTTTTTTTTAAGATTTTATTTATTCATTTGACAGACAGAAATCACAAGTAGGCAGAGAGGCAGGCACAGAGAGAGAGGGAAGCAGGCTCCCTTGCTGAGCAGAGAGCTCAATGTGGAGCTCGATCCCAGGACCCTGGGATCATGACCTGAGCCAAAGGCAGGGGCTTTCACCCACTGAGCCCCCCAGGAGCCCTCTATTTTTTTGTTTTAAAAATATGATTCCTTTCAAATTTTAGAATACTCATTTTGAAACAAAGTGGAAATAAACAAACAAAAAGATCACCTGAGATGTGTTCATTTTCTGCTCTTAGTGGAGGAGGGACAGCTGAGGAAGAAGGAAGGAAGAAGGAAGTTAGAAGAGACTTGGCCTGCCTTGCAGTTCCTGGATTTACCTGCCCACACAGCTCCACATACAAGATACTTACGTCTCCATGTGTGGCTCAGATAGATGTTGAGCTTAGACATGATACTTTTCACTGAGTGAATGTAAACATTTGTTTCTTATTGATTTATTACCAATTTAGGTTCTATGACAGAGAAAAATTAAAAACATGAGAAGATGAGTTTAACATTTACCAGTAGCCTAAAGGAGGAAACACTATGGCTTTTTCAGAACTGATGTGGGAAAAATTAAAAATTAAAAATCTCAAGCCACGCTGTTCATCTGTTTTCCTGTGAACACTATTAATCCCCTGAGGTCAGAAAATCCAAGCAACCTCTGGAAAAAAGAGATGCGGTGTTTAAGGCAAGATAAAAAATAAATGTTTAATGTTTGTTTCTTACAACTTTCAAAAGGTCTTAATAAGAAACTATCTTTGCCTTTATTAACAGTTACAAAATGAGCCGTGGCCTGGGAATTCGCAGACCTGACTTAACCATGGTTCTGCCACCAACAAACTGCATGATCTTGGTCAGTCACCTTCTCAGACTCAAGTTTTTTTTTTTCATTTTTCAAATAAGGCCAAAGCAGATAACCTCGTGCCTGCACTACCATCCTGTACGTCTATAAGGCCAGGAGAGCAGGAACCTCTGCATCTTTCTAGACGCCATCAACAATGGCAAATGGGGAATGGAAAATGAGGGGAGGAGTGGGTATTCAGGGAGGGGTGATGACAGAATTTCCTTCGCTATGGCTGGTGAGCCTTTCATCCTGACCATGCCCTCACAAACTCTCCAAAGGGGTGACATTTCCTGTGTAGCCTGCATGCCCACCCTCTCAGCTCCAGCTCACCTCGCTCTTCTTAAATTTGTCCCAGACCTTCCACCATCACACAGCCTTCGATGCTTTCAGGATACTGTCATGCTTATATGTAACAAATAACAAATGAATACATAATAAATAATAACTGGGGACCTAGGCAATGTTAGAGTCAGGAAAGGGCCTTGGTGGCTAGCTAGTACAGCCTCTTCCCTCTTCCATTGCACAAATGAGTTAACTGAGCAATGAAGGCCCTAGAGAATTGTCAAAGCTCCAGCCGCACGTTATTACATACACAACAAATACAACAGCAGCTAACAAAATGTGAGTTTCAGAAAAATCTTGTCGACTATTCATTCAGGGCTCAGGAAATGCTTCTTGAGACCCTTTGACTTGGAGGGCTCAACCAGAGTCAAATGCGCCATGCTTTTAACGTGCTTCCAAAGGAATGTTAGGTCCCATTTCGGTACGTCCTAGGTGTCTAGCATTGCCATCCCTGAGGCCCAAGTTTTCCCTGAGGAAATTCTGTCATGGGGCCCCAGTTCCTCTGGCGTGGTGTCTGGGGGCTCCCGAGTCAGAGCTCAGATGAGGGACAGCCTCTCCTCGCTACACCTCTTGCTTCTGCCAAACACACAGGCTGAGCGGGGCCCATTTTGTGGGGCCGCTGCCAGTGTTGAGCCCAGCATTGGTCATGGTCCTGTGCGTGGAAGAGACAGGGGCGGTTCCGAGGCAACACCCTCGGGTAATCCAGCAGGGGTAGGGTTGCTGCCCCTCGAGTCGATCCCAGGGTGCTTTCCAAGGACATGAGCCCTGAGTTGGCTGTCTCTGGAAAGGAGTGTTCTTTTGAAGAGGAAAAGTCAGTTTCAAGAACCCACCTTTGTGCATGTTCCCGTCTAACTCTGGTGGCCTTTCCAAATATGTCACTTAACTAAGCTAGACAACTTGAGGTCACCCTCAGAAACATGGCCACATTAGCTCGTGGGTGGGCAGTCCCCTTGCTCCTTATTCTGCGGGCATAACACCGGGACCCCATGGGCTCAAGGTTCATTCAGCAACTGGACCATGCGATTGATTCCTCCACGATTGTGGAACTCAACGAGCACCTTGACCAGCTGGATGGGGCTGGGATGAGGAATTCTTTCCCTCAAAGCCAGAGAACACGCACCACTCCACAGAGTTCTCTGGGGACTTATGGGGACAATGAAGGACCTCGCTCTCCACCTGGAGTGGAGGGTGCACTTGGGGTGCCCTTATCTCCTGGACAAGTTTTCTCCCACTCACCGGCGATTCCTACTAACGAGGATCTCCCAGCGGGACCTCCAGTCAAAAGGGTTTCTTGCAATGGTTTCTTCCCTCCCAGTCCCAGTGATCCAAGAAGCCACCCCTATTCAGGTACACTGGAAAACAAAGGCTTTAGCTAAGCATCCAATTGCCCTCATGGGAAAATTCATACAGGGATAACCCCTGACTGTAAGGACCTGGCATCAGCTCCAGAGTGTCCCAGAGAACAAAGGCCACCAAACCATGACAGCAGGCCCATGATATTACCAAGTACCACCTTCCACTTCCAGATATGCCTGAACTAACACCCGAAACCAGCACAACTGGAAACCCAGTGATCCTTAGGCCTGGACCCGACTGCTCTACGCCCATGGCTCCTAACTCTGGAAAGGTTCTGAAGTCCACCACACTGCAGAGGCCCCTACGAAAACGTGGAGGACAGGTGCTTTAGCAACGGCAACAGTTTCAGGGAAAGGCGGTAAGAAGAACCAGGAGTGCTGTCATCAGTCGAACTCGGACTGCTGAGGCCAAAGCCTGTCAGCAAACATGTCTGCCCCCAAAGCAGAGATCCTAGTGCCCACCTGTTGGTTCTCATTGGCAACAAATCATACAAGAATTTATCCGGACTCTGACAGGCCTTCCTCATCCTTGTCGCCCATGAAGCAATTGACAGAAAAAGCTCTTCTTCCCAAGCCAGAACCCGCCAACCCGATATGGGCCTGAAATGCTTGCACGTTCCTCCCAACCCAAGGAGCCCTTGAAAGCCTGACTGCGGTTTAAGGAGACTGGGGATTCGATAAGGGCCCCTAGCTGGGACGCAATGGCCATGAAGCTCTAACCTGGGCCCATGGCTTCCCCAAGCTCCAGAGGCTGCCAGACATTTGGCCTGGGCCAAATGCATGGGCGCATCATGAAAACCATCACCGACCCAGCCCACCTTCCCCATTTTAAGCAATGGTGCACGGGTGCTCTGTTCCACTGACGTGGCCACCTGGCATCCATCGTTGCCCCTCTTTGGGAATGGAGGATGTCGTGGGGCATGGGGAAGTCCTTACTGAGTACACAGTCAAGGCCCACCGTGTCACCCCAAACAGGATTTCTCAGTGAAATACGGGAATGAACCCAACGCATAAAGCAGTTCTACAGAACACAAAGGCTTCAGAGGTGGTAACTGCTGCACAAGGTGGAGCCTGTGCCCATCGAAAGACACAATGCTATGCATACATTCCCCATGATCTCAAAGAGAACTCTGGGTTTCTACCAGACACCACTGCTCAAATCCCCACTTCCAAGGATTCCTCTCCTTAAGGACTGGCTCAACTCCTGGCCTGGGGAAGGGTTCTCACCCACTATCAGAGGACTCTTCATGGGGATTCTCCTTCTCTTTCTTCTTCTAACCCCGCTGTGTTGTTTCCCACCCCATGCCCGGTCTCTGCAGGTGGTGCCAGAAACCCTTCACTGCAGTAACTTCCAGATGACAAATGGTCCTTTCCGCTCAGGAAGATCCAGTCACAAGTTCTCCCCTGCACTCAGCGACCTCTTCCTTTTATGACTCTGACAGAAGAGGCCTCCCCCAGCTGGGCCTCCCCCACCTGACCAGCAATGACCCACAGGGAGGGACAGCTCTATGCCCCTATTCAGCAGGAAGAAGCTACAGAAGATGAGACTGTCTTCCTTCAACAACCTTAACCACACAAAGCTCTGCACTGGTCAGGGGCACACGAGGAGGGAGGAGAAGGCTAGCTGAGCACCAAACAGGCACTGGCACGCCACACTGCCCCCCAACCTGAGATACGGGGGACATCCCTCAGGCACTCTGACTGCTCTCAAGCTGAGGAAAGGAAAAAACAGATTCTCCACAGATGGAGATCAAAACCCGGCAAGACCGGAGTCTCCCTCGGTTTTGAAAAGTCCTCGTGATTCTGCAGGAAGAGGCCTGCTTAACGAGAGCCTAGCGACCTGCCAGAGGCCCGGATCTGCCATTTCCTGAAGCCCTGACATCTCCCTCCCCTCCATGACACTGAGGGAGCCTGAGGCCAAAGGAAATGTCCGTAGGACAGCTTCTTTTCAAACCTGCAGTCCCTTGGGAAGGACCTGTGAGAGAAGGAAAGTAACATTCCTCCAGGAAGCTCCGCGCCATCTTTCAATTCATGCCTTCCTAGCAGGAAAAACCACCTTCCCTTCACAAAAGCAAAGCCTCCCGTATCCTGGGTGTCCTCTGTCCTCCTGCCACGTTCTTGCAAAACCTCCCTTTTGCCTGACCTCCCCCAATCCTATCCCAGAGAGTCAGCCTCCCGTCACGACCCTAGCAAGCAACCCTTTCTACCCAAGGGTCATATCCCTGTGCTTTAATAAAATCACCTCCTGCCAGCAAAGCCATCTCAAGTGCACCCTCAATGTATGTTCAAGAAAACCTTAACCTATCGACGTATGTATATCGCGCAAGGATGAATGGCCACAAAATTCAACACATGGTTTGTGATCTACCTCTCATGTGTCCTTAATTCTACTAATATTGTCCTTACAAAATGCAAAGGATTTACAAATTAATTACATGGTTAGAAATATTTCTATTTACTTCACATATCGGAGAATGACAGAGCTAGAGAGAGTGCAAAACAGTCAGGGTCGCTCAGCAAGGAAGATGGAGAAGGGTGCTCAATACAGGGCTTGATATCCAGCATTCAGGTATCCTACCTCAGCCAAGGGCAGATGCTTACCCAACTGTGCCAACCGGGGGCTGGCAAATTAATTTCATCTTTTACAAAGAAGCTCTTCTGGAAGACCTGTTGGGATCAGGGCAGGAAAACCTCGACAGTTCAGCATCAGGCAGTGAGGGCTTCCTCCCTGACTATGAGAACATGGGAGCCCAGGGCTTTTCTCCACCACCAAGAACAGCTATGTATCTCTGGGCCTGAGAGGGTGTATGACCACAGCAGATGTGGAAATACTCCCCGATTCGGTAGATTTTAGAACAGAAGGGGGTTCTAACGGTCCCTTCCATAAACACAAAGACTGTCCAGGAATGCCTCCGTGGTTCTTTCAGTTAAGGGACCAACTTTTGGCTTTGGCTCCAGTAATGACGTCAGGGTTATGGGATTGAGCCCGTGTCAGGCTATGGAAGGCATGTGGAGCCTGTTGAAGTGTCTCTCTCATCCTCTGCAACTCCCACTCCGCCCACAAAAAGAAACATAGAGATAGAGAGAAAGAGAGAGAGAACACATGTGCGGAAGTCCACTCAGACATCCATTTGTAAAGAGGCCCGGGATTCTTTGCTCTAGATGTATGGCCCAATGAAGCAAGTGTGGGCAGATAGTTGATCGTCGAGAGAATGTCTATTCAAGGTCAGGTTGCAATAACTCAGGATTCTGCTACCAGAGGCAACCTGGAGCTCAGAAGTATTTTGTGGGGCAGGGACTTGCAGAACCTTCTCCACATGTGCAACTAAGTCATCTTCCACAAGCAGCCAACTCTAAACATTCTGGTTCAGGGTACCTCTCCAAGTTAATCGACAAGGGGTATTTTTCCCTCCAGAAGAAAGACAGAAGCTGGCAAAAAAGATACCCCAGTCAAGGCCTAAACCTCAACCCTGGCAGGAGGTTCAGAACCATGACAACTTACAACTGTGATATACATCCACCAGGGAGATGACAGAGGTCACATTCCTGTATATTTTGCACTTGAATCTGCACTGAAGAGACAGAGGCCAGACGTGTTGGATGCTGCCAACGAGGTCCAGTCACCTTAGTTTCGAAGCACCACCTGTAAAAACAGGGAGAGCTTTTAGTTGAGGTCTCAGAAACCGCACTTGGGAAGACACAATGTCACACAAAACTGAAAGCATGCCCCTCCCTTCCAGCAGAGAGCACAAACTCAAAGAGGCCAAAACCACAGAATCCCGAAATTTAAAGATTTAGCATTGCTGCTGGCAGACCTTCAAATGATACATGCACGGTCAGCTGGCTACTGGGAGTTCCACGATATCTTTGCCAGACCCAAGCAGGAGGATGTGGGCCAGGAAATGGCCCAGAGGTCAATCACCATGTGCAACTAGTGACAGGAGTCTAAATAAAGTTTCTGCTGCTCCCATAAACCAAACAGAAGATCTGCATAAACCCTATTTCAACTGCATTTTGCATGACCGTCCTAGGGTTGCTTACTTCTCCTTGAATCTTCATTCACCTTTGACATGCATTCTCATTCCTCTACCCTGTAACTTCAATGACACGGAACTCCCATTGGAGATATGCATATACTCTACCTCCTCAATGTCTTTTCTACTCTATGTGAGTGACTCTGTTAGTCTTGCTTTCTTTCTTTCCTCACAACTCTATTTGGCTGAAATGAGCCTCTGGTCTTCCTTTCTAAGACATGCCTCTCATGGACCCTGGAACTCAAAAAAAGAAATAAGAAACCAACAACTAATGACCACACAATATGAATGTAACCTATACCTTGGAGATCGAAGTTGCTTCACTCCTAACCAGAGACTATGCTACTGACCTTAAGGGCAAGCCCTTCAACAACCAGCTTCTAGAGGATTCTGGGATGATTTTGGGTATAGTTCTGATAGGATTTTCCCAATCTGAAAACACTGCCACCCTACAAAGAGGTCCCCAAACCTGATTATCAACTAAACAGATTCAGAGCTTCATGGGACCCATTGTGAGGCACATAAACGCCTGGCGGTGGTGGCAGCGGGTGCCAGTCCACATGGGTGATGGCTTTCAGTTTAACAGATTTGGGACGGTTTCTTAGATGCAAGGAGGCAGCCGCAAGCACACTTGGTTTCTTAACATCTATTCTAAGCCTGGCAGGCATAGTGATGGACTGTTCCATACAGATTTTGAAACCCTGCTGTGCTGGAACTTCTCATGAGGAATCTCTAGAGTGAACTTTCAGTAGTGTGTCCAGGCCAAAGCGAAGCGCAATACTCCCATCAGACTTGACTGCAATACCTGTCAACTTGGGTGGATTCCTCTTCTTGAGGTCCCCCAAATATCCTGAGGTTCCTATACCTGCCAACAGGTAACATTCCCTACTCATCTGGCAAGGCTCCTAAGCATCAAGGTGTGAAGCCGCTATTGACAAGGGGCTCCACAAAGTCACCCTTAATTCCTGAAAATTGTCTGGTCATTATCTGAGTCTATACACATAACTGTCAAATTGGACATTTCACTCAATCCCTTGGTAAAATAACCAATGTTTCTAGCGGTGTCCTGTTACAGGAAAAAGGCGCTTGTGCTGAACTTGTGCTAATAATCCTAAGTACCTTGGAAGAAAGAATTCTCCCTGAGAATTTCTGAATGATGGAGGGTTCAGGAAGGGAGAGAAGTTAAATTTTCCCATTTGTTCACACAGAAATACTTCATCACATTTCTGTAGATCATGGGTATTTTCAGATAAAGTTTCTCTAAATCTGGAAGAAGAAATACTAAAGAACCAGCAACATTTCAAACAAGAGTCACAAAGGTAGGCTCATGTTCCTCAACTCACTCAGTTCCCCTTTACTAATTCTTGATTGGCTTGAATGCAGCTTTTCCATGAGTTCTGCAAACCTGTAACCAGTTGAGTTTGAGAATTTTCACGATCAGACACTAAGACCCCACAAGACACATCACCGTGTATAGTCACAGGCATTTAATGGAAAAGTAGGGATAAAAGGCCTGTGGACACACACTTAATGAGATATATTTTCACCTAACATAGAAGGCAAGACATCAAAATGGAAGCAGAGAGGCCACAAGACCTGCATCCTCGTTGCCAGGGCATGGCGTGTCCATGAGTTTCTGTATCTCCAAGACAAATACGCTCATGTCTTCTGAGCTAAGGTTTCTGCTTCTAGAATTTTCTCCCAAGGAGAAAATCAGAGAGGTTGTAAAGGATTTGCAACAGCGTTTACGGAGGTTTTCTGGATAATGGCGAAGCCCTGCAGCTCACCGCCTTGCCCAAGGCCCACAAACCTGTTCAGTGCCCCCTTTGCATCCACCATGGTCAGGCAGGTCTAGCCCCTTCTCCCCCTGTTGCACAGCACACCCTCTCCTGGTGTCCACCAGGTCGCTCAGCCTCTGTGTTCCATGTCCTCAATGGATCTCTTTGGAAGAAGGTAACCTGCATAGTGGTGGAAAGAGCAAATATACTCCTTCCCACCCTTTCTCCTTCCTTGCACCCAACCAAGGTTTCTGCAGAGACATGCAGATGGGGTTCTTCTTTTGTGGTGCCTCCAAGAATCCCCTTGCACAAAACCTGAGCCTTAGCACATAGCAGGCTATTTTGGTCTCTACCCCACCGCCCACCTCAGCCACGGGGCAGCATTCCACCTGCCAGCCACCTCAGAAAGAACTAGTTAGCTGCTCTCTGTCCAACGCCCAGGTGCTGACCTAGACATTTGAAACTCCTTTCAAATGAGGAGGAGGAGGAGGAGACACACCCATGGCACCCAGGTGCCTGAGTGCACGCCACATCACACCATCTACTTCAGGGTTGTGGTGATGGCAGACTTCCCACTGTGTGCTTTTTGCCCTGAGACATGCCAACCCTCCAATGCAACAGAGAGCACAGAGCCAGGCTTCAGCCCCCCAGTGACCTGGCTGGCTGCCGTGGCTGCATGAGCCTGCCTGCCTCCCTCCCTCCCTGGCTCCAGTCCTTTCCTATGAGCATCTTCCTGGGCCCTGGGACTCTGGCTCTGCTCCAGTGCCCCAAGCCCTGGGTGCAGGCTGTCAACAGGCAGTTGAGGAACCACAGACTCTGGCTGCAGGCCCTGTGCTCCCCTCAACCCAACCACCGTGGTAACCAACGTGGGCCCAGGTGCCAGATCAGACTGCAGCCCCCAGCCTTCCTACTCAAACACAGGGGGCTCTTCGGAAGCATGGCATGTCAGCCCCAAATACCTGCTCCCTAACCCCCTTCCCACCAGCTGAATAACCCCTAGAGACAGATGTACAGAGAAGCCAACATAATCTACACTCCAGGCACTGCATTTCACTCAGCCTCTCATGGTACGCAGGTGGGTCAGAGAAGGATTCAGCATAACAGCACAAATAACGCTTGAGTAGTGAGCAAATGTGTTTCTCCCAGGGCGGCAACATTTCCAGATAGGCCTGGTTGTCAGTCTACCTGTGATCCAGTAAGAGCCCTGCTCTGACACTGATGAGCAAGCCATAGACCAAGAGTACCTCTGCCGGTAAATGGGCCCAAATGTATCCTGGATCCTTTCATTTTGTTTTGATTTTGCTCCAAAGTCCAGGGAGATAGCTCTGGGACATGGATGGGGCTCTCCGTTCAAGAGCAAAGGTGGTAAATGAGCCATATGTTCCCCTCAACACCACTCCTGGGACAGGCCAAGTCAAGCTACCACCCGTGTGCTACCTTGTGGCCTCAGCAGGGCCAAAGCACAGTCTGATCCCTGGATGTGGAGAGAACAGGGATGCAGTCTCTGAGCCACACATTCTGAAGCCAGAGCTCTAAGGGAACTATGCATGTGGGCTGGTGGTAGCACAGAAACTGGCAGGCACCACGCTGCCCTGAGAGCCACGCAGGAGCCTGGCAGCCTCAGATTGGGGGTCCAGTGCCTGCTCTGCACTCCAGATTGCCCCTGCTCTGTCCTGACTCAGACCTAAGCTGGAACCCTTGTGGTTCCTCCAAGTTCAGGTGGGATAAAAAGGGCCTATAGTAGTTGGGGTGCTCCTGGGAAGGGAACCCCGAGGCAGATCCCGGGATGAGGCTGGATGGCATATCAGGGGCTCACTGAGATGGGAACCCACAGCAGATTGCTGTGGGAACAGGGAGCCCAGTGTCTGTGGAAGGTGTCCACATCACTGCCTCAACAGCTGTGTCCCTGGCAAATGACTGAATCTGTCTGTGCCCCATGTCTTCTGTAGAACTGGACCTCACAGCACTTTGTCCCCCAGAATTTGGTTAAGGATAAACCAAGACAATGAAAAATAAGCACCTCACTAGGGCTTGGAACAGAAGCACCATCCAGGAAGACATATCTCCCTAGGATTGCTTGGTAGGAAACCTGTTTTGGAATCCCTGGCTCAGCTGTTCATGTGGTCTTGAACATCAGAGAAAAAGCACCTGGCTTCAGGGAGCCTCCCTCCAACATGGTGACTCAGAGCCACCCAGATCCAGTTACACAGCCTCATGCCTATCTGGTAAATATCGGGCTATGTAGACGCACTACCCTGCAAGCCCTGCCCCAGAAAGCCTTGGGCCCAGCTGTCTTCCTACATCACCAGGACAATGGACCTGGGCCTCTGGCCTTACCTCGCTTCTCAGTGGTGATGATGGTGGCCTCTAGGGGCTCCCCAGCCCTGCCTCATCTTGATCATCAGCCTGAAGATGTATGCTGACTCTGGGTCCAGCTCGGTGGCCATGAATTGTCTCACCATAGCACCCATCTCCACTGTGGTGAACGTGCAGGAGTTGCTGTTGGCCAGGCAGTAGGCAATCTGATACCCTATGGGTGGGACAGGAGGGCCACGCATCAGTCTCATCACCCCGCTCGGACCCCAACTTTCTGCCACCACCACTCTGCCATGTTTCCACCAGTCCTTCATCCTCTGCCAGCATCTGAGAGGAATGACACAGCCGCAGTGGCAGATGGAGCCTCTGAGTGCTGGGCCCCCATGACTCTCCCTTCATCCATCCCACCACCAAGATATGGAAACAGTTTCATCTCTAGTGATTCAATTCTTAAATAAAACACCAGTACTCACCGTATCAGCCATTTAAAACCTCCCAAAAAACCATGTTTCAGAACCAGATGTCTTTTATGGTAAATTCTACCATTCAGGGAAGGATTCATACCAGTCCTTTGCCCGCTTTTCCAAAAAACAGAAGAGAAAGCTTCTAAAGCCACTTGCTGAGGCCAACATTACCCTGATACAAAAATAAACGAGGACACCCCAAGAAAAGAATCTTATAGTCCAATATCCCTGATAACTATAGATGTAAAAATGTCCAACAAAATACTAAAAACCCATGTTCACCAATATGCTGAGATGATCATATACTATGATCAAGTGGGATCTTGCAGGAATGCAACGATGGTTTACAGGAGCACATCGATCAAAGTGATATAGGACATTAACAAAATAAAGAATAAAAATGATGTGATCATCTTGAGAAGCAGGGAAGCATTTGACAAACTTTAATATCCATTTGCAATCAAAATTCTCAACAGAGCACGTAGACCAGGAACATACCTCAACACCAAAAAGGCCATATATGGGCCACCTGGGTGGCTCAGTGAGTTAAAGCCTCTGCCTTAAGCTCAGGTCATTATCCCAGGGTCCTGGGATCAAGCCCTGCATCGGGCTCTCTGCCCCTCTCTGCCTCTCTGCCTACTAGTGATCTCTCTCTCTCTCAAATAAATAAAATCTTTTTTTTAAAAGACCTTATGCAACAACCACACAGATTACGTCACATCCCATACTGAAAAGTTTTAGCTGTTTCTATTTCCTCTAAGATCGCCAAAGTTAGGAACACTGTCACTTTTTCCTTGCCACTTTTACTGAACACAATATTAAAAATCCAAGGCAGAACAATTATGCAAGAAGATAATCAGAAGGCATCAAAACTGGAAATAAAAAAGTAAAATGGTCACTATTTGCAGATGATACAGAATATAAGGAAAACCTCAAAGAAGCCAATGAAAGCTTGTTCAAACTATGACTAAATTCAGTAAAGGGACAGGATACAATATTACTACCCCAAAACCTACTGCATTTCTATACACTAATAATGAATCATCAGAAAATAAATTAGGAAGATCATACCACCTTAAGTTGCATCAAAAAGAATAAAATACCCAGGAATACACTTCACCAAGAGGTAAAATCTTGTATAATTGAAAACTACAAGACAGTAAGGAAAGAAACTGAAGGCAACACACATAAACCGAAAGATATCACATATTCATGGGTGAAAAGAATTAATAGTGGTAAAATGTCCATACTTCCCTAAACCATCTACTTTGTCATTACTATCAAAATTCCAAGGACATTTTTCACAGAAAGAGAACAGAAGGATCTAAAAATTTGTATGATGCCACAAAAGACTCTGAATACCAGAGCAATCTATAGAAAGAAGAACCACACTAAAGGCACTGCGCTTGCACTTTTCAGACTAATGACAAAGCTTGAGAATCAAAACAATCTAACATTGTCATAAAAACAGACACACACATCACCAGAAGACAGGAGAGAGCCCAGAAGTGAAACACACATCTATGGTCCGGGACCTTTATGACAAAGGAGCCAAGAATAAACAAGGGGGAAAAAACAGTCTCTGTCATCAATGGTGCTGGGAACACTGGAGAGCCACATGCAAAAGAACAAAACTGCACCATTTTCGTACACCAGACACAAAATTTAACTCAAAATGTGTCAAATACTTGGATATAAGTCCTGGAACTATAAAACTTGTAGCAGAAAACACAGGATTTGGAAAGGCCCTTGACACAGGTCTTGGTAGTGGTGCTTTTAAGCTGATACCAAAGTAAAAACAAACAAAGAAGCAAAGTGTGGGCCTACATCAAACTATAAAACGTCCAAACAACAAAGGAAACCATCAACAAAATAAAACGGTAACCTAAGGTAAAACATTTGTAAATTATATATCCAGTAAGGGGTTAATGTTTAAAATATAAAGAACTCATGCAACTCAACAGCAAAACAAAACAAAACACACAAAAACACCAAAAACTCCACAAGTAATCTAATGTAACAGCATCAGATCCAAATGGACATTTTCCTGAAGAAGAAATACAGATGGTCTACACGAACACGAAAAGATGCTTAATATCATTAATCATCAGGGAAATGCAAATCAAGCCAGAATGAGGCACCACTTCACACCTGTCAGAAGGGCCATTACCAAAAACACAAGAAATAGCAAGTTTTGGTGAAGATGTGGAGTAGAGGAAAACTCTAGTGCACCATTACTAGGAGTATAAAAGGGTGCAGCCACTATGGAAAACAGTACAGAAGTTCCTCCAAAAAATGAGAAACAGAACAACCAAAGGACCCAGCAATTCCATTTCTGAGTATTTATCTGAAGGAAATGAAAACACTAACTCACAAAGGTATATTCACCCCTGTGTACACTGCAGGAAAAGAACAACAGTGAAAATAAAGAAACAACCTAAATGCCATCAGTGGATGAATGAATAAGGAAACTGTGGTCCGTAAACAGTGGAATTCTACTCAGCCATAAAAAAGGATGAAATCTTTCGATTTACAACATGGTGGCCCTTGAAGGCATGATGCTAAGTAATACAGGCCAGACAGAAAGACAAATACTAGAAATCACATGTAGAACCTTAAACAAAACAAAAACAAAAATATAAGTTCACAGACAGAACAGATGGAGGGTGGCAGAAGTTTGGGGTTGGAGGTGGGAGAAATGGGTGAAGGGGTCAAAAGGAAAAAGAAAACAAGCCAAAATATAGCATCTTTTTTTTTCAGTTAAGTAATCTGTACCCCCAACATGGCTTAAACTCATAACCTGGAGATCAAGAGTCAGACACTCCACCGACCCAGGAAGCCAGGGTCCTGGAATTGTAGCATCTTCCGATACTCAATGTATGGAGAAAGGGGAAACTAATTTAATCTACGGTATTTTGAAGGCTACGTATTTTTTGGTAAATGTAAAAAGTAAAGAACACATTCTTCATGGTCACACACTCAGGACAATATCTAGTTCTAACATTTATCATGACACTGAGCAAGTAACTTACCTTTTTAATTTAATTATTTATTTGAGAGTCAGGGGGGACATAAACAGGGGGAGACATAAGCAGGGGGAGGGACAGAGGGAGAAGATGACTCCCCACTGAGCAGGGAGCCTGACCTGGGGTTCGATCCCAGGAACCTGGGATTATGTTCTGAGCCAAAGGCAGAAGCTTCAATGACTGAACCACCCCAATGCCCCTACTTAACCTCTTTTCTGCCTGTTTGCCCACCTCGGAGTATATTATGAATATTTGCTTTTAGAATCGCTTCTATTTAAATTTAAAAATAGTTTTTAGAATTGAGTGAAATGGAGATCACTTAGAATAGTACCTATGAGAGTAAGCCCTCAAAAAATGTTGTAAAAAATCTTATTCTGGGGGTACCTGGGTGGCACAGTCAGGCAGCTGACTCTTGATTTTGGCTCAAATCAAGAACCCAAGCTCCTGGGAGAGAGCCCTGCACCAGGCTCCACACTCAGCGGGGATGCTGCTGGAGGATACCCTCTCTCCCTCTGACCCTCCCTTCTCTAGCATATGCTTGTGCACTCTCTTTCTCTCTCTACAATAAATACATATGTCTTTAAAAATCTTATCCTGAACATTTGGTGGTTGCGCAATCATTTTCATAATTGGGCAGTATCTCCTAGTTTATAAAGCACTTTTATACACATTCTCGTATTGGAGTCAGGATATGGTCATTGGAGAAGAATTTATTGTGTTTATTTACAGAGGAAAAAAAAAGAAAACCAGACTTAGAGCAGGGGTGTGCTTTGTTCATGGCTGCAGAACTAACAGATGATCTTCTTATTTTCAGCCCAATGGAGTAGAACAAGAAAAAATCCAAACACTGTAACAAGAGCCAATGAAGGGCACTACAACTGATAATGGAATTAACGCAGTAAAATTATCCAACATTTATAAATATTTACCGCCCCGGCATGGAGCAACTAAATATGTAGAGCATATATGAACAAACCTAAGAGAAGCAATCAGCACCAATACCATAGGGAACTTTAATACCTCACACTTCTCTCAATGATCCCCCATCCAGATAGAAGATCACAACGGAAACATCAGCCTCAGACAACCCCTTACTTGGATGGACTTGACAGATACACACAGAACCCTCCATCCAAAAGCAGCAAAAGGAATATACTCCTCTCAAGTGCCCCTAGAACGTTCTCCACCTTAGGTCATATGTAAGGCCACAAGACAAGTCAATAAATTCCAGAAGCCTAGAATTTTCCCAAATGAGGACTGAAATCAAATCAACCATCTTTTCCAACCACAGTGGTATAGAACTAGAAATCAATTACAAGAAGAAAACTGGAAATTCATAAACACAGAGACTAAACAACATGCTACTTACTGAACAACCAATTGGGTTCATGGACAAACCAAAATAGGAACACAGAAATACTTTGAGGTAAATGAAAAAATAATACAATGAAACAAAGTTCACAGAATGCAGTAAAACAGGTTCTAAAATGGGGCACCCGATTAGTCGATTAGTCTAGTCGATTAGTCAGTGGAGCTCTGTGACTCCTGATCTTGTGGTTTTGACTTTCAACCCCACACTGGGCATAGAGCTCACTTTATGTTTTTAAAGATGCCATTTATTTATTTGACACAGAGCTGGGGAGAGAGACAAACAGACAGACTGAGCAAAGTGGAAGGAGCAGCAGGCAGTAGAAGAGAGAGAAAGGGGCTCCCCGTGCTGACAAGGGACCTCATGCAGGGCTCAATTCCAGGACCCTAAATTCATGACTTGAGCCAAAGGCCAACACCTAACAGACCAAGCCACACAGGCAGCCCTTAGAGCCAACTTTAAAAAAAAAAAAAAGTTGTTCTAAGAAGGAAGTTTATAGTGATACAGGCCTAACTCAAGAAACAAGAAACATCTCAAATAAGCAACCTAACTTGATACCTCAAGGAAACAGAAAAGAACAAATAAAGTCCAAAGTTAGTAGAAGGAACACATCAGAACTTAAATAAATGAAATAAAAACTAAAAAAACAAAAGAAAGATATATATTAAAAAAAAAAAACACCAACAAGAATAACAGATCAACAAAGAGCTGGTTCTTTGAAAAGAACAAAGCTGACAGAGTCTCAGCCAGATTCAAAGAAAGAGGACTCATCATCAGAAATGAGAGAGATGTTCCCTGAAACCATTGATATGCAAAGGCTCTTAAGAATGTACTATGAACAATTACACCCCAACAAGCTGGATAATCCAAAAGAAAAGGACACATTTCCAGAAACATACAACCTACTAAGATTGAATTCTAAAGAAACAGACATCTGACTGTTCAGCTGTCTACTAATGACCAGTAGAGAGATTAAATAAGAAATCAAAAACTTCCAACAAGCAAAAGTCCAGGACCCCATGGTTTCACCTGTGAATTCTACGAATCATCCACAGAAAAAAATGAATACCAATCCTTCTCCAACTCTGCCAGAAAAACAAGAGGAAGAAACGCTCCCCACCTCATTTTATGAGGCCAGCACGGCCCTTATCGAGACCTCCCAAGTATCTGTGATGAACATAAACATAAAAATCCTCACCCAAATATCTGCAAACCAAATTCTACAATACAGGAAGAGGTATGATCCAGTACGATGTATTTCAGGGATGCAATGGTAGTTCAACATCCACAAATCAAACTAATGTGCCGCATTCACAAAACAAAGGATCAACATCATAGGACCATGTCAACAGATGCAGAAAAAGCATTTGATAGCGCCGCTACCAAATCACTGCCACACCGACCTGTGCTTCTGCCGCCTGGCTGGTCCCCACACCCTGTACCACTGCCACCCCACTGTGCCATCCCCCACTGCCACCCTGCTGCACCCCACACACCCACCGCTGTCCCTTCCACCCCCCCCATTCCTGACATGCTACTGCCACCAGCGCTGCCACCCTCCACCCTGCTACTCCACAGCAGTGCCCTTTTTTCCACAACAGCTAACCCTCACCACAGCTGCTCTGCTGCCCTGCCGTTGCAACTGATGCCCAGCTGTGCCACCCCTAGTGCCCTTACCACTCCCTTGTGCACCCCCCAGGACTCTGCCACCCTGCTGCGCCACCCTCCAGTGCTTCTACTGCCCTGATGCCTGTGTTTCCAACAGCACCACCACTGCTACCGTGGTCACCCTGCTCCTGCCCATCTCCACTGCCCCACCCAGCCCCCAAGCCATGCTGTGCCATTGCCATGTGGCTGCTGCACCACTAGTCCCTCCCAACCACATCCAGGCCAATCCCTCCCCGCTTCGCCTCCCTGCTTTGCCTCCCCATCTGCTGCCATCTCAAGTCACTGCCTTCCTCTAATCACTGCTGCCTCACTGCCCTCCCACCGCCATTTCTTCACTGCATACTCTCCCCTTGCTGCCACTGTGCAGAGCCCCTGCCCTGCCCACACAGCTATTAACCTGATGCTCTTGCCCTGCTGGTCCCACCAAACACCCCCGAACTTCTCCCGCCTGTCGGCCCCCCACCCCTGCTCCAGTGCCTCCAGATTCCCTCCCCGTTGACCTGCTGCTGCCGCCCCACACATCCCAGCCTTCTCCCAATGCTGCTACTGCCTGGGTGCCCCTGCCTCGTGACCCTGCCCTCTGCAGCACACCCCTCATACTGTCCACCTTACCACCACTGCTGCAGCTAAGCTGCTGCCCTGTGCCCGATGCCACTGCTGACCTTCACTGTCCAGCCCCATTGACAGGCACTAAGGCCCTACCCTGCCATTCGTGCTCTACCTGTGCAGTTGCTGTGCCGCTGCCTCCCAGATGGTTCTGTCCCCCCTTCTCTGCATGCCACCACCAACCGCCTGCCACCCCACATGCACCTGTGCAGTCCCACCCCACCCACCAACATGCTCATTCCTGTCCTGATGCCCCACCACATTGCTGATACCACCTCATCTGCTCTCTCCACACCCCCACTACCAATCCCCTGCCCCTCGCCGTCACTGCCCCCTTACCACTACCCTGCTTCTGATCTGCTGCCACCCTGGGTCCCACTCTTACCCCATGTCCTGCTGCTCCCCTGTGTTCTGCAACTGCTGGTCTTCATAGCCCTGCCCTGTTGACTTGCATGACTGCCCCACCTACCACGCTGCCCCTCTGCTGTTCCTGCCCACCCCTCCCTGCAGCTACCACCTAGATGCTACCCCTGTCCCCCACTCGAGCCTTCCCAATTTCCTAGCCCTGTTGCCGCACTGCTGCCGCCCCATGAGTCCTACTCCACCTTCCCCGCACTGGTACCACCAGGCTGCCCCCACCACGCTGCACCACCGTCCACAGCGCCCCCACTTACAACCACCATTGCCTCTCCACTGCTACCCTGGGTCCACGCTGCTGCTGCTAACAGTGGTCCCGCCCTGTAGACATGCACCAAGCCCAGCAAAGCCAGGCCCTTTGCTTTGCTGCCTGACCCACCACACCATGATGTTGAGACCCCACTCATACCCGGCTAGTCCTGCCCACCCCCAAGGACACTACCGCCTAGCTACTCCCCTCCCCCCACTCTGATGCCTCCTGGCTGCCAAGCATGTGTCTGCCCAGCACATCCACCACCACCACCCCCCGTGTGGCTACCAGCTTGCTGCCCCCAAAAATGTACCCATGCCACCCTGCGGTGCCCCCCCACAGGTCTCCTCACTGCCGGGCAGCCTCTGTCCTGTGCCCCGGCCTCTGCTGCGCTTCGCTTCCCCACCTCGTTGGCATGCACTATGAGCAGGCCCAGCAAGCCAGCCAAGCTGTCTCTGTGCTGCTGCCTCAGGGCTGGTCCCACCCTCCCTATACTGCCCTGCCACCTCTAATCTCCCCACCCCCTCCAGGTGCCACACTGCTGACCCCCTCAGATGGCACACAGCTCCCGACCCACGGGCGCTACCCCTCCCTGCCCCTCTACTGATTGGTTGCGCCCTCCCCTAACTCTGGTGACCCCAGCTCTCTCCCCCACTGATCCCGCCCCCATACGTGAGCGTTTTCACCTCTCTGACACCTCCTGGCACCCTTGCAGCCCTGTTACCCTGCTCACCACCCCAAACACTGGCCTCCCGATGATGCCAGGTTGGTCCCTCCCCTCCACCCACCACCACCGCCTAGCTGCTTCCCTCACCCCTGTCTCCGTGGTCTCCCCACTGCCAGCCACATTACTGTGTTACTAGCACCCTATCCACCACCTCCCCGTGCTTCCACCACATTGCAACCGCCCACATACACCCCTGTCCCCCTTACCTCAGAGGCTGCCGCTCCACTGCGGCCCTGTGCTCCAGACCTCTGCTGCGCTTCACCTCCCCGCCCCCTTGACACGCACGATGGGCCGACCCACCACCCCCTCTTAACTGTTGCTGCCCGGCTGCCTGGGGCTGCTCGCACCCTCACCGCCTCACCCCCTCTGCTCCCGCCTAGATGCCGACCATCCCCCACAGGTGACACGCAGCTCCCACCACTCCCTGTGCCACTACTGTATGTTCCCTTCCCCACCTCTGGTGAGCCCTGCTCCCTCCTCCGAGATCCCGGCCCCGAACCTCAGTATTGCCTCCCAGTTGCAAACCCCTCCGGCTCATGCAGCCCAGCCCACCATGCCCTGACTTTGTCCACCCGCTAACGCCCGGCTTGTCCCGCCCCCAAACCCCACTACTGCCCGACAGTTTCCCCCTCCACCCTGCTCCGTTGCCTCCCCGCTGCCAGGCATGTTACCGCTACTTCCACCCTGAATATCCACCCCCCTCCCAGCGCTTCCTCCATATTGCTACAGCCCACATGCACCCTGCCACCCTGCTGTGCGCCTCACCCTGCCCCCCTTACCTTAGCTGCCGCCGACTGGATGCGGCCCTGTGCCCCAGGCCTCTGCGGCGTTTCGTTGCCCTGCCTCCTTGGCGTGCACGATGGTCTGGCCCACCACACCCGCCCCCGCCGTTGCTGCACTGCTGCCTAGGGCTCCTCCCATCCCCTCACCCCTGTGCTGCCTAGATTCTACCCATCCCCCAGAGGTGCCACATGGCTGCCCCGCTCGGGTGCCACGCAGCTCCCACCCCTCCCTGTACGACTACTGCCTGCCCCCGTCCCCGCCTCTGGTGACCCCTGCTCCCTCCTCCGTGATCCCGTCCCCCTACCTCAGTGTTCTCTCCCGGATGCAAACCCCTCCGGCTCATGCAGCCCAGCCCACCATGCCCTGACGTTGTTGACCGCTAACGCCCGGCTTGTCCCGCCCCCAACCCCCTACTACTGCCTGACGGCTTACCCCTCCCCCCTGCTCCGTTGCCGCCCCACTGCCAGGCGTTACCGCTAGTTCCGCTCTGAATATCCGCCCCCCTCCCCGCGCCTCCTCCACATTGCTACAACAACATGCATCCTGCCACCCTGCTGTGTGCCTCATCCTGCCCTCCTTACCTCAGCTGCCGCCAATACGCTGCGGCCCTGTGCCTCAGGCCTCTGCGGCGTTTCACTGCCCTGCCCCCTTGGAACGCAGGATGGTCCCGCCCACAACACCGCCCCCCCGTCGCCCCCCCCCCCCCCCGCGCCGTTGCTGTGCTAATGCCTGGTGCTCCTCCCATCCCCTCACCCCTCTGCTGCCTAGATTCTACCCATCCCCCAGAGGTGCCGCATGGCTTTCCCGCTCGGGTGCCACGCAGCTCCCACCCCCTCCCTGTACGACTACTGCCTGCCCCCTTCCCCGCCTCTGGTGACCCCTGCTCCCTCCTCCATGATCCCGGCCCCCTACCTCAGTTTTCTCTCCCGGCTCCAAACCCCTCCGGCTCATGCAGCCCAGCCCACCATGCCCTGACGTTGTTGACCGCTAACGCCCGGCTTGTCCCGCCCCCAACCCCCCACTACTGCCTGACGGCTTCCCCCTCCCCGTCCTCCGTTGCCTCCCCGCTGCCAGGCATGTAACCGCTACTTCCACCCTGAATATCCACCCCCCTCCCAGCGCTTCCTCCAAATTGCTACAGCCCACATGCACCCTGCCACCCTGCTGTGCGCCTCACCCTGCCCCCCCTTACCTTAGCTGCCACCGATTGGATGCGGCCCTGTGCCCCAGGCCTCTGCGGCGTTTCGTTGCCCTGCCTCCTTGGCGTGCACGATGGTCTGGCCCACCAAACCCGCCCCCGCCGTTGCTGCACTGCTGCCTAGGGCTCCCCCCATCCCCTCACCCCTGTGCTGCCTAGATTCTACCCATCCCCCAGAGGTGCCACGTGGCTGCCCCACTCGGGAGCCACGCCAGCTCCCACCCCTCCCTGTACGACTACTGCCTGCCCCCTTCCCCGCCTATGGTGACCCCTGCTCCCTCCTCCGTGATCCCGTCCCCCTACCTCAGTGTTCTCTCCCGGATGCAAACCCCTCAGGCTCATGCAGCCTAGCCCACCATGCCCTGACGTTGTTGACCGCTAACGCCCGGCTTGTCCCGCCCCCAACTCCCCACTACTGCCTGACGGCTTCCCCCTCCCCCCTGCTCCGTTGCCTCCCCGCTGCCAGGCGTTACCGCTAGTTCCGCTCTGGATATCCGCCCCCCTCCCCGCGCCTCCTCCACATTGCTACAACAACATGCATCCTGCCACCCTGCTGTGTGCCTCACCCTGCCCTCCTTACCTCAGCTGCCCCCGATATACTGTGGCCCTGTGCCTCAGGCCTCTGCGGCGTTTCGCTGCCCTGCCTCCTTGGCGCGCAGGATGGTCCCGCCCACCACGCCGGCCCCCCCACCCCCGCCGTTGCTGCGCTAATGCCTGGTGCTCCTCCCATCCCCTCACCCCTCTGCTGCCTAGATTCTACCCATCCCCCAGAGGTGCTGCATGGCTTCCCCACTCGGGTGCCACGCAGCTCCCACCCCTCCCTGTACGACTACTGCCTGCCCCCTACCATGCTTATGGTGACCCCTGCTCCCTCCTCCGTGATACCGGCCCCCTACCTCAGTTTTCTCTCCCGGCTGCAAACCCCTCCGGCTCATGCAGCCCAGACCACCACGCCCTGACGTTGAGGACCCGCTAATGCCCAGCTTGTCCCGCCCCTAACCCCCCACTACTGCCTGACGGCTTCCCCCTCCCCCTGCTCCTTTGCCTCCCCGCTGCCAGGCATGTTACCGCTAGTTCCGCTCTGGATATCCGCCCCCCTCCCCTCGCCTCCTCCACATTGCTACAACAACATGCATCCTGACACCCTGCTGTGCGCCTCACCCTGCCCCCCTTACCTTAGCTGCCACAGATCAGGTGCGGCCCTGTGCCCCAGGCCCCTGTGCCCCAGGCTGCCCTGCCCCCTTAGCGCCCAGGATGGTCCCGCCCACCACGCCCACCCCCCACTGTTGCTACACTGCTGCCTGGGGCTCCTCCCATCCCCATGGAAGCAAACGAATGTTACAAATTAAGGCTACTTTGTATTGTTCTGAACAATCAACAGATAAACATTTTCTATCACACCCCTCTTCATAATAGTGAATTCTATAGAATTCTGTTATTAAAATGGCTAAAAGTATAAAATTATATTTTAAATGTCATGTAAGTGGACTTCAGAGTGAGATATGAAAAAGTCAAAGAAATAACAATCCTTGAAAGAAAGTGATGAAAATGGAAGAATTATTATTTTCTACCAGAGGATTTTCTCTTAAGTAGAGGAAGAATTTTGATATATAAGGCATATGGAATGATAAAGATCACAAAGTCGCTTAATCTCACAATTAAAGAAATGCAATAAAACTCAAATTACCCAACAAATTACAAAAAGTTTAAGTTTGATAATATTGTTTGCCAAGACTGAAGGGGGAAAGATGCTGTCATACATGTTGGTGAGAATAAATTCCACTGTGAAGAAGAGAAAAACTCCACTGCTCCACTGCTAAGGATCTACCTTCAGTAAATACCTGTTAAAGGACACCAAGGTATGTGTGTGAAAATGTTTATTAGAGTGCTGTTTTCAATAGTGACAAACAAGAAATAACCTAATATGGATTGGAGGGGACTGTTTATTATGGAATGATCATAAAATGGAATAAAAGCCAATAACAAAATCAGTTCCATTTCCATGTCAGTATGGAAAATTCCTAAGTATGGTAAATAGAAAAAAGAAAAAAGAAAAAAGAAAAAAAAAAAAAAAAAAAGCAAGATGCAGAAGAGTAGGCACTATGTTCCCAACTATTTCTCTTAAAAAGTGGATGTAAGAAGAAAACAGTTTCTTAAAGAATACCTGAAAATTTTAATTGTAGGTATCTTTGGGAAGAGAGTCTGAGGATAGGACGTGTGAAGTAAGAGAAATTTATAGGAGGTATTAGTACTCTTTAGGCTGTTCAGCATCCACAACCATTCTAATTTGGAGAGAATTTCAAGAAGTGAGAAGCAAATATTCCCTTCCTTATCTTCCTCATCATGGGTGCATGGGTCCTCCTACTCTGGACACTGAATCCTAGGTGGTGATAGCAAGGGGCAAAGGAGTCAGATCACTGAAAGAAAGCTCCAGAAGTGCTGAAAGCTTATAGGCACAGTCACCAACATGCAGTCAAGGCAGCAGTACTGGGATAGCAAGTTTTCAAGCAGCCATGTCCTAAGCAGAGACTGCCTTATTGTAACCTCTTGACCATGCCTTGCTTCCCTCAAAGCATGGCATGGTCTTTTGCTTCTGCAAAATTTCTAAGCCTGATTCTCTACCTATGAGCTATCTAATAATTTTCAAATAATTCTTTTCTGCTTAATTAGAGCTACTTTCTGTCATGTGCAACCCAGAACTCTGACCCTGTTCTTTTATTTATTATCCTATAGCTGTTCTGTTTTTTTGGCTTTTGTTTGTTTTTTTTTTTGTTTTTTGGGTTTTTTTTTTTTTTGACTAAGGGTTGGTAAAATACTTTTTGTACTCCCTTTAATAATGTGAACTATACGATTTCTTATCTAGCACTTTGCGCAACAGTGAGACTGGCAGGAGGATAAACAATCTATTTAAGAGAAAATATCACAGCATTTTTAAAAAGGGGGGAGGGTAAGTTCTCTCAAAGAACTTGAATATTACTTAGGAAAACATTCACCATGGCTGCCCCTCCCACTTCCTCCTCTCTCCTCCCAAGGATTTCATGCCCACAATTGGCTCACTGCCTTATAAATTTGATACAATGGAAAAGTGGAAAAAAGCAAGAAAACAGCACTTTCCAAAGGGAAATGGGAAAATTTAACTACAGATAACTTGGAAAGTAGACTAAAAACTTAAGAGCAGAGAGGTAATACCCTCAAAATGTGGAATAGAGTACAATCTAAGACACACTATACCTTACTTCAAATAATTTCAATATATAATAATCTGAATTCATTAAAGACAGCTGTGAGAATACAGTCTTTAGTTTTTAGAAGTCTTTTCTTTCCTCAATTCCTATGAACTCCTATGAGCTGCCAAAGTGCATTTTAAAATTATTTTTGTCAAAGGAATACATAAACATGTATTCCAAAAGATATAAAAAAAAAAAAAACTTGTAATAAGAAATTAGTTGAGGGAAGATGGCAAAGTAGGAGTCACCAGGAATCCATCTCCCCACCTAAACAAGAATTGTACTGGCATAATCTGACTAGTGTAACTATTTTGGAATCCTGGAGTCTATTCAAAAGCTTGCAGCTTCTAGGGAAAGGCTTAGACAGTAAATCACAGTTAATTTCAGTCAATTTCAACTCTCACTATGGTAGCAGCTACCCACCCCAGTGCCCACCCCCTCACCTCGCAACAGGAAGCCATGCACATATGCTTAGCACAGCCTACACCAGTTTATGGGCCCTTGTCCTCCAAATATCAGAGATCTGTGTTCTGATCATTGGCTGCTGCTTCTGATTACACACCTGCACACACAGAAGCAGGCCACCACTGCTGAAATCCCCACTGATGGAAAAGGCTTCCAGGGGACTTAAAGATCCAGAGCCCATTTTTTCCCTTCATTTCCCCCCTTTTCCTCATTTAGGAGCCAGGCATTAAAGACTTGACATCCATTCTTGTGTGAATATAAGTTTGCAACTCTTGTGGGTAACTACCCAAAGGGATACAATTGCTTGATTTTATGGAGTATGTTTAGTTTTTTAAGAAAGTACCAACTGTCTTCCAAGTGGCCATACCATTTTGCATGCTGTGGGTTTTTCATATATTGCCATATTGGATAGTACCAGAGTTTTTGTATGCTACATACTGGATGATTTCACCTATATGACAGTATAGAAAAGTCAGAAGTATGGAGACAGTAAAAAAAAATCAGCAGTTGCCAGCGGCTGGGCTGGGAGGAAAGGGACAAATAGGCAGACTGCAGACTACTGTTAGAGCAGTGAAACCACTAGGTATGTTACTATGATGGCGGATACATGTCATTAAAATTTTTCCAAGCTCATACAACACACAACACCAAGAGTGAAGCCTAATGGAAATTATGGATTTTGTATGATAATGATGTCAGTACAGGTTCATCAATACAACAAATAAACCACTCTGGTAGAGGGCAAGGATAATGAAGGAGACCATATATGTGTGAGGGCAGGGGGCATACAGGACAGTTCTGTACCTTCTAATTGAATGTAGCTGTGAATGTAAAATAGCTCCAAAAACTAAAGTCAATTTAAAAAGAAAAACTCCACACCCTATAGCTACCATGACATGCGATGGTAAAAGACAAAAATTGTCCTCTAAGGTCAACAACAAAACAGGAAGTCTGTTTTGCTATTTCTATCCAAAAAGGCAACCATATTAAAAAGGAAGAAATAAATTATCTGTTTGCAGATGACATGTTCTATATGTTTTTACATGTACCTTAAAGATTCCACATCAAAAAAAAAATAATAATCAGAATAAACAAACTAAGCAAAGCAGCAGCATAAAAATTAATGTGCAAAAATCAGCTGTACTTCTATACACTGACAATGAACAATTCAAAAAGGAAAATTCCATCCATGATAAATACCAAAAAAAGAGAATCTAGGAAAGAACTTAATTAAGGAAGTGATATACAGAGAAAACTATAAAACACTGTTGAAAAAAAAAAATTAAACACCTAAAAAAATGGAAAGACACACCAATCTGATACTGTTAATATTTCAATATCATCCAACAAAATCTACAGATTAATATCATTCAAAAATCCCCAAAACTTTTTTTTTTTTTTTTACAGAACTAAAAAATTCCATTAAAATTCATATGGACTCTCAAAAACCCTCAATGGCCAAAAGACTCGAATCAGAGGAACAAAGATGTAAGACTCACAATTACTGATTTCAAAATCTACCATAAAGGTACAAAGAGTTGTACTGGCATGAAGACAGATATGTATGCCAACTGACTAGAATAGAGAACCCAGAAATAAACTCTTGTATATACGGTCAAAAATTCTGACAAGTGTGGAAAGACCATTCAATGGGGGAAAGGATGGTCTTTTCAACAAATGGTGTTGGGAAAAGTGGATATCCACATGTAAAGCATTAAGTTAGACCCTTATCTTAAAACATAGTCAAAAATTACTTAAAATGGATTAATGATCTAAGCAAAAAAGACCAAACACTATAAAACTCTTAAAAGGAAATACAGAAGAAAAGCTTCATAATACCAGTTTAGCAATGATTTCTTGGGTGCGTCACCAAAGGCAGACAACAAAAAATAGTTAAATTGTAATGTACTGCTTCAAGCTTTTAACTTTTTGTTCATCAAGAACACTATCAACAAAGCAAGAGAATGGGAGAAAATATTTGCAAATCACATATCTGATAAGGGAATATATGAAGAACTCCTAGAACTCAACAACAAAAACACAAACTGCTAAACATTTCTCCAAAAAGATAAACAAATGGGCAATAAGCCCATGAAAAGATGTTCAGCATCACTAATCATTATGTAAGTGCAAATTAAAACCACACTGAGGTTACCACCTTACCACCTTACAACTGCCAAATGTCTAGAGTCCAAAAGACAAGAAACAAGTATTGGTTAAGAATGTGGAAAAAAAGGAGCCCTTATGTACTGTTAGTGGGAATGTGAATTGGTGCAGCCACTATGGAAAACAGTACGGAGGTTCCTCAGGAAATTAAAAGTGGAACTGCCTTATGATCCAGTAATTCCACTAATAAGTATATATAACCAAAGAAAACAGAAACTTTGATTCAAAATGATACATATACCCCTATGTTTACTGCAGCATTATTTACAATGTCCAAATTATGAAAGCAGCCCAAGTGTCCAATGACAGATGAATAAAGAGATGATTGATACACAAACAATGGACTATACCTCAGCCATTAAAAAGGAATGAAATTTTGCATTTGCAACATGGATGGATATAGAGTATTACCTTAAGCAAGGTAAGTTAGTCACAGAAAGACAAATACCATATGATTTCACTTATATATAGAATCTGAAAAAAAAAATTTAACACAAACAAAAAGCAGAAACAGACCCTTAAATACAAAAGGGAGCAGGTATGGCTATGGACAAAATGGAAAAATGGGTGACGGGGAGCAGGAGATTCAGGTTAGTTATGGAATGAATAAGTCATGGTGATGAAAGGGGATATAAGTCAGAGTATTCTATGCTGACAAATGGCAGTTATACTTGTTAGATTTTTCCAATCACTACATTAAAAACCTGAAACTAATATAACATATATGTTGACTATACTTCAATGAAAAGAAAAAAGATCATGCGGCAAAAAGATCATACGCAAAATTAGAGTCCCCAAAACTGAAAATCATTGGTCATTTTTCTGGTTCCTCTGGAACTTGAGCTATATTGTCTAGACTCAAATTTAAAAGAGGAACAGAAGAGGAAAGAGATGGAAGGCCTCCTATTAGGTGATGAGAAATATAAGACTGAATCAACCAGATGCTTAAATAGGCCTTCCAAGAAGGGAGACCATAGACCTCAAATTTAGACTTTGTAAGTTGTTTCAAGATAATTACAGTCATTCTAAGTGTATACTCTAGAAGTACTGATGTGTCCAATGTGCACATTTTAAATACCTCTGTTTCTATGATCCAGAGATCATAGCATTTGTTCATTTTTTAAAACAGAGGGCCAGGGTACATGAGAGTGGCCAAGTGGCTAACACGAATTTCCTAGAGCGCTGGTTCCCAGCAAACAAAGCAATCATCAGCTATCATACTCCAGAAGTAAAAAGAATGGGAAAAATCTTAGAGTCTAGCTAAAATAAGGGTGCTTTATGCCCCGTCCTTTTCCTCTTGCTTTTGGGGAAGGGGCTTTGCAGGAGAGGTCAGTACCAAGGCTCATAGAGAGAAGGAAGTTTCTCAGGTTTCTGCTTCTGTAGCTGACATGTGTGATTTCTTCAAGTTACAGATACCACTGGGGCACCTGGGTGGTTCAGTGGGTTAAAGCCTCTGCCTTCGACTCAGGTCATGATCCCAGGGTCCTGGGATCGAGCCTCATGTCAGGCTCTCTGCTCTGCAGGGGACCTGCTTCCTCCAATCTCTGCCTGCCTCTCTGCCTACTTGTGATCTCTGTCTGTCAAATAAATAAATAAAATCTTAAAAAAAAAGAATGAGGAAAAAAAAAAAAAGCTCAGAAAATACCAAGTGTTGACAAGGATGTAGTGAAACCGAACATTTATTCTTGCTGCTGAGAATGAAAAATGATGCGGCTGCTGGGAGAAACAATATGGTAGTTCCTCAAAAAATTAAACACAGAATCACTATTTGACCCAGCCACTCCATTTCTGGGTATACAACCAAACGAACTGAAAGCAGCAAGATGCAGATACTGGTACACCCATGTTCATATCAGCATTATTTACAACAGTCAAAAGGCAGAAGCAACTCAAGTGTCCATCCATGGATGAATAAACAGAATGTGCTATATACATACAAGGGAAGAAAACGTGGCCAATATAGGCCACAACATGAGTGCACCTTGAAGACATTATGCTAAACGAAGTCACATGCTATGCTAAGTCAGTCACAAAAAGGCAAAGATTGCATGACTCCACTTATATAAGGTGCCCAGAAAAGTTACATACACAGACACAGAAAGTAGAACAATGGTTGCCAAGAGCTCAGAGTAGAGAAAATGGGGGAGCTACTATTTAATGCGTACAACATATCAGTGTGGTAGGAGAAAAAAAAAGTTTTAGGCTGTACAATATGAATGTACCTAAGGCCACTAAAGTATACACTCAGAAATGGTTAAAATGGTAAAGTTTAGTGGCACCTGGGTGGCTCAGTTGGTTAAACATCTGACTCTTCAGCTCAAGTTCTGATCTCAGGGATGTTAGATGGACACTGCATTAGTCTCTGGGTTGGGCATGGAGCCTGCTTAAGACTCTTCCTCTCCCCTCTGCCCCCTCACTGACCCCTCAAAAAAAAAAAAAAAAGAAAAGAAAAATAAAAATTGAAAATGAAATTTTAAAGCCCCTTTCTTTATTTTGATGGTTTATTCTATTATTTTGTTAGGGCACATGGTCTAGGAATTTCCTAAGAAATGTTGCATGGTAGATATATTTTTTTTCTTATTCTTGAAGGCCTTTCTTTCCTCCTTTTGCACTTGACTAATTGTTTGGCTGGATACAGAACTCTAGGCTGAATGCAGAACTTGTAAAGCGCTAGTCCTCCATCTTCCATCTTTAAATTAGATTCTTAGATTATGAGAAGTTAGATGACATATATATATTCCTAATCCCTCCTAAATGATCCCAAAAGCTTTTGAGACATTCTCATTATTTCTGATATTCTTAAAGAAATTCTGTAATAACTGCCTGGTATTGGCCTGCTTTCATTCGTTGTGCTTGGCACTTTATAGCTTTTTTTCAACCTGGAAACTCAAATCCTAAATAAATTTTCTGGAATATGCCTATATAGGCATATTCTGGTGTACATATGTATGTGGTAAAACATTTCATCCTCTGATAGATATGGCTACTGAGACAATCAGCTCTGGAATCTCACAGACTAGACTCGACCCTCAGCTCACTACTTACCCACTATGGCACTTGGGGAAGTTAACTTCTTTTAAACCATATATGAAATGGGGACAGGATAATTGTAGAGATTTTTAGTAAAATGACACATGTAAACAGCTTATACAACTGAAATAATAAAAAATAAGTGTTACCTATTATTAAAATCCTAAAAGCTAGATGGATGCAGATACTATAAACACTGTCAAATCTATCAAGGATCTGCTATATGTAAGGAAATAAAACTAACAAAAGAAGTGGGAGGCAGCCAATGGGTATAGGCTTTTCTTTTTTGGGGTATTAAAAACGTTTGGGGACTTGAGAAAGGTGGTGGTTACAAAATACTGGAAAGGTACTAAATGTTAGTGAATTGTTCACTTTAAAATGATTGATCTTATGTTATATAATTTTTGCCACAATAAAGAGAAAAAAGGAAGCAGGAAAAAGAAAGGCAGTGTAAAAGAGAAGTCAAAAGTTGTTGAAATGGAGAATGGAAACAATACTCTTTCCTCTAAATTAGTGTGACACTTTCCTCTATATGCTCTCTTTTTAATTCTTGGAACTGAACAGCCAATAATGATATTGTTGGGAAGACAAACAATTCCTTTTTTATCGGACATTAACACATAAATAAAAGGCTGATTGAGAGATCGACATATAATTAAGAGAAGATTATTTTAAATTTCTTTGGGAAGAATGTATAAAACAGGAAAGTTGGAGGATACACACACACACACACACACACACACACACACACACGAACAAAAAAGCTGATCGTATAGAAGACAATGGATAAAGTCTTTTTTTTTTTAATCACTATGTATCAGAACGCTCAGCTCTAAGCCTTCTCTTATGACAAATATGGGAATCTAACCACATCTAAAATCTTTCCAATAAAAGGGGAAGTAAATTACTTCCTACTGATTTCAGACTAGGGGGAAATATTGTTACATGCATCTTTCTTCATTTTCAACACTTCCCAAATTGTGCTCCAAGAAACACTATTTTAGAAAGATGCTATTTTAACACAGTACAAAAGAAATGAGAGAAGGGAGAATGAGGGGAAGAAAAAGGAAAAGGAAAGCAGCATATTCGAATCTCATTCTTGGGAGATTTGCAAGGCATAGTAGTGTATTAAAGGTTCTGCAGTAAGAAAGCCAGTTCACGTCTATTAAACCTACATTTGGCTGATTTATTAAGTACAGAACAGTTCTTAAGCTATGTCGGTTAAACACATAATGCATCATTTTGTTAAAGGCTGCTTAGATTTATACCAGATAACATATAAATTAGGGTAATTTCAATATTAGCCCAGGGGGATCAGATTACCACACATATTCAAGAATAATCAATTATCTGAATAAAACATTGTTTCAAATTACCAGCTCGTCAGAGCAAGAGCTTAATGGCAATAAAGGAGGGGAAGAGAAGGTAGGAATAAGAGGAAAAGAAGAAAAAACAATCTGGGAAGAGTTAGCTCTTCATCTTCCTTTGTTGAAATGTCCTTGTCCTGACATGTCAATTCTGATTATTAAGCCTAACATTTGCAGTTAAGATAGTAAAAAATTCCAACTTGGTTCACTTCTCCCCCACTTTCTATTTTTTTACATTAATTCCTAACCCTAGGAGGTAACCTCAAAAGGAGAAGTTAAATATTTGTTACTTGAGTACCTTAAGTATAAAATTTCACATTGCCATAACAACCATATCCCAAAACAGTTTAATACTGCATAATTTAAGCATAAAGGCATTTGCAATTTCAGTTTCTTTTACTCAGAGCAAAGATGTACAACACCAACAAAACCTGAACCTGGAACAATATTTCTTGTTTGGGGGAAAATCATAGAAAAAAACATGGATTTAGAGAAGTAAAAATTCAAATAGATAGGGCAAAGGAAAATCCAAATGGAAATACATTTATGAGAAAACTTGTAAGAAGATAAAAAGACACCCTTTTCATTATCACTTTATCATCTTTGAACCAAAAAGAAATCACTACTGCTTATTACTACTATTTCCCATATTGTGGGAACCAATCAAGGAAATGAATCATTTAGGTATTAGAGACAGCCAATCCCTTAGAGAAGTTAATCCTCTTCTTGGAAATTATTTTATTCATAGGGGAAAAGCTACAGCTACCTTCCTGGTGACTGTTCCTCCTTTTTCTCATAAAAGAAGTGGAGTGGAGTGAGCAAATGAAGCCAACGAAAGCCTCAATAGTCATATATATCCCCAGTCACAAAACTGGAGGGGAGCAGAAGGGCAAGACAAGCCAGGCATGCACGCCCTAGCTATTCTACTCAGCAGATCATTCTTTGTCATTTACAGGCTACCACCCTTGCCAAAGGGTGACAAGATCATTTGGCTAAAGCAACTACTGGCTAAATAACAAACCATACACATAAATCTTTTTAAGGAATAACAGATTTGAAAAAGACAAAAGCTAGATAAAATAGATACATTAAAGTGGATAGAATAAACTTCAACTTTGGTTACTATTTCACAAATTAAATTTGTGAATCTTAATTCAGTGGCTTAAAGGCAGGGGTTGCAAAGTTGGAAGATGAAAGATCAAAGCACTGGTAGCACAGTATTTTCTTGGTGAGAGTATCAGTCTAAGGTCTGAAAATGAAATGTGCTGATCCAGAAACCGAACTTTATCAGTAACTTAAAGATGATCAATCAGCTTCAGTGACTTATTCACAGTCAGAAGAGAGCAAAGGGAGCAAGCACCCCAGGTAAACCCCACCACAAGGAGGCCCTTACAGTGACCCAAAAACCTGTCCTCTATCCATACTCTTTTTCCACATGAGTACTAATCTGATCTGGTTAAGTAGTACTTGGTTGAATACAGAATTATATAGTAGTAATATAAAACAGATCAACCTGCAAGGTATTTCATCTAGGTCCTAAGGGGGCTTAATAAACACTCCTGCACTTCAGGAGATGCACTGCTCATTTTCCAGATTCTCCATCTCTCTCGATGCAAAATTTACACCCGTCATTCTGTTTTCCATCACCCACTGTGTTTTCTGTAGATGTGTATTATCACTGACTAAGCCATATCAGGCTATTGCTCTCGTGGATCTGATATTATGCATCCTTCCAACTGTGTCCTGCCCAACCATGAGAAGACACATTTATTTCCCTATTTTCAAATTCTTAAACAGTACTTCTGACAGCCCCATGTACCTCTAACTGTAATAAAACTACAAAAAAGTAGTCTGGTTTTTCTGTACTTTTTGTAGATACTGATACTGATTTTAAAATTCTGAACAATTTAAACACAACAACATCCAACTGGACACAACTCAATACTGCAAAATGTAAATATATACATTGGTTCAAAGCAAATTGTTAAAAATTAACCACTTAACAAAACAACTTATGGCTAGCTCATAATAAGGGCACAGACAATTCATATACTCAATTATATAAGGATTCTACATTTGCATAATGCTTTACAAAGTGCTCTCCCATTCAAGATAACATTAATTCTAATCAAATATTTAAATTGAAAGTCTCCAAGAAAGAGATTTCTCTAAGAAGATAAACAAAATAATCCAAAATTTTAAACTTTAAAAGCCATTAAATTTTCTGATGTTTACAGTTAATTTTTCATACATATATATTTTTGCTTTGAAATGAGAAAATATATTAAGACTACAACAGAAACAAATTCCTTCTCTCATAAAATAGATCACATATTCTTAGGTTATACATGTGTGAAAATTATTTAAATCAGTCTTGAGAAATACGGTTTCAAGCTGGATAATAATTACACTTAAAAAATCATGCAAGAGACAAAGTCAGGCCTTGGTTTGCCCAGCAATTCCTGTCCAGATCCTCTGTACCAAATTACTTCTTCAAATGCTTAGTATACTTATGCTCCATTATAAACTGTTCTATGTAAAAAATACATGGTATCAGTTATCTCTACCTTAGAATGAATAAATTTAAGTGACTGAATACACTCAAGGATTAAATCTAATCCCCCATTGTGAAATAAAAGACAAAAACCATAGTGTAACTGAATCCAGGACTTAAATTGGTAAGAAGCCTTAAAAGGAATCCAGGAAATCCTATTACATACACCTAACCATGTCAAAGGTTAGTTCTTATCAAATGAGCTGTATCCCATTGAGGTCCATTAAACAAACAAAAAGCAGTTATAGAGCACCAACATAATAAAAAGAGTTCACATCACAAAACACATCATTTTCTAAGACTTAGAAATCTTCTCTAAATGAAAATATAGCATGAATACATCAATATTTGCAACAGAAAATTAAAAGTTCTTACCTTACTACATCATCAATATTGTTCCTGTATACGCCTTCAAGTCTTTCTGCGGGAAACCACATAGCAATAATGTTGGGATAAATATCTGAGTACTTAAGTTAAGGAAACACCTGAAATATACAACAATGCAAACTACATGGTTAATTTTTAACAATTTGCTTTGAGCCAATGTATATATTTACATTTTGCATATAGCTGATTATAAAAATCACTATACCTATGCTAGTAAAAGGATGTCAAATGTATTTATCTATAAACCATCATGTGTAATTAAGAAACACAGGTACAGGGGCGCCTGGGTGGCTCAGTGGGTTGCTGGCTTCGGCTCGGGTCATGATCTCGGGGTCCTGGGATCGAGTCCCGCATCGGGCTCTCTGCTCAGCAGGGAGCCTGCTTCCCTCTCTCTCTCTCTCTCTCTGCCTGCCTCTCTGCCTCCTTGTGATCTCTGCCTGTCAAATAAATAAATAAAATCTTTAAAAAAAAAAAAAGAAACACAGGTACATAAAATTAATTCCCAAAAAAATTCTCAAAATAATTATATGACAAAATAATTTTCAAATCTCTTTACCTAGTACATTAAAAGTAAGTACATAAAAATTAAGGAAAAAAGTAACTTCCACATTTACACTATTTAGGCCCACATACATGAAAACAAAAACCACAGACTATAAATCAGAACTGAAGTTACCTTGGGACAAAAACCAAGTATCAAAATAAAAACAAAAAAAGCTACACAACTTCTCATTTTTCATTGTTACAAAAGGAACGACAGCATAGAGAAAAGTAGATACAATTAAGAATTAGGAAGCCAGCGGCACCTGGGTGGTTCAGTGGGTTAAGCCGCTGCCTTTGGCTCAGGTCATGATCTCGGGGTCCTGGGATCCAGCAGGGAGCCTGCTTCCCTCTCTCTCTCTGCCTGCCTCTCCGACTACTTGTGATTTCTCTCTGTCAAATAAATAAATAAAATCTTAAAAAAAAAAAAAGAATTAGGAAGCCAGATTTAAGACCTGGCTAATGCCGCCATCCCGTTGTATAACCTGGACATGACTTCATCTTTCCAGGCTTCAATTTCCTACTCCACAAGATTAGGTTGAGACAACCACAATGATCTCTTCCAAGTCCTTGGTATTTGTGACTTAGTAATACTGAACTAAGGTAGAAAGTTTTCCTCATTCACCATCAAGGTAATCAACATTTAGCATGCCATTCTATTTACTTATGTTACACACTGTAGTCAGCATAAAAACAAACTTCTGTGCTCCAGAAGAATTTGCATCAAACTAAAAAAACAAAACAAAACAAAAAATACCAACCAATCTACATTTCTATCCATTTGTCAATAGTGGCAGACCTCATTTCTTCCCGAGTACCATTATTCCTCTCTCTAATCTCGTGATTTTTCTGAAATGGACCTTGCAAAACAGCCAAGCTGATCTGCCCCAAGCCTCCCTTCAACACCCTCCCTGAAGTTCTCCACCTACCTACTCCTGGACCCCATTTGATCTTCAAGTACAATCCAAAATTCACCAAATCCAGTGCCTTTTTGTAGATCTTTTTTCATCACTTTCGGCTGCTTTCACATTATTGAGTTAATTTTGGTATTATTTTCAATTGAAAATAATTATCAAGTTACTAAAAGCTTTTTAAAATTATTTTTTTAAAGGTTTTATCCATAGTTATACCACACACTGATTGGACAGACCTAAAAATATTTTAAGGGGAAAAAAAAAAAAAACAGGGTTACCTGGGTGGCTCAGTCGGTTAAGCATCTGCCTTTGGTTCAGGTCATGATCCCAGCATCCTGGGGTAGAGCCCTACATCAGGCTCTCTGCTCAACCAGGACTCTGTCCCTCTCCCTCTGCCCTGCTCATGCTCTTTCACTATCTGTCTCCATCTCTCTCTCTCTCTCTCTCAAATAAATAAAATTTAAAAAATAAAATAAAAATAAAAACCTTTCATTAAAAGAAAAAAGACCACACACTAGCATATACAATATGCTACCTTTTGTACAAAAAATATTTTCTTTTTGGATAAAATGAGTAAGATTTACACACAATTTGCCTGAATCTGAACTTCTCAGCACGCATGTGCATTTGCACACACACAAATGATAACTGAGAAACCAATAAACATGTTTGCTTCATAGAGAAGGGGTGGCAAAGGGGAAAAACATACACTAAAACCAGCAACAAACAAATCGATTAAATATCAAATTGGTAACCAGGAGATAGAGTTTATTTCACAGGAGTTATTTGGCTACCTCAAGTTTACTGTACCTCTTGGTAGGAAGCACTGTAAGAACAAAAAGAACTAAAAAGAGGGGCTCCTGGGTGGCTCAGCTGGTTACACATCTATCTCAGGGTCCTGGAATCGAGCCCCACACAGGGCTCCTTGCTTAGCAGAGGAGTCTGCTTCTCTTCTCCCTGTGCTCATATTCTCTCTCATGCCCATTCTCTTTCAAATCAATAAAATCTTAAAAAAAAAAAAAAGAACTACAAAGAAACTTTAAACTTCTTCTGCAAGTTTGTTTTTACTATTATCAGTATTGATATCCTCAAGCTTTCTTCTTTATATTGTACAAAAAAATGAAATTTTACTAATGATTTTAAGATTTATGATTATAGGTATAAAATCAAGAAATCAAGTAAAAACCTTAATTAGAAATATCAATATGGCAACAACATGGATGGAACTAGAGTGTATCATGCTTTGCGAAATAAGTAAAGCAGAGAAAGACAACTATCATATGATCTCCCTGATATGAGGAAGTGGTGATGCAACATGGAGGCTTAAGTGGTTAGAAGAAGAATAAATGAAACAAGATGGGATTGGGAGGGAGACAAACCATAAGTGACTCTTAATCTCACAAAACAAACTGAGGGTTGCTGGGGGGAGGGGGTTTGGGAGAAGGGGGTGGGATTATGGACATTGGGGAGGGTATGTGATTTGGTGAGTGCTGTGAAGTGTGTAAACCTGGTGATTCACAGACCTGTACCCCTGGGGATAAAAATATATGTTTATAAAAAATAAAAAATTAAAAAAAAAAGAAATATCAATATGAACTCATGTTTATAAAAATCTATGTTCTCTAGGTCTTTTCACTGAAATGGCCTAAAAGCATATCAATCTTAGCAGCAAACAATCCCTAGATGGACCCAGACTGCATCTCTAGTATTTAATATACTAAAAGGTACTAAACTTGGAACTACAATGGATGCCAGGTCTGTGGCAGGAAGGTACAAGATGAGTCTGGGATATTTTTCTGTGCCAGGAGACAAGGAAGGTACTCAAGAGATAATGATCTCTATCAGACAGATATAGGAGCTAAAATGAAGGACATCCCAGGACCTAAAGCTCTAACAAACTGAGTATCAAAGAAACAATTTAAATGGTAGTAAATTAAACACCCTAAATAAAATTAAAACCCTTGAGTCTATATACAGACTCTCAAAGGAAAAAAAGAACAAACTATTTTTCATTTATCACCTTTTGAAGTGGCTGTTAGAACAGTTCTTTCTCTACTCTGAAAGTAGAAAAAGGGGGAGATTAAGTATTTATGCTACTTTTCCTGTAGGTGCTGTATTTCACGACAACCAAAGAGCACCATTTCATACAGTAAAGATCTACTTTACAGAAAAACATTGTGTTAATAAACACAAAAGAATAGAACTTTCAAAGTCCTATTTTGCAAACCCTAATAAATTTATGGATTTAGGCAAGGATCAACAACTGGTTCTAAACCAACAGGTTAGTGGATGATGAAGAACTCAACTTTTTTTTCTTAAGAGAGCCAAAGCAACACCACCCAAAATACATTCTGATGTAAGGAGACCAATGTAACTGAACAGCGGGCAGAAAAGACTGCCATCACCCAATTTCAGTGGTCAATCTGGGCATCACCAAGGAAGTTAAGCAGAGATCCTGTAACTTTCTCTGTGATACAATATGAAGGACACAGCATCACCTATGATATCCAAGGTATCTTCAACCTGAGACTCAACCAAGTATTTAGATATAAATTTTAATTTACATTAAATACAAGAGATAGAAAAACAAGCTAAATGACATGAGAATAAACTGGACAAATTCAAAAGGTCTGAAACATATGGCCCAGTCTCTGCTCAAATGTCTTTTTAAAAGGCAAGGAGGGGAGGAATGGATATCCCTTATTTTTAAAAGACTTATGGGTTGGGGTGCCTGGGTGGCTCAGTCGTTAAGCCTCTGCCTTCCGCTCGGGTCATGGTCCCAGGGTCCTAGGATCGAGGCCAACATCAGGCTTCCTGCTCAGCAGGAAGCCTGCTTCTCCCTCTCCCACTCCACCTGCTGTGTTCCCTCTCTCACTGTGCCTTTCTCTGTCAAATAAATGAATAAAAATCTTCCAAAACATTTTTTTTAATAAAAAAAAAAGACTTAAGGATTCTAAGAGCCAAGTTCATAGGTACAATGCTATCTGGATATTGTTCTAGACGAACAAGCCATAAAGAACATTTTTGAGCCAACCAGAGAAATTTGAAAATGATCTGGGCATTATATGGGATAAAAAATGACTGAAATGGAAAAGCACACATTACTGACTAAAAAAAAGGTTTCAAAAGAGAATACACAGCATTATGCCATAATCGAATAAGAATGCATATATACCCAGATAGACATATGTACACAAAAAGATTACAAACTAAGGTACTAAAAGTAATCATCTCTAGGAGGTGGGAATATATATATTTTTCTCATTTTTGTTTTTTATTTTCTGTTGTTGATACAATGCCTGCACTATTTCTGTAACAGATTTTAAAAAATTCTTTGCTTTATAATTACCTCCAGGTCTATTTACCAAGTATCATGACAAAATATTGTTTTGTCCCACGTGACTTAAATTCAGCTCTGTATTTAGTTTTTAAAAAATGATGAATTTCTATCAATATATATATGTATATACACATACATACACACAAATATGTAATGAAAAAAGATTTAAGTAGCATTTACTATGTGGCAATTTTGTCACTTTAAGAATATATAAATTCACCCCCAATCTCAAAGGGTTCTTCTACTATGGAGACTCCAAAACTACTAGGATTATCACATATTACAAATAATAGCTGTCATCTATTATTCTCACCTAAGAAAGTAGTTCCACCTAAAAACATAGCTCACTCAAAGAACTATGTTCAATTATCAAAATATTTTGGGTATTATGTCCGTTCATGAGAAAGAAAAAAAGAGAGAGAGAGACTGGAGGCTCAAATCAAGCCTACAGCAGTAGTAATTCCTGAAAGTGAATAATCTTTACTTTGTCTTGGGAGCACCAACATATAGAAAATAACACTCAGAAAACAAATGAGGCAGCAGTAGGGACCCAAAGCAGTGGCAGCTTCCACCAATCCAGAATTCCTACATAAAAAATTATAAATAGATATAAGTAAGAAATTTAAGTTGAATTTTTCTGAGCAATGCAACAGCAAAATATTTCTTATTCAAAGTAATAGTAATTACTGCTCCTAATGAACTTTCCAACTGAATGCTTAATTTCAGTAAAGACACTAGTATGATTTTCAGCCTTACAGAAAAGCACAATAATACAATGCCCCTTGAAATCCAGTCATTTTAACCAGGACTAAACTCCAATGTATCCTTCCACTATGAATACTAATAAAGGAATTAAAGTTGCAAAGGACTTGGTTACCTTATTTAAACAAAACCATTTGTTTCTATTTATACATAAATAGGAAGGTTATATACTCATTAAAGTAAACTCAGTTGGCCCCCTTTCATTCACTTAATTATTCAAACACACAGTGAACATTCCGTGCAAGGGGCAGTGAGAGCAGAGGCTAAGTAAGCAAAGACTACTGCACTGGAAAAGTCCCTACTCTGTCAGGAAAGACAGATAGACACACAGACATGCAGCGGTGCCACATGACTTACATTCTACTGAATATAAGACCGAAATATTTTAAGAGATAAAGAGAGAGGGGCTAATTCTAATTAAAGCTTCACATAATAGGTGTTATGTTAGAAAATCCTTAAGAAGTCAGTCAGACACCAGTAGACAGAAAAACAAACAAGCAATCAGAACACTTCAGGCAGGGAACAGAACAGGGATGCGGAAATACATACAACATGAGGAAGCAGCAAGCAGGCCAGTGTGGCTCACACACAGAGCTGTATGGAGAAGGCAGGACAGAAGACTGCATTTAGTTTGAAGGAAGCTGTGAGAGGGAGTTCAATTTAACCAGACATATAAGGAGTCAAAGGCCAGAATCGGCGTGGGGGTCTCTGACAGAGCAACAATCCAATGCTTCCTTTACATAGAATCTAAACATCCAGTCTTCTGAAGGTTTCATTTTTCACAGATCCTCACCTTTCTTATTCACAGTTTGAGATTTTACCCAAGACTTTAACCTCCATCATAAGTTAGAAAGATGCAGAGAACATGTGCCACACTACAGGAAATACATTCCCATTTAATCCTAGCAACCCTACAAGGTAATATTTCCATTTCATGAATGACAAAATTGAGGGTCAAAAAGACTGCATAATTTGCATTAAGTTCCACAGCCAGTAAGTACTGAGTTATGATTCAAACCAGTTAGGTACAAACCCAGCTTTTTATACCATGCTGCCTCATAAAAGATGAAAATTTCCTTATATTTCCAAATCAGTAACAAAAATGTAAAAGCTTCAAAGGAAGCAGGTTAAAATGAAAGTGAATTTACTAATCAAATGTTAAAGCTGAAAAACTTTTAAAAGACAATACAGAATCACTGGAATTTCCAAAACTGAGTAATGAATTATAAGACACATTATTTCTTATGACAAGAATTATACCAATGCATGTCCAATTTGACTTTTTTGCTTCCTAATGTTAAAATTTCTGACATACTTTTTTTGGACAGTTTACCAAATAAAAATAACTGAGAAAACTATATATATATTTCTAATACGGAATAGTGTTAACTTGCAATTACCGGATATACTTTCAAATAGCGAGAGTGTTTCATATGAAATTCTCATCTTATTACTTATAAATGCTGCGCATAAAGAATTATACTAACTAGATCACTGCAGGAAGCCAAATATTTTTGCCATCTAGTGATCTACTCGCAGGCAATGTGGCAACATGGTCAAGAACATATGCTCCGGGCACCTGGGTGGCTCAGTGGGTTAAGCCGCTGCCTTCGGCTCAGATCATGATCTCAGGATCCTGGGAAGAGTCCCGCAAGGGCACTCTGCTCTGCAGGGAGCCTGCTTCCTCCTCTCTCTCTCTCTCTCTGCCTGCCTCTATGCCTACTTGTGATCTCTGTCAAATAAATAAATAAAATCTTAAAAAAAAAAAAAAAAGAACATATGCTCCAAGAGCCAAGATGCCTGGATTTGAACTCTAGCTTCACTTACTAAGTCATCTTTTGCAAGTTACCCATCTTCAGTTCCCTGTGTAAAATGGGACTGGTAGGAGGTAACATTTTCTTTTCTTCTCTGCTTAATTTTTATTAAAGCTTTTATTTAAATTCCAGTTAGTTAACATACAGTATAATATTAATTTCAGGTATAGAAATTAACCAGGTTTAGAAATTAACTGCATGTAGTTAACTCTATACTAACTAACTGGAATTTAAATAAAAGTTTGAATTAAAAATTAAACAGAAAAGAAAGTGTTACCTTCATTTAAAAAAAAGTACTTATCACATAGGGTTGTGATAAGGATTAAATGCATTAACCTATGGAAAACAACTAGAACATAGTGATAGCTGTCTATCAGTTAAACAAATGGGACAGACCTATACCATTAGGGCTTACTGTAACAATTTGGGTATTTTTTTTTTTCCAATGACACTCTTTACTGAATAACCTAATCCTTCTAAAGAGCATTAAAGTCTAACAGAAACCTTAACTCTTTGAAATCTTGACTATAGCAATTTGCCTTTTAAGTATTTAACTTCAGAACAAATGTAAAATATTCCCAAATTTCCCAAAGGGAACAAAACAAAAGACTGCTTTCCCCTTGTTATCAGTGGCTACATGAAGTAAGCAGAGAGGTAGAAGGAATTTCTGTCGGCCCTCAGAGGGACAGCTACCATTGCTATGGCAGATCTGCAGACACAGACATACGACGTTCACTATATGACCTTTCACCCCACCTCTATGCAAACATGCTCAGTTTGTTTTGTTTTAATTCAGGTATAATTTACATACAATAAAATACAAGATCTTAAGTGATTCATTGATGAGTTTTGATAATCATATATATCATGTTAGAGAGTCTTGATTCAAGTGCTGCAACAATCCCATCTCAAACATAGAATGCTGACTGCAAGAAAGAAAATAATAAATGGTAATTAAGTTCTAAAGCCTGTCCACAGAAGTCAATTTCACCAATAACAGAACTGACACACTATAAAATGATGCAGCTAGTATATGAGCTAACTCAATTTTTACTGGTTGTTCTTAACATCCAATCCTGACTTAAAACACTTAAAAGGATATTCTAAGTTACACCAAATTAACAAAATGCCTTTAGAAAAAAGCATGTGAGCTGAGATTTCATATTTACCTTATCTCAAAATTTTACTTGTACCCAAATTAATGTCATTTGCACTACAAATTTAACTAGAATTTTCAAATAGAGAATAACCAAAAATAGCTCCTTAAGCCTTATTTTATGTGTCCCTGAATATAGACAGTCTTATTTTAAGTACAATTATTAAAAATAAAGCACTTCTGAAGTTTCTTTGTAGTACTACTCAACATAATATATAGATATACTTATCCCCAAACAAGTTATAAACTAAAATACCAGTATACAGTACTAGTATTCAAACCAGTAACACCTTTTTTCTGCCACAATTATTTTAAGAAAAATTACTTCCACAGATCACATATAAGTTATTTTAAAAATTCTAGTTAACTGGAAGCAGTAACATACATGGAACGCAGATGGCAAATAGAAAGTGACATGTAGATTACAGAGGTAGTGATCAAAAAGCAGTAAGAGCAAACCTGAAGTTGCCTAGCTCACAGGAGGAACTGACGTTGAGCTGAATCGGCAGCAGGAATGAAGGAATAAAATCAGACTAACAAGAGGAGACAAGAAGAATCGAAAGCTAGTTAGTAAATACCAAGACTGCACCATTTAATTCTATTTTCCAGGAATTTCTGGAGCTTTTCCCCTGCTTTCTGTCAGGGCTATCAACCAACAGATGCTTAAGGATCAGGTGAGGGGAAAAAAAATTCAGCCACTGATTCATAAGCTACATCAGGTCTACATTTTTTTCCCAACAAATTTTAACAAGTTTAAAATTAACGAAGAGTTTCCAGGTATGTCACAGTTATATCCATATTAGCAACTTCACTAATCAAATTATGCTTTAAACAACTGCCACTCATAGACTTATATGGGAGTCTCATTTAATGCAAGATTTTTTATTTCTGACTAGGTATTCTTTTTCTCTATTAAATGTGTCAAATGTTTGTATCTGGTTTCTAAATTGAAGATTCATATTGGTAGGAAAGCAGAAAAAGGAGATGCTGATTTTTCCAGTTGATAAAGTGCTAATTGCATTATTTGAGAACAATTTGTCCTAACATATAAAGCGTATAAATATTCCTGTACAGAGCAAATTAATGCTGCCTAAAATCTGATTTTATAAAGTGAAAAGGGTGCGTAAGCACCAAAGCCTAAACTACAGAAATATTAAAAATATTTCTCAAAAAAATACAGAAAACTACAGAAATATAAAAAATATTGCTCCAAAAAAATTGGGGATTTTTAAGAATAAAGTATAGTGGTCAGAAACAGCACAGGACACAGGAACATTTGTTTAAAAATTCCCAAGGTGCCAGGCCTGCACTAAAATACTTCATGCATAATGTCGTTTGTTTGTTTGTTTATTTTTATTATGTTATGTTAGTCACCATACAGTAAACCATTCGTTTTTGATGTAGTGTTCCATGATTCATTGTGCATAGTGTCATTTACTAAATAGAAGACCAAAGTTCCATTCTCAGCTTTGCAACTTAAAAGCCTATGACTGCAGGTAAGTTACTAAGTCTCTGGGCCTCAAATATTTTTGTTTCTTTTTTCTGCAAAATGATGATCCTAACACCTGATGTAATTTCTTTATTGGTTGTTTCAAGGATCAAATGCGGTATCTGGAAATATCTTTAAAACTATAAACTGTAAAGGGCTATTAGAATTGTAATAAGAAGCTGTTATGATTTGAGGTTGCATGGACTAGAAATATCCTGTTATTTAATTTTAGTTTCAATGTCTCATTACAAGGCAACTCAATATGATGTTTTTATAAACAAATTATAAAAGAAAAGAATTCCAATATATTCACTTAAATCCACTTTAACATAAATTTTAGGTTCCTTTTAACACTTCTAAATTAGCTGCCCACAATGGCAAACCAGAAAGGAAAACTGACTGCCAAGTAATTTATGAGCTCTACTGGAGCTTTCTATTCCTCCAAACAATTAGGACCTCACAACTTCCTCTAAAATTGTTACATTATACCAACTTGCCTTGACTGAAGAGTTTATACACATTTTTGCTTTGAAAAGTTTAGATGTCACTATATGGAGTTCTTTTTGTTGCTGTTGTAGTTTCGTTTGTTTTAAGCAGGCTCCATGCCCAGCACAGGGCTTGAACTCACAAACCGGAGTTTAAGGGTCCCATGCTCTACCAACTGAGCCAGGCTTAGATCTTACTTTCTGAAGGAAAATACCACATTCTTCAAAGGTAACATCAAGAATTGCTAGTAATTCTTCTACTTAGTAGCAATACCATAAATTGGTTCATTTGGCACAAAATCTGCAATCTGTAACAAAGAACTATGAAACTGTTTTACCTTTTATTCCAGAAACCCCACTCTAACAATGTGCACTAAGAAAACAATGTAAACTATGCAAGGATAGTCACAATATGCTGTTTTTAAAGGGAAAAAAATGGAAATAACCCTAACACAGCACAGTAAGCAATGCCTGATATTTAGCCCAATGAAATGCTACCTATATAGCTTTAAAAATGACAAATACCCACTGACAGATAAAAATTAAGCTGTGAATACCTAAGAATGTAATTATGAGCATAAACACATTAACACAGAGGGAATTATAATTTCCAGTGACAAATACCTGACACAGAATCAACTTCTTCTATTCTTTAAATTGAAGATTACAGTTTTAAACAAATACTTTTTAAAGGAACAATCAAGGCCCTCTGAACTTTATTTAAATGTAAGCAAACCAGAACCACAGAAAAATATCTAATCAAGTCACTGATAATGCTAGCAATGCTCTAAAACCCAAAGTACAATTTTTGTGTGTATTAGCTAAGGGATTATTCCTCTCAACAAATTTAATCAATTTTTCTTCAGAGCTGTTATGAAATAATGTATCTACAACTGTTCAAACCTACATCTGTGAATCTCTAAAATTTAAGTTGCCCAACTAACTGGTTTTAACGAGCGTAAGAAACAATTACCTCCTTCCTAGCTCTCTGGATGAATACGATAAGGCAGATTTCCTGTTTCAGAACTCTGCTGCTGTTAAAATACACACACGTAAACCCCGCCCCCTCCCTGCCATGGTTCTGCTCCCACTAACAAACATCCAAGATTGACTACCAATGACAAATCAAATAAAACATGGTTGTAACTTACAGAACAACTTTCAGAAAGATCATCAGTCCAATATGCATTAGATATACTTGTCAGCATTATATACCTGAACTATAAGCCAAATGCTAACCTAATTTTCTACAGCAAAATCATAATAAAGTATATGAAAAATTAAAAAACTTAAAATTATGACATCAATCCAGCATTATTGTAAAGTACATAAGAGTGTATCTTTTATGCTCTAATCTTTATATTCAGTGTTAGGTTTATGGTACTTCTGTAGTTCATTTCATTATAAAAGCCATACTTTTTATCATTTAATTTACCAGAGATAACTATCTAAAACACTAGGTTTGGGCTGCTCTTTAAGGTCACCAACTTCCACAGAAAGAAAGACATTCCAACAGGTAAGACAAAAAAGATGATAAGGGATGTATCAATAGTTTGAGAACAAAGGCCTAATAATATTTAGTGCAAATTTACTCAATACTAGTAAACTACATTAAAAAAAAACACAACAGATTCCAACTTTTCCAACTCTATTGATCTTTTAGATGCAGCCGTGCACAAATTTCCTAATGTTCGAAACTACTACACATACATAATACGAAGGAAAAAAGCTCAATACAAAACATATCGCCAGCAAGTGGGTTTTCATTTTCCTACTAATTAAGCTAAAACTGTAAAATTTCTAAATTTACTTCTATCAAATTTACCTTTCAATGAAACCACTGCTAATTTGAACCATTTTAATGGAAGAAAGCTCCAAACAAGTGTGTGCTAGGCTGCTTCATTTTATATTTGGCTTTAATATAACAGACCCAAATCTCTTTATTTTATATCTAAGCCAGGACATCATCTAGAAATGACTTGCTTTTTTTTTTTCCCCCCAAGTGGCAAAAATAGTTTTGCCTAACTGCTGTATTTTAATCCTGGAAGGGTTTATACTAATATAAACTAGAAATACAGGTCTACTTTAAAATATTAAGGCACAGATATTGGCATTTATTACTACATTAACAAGAATCATATTACTGATTTTATGAAAACTGCCTTGGTTCTAATACTGAAAAACATGATTTATATTCTCACTGAGGATATTTTTATCATTATATCAACTTTATAATCACTTGAATAAGTGGATCATCAAAAAAAACCTCTGAAATTACATATACTAAAATACTAGCCAAAATTCATATTTTCAAGTTTAGTAATATGCAGATTTAAATATACTAAAAAATATGAGAGCAAGTCTACATTGCTTGGTTTGAAAAGGCAGTACTTTTAGTTTTAGTCAGCTACCCATAAATGCTTGTTCCTAAAGCAAGTATCATTTTAGTATAAATCCAATTATCACAATTGGGGGGAAAAAGCACAATTACTAATCAATTAGTTGTGGAATCTTCATATGCAAAGGAGAATATACAAAAAAACTTCGAAAATTATTAAGCTGAAACATGAAAGATAAAAAGGGAGACAACTCTGTCAACCAAAAAACTGTTTAAAAACATAAAAAGGTCAACATACAGAAAAACAAAAATACCAACAGTTAGATGGGAGGGACAGAAATGAAAACAAGGGAAAGGAGCTCATAACACCTCACACCCTTTAAATACTATTAGGCAAACAAAACAGGTAAAGACTGAAAATTTGGATTAAAATCTCACCTACATACATGCTCCCTCACTTAATATAAGAGACAGAATTTACACACATATTATCTGTTTATCCAAAAGGGCACCATTCTTTTCATGACCTACCACTCAGACCCAAACAAATTCTATAAAGTGATGCTTGTCAAACAATCTACTTTCATCAGACATGTTTTAAATTGGCAAGATGATTCTTACACAAAAAATAGAGGCCCTAAACACAAAGTTAGATCCTATCTACACTGAAATAGTATGCCTGATCATATTAATCATTTGGCATAACAAACTTCTCAGTAAAAATATCAATAAATAAAGTAGATTAAAACTAATCAGACCCTATTAAGCCCAATATGCAATTTTAAAGACATCTATCCAACCTGGCAACACCAGTTCTTGAGGTGGGGGAGGGAGGGTGTGAAAAGGAATTGTGTTACAGAAACAACTTATATATTGTAGCTTGAAAAAGCAAAATTTTAAATGGGAAAAATCACTTCACAGCAGAAAGACAAGAACTGAGTTGTGCAAGAAAGCAGAGGACCTGAAAAATATTTAAAGCAAATATTTAAGGAATACATATTAAATCAGTTCCCTGATGAAGTTCCATAGTAATGAATTTCTATATAGCAACTTTTAGGAAAATTACAGCTTAAAACTATCAAAATCTCATATAACTTAATATCTCAAGATAAAACATGGTGTTCCCACTTACATATCCAAATAATCTTCTAAAACTAAAATGACTAAAAGCCAGACTTCCATTACATAAGCTTTAGTTCTCAACCAATATCTTCACATTTTATAAGAAAAATATAAACACTGGCATAACCTCTAAGCTTTATTTGTGCAAAAACTTAAAATTTGGTATTAGTCTTTAAAGACTATAATTAATAGATGATTCCAAAAAACAGAAATGTCAAAACCACTCATATCACTAGATTATCTTAACTTTTTCCTGTATTTGAGTAACAGATGGCAAACCTTAGTTCTTGGACACTACACAGTAATCACAATCTGTGTGAGCTTTTCAGTATTAAAAAGAATCCAAATAGCCTTAATAACCAGCACGTGAGTGTATTTTACAGTATTATCTATAATCCTGATCATAGTGAACAGAAACTAGATATGCGAAAATGCATCAGACTTTTTGGTGTGCTGATTCTTATTTTCCATAAATTTCCTACAACTAGCCCACGAAAACTAGCCAGATGTCAGACTGCTTCTTCAGTTTTCAAAAAACATAGATGCACACATTTACAAAGTATTTTTACCATTACTTCATTTTCATTAGTACCTAAAAGGTATATAGCATACCTAGATCAAAATTTCCTTATGCTTATTGAAAGAATTTTATCTCATTTAAAAAATGTTACTCTAACAAGTAATTTTGTTTAAAAAAGAGAAGAGTTTGTTTCTTTCTCAATACTTTTGTTCTAAGTACATGAATTAATACATTTGCTCAAGACATCATTTTACCTAATAAGGTTAAAATTATCTCCCTGTTTTAATACTCTTAAAAATAAACTTAAATAAACTTAAATACTCTTAAAAATAAACTCTGTAATAAATAAATAAATAAATAAATAAATAAATAAAATGGAACACTAATCGGCAACTAAAAGGAACGAACCATTGATACAATAACTTAGATGAATATTCAAGGTGTTATGTCGAGGGAAAGAAACTAATCCCAAAGTGACATACATAGAAATCTATGTAACATTTGAACTGACAGTGGCAGAGCACACAGAAGTGAAGAGGCTGTGGTTATAAAAGGGCCAACAGTAGAGGTCCTTATAGAACTATAGAGTATTTTGACTATGGGGCAGATACGCAAAACCTACACAAGTGACAAAGTTGTACTGTACTAAATGCATGCAAACAAATGAAGAGAAGAAAAACTGGAGAGATCTTTCTTAGGCCCCCAAATTTTATCAATGTCAATATCCTGGATATGATATATATATTTTTTCTGGATATGATATTTATACAACAGTTTTGCAAAATGTTACCATTAGTGAAAACTGGGTGAATTGTTCCCAGGACTTGCATATATCGTTTCTTAAAAGTGCACTGGAATCTGTAGTCACCTCATAAAAAGAAGTATTTCAATTTAAAAAATTAGCAAGATGGTAGTTCAACTAAGAACTTGCTCCAAATAAGAGCATTAAAATAGAAGCTAGAGATGATCATCCCAGGACCATGGTATCATGATCTGAGCCAAAGGCAGACACTTAATGACTGAGCCACCTGGGCGGGCCCTGAACAGATTTTTGCCAGTATGTATTCATCCTTGGGGTTCTTCCAATTTGCTTTCTTTACTGTAATTATATTTTCTGTTCTCCTTTCTCAGTTTGACACCTTGCCATGTGTTTGCTATTCCCTTATTAATATCCTTCTTAAATACCTGTATCACAGAGATAATTAATTCAATTACTACACCCTTTGGAAACTCATGATTTAATATTTGGTCACATAATTTACCTACTTTATGACTACTTTGATCAGATGACAATTCTATCACCAACTAGCTTTCTTCCCAATACTTTTCACCCCTTTTTTCTTATAATCGTTTTGCATGCATTTGTGCTGGTTCCTTTTCCATTACTTGGGCTAAAAGGATGAGAGCTTTACAAGGAAGACCACACGGCAAAAGGTTTACTTGAGAGACCGAACAGAGTCATCCCTTAGGCTAGAGGGGTAATTCATTATGAACAAGTTTTCAGCACATGTTGGTCTCAGTTTACAGATCAACCAGGATGTGCCTTCCTTCCTCGTTGGAGTAGCCTCCACAACAGCTTGCTCTCTTGCTCATCACAGAGCCAGCTCACTGGGGCTGGCATTGCTGCAGTTCCAAATTGAGGAAAACCAAGTGTTGGGCTCATTTCACAGAAATAAGCCCAGAGGCCGAACTGGGCCCATGGAGGCTCCGACTTCCCCAGCATCTGCCTAGGTCAACTGTCTGATGCAATCCAGGAAAGAAAGGTAGTTAAAGCTCTACAGAACAGTTTCATCTGAGAGAGAGGAACAAGACAAAAGATAACATCCTTTCCCCTTCCACCTTTCTGACCAGTTGCTCTGGCACACAGTGGTTCACACTGAGACTCGGAACATATCCTGCTAGTCTGAGCAATCAGATGTGCTATTTACAAATCTACAGTCAATGAGGTAATCACCCCCCTGAGCATTCCCCTCCTCCTAACCAGCCTTACCGTCCCCCATGCTTCCCTCACTTTTGTAGAAGGTCTGCAAATCCCGATCAACCGTTGTCAAGTAAGTTTTTGCATCAAATTCTATGTCAGAGGAGTACACGCTAAGATGGCATGTAAGATTATTTCTGCACATTTAGTGTCTATGAGGTGGTTTTCCCTCATGTACAGTCTCTCTTGCACCATCATGGAAACAGGGCTACTGAAAAGTGTGGTTTGTGCTTCTACACTTCAGTACGTCTCCTTTGCAGAATGAAACTGTCTCCAAGGGAGCTCAGCTATCTAGTTTATGGCACCGTTGTTCATGGAAGTCTTAGGTGTGGATGTGCTCTGTTCATGAAAAGCGCACTGCCAGACCCCGTGCGCATCAGAAATGCTTTAGTTTTCTACCCACCTGCTAACACACACACGTTCCTTGATCCACCATCAGCTTTGCTGCAGGTACACTTGCACTGATTTGGGATTTCAGATATCCACTAGTGTCATAGAATGAAGCTTGTCTTGCTCACTTCCCTTAGTGCTTCTGGATGATTTGGAGACAAAGGCAGAAAACGCTGACTTTATACGTTTTTCTTCAAGAAGTTCATTTTGTCTATGAAAACCATCTACACTCAGCTACAGGACACCACATTCTCTGTTTCCACCTTCTCTCCAGACTGTTCCTTCTCTCTTCTTCGCTGAGTCCTCTCATTTTCATGACTTCTAAACATTAGTGTCCCAGGGAACAGCTTTCAGACCTCTCAAATTTGTTCATTCTTACTTCTGAGAGGTGGTTACCTGATCCCTTAGCTTCAAATACTAATTTTAAAAACTTTAAATACTACCATAAGTTGACAATTTCCAAGTAAGTATCTCCAACCTGGGGTCTTCCCTATATCACCTCTGCTCATACAACCAAATGCTTATTCCCATGTAAACCTGTGCATTTTATAATCATTTCATTCAAGTTGATATCATCCAAATGCCTTCCTGAATGCCTTCCTTTTCTCAAGTATTACATTTCATTATTTCAATTTATAACTTCCTTGCTATTTTGTTGACATACTATGTATATAGTATGTGTATGTGTGTACCTATTATGTATATTATGACATATTATGTGTATAGTATGTGTATGTGTGTTTATGTCTTTTCTTTCCCTATCAGAATGTAAGCTCCATGAGGTCAGGAACAAATTCAGTTTGATCATGTGTTTCAGCACCTAAAACTGGAGTGAGGCACAGCAGGTACCCAGTATTTGTTAAATGTGAAAACGAACATATAAGCAAGTACCTGAGAATAAAAAGAATTCATACCATGTCACCTAGTGTCCATCTGTTTAATACATACTGACTCACCTGGGTAGCTCTGACTTGGGGTCTCTTCCTCTAGCATCCATGGCTGCTCTCCTTGCTCCAACTTCAGGATCACTTCTGGTTTAGGGATGCAACACGCTGTAATTGGGAAATGACATGGGAATTCGGCGAGGCTCATGGGCTTCAGGGCCCTTGAAGAAGACAGAAGACGAAGCTTCAGGGGCCAATTACAACACTTCATTCTTTACAGTGATTCAACAATCCTTCTGCTTAATACTTGAAATCTCAAACTTAAATATCATTAAACTCAACAAAGCTTCTACAGGTGTCAAACCAAGAATGAAGGTGCATACTAGGAGTCTACACGGGAAACAATCCTTACCCACTGAGACAAGGTGGCTATAGTTCTCTAGCATCACCTCCCTGTACAGGGTCCTCTGAGCAGGGTCCAGATGCTGCCACTCCTCCTGGGTAAAGCCCACAGTCACATCCGCAAATGATAAGGATCCCTGAAACAGCACATTTGTATTCAAATTTAAGTAATCACAATGGGAAGACATGGAAAAGCTGTCAAAGAACTGTTACGGAGTTCACTATTCACAATCAGAAGATGTGTTCTGGCGTGCCTACCTTTGTACTTGGTTGGAGGAGAAAGCATGGATGACATTCCTCGAAAGTGTGATAAATTACCGGCATCCCATCATGTGCCTACATGCCATAAAGAACACTCCTATCTTGAGAATCTGAAAACCAATAAAACCATATCACTGTTCTCAAGGAGCATATAATCTGACAGACACAAGCATGATGCATCCAACTACTATGTAGCATGAAATCCTACTATAGTAAAACAGGTGCAAAGTAGAGTGAGATTACAGAGGGGAGAAAAGTTCTATTCCTGCTATTAGGGCAGGTTTCACTGATAACACAGTATCATTCATGAGCCTGGGCCAAGAGCATAACCACGCACACTTCTAAAATATGGAGTTAAGGGGCACCAGTTGGTTAAGTGTTTGCCTTTGGCTCCGGTCATGATTTCAGGGTCCTGGGATCGAGCCCCATGTCAGGCTCCCTGCTCAGTGGGGAGTCTGCTTTGCGCTCTCCCCCTGCGTGTATGTGTTCTCTCTCTCTGTCAAAGGAATAAAAATCTTTTTAAAATGTAGTTAAAGGAGTCAGTGAACACACAGGAAAGGACTGCTGGGACTATGTTCACATAAAGAGCTACAGTCGTCTTCAGGGAAAATGCTATTTAATAATTCTGAACATAACTCCTGTAGGACGGGGTGTCCAAAATGTTTGGTTACTGTTCCATGTAGAAAACCTCTTTCTTTCTTTCTTTCTTTCTTTCTTTTTTTTTTTTTTTTAGGAAACCCTTTTTTATAAACAGTAAACTTACAATGTCAATTTATATATTAAATTCCATTATTGTTATTTTTCCTAAGTCACTTTTCTTTTTTCAGATGAATATATTTGGCATGTAACATTGTATAACTCTGATAGGCTTATATACTGTAACGATTGCCAATGTAGCTATATTTATTGTATTACATAATTACAGCACATTAGTGTGTATATCCATTTCACTGTATACTAGATTTCTTCATTCTTCTCTTTATGGATTACAATAAATCTAGGGAGATACCCAAGTATTTTCTTCCCATAACTGAACTGACTGTCTTATACAGTTCATAGCTTTTATACCACCCATTTATAAAATGACCACTGTGGAAAATACAGCAAGAAGAAAGAGAGACATATCATTCCCAGGTTATCAAAAAAACAGCTAATCAATGTTCATGACATACACTAAAAATTGGTTACTAGGAAAAACAAGACTATTTTCCAGAAATGTATAAGGTATTATTGAGAAAACAAAAAACAAAGAATACCTAAGTAAATGAATACACTATATTCATGGCTTGGACAACTTAATATTACAAAAATATCTCATTTCTCCACAAATTGGCCTATAGATTCAAGACAATCAGAATTAAAATCTTAGCAGATATTTTTGTGGAAACTGATAACTTTACTCTCAGACTTACATAGAAACTTGAATGGCCAAGAATAACCAAAACTACCTTGGAAAACAGAATGGATAAACTCACACTAATTATATAGGCAGAATCTAAGATGACGACCTCCAATGGATCCAACAACGTGACATGAACTCCTCTTAAATGGAAGAGACTTAAGTCCCTGTGATTGTGATACATTCTACAACAAAACAGATTTTGCAAGTATAAATGAGATCCTTTAATCAGTTGACTTTGGTCTAAAAGGAAGATTTACTTGGGTGGGCCTGACCTAATCATGTGAGTCTTTTATTAATTTATCTTAAATATTTTATTTATTTATTTGAGAGAGAGAGAGAGAAAGAGAGCGCATGAGCACACGAGCAGGGTGAGGGGCAAGGAGCCCAACATGGGACTTGATCTCAGGACCCCAGGATTATGACCTGAGCCAAAGGCAGACACTTAACCAACTGAGCCACCCAGGCATCCCACATGTGAGTCTTTTAAGGAACGTAAGATATCAGAGACCCTTCTTCTGACCTCAAAGAAGAAACAAGCTACTGTGACTCCTACGGCTGTCCAGAAATAAAGTCTGCCACATATGTACAGATGGGAACCCAACCAAGCCTTAGATAAGGAGTCCCAAGCAACACCTTGATTGCAGCATTAATGCCTAAGAAACTTAGTTAACCTACTCCTAACTCATTCTCATCTATACATATGAGCCATATGAGCAGGGAGCCTGATGCTAGGATTGATCCCGGACTCCAAGAGCAGGACCTGAGCCGATGGCCAATACTTAACCCACTGAGCCACCCAAGAACTCCTGGAGAGACTTTGTGAAACAATCTCGTATAAATAGGAGTTTTCCAGAGTAGCAGATAGGAAAATGAACATTTCAGTCTCCTAGGTGCCCTCAGGAGTATCCTTTTTTTAATGTCCAAAAATGCAGGTAGTTAATGTACAGCGCAGTATTGCATTCTGCAGTACAACTCAGGGACTCATCACTTCTCTCCACCACTCAGAGCTGACCACAACAAGTGCCTTAATTGCCCATCATCCATCGACCCCCCTCCCACCCCTTTCCCTCCATGACACCCTCAGAGTTCTGTCATGAGCCATCGCCACGGTGACCTGATGACACGCATCCAACGTTCCATTTCAACTGTCACTCTGTGAGCCGAGCCCCTGGCGGTTGGGTGAACAGGACTAACAGTCCCCACGATGGGGAACCTTAACTGCTGTTGTATAGGTATGTGCCTATCGATTTTCTCAATTCTATTCTCTGGAGCTGGCTGCCTCCCTTTCACAGAGATAGGCTTCTTCTCTTTGGCTTTTCCCCTCTGATTCCCCCCCCCGGTTGGATGCCTGTGTTTGTTCGTTTGTCTGGGTGATTTCATTGGGATTTCGTGGGGAAGCTGCCTTCCTTAAAGCACTTCGATGTTCAGAAAACCGTACTCTTTTTGAATGCCCATTTCGGACACAGTCCTACAGGGACAACACACGGGTCACACGCCACACTGCTGTCCCTGCATCAGGAGAATCTTGGTGCGACCCAGGCACCACATTTGAGGGGAACGAATTGCCGGTCTCCTCTTCCCGATGGACATGACAAAATCGGAGAGGAAAGGTCAGAGGTCGAAATGCAGCTGTTCTTAGGAGAGACACTGGAGGATAGCGGGGTGGTCTCATGGGTTGATGTGCAGGGTTTCCCGGGCCGTCTGCTTGATGCCTGGGAGTGCATGAGAATGGGCTGTGCCACCGGGTGGGTGGACAGAACACACAGCAGCTGCACAGTGGACTGTCTGCTGCTCTCAAAGGTACTGCTGGGCTGGGTTCTCCAGGCCCGGCCTAGGGAGGGAGACAGGAGACTGTCTGCTAAACCTACAGTCTCCAGAGGGGATCAAGAGACCTGAGAGTAGATAGGGGATGCTGGCGAAGAATGAGAGAGTAGGGAGGGACTCACGCCAGCCAGGGTAGCCTCACTTCCATCCAGCCTCCTCAGAGCAGTCTGCACGGCAAGAGCGGGCCACTCAGCATCATCCGTCTCCTTCCTGAAACCAACCACTCCCAGCCCACATGGCCACCTACATGTCCATCTGTACCATCAACTGCTCCTCGGGACTGGCGAGCTCAAAGCAAGCAAGTTCTCGGCCAGGTCCTATGCGACTGTTGGGAGTTTGAATCAGCTTGGGAGCCAAGCAGAACCCCAGGAGCCTGGGCTTCAACTGGCCTTCAGGACGGCCTTGGGCGACTGGGCTGACCTTGCAGAGAGGTGAGGGAACGTGGCTCAAGCTACCCGTTCCTGGTCCTTCACTAGGGCCCCGCTGGGCAGAAACCACCACTTAGTTGATGTCAGGGCACCAAACACAGAAGTGAGTGAGCACTGAGGCTGGTCTCGTGGCCCTGGCTCTCCCCTACAGAAACCCTGGCACAGAGGGATTTGAGACTGTGAGGGCAGCTCTTGGTTCAGGGCTTCAGGACCTTTTAGCAGGGGCTGTGGGTTGGTATCAGGGGCTCAGGGATCTCCGGCCACAGGGAAACGATGACTTTCCTGTCCCAGATCCATCCTTCATTAGGGTGGCAACTCTGGACGGTCCCTTCGGCACCCTATATTTCAGGGCCCTCCACTATCCTCCACTGTGGCTTCACCCACAGCCAGCTGTCTAGCTGAGTCCCTAGGTGGTCCCTTCCCCAACACCTGCCGAATGGCTGGGAAGCATCCAGTCCTCCCCTAGGTCCCAGGCACTCCTTGGACTCAATCACTTGGGACACCGTGGTGGCACACTAACGTCTAGGCCCGAGGGCAGGGAAACAGGGCACAGAGGGTTCTGGGGAACACTCTCGGGTAGGTGTGGCTGCTCAGTGGATGTGACCGAGGCTATCACGCATGCTCATGGCACTCTGTAGCATGCTTTTCTGTCCTGTCTCTGCTCCATACAAGCCGTTGCCCACGGAACCTGTGGGTGTGGGAGGGGGCGGAATTCAGAGCACAGTACATGGTGACTCCTTCCTAAGTCCCACCTGGAGGGAGGAATGCCTGCTGGGCAGCTGGCGAGTAGGGGCAGGAGACGGATGAACTAGAAGGAAAGGACTTCCAATCCCCCTGTGGGCTCCTGATGACAAGGTGCCGACACTGTTCTCTATTTCTGTGTGTCTCCCAGAAATCTGTGGGGAGTGTCTCCTGGAGGATGTGGAGACGCCCCCACCCACGCCGCCCCCTCCACGACACTACCACAAGAAGAGAGTCCGGTTCTCCCTCCACAATGAGGTCTTCACCATTGAGGACCCCGAGGAAGGTACCTTGGGGATTGACTCATTACGGCGATTGGAGACGCATTCTGTCGTTCACTAGCACAGACATAACCGAAGCTTTTAAAACTGCTGAGACACATTGTCCTCTGATTTCACTTGTAGCCATTTCCCTCTATGCCGTCCATCCCTCCCCTTTTAAGTCCACAAGTCACGATGAGATCCTCATTCCAACTGGATCCAAGGGGCACAGGAAAAAAGTATCTACTAGCTGAAGGGATGGATCTTAGGTCTTTCTGGAACACACAGGTCCCTATAGGTCTCCCCAGGAAACATGGTTCTTAGATGTGTAGGAAGGAAGAGACTGTTTTTTGCCAGGAACGCAAAACAGAAAAATGGAACAGAATACGACAGGAGGTTTCACGATGTCCCCCCTTCACTTCTGCCCATTAGCCACATCTTACATGGGTGTGCTACGTATCTTCAAAGGAACAGAACAACCTCACCACATTTGGGGAACTCAAGTACCCAATACATTCCACGTGGTTACCGTTCTACAAATGGGGCCAATGCATTCGGTGACGTCTTCTCATTCTGGAAACACAGAAATCTGCGCACTAATGTCTCACACAGTTGGGTTCCCAATAGCCCCAGAGAGGCACTGCCCCCAAATCCATCACGGGAGGAAAGAACACATTCAGTGGCATCCATACACATCATAGAGTGCAATTCAGGCATAAGAAGAAACTAAGGTTTCCAATATTTTACGAAACAGATAGAACCTGGAACCTTAACACACATTTTGAAAGCAAGCACACAAGGAAAGAGGTACATTACACGATCCCAGGCTTTGAGGACACTCCAGTAGGGACATTCGTAGACCCAGAAAGTGGAAGGGATGGTGCAGGGAGGAAACGGGGTGGGACGGTCATGTCGTCACGGGTACAGAGGTGCCATGAGATAGGATGGCAACGTTTTCCCCGTAGATGGCAGTGCGGTCTACAAAGCATCACGGATGTCAGCAGTGTCACTGAACGGACACGTACGAACAAATACAACCCGTCCCCAGTACTTAGATTCCGTCACCGAAAAACCCACTACTCCAAGGCACGATAGAGGAACGATAGGGTCACACAGCAGAGGTGCAGGGGAGACAGCTGAACAGGCCCCATGACCAGCTGAAGAAGTGGCAAGCTGGCTTGGCTTCACAGTGGGCAGGAGGGCTCAGGGGACTGCGCCCTGAAACCCAGGGTGCCTTGAGTGTTTCCCAGACAGACGCTGAGAGTTCCCACTGATGACATCCCCTCCATTAGAAAGCCAAGGCCCCATTTCCCTTTTCCATCCTGCTCCCCTCCTCTGTGTTTCTGTGTCCACCACTGTTGGCCCACTGGCAAGTCAGGCCTTGCTTGGTCACCCTTCACGTCCATTCCCTCTGGCCCCGCATCCACATCCAGCAGACTTAACTCCCCAATTCATTCCTGAGTAGCGCAGCCAATGTCCTGACAGCTCCTCTCTGTTCTCCTAGACCCTGTGGAGGACCAGTCCAAGGACCTTCCTAGGAGCTGGACAAAGGTAGGTCCCCCAACTCTCCCTGAGGTAAGCTCGCCTCTCTGATTTCTCAGAGACAGAAATGGTGCTTCCTTGATTTCTTCCATCAGTGGAGTTTGATGAACATCTGGCACTTTACCTCCCAGGGGAAGGGGGCAGCAGTCTCCCCTCGTGGAGGAATGCTGGGTCTGACCTCTTACACACAGTGGACGCAAAAAGGGTGAGGACACAGGACAGCCTCAGTTACAAACTCCATGGGATCAAACACCTTCTTCAGCAGAAAAGGTTTCTCCTTGAAAGAGAACGTTCTGCCTGTTGATCAGAATGGACTTCGGAGATTGAATGATGCTCCAGCATCATTCAAATGGTCCTCTTGAACTCAGATGGGAGGACATGGACTCAACCACGGTACCTCATCCAATTAACTGCCTGAAGTCCTCCCCAAACCAAAGAGCTGGCCCAACAGAGGACAGGATGCTGGGATCCTCACTGTGTTTCCTTTTCCCCAATCGCAGGTAGACGCTGGGAGCAAGGACAGCTGTACGTATTTAAGACCATCGGGCTCTGGGAGGAAATCTAGAGTACAAAGAAGCCTGCCCCCTGATTCTGGGTTCCAACAAGGAACGGGGGTTGGGGGATACTGACCGAGACTGTCCGGTGAGGCAAGGTCACCACGTCAAATAGGGCCTGGAAGAACTCGTACATAGGGAAGGGGTGATCTGTGTGCACGTGGGATGAAGGCCCTGTGTGCGTGGGTGTGTGCGTGGGTGTGTGTGTGTGTGTGTCCCCATGCGTTATGCTTGTGAACATGATTGTGTGCCTTTACCAGGAGATCTTTCTCACACTTCCACCACAATCACAGTGTCCCTCTTCCAATACACACTCATCACCCTGGCACACTTTACATACTCCTTCCCCTACTCCCCACAGCTGTACCTGGAGGACATTTCCCTCTGATTTCCTGGGACGGGCATGGTGCGGAGATGAAGGGTCCAAACCCGTGACCTCCTACTTGGAAAGCCAAGATTGGAGCTCAGGTTCCAATCTGAAAGTTGCTCTGGCCTACCCACCTCTGTTAGTCCCTCAGCCAGGGCGTCATGATGTACCATGGGTGCTAGCTAGCAAAGGGCCATCAGCATCTGTGCACACAGCCAAATACCTAGATTCTATGATGGTCCCCGACAGGACCCAACATGACACAGTGGCTTCCATGGACACGGAAGCCAGGGCAAGCTTAGAAGCCCACCTTAAAGATTACAGGCTGGTCCCTGGAGTCAAGTGCACAGAGAAAAGCCACATCCTCATGCTCAAGCCCACATGGCTGGAAAGCGTGTGGACCCGTGGAGGACAGAACAGGGCAACATCGGTCATAGCCGGTCTCAGTGTGTACACACGACCGACCAATGGCAGAAAAGCATCACGGAGGGAACTGACTGTACTTGATAAGATTTCCCTAAGCCTCAGGAAGGTTCAAATTCTCTAAGCACACACTCAAACACCACTGGCCAATAGGAAATCAAGGTGAAGCTTGGGTGGAAGCTTTGGACCCACATCCCCGGAGCAAATCTCCTGCAAAGCAGGCCTACAGCCGATCAGCACACACTCCCAGACTCCTCTGTGTAAGCAACTTCCCACTGGTCAGAACACCTGGGAGGGTTCAGACAGCCACTGTCTTCAGGGGAAACACACACACACACACACACACACACATGGGACAGCTCAAGAACAGTGGAAGGAATCTATCACACTCATCGACGGTGCCGGCTGTTTATGGAAGCTACGATGTCCGTGCTCTCAAGTGTTGCACATGGCATTTTCTGAAGACAAAGGATGAGTGAAGCAAACTACTAGGCTCCTTTCCTGAGGGTTGAATGCAGCCTGGCAAGCAAGGCTGCTTTTTATGCTGTGCAAGATCTTACACAGACGTGATGCATATAGTCGCAGCAGGTGGGGATCTTGGGCCCAGAGCTGATGTCCAAAGCAGCAGCGTGGGACACCTTAGTGGCACGTCAGTCAGGAGAGGTTATGGGACTCGGTCTTCACACAGAAGCCAGGTTAGGCTTCCCATGTCCTGGACTGGCTATTTGGCTTTGATCGGGCTCACTTTAGCTAGAAAGACAAGAACCCTCTTCGCGTTTCCTCCCTGCTCCTCTCCCGTCCCTTCCCCTCTGCACCAGGACAAGGCCTGGCAGCAGTGCGGCCTGTTCCTCCTAGGAGCCCCCACACGTGCACACACCCCTCCTGTCCTCATCCATCCAAACTCCCCGCCTACTTCCTGAGCAGCCTCACCAGTGTCCTCATGGTGCCTCTGTATCCTCCTAGCTCTCCACGATGACCTGATGGAAGAGCTACTACCCACTTTGAGGGCCGAGGAGAAAACTCTGACTCTCCCTCAGGTAAACTCATTGTTCAAGATTTTGTTTATTTGAAAGACAGAAAGACAGAGAAGGGGAGAGAGAGACAGATAGACAGACAGAGAGTGCACGAGAGCGCAAGCAGGGGGAGTAGCAGAGGGAGAGGAATAAGCGGGCTCCCCTTTCGAGCAGGGTGCCCAATGTGGGCCTCCATCCCAGGATCCTAGGATCAGGTCCTGAGCTGAAGGCAGAAGCTTCAATGTCTGAGCCGCTCAGTCACCTCGCTAAAGTCATTTTGTGCTTCTGAGGGACAGCCAGTGTTTGATTTCTCTTTCCATGAAAGTGTCTGAGCATGGACATGCCAGAGGGAAGAGACCATGTCCTTGGTGCTGAGAGCCTGCCGTGAGTTTATACCATTAACGGACAGCAGATTGAGACGGGCACCACCATTGCTTAGGCAATGGATGGTCGTGAGCATTTCCCACCAGGTCGTTCTGTCTATGGGAAATGGCTTTGGAATGAGTTGCTGACGAAAATGGATGGGGGAATTTTGACATAACATGCTGGAGCCAAGGACAAGGGGGTCATTTTCGGGAGGTCATTTCCTCCTCCTCTGGATCATAGACTCAATGACCGCATCCCATCTAGCTTGCTTACGACACACACCAAGGGCACAGAGATGTGTGCACACGGTGTGCACAGGGTGCGGGGATCCTCACTGGGTTTCCCTTTCTCCAACTGCAGGAGGCGGCGACTGGATACACCCCATATGCTTATACCCCCATCATTCCCCTTAGGGGGACAGATCTAACTCAACAAGGTAGGGTTTTCTCTCCTCCTTTGGTCTGGAGAGCTTCCCCCCTTCTGAGTTCCTCCCGGGAACAGAGGCTGGGGCGGACTGAACAAATGGAGTGTCCTGCAGAAACCCAGGACCCTGTGCTACAGTCCCTGCAAACCAGTAGGTCATTCGGGCGGTGTGCTTGGTGCGTCGGAGGGTTGGGGCTCGCTTTCGCGTGGGTCGATGCGACGGGACCGGGCATGTGGGTGTGTGGACTGCGTGCGTTTCACCAGAAGACATCTCCCACTGAATGGACTTGAGGGCACGGGTCAAAGTTTCAAAGCCAAACCTCCTTCATTCCTGCTGCACACACCCCGCTAGGACACCACATTCCTCGCTGACCACAGCTCCACCTGGAGGGTTGCTCAGGATTCCGTCTCCTCAGACAGGGACGGGGAGAAAGGAAGGGGCCCACATCTGTCCTAGCTCGGGACGTTTCTCAGACAGGGTCAAAACACAAAGGAATCAGAAGCTACTTTAGTCGACCCAAACATCACCACCAGCCTTACAAAAATGCTCCCATCTTGAATGCACATAGAGGGAAGGCTCACTGGGAAATGGCAATGGCCAGGAAAGCTTCATCATTAGCTCGGGGCCCGATCCGACTTCCTGACAATCTGCTACATGGCCAGGTTAGAGAGTGCCCCTCTCGCCTGGCCTCCGCTCTCTCGTGAACTTGCCGGATCCTGACTGGGGGAGCTGGGTCCTGGGAAACTGGGTCCCGCGGACTCCAAGGACACACCCACATGCCACAGGAAAGGAAAGACTGGGAAGAATCAGCACTTTGCGGATGGGGACTCTGTTGGAATGGTCAGATGTCAGTACATAGAAATCCTGGGTCTTTGGTTTTCCTGACCCTGCATGACTCAGGGACAAATAGAAAACCTCTAGGGTACTTGTGCTTGCATTGAATGCAACCCTGCCACACAGTGTTCTTCTGCAGAAATACAATCTCCTAGTAGAGGTGAGAGATAGGTGGGAGCGGCCAAGAAACGGTCTTGACCATGACCATGACACAGGCGCTGGTTGGAGGAACTTGCCTGTCAGTATGGAACATGTCTCTTAGTGTTTACCCTTTCTGCTTGAAGAGGTCACCCTGATTCCACTCCCTGTAGCTCAAGTTCAGAGTCAATATTTCTCCCTCCATTCCTGCTCCTTGCCCTGACCTCTCTCGATGCAGCAGCAGCTTGCTCAGTCCATACCCACGCCATACACTCCCGGGCACGCCCACCCAAAGCGAAACTCCCTGAGCTCTTCCTGCCAAGCCCCACCAGTGGACTGACCATTCTGTGGATCTCTCCCTAGCTTGGCTGGATGGACAGGCGGGTGAGCGTTCAACAGGAAAGAATGAGGAAGACGCCCCGTTTTACACCAGAGTGGTACGCTGGCCTTTCTTTGGGGGAGACACAAAACTCTTCTGGCTTTTTAAATCAAGGTCACATAAAAAAAATCTCAGCATGCACCATTGACAGGGTAGGGAGAAGTTTGAGAGAGAATCTGTTACCAAATGCTACCTAACCCCGAAGGCATTGCAGGGGGGCTGGGACAACCACAGCAGGATCTCCTACCATCTGGAGGGCAGGGAGCTTTGGTACGGGTAGCAGCTATTCCTCCTCACCACCTATTTTGTCCAGTGGGACCTGAAACGTGGGACCTCTAGGAAGACTGGGCGCATCTGCAGAGGACTCATTTTGCTCTTGTCACACTTTGTGGCTCACGGGCCTCTAGCACACTTCCGCATCGGGCTTCCTCCCATCCCCCAGGGAACAAAAGAGCCATGCAAACAGGACAAAGCCTGATTTGATGTTCATACTGTTTTCTTTTCTGAAATCACAGGTGTCCCTGCTGGAAGGGGATGGCGGTAAGTATTCTGTACTCTAGAGTCACTCACTTGTTTGCAACAACCTGGAAAAGGGCAAAGGTCGGGGCTTCCTCACAGGCTCCACCACGAGAACCACCCTGATACCAGGTCCGGCGGGACTGAGAAGAAGGGTCGGAGTAACAGAAAGGGATTTTCTGGGGAAAGACCCGTGGCCTCATGGCCCTGTCCCCAGAAACTACTGCGCTGCTCTTAGGTGGTGCAGGTTTGGGGGCAGGCAGTAGGTGTGCCTTGGAGATGGACTATTTCACAGCCAACCTAGGCCCTGTAGCTCCAACAGGAGCCAGAGTTTCTATTCACATCCCTGCTCCTCTCCAGGACCTTTCATCCTCCATCCAGGAAGGGCCCACTGCACCTCAGTCCATACTGATGAGCTCCCCACTTCCACACACTTGTCCACACGTGCACGCCAAGCAAAGCTCCCCGAGCGATTCCCGAAGAGTCCCATCGGGGTCCCGACACTCTCTGTGTGTATCCACCTAGATCCCCTCGATAGTCTGTTCGATGACCATGACGTGGACAGCACAGAAGGAGAGGTCCCATTTTTCACCAAGGTGGTAAGTTAGCCTTCCTTCAGGTGAGGTACAGCATCCCTTATGTCCCTGATACTCGCAATAAGATCCGAACACCTCAGCACGTACAATGTCCTTGGTGAGGAGATTCTTGAGGGAGCGACTCTTAGCCAGGGACACCCCATTTCAAAGACCCTGAAGGAAACAGCAGGTTCGGTTACAGTCCACAGGGTCCTTAGCTTTTTCACGGGTGCTACTGACACTGCCGTGCCACCAATGGACCGAGGGCATGCGACCTCTAGGTGGATTCCATATCACTGCCCATGACCCTGCCCATCACCAAGAGACCAAAAGAGCTGTGCACACAGGACGAGGCAGGACTTGATGTTCATCATGTTTTCTTTTCTGAAATCACAGGTGGCCCTGCTGGAAAAGGAGCATGGTAAGTATGCTGTCCTCTAGAGTCACTCATTGCTTTTGAGCAACCTGGACAATGGGCAAGGTGGGGCCTCCTTGCAGGCTCCATCTTGAGAGCTACCCAGAATCCAGATCCTGTTGCAACGAGACTAAGGGTCATGTTCCGGACCGAGACCCGAGGCCTCGTAACCCTGGCCCTGGAAGCTACCGTGCTGCTCTTAGGTGCTGTAGGATCGGGTGATGGGCACAAGGTCTGTTTCCATGGGAATCCATGTGCTGTGATTCGCAGGGTTGGTGTGTGTGTGTCAGGTGGATGAATGCTGTGCTCTCGAACGTGTCTGGTCCCCTCAAAATGGCAATTAATGGTGTCCGCGTTCTCAGGGATGTTTCCCATCACTGTCACGTCATGAACGTCCATTCATGGGAAAACTCTTCAACACCTACAATTGAAAGAGGTGTTCTTTCCTTGCAAATACACATCAATCCCCCCAGAAAACAAATCCCGTCGCTAACTAGGAAGGGCTAGACTGTGCCCCAAAGACACAAGTGTGTCTTTTCCAATCCCTGTTACTGAGTCAGTGTTCATGGGGCTCTCCCGCCAAGCTAGGTCTCGGGCAAGAATGGTCACAGCACCTCCCTCTTGACACTGCACTCACAAACACACATCTCTGCATCAGAGGCCCCACGATGCGTCTTCCCAACCTCATCGAAAACACTGAGTGCGGGGACACACTTCCTCCCTTCTGCAGGTGGCTTCCGGGGCAGCCGCGTACAATAGCCCATTCGGGGATGACCTGCACAAAGGGGTAGTGGCCAGGGAACAGATGGGGCCAATTCACTCCATGTTTCTCCATGGAGATCTACCATTTCCCTGCAGATACTATGTCTGAGAATGCAACTGGCCTTCTCCCAGGGAAATCCCACACCCACCACTGGTCCTTGCTGGGGATCTTGGAGGTGGGTCCAAAAGGTGTCCTATACAAGGGGAATGAGGTGGTCTTCAGGGACTGAGCATCACTGGGGGCACCTGGGCCCCCTCCATGCAGGAACAAAGGATGCTCTGTGCATCGCAAGGTGGCCAAAGAGAACCTCAAACCTCAACAGGGGTGACAGAACAATCATCACCCATTTCGCTGGCCATCTGTCCATGCAAGAGGGCCTTGTTAGATTCGGAAGGTTTGGGCTAAGAGACAACTCAAGGGAGTTCAGTGCCTGGGAATGGAAACAGAGCCAAATCAGGGTTTCAGGGTTCTTTGGCAGACAACAAGACTTTCTCTCATGAGAAACATGTATTGGAACAGAATCTGATTTTCCAACATCTCTTTTTCTCACTCGCATGCGCGGAATCCACGGGAGTACCTTTCGCTGCTCTCCGAGGACACTCAACGGGCTTTTCCAGGGTAGTTGCACCAGTCTGCATTCCATGAATTGCATACAAAGTCTCTAATTTTCTGCCTCCTTCCAACATGGGTCCTGGGTTTGGATTCCTGGTTTGGGTCCTCGCCACCCTAACTGACAATGCCACAGCTCAGCATCCTTTGGATTCACATTGCCCTCACAATGCCTTACGTTGAGCATCTTTTCGTACGATGTCTGTCTGATTGGCCGAGTCATTAGTTCCCTTTGCAGCACAGACTACTCCAGTCTTTTTCTCGATTCTTTCATTTGGTGAAATCCCGGTCTTCTTTTGTTTGGTTGGTTTTCTTTGTTGTTCTTACTTTTTGTCAGTGAACACACCTTTTCTGAAATAAGGATTGCCAAGGGTGTCTCCAATCTGTGGGCTGCCTTTTCACTCTGTTCACTGTTTCAGAAGAGGATGCTTTTCCTGGGCGGTCCTCTTGGGAAGCATCGTGATGCCAACATGAGCACATTTCCTGGGCATTTCTCTTCCGCTCCCAGGTGCCCCTGCCTATTTGTATGCCAGCACCCTCCTGTTGGCTCGGGGAAGTCATCCAAGGTATTGGAAGGTCAGCTTCTAGAGACCCACCACCGACTTCTTCATATTCAGAAACGTCGTGGTTCGCTGTGTTCCTTTATGGTTCCCTTATCTATTCTAACAGCTCCTCTGTCCTGAGAGCATCACATTGTATGCTTTAGATCAGTGCTGCACGGAATCCGTTCCCCATTTATTCTAGGAACTGGGGCTTCACCTTAATCTCTTCGGGTCCAAAGACCTCCAGCAGCGCCTGGTGGGTGTGTGTGAGCCCGGGAACGTCTTCCCTTGATCAACGTCCCTGTCAGGCCAGCCACTGATGCCCGAGCAATACGCAGGAGAGCAGGCCTCCTCTCTCGCTCCTGGTTGGTGTCTAGTGCTGAGTGATCCAGGAGAGAGTCTGTCTAGCATCCATCATACACAGTCATTTATTATCTCAGCGCAGTACACGGAAATCATCAAGGGAACGAAAATGTCCAGTTGCTCACTCCCACTAGCCACACGTCAAGAGTCCCATAACGACTGGAGTTTCTGATGGTTGCGCTGGGAGGGGACAGCGGTCATGGGCATGCAGAACTGACACTGAGGTGACTGCTGCAGCGTCCTGGTCTCATTAGAAGGCATGAAACTCCAATCCCTGTCTCCTCCAAGGGCTCCGGCTCCGCCAGCCCCGTGAACCTCTGAGAGCACTGCAGAAGGGTCAGGCAGATGCTGCACGGCCCAGAGACATCTCAACGCACCTGGGATGAAGGGGTGAGGCGGTTTCTCTCCTAACGGCATTGCTCCTCTTTCAGTTCTTGCAGATCTACTGATAGAGAGCATCGAGGACTACTCCTTCAGTGAGGACGAAGTCTCTTCAGGTAGGGAATGGCACCGAGGAGGGGAACACTGGGACAGGGCTCCCGGGAACATGGGGTTGCCCCTGCCGCTCTGGAGAAGGAAGAAGGTGGGTCAAAAACCACCAAGGAAAGCAATGCTCTGTCACAGGCATGATTTGCTCATGTCACGGTCTCAGGATGAAAAGAACAGACGAGGTGTCCACGGGCTTTTAGGGTAGGCTGGGTTTGTCATCACCACTCGACTCCTTGCGCGGCTCCTTGAAGGATCTTTCCCATCAAAGCTGCTCGTGCCTCCCTTGGCCACTGCCACACGTCAAAGCTTGGTGGAGCAAAGCTCTTTGCTCATGGCCTATCGGGAATGGTGCACAAGAGATTCTGCATCATTCTTGGCACGGGCCCAGACCTGGTCATGCTCAGGACTTGGCGGCCCGAACCGCACTCTCCTGGGCAAGAGACACTACGCGACACTCCGTTCTGGTCTGAGCCAGGAGGTGTAAGACAGGTCTAAATTCTCTCCCTCATAACCTCCACTACCAAACCATCCTGGTTCTCTCCAAGCTGCTGTACTTCAAGGGGACGCCCAGAGCTGCAGAAGGGAAAGTGTACTTCTCCTGGGTTCACTACACAGGCTCCCGTAAATCGGAGCTTCTGCCAGCCTTCACACCCCAGCAGAGTCTGACCTGGGGACGTGTTCCCAAGGGTGGGATGCCCCTATGCAGCTGCCCTGGAGAAACCCTGTCGTGGGCCACGGTCCCCTGGGCCTGTGTGATGGGGCTGATGGACCTGCTTCACACACTTGCTGCCCCGGGTCCACTCTACCTCTCACTAGCTGGCCTCGAAGCATAGCACAGAGCCTCTTGGGAGCAGGGCCAGGGAGTCATGGTTCCTCTCACAAACCCACCTCGCTGGCCCACAGCCCTGGCCATGCTCCCCACTCCCTAGGCATGCCCAAATGGCAAACATTCCTCAGGCCTGCCCAGGGCCCTACATACACCCCGACCCCGTCCATTCCTGGCAAGCCTCAGCAGGAGCACTGGCAGGAATCCTGTGTTTCAGTAACCACACCGCTGGACGTTTTCCAGCCCTGAACAGCTGAGGGTGCCTGCACAATTTCCCATGCTCCTGTCTCCTGTCTCTGTAACACTTAGGGAAACAGAGGGCGTTGCGTTCCCTGAAACACGTCCCTGGGAAGGTCATCCCAGTCCCTGGGCAGACATGGGCTGTGGGGACGTGGTGGGCCATCTCTCCCGGCACTTCCCCAGCAATCCCAGACCCATGACAGCTGCTCCCAGCACAGACGGATCGGGGGATTGATTCCAGGAAACCCAGGATATCTCCTCTCTTTCCTTGGTGGCCACCTCCTGGACAACAATAGGACTGGTGGAGCTTGGCAGGGGGAAGGACATGGAGCATCTCTAGGGGAGGAGGTGGAGGAGGAGGAGGAGGACGAAGTAGAGCAGGGAAGGACAGGAAAAAGGACAGAGGAAAACAACGTCCCGCAGAGGCAGTCTTAGGGACAGTGACAGCATCCAGGGGGGAAAGGATCACACAGCCAGGATTCCGGGTCTTGGAGAGAATCGGAGGTGGGAAGAGCAGGTGGGCAACCAGAGACCCCCCTGTACCCTGCGGAGATCAAACGACCAAGGCCAGGGAGGACTCGGAGCTAGGGACGCACCCCACTGAGGGCAGAGCCCAGCATCCCCAGAGCAGCAGGCCGTGGGTCGTCACCTGCACTAACTCCCCTTTGTTCTCTCTCAGGGCCAACCCCAGCACCCTCGCTGCTCCCTAACCCGAAGGATTCCACAGAAGGCGATTCCGATGGAAGGAGCCACCCTGCGCCTGTAATTCACTTCCACCTCCATCTCTTGGGCTTCCTCTCTCCTCTGTCCCTAAGTGCCTCCGCCCAGCTCTTCCCCTTTCCCTGCTTTGACGACGCCAACTCCGGAGGCCCTCGTCTCTGACAGGCACTCGGGCTCTGCATGGGAACTGCTGCATGAAATCCCTGGGAAGCCCTCCTCACCCCTTTCCTACCATCACCCTGACCCCTCACCGCGGACTCTGGGAAGCAGCCCCGGACAGCAGAGCAGGGAGGAGGGCTGGGAATCGGCAGGGCACGGATCACCCGGCTGGAGAGGCCTCGGGAAGGGAGGCTGGGCCTGGGTGTCCCCACTTGGTTCTCTGATGCCGGGGAGTCTGTGCTCATGCCCACTTCTGCTCTTGCTCTTAGCTCTCAAGAAACTTTCCTTCAGTGGACTTGGCGCAAACGACAAGGGAAGCAGAAGAAGAGGAGGACTCGGGAACGGGGTGAGTCGGGCAGGAAAAGGGGCCGGTGAACATGGATACACCTTTTCTATCATTGCCCCGTCCCTGTTGTGGGTACCTCAGCAAACAGCACAAAACCCGGGGTGCTGCCCTAGCCTCTGACCACAAAGAGGAGAGGAGAGGAAGATCCCAGTCCCTGCAGGCACTAGGAAGTCCTGAGAACATCCCACGGGGAACCTCCACCTGATCCCTGCAACTCCCTGTGGTGGTTGGGCGCTGTCGTCCAGGAGCTGCTGATCTTGGAGGAAGGGCCCTGGCTGCCTGGAGGGACTGGACCCCAGGCAGCCTAGGCACAGTGACCTTCTGGCAAAGGGCTCCACACCCCCCATTGAGCCCCTCCCTCTGCATGACCCAAACCTTGTCCTCCCACCCTGCAAAAGCCAGCAGACGGCTTGCTCCCGGACGACACTAGTCGCGAAGAGACAGTGGTGAGGTGGCCTCATCTCCCACTTCAGGCACGTGAGAAATGAGCAAACAAGACAGGCCCCCGGGCTCACAGGAGCAGGACAGCTCACCCCTCCCAGCGCTGCATCCCTGTGGGCGGGGAGTCAGGCCCGGTCTCCAGCTGAGTCATGTCCGCCGGCGACTCCCATACAATCTAACCAACACCTCCAGTCCCCTGAGCCTCCAAGATGCCTCGTGGGAGGTAGTGGGTCCCCTCATGGCACACTTTGCTTTGTGAGTTTCATACTCTAGAGACTCACCTCGATCCCTCAGTCGGCAGGGGAGACCCACCAGGGAAAGGCCACCCTGCCTACTCCCACCTTGCCCAACACCTGCCCACAGCCCGTGGACTGTGTGAACTCACTTCCCATGGGGGTCGGGAGCATGTCGTCTCTGCCACGCCACCTGCAACACTCATGTGGGCAAAGGCTCCCCCCACAGAGAAGGGCACGTCCAGGGCTCTCAGAGAGGCTGGGGAAGGGACAGCCCAGCAGGAGGAGGACCCCGCTGTCATGGAGGAGGACGCTCAGGGAAGGGGCCTGAGGGACCCTGGCAGTGTAGCCTTCATTCAGCTCCAGGGGGCCCACGGGAAATTCCCCTTTCTTCAGGTCATGCATGGGTCTTGCAGGAAAACCTCTACCTCAACACCTCAGAAAACACGTCCCACAAAACCCCACAGGCCTCTGGTAAGGCCCAGGCCACACGCCACTCGCTATCTCACACCACTCTACCCTTGTCTCCACAGCTGCACCAAAGGACAGTGTGCCCACCACCCCAAGGCACCAGAGGCTCCTGGGGTGCTCCGACAAAGGAAGCGAGGCGGGCCCTGGGGCCTCACTTGCTGCTCCGATTTGGGCCCGGAGGAGGATTCGGCGTGAACGTACAGGGAAACACGCCTGCAGGAACGGCTCTCTTACGCCTGACCTCCGTAGGCCAAAGAGAAGACTTCTGGGCAGCCCACCAGAGGACGGCACTGGAGCCCCGAGGACAAGACGAGAGGACCCTCTGAGTCGGCCGCCACACCCAGAGTTGGCTGCCCGGGCCCTGCCGATGACGGACACTTGGAACACGAGGCAACCACCTGGGCCCACAACAGTCCATTGTGTGGGGAGAGTGGGCCACCTGGGACTGGGCGGGACAGCAGCCTTCCCGTTGTCTCCCCTGTCTGCTGCAGGGGCTGCTCCTCCTCCCGCTGTCCCCTGCAGTCCCCGACAACCCTGCAGGGCATGACACATGCAGGACAAAGCGGCACTGCCAGGGCCCCTTGACCACCCTGGGATCGACTCGAGGGGCAGCAGCCCTACCCCTGCTGGATTCCCCGAGGGTGCCGCACCCGAACCGCCCCCGTCACTTCGACGCACAGGACCGTGACCAATGCTGGGCTCAACACTGGCAGCAGCCCCACAAAACGGGCCCCGCTCAGCCTGTGTGTTTGGCAGCAGCAAGAGGTTTAGGGAGGAGAGGCTCTCCCCTGCACTCAGCGGCCTCTTCCTTTTACAACTCAGACAGCAGAGGCCTCCCCCAGCTGGGCCTCTGCCACCTGACCAGGAACGACCCACGCGGAGGGACAGCTCTACGCCCCTATTCAGCAGGAAGAAGCTACAGAAGATGAGACCGTCCTCCTTCAACAACCTTAACCACGCAAGGCTCCGCCCTGGTCAGGGGCACACGAGGAGGGAGGGGAAGGCTAGCTGAGCGCCAAGCAGGAGCTGGCACGCCACACCGCCCCCCAACCTGTGATACGGGGGACATCCCTCAGGCGCTCTGACTGCCCTCAAGCTGAGGAAAGGAAAAAACAGATTCTCCACAGATGGAGATCAAAACCCGGCAAGACCGGAGTCTCCCTCGGTTTGTAAAAGTCCTCCTGATTCTGCAGGAAGAGGCCTGCTTAACGAGAGCCTAGCGACCTGCCAGAGGCCCGGATCTCCGTTTCCTGAAGCCCTGACATCTCCCTCCCCTCCACGACACTGAGGGAGGCTGAGGCCGAAGGAAATGTCCGTAGGACAGAGTTTCTTTTCAAACGTGCAGTCCCTGGGATGGACCTGTGAGAGGAGGAAGGTAACATTCCTCCAGGAAGCTCTGCACCATCTTTCAACTCATGCCTTCCTAGCAGGAAAAACCACCTTCCCTTCACAAGAGCAAAGCCAACTGTATCCTCAATGTCCTCTGCCCTCCTGCCACATTCTTGCAAAACCTCCCTTTTGCTTGACCTCCTCCAATGCCATCCCAGAAAGTCAGCCTCCTGTCACGACCCCAGCAAGCAGCCCTTTCTACCCAAGGGTCGTATCCCTGTTCTTTAATAAAAACTGCCTCCTGCCAGCAGAGCCGTCTCAAGACTTCTTTCTTGACCATCGGCCTTGAATGCTAACCTCTTTCCTACATCAGTCCTGTCTCCTGTAGGGCTCCTGTGGAAACAACCCTGCAACACGAACCCATTTCTGTCAACCCTTCCGACTCCATCCACCTCACCCACTGCACATTCTGTGTCCTCCGAGGACTGGACCCTTCTGTGATTCTTGCACTCAAACCCTCACATGGCCCCTCTTTCGGTCCTCGACGTGGCGGACGTTGCCCTTCTGAAACTCCCCAGCCTCCCATCCTCACTTTCTTTGTCTCGCATCTTTATCTGGTCCATAGGTTCTCATCACCAACACGCTACAACCGGTTTCTGCTCCTGAGTAGAGGACTCCATTCCTTTCCTTTGTCCTCAAGCTCAAATCTTAAGTCTCAGATGTTTGTCTCACAACTTTCAAAATTCTTCTTTCCCCTAATGCCTCTCTACCAGTTTCTCTTCTTCCTTTTTCAAGCCGCCCGCCCTCCCTCCCTCCCTTCCTTCCTTCCCTCCCTACATGATCTTTTCGTTCTTTGTATTCCTTCCTCCCTCCCCCTCTTTCCTTTTCTCCTTCTGTTCTGTTAGTCCCCACACAGCACTTCAGTACTTTTTCATCTAGTGTTCCGGGACTCACTCTTTGTGTACAAGACCCAGGAGCTCACGGTAATTCGTTCCCTATTATAAAGGATGAAGGGAGACCCACACGGGGGCATCTCAAAGGTCGGCTTCTCTGCAAGTCAATGGGAAGCTTCAGGGTCATGAACCCTGGCCTTCCACACTAGAGCTGGACACGGGCTACGCTAAGCATTCCCCACAATCCCCTGTCATCCAAGACCCTGAGCATACGGGCTGTCCCACCAGAGACCTGAAGAGTTTCATTTCTCGGCTGAAATGGGCCTCGAGTCAAGCCGCCGCCCGAGTGACTGGAAAAGTCAACTGGCTTCAGCACGACTCACGGGTATATAGTCTTTGAAACGGAAACTTCATTTAATCAGCAGTTGACGTGGGGGTGAGGCTACCATGTAGAAAGATCTATCTGAATTCCGGAAAGGAACAAGGCACCCGACTACAAGTGGCTTGCAGGGGTAGACGCAGCGACCATTCCTGAAGGGAAGGGCTGGAACGCGTTCATTGAGTCAGGAAGGGAGGAACGTGAGGGAGCGATCCTGCCACAGCCCCTCGTGCTCTGGCCATTAGCAGAGGGTTCACACTGCACAGGAACACGGGCAATGCTGGGGCACAGCACGGAGATGTCTCACGTGCCTCACCTCACTCCGGGTGTGCTGTGTCCTGGGAAGACAAGCCTTGTATTTGCTGATAATGTGGAAGAGCCTCAGCCATGTGTCCCTGGTGCCAGGGAAATCAGAGCTCGTTCATCCTGGATCGCAGCACACCCGTCTCCCCAGTGTGGGAGAGCCCTTAGTCGGGGCACTAACCTCGGGAGACACGAGAGAACTCACCCTTCTGAGGAACGGAGACATGACACACATAGGGGGAACCACCCCAGGGCAGTGCTCACCTCTGTACACAGTAAGACCACCGGAGACGCACCTCGGGGATGGAACGAAGGTGGGAGACCCTTCCTTCAGAGAGCTCTGCTCTTCTTCATGTCCAGGACCTCACACGGGGTAGAAGCCATGTGCTGGGATGGCCGCACAAGAGCTCGCAGCAACAGGCATCCCTTCGAGGCCATGGGCACGTTCCCACAGACAGAAACCGGTTGAATGCCATCTTCAGGGGAAAGCATTTAGGCCAGCCACACCCTTAGCCAGTATCTGAGGATCCACACAGGCGGCAACCCCGACAAATGCAGTCAACGTGGAAGAGCCGTTCGATACAGGTCTCACATTTGGGGACACCAGACAACTCAGAGCAGCGAAATCTGTGTCTGTCATTACTGGGGCCCCACCTGTACCCAGAGCGCCCACCTTGCTCACCGCCACAGAAATCACACAGTACAAACCCCTTGTCTCCCGTCACTGAGGCAGAGCCTTCAGCCAGAAGTGGGCCCTTTCCCAACACCAGAGAACTCACACGGGGAGAGTCACTGGAGCGGTATCCTGGTGGGAGAAGCTTCAGGTGGGGCTCAGGCCTGAGGCTCCCGCCACCATCTCAGACTGTACTTCATCCCTCACACGGGAGCGAAGGTGCAGGCACCCCTGGGACCCCTGCATCATCACTGTGGCTGACTGCCGAGGACATCCAATATGGGAATCCCATTCCTCACGGAGCCAACCCAGGAAGGACCTGGGAGGATTCGCACACAGGAAAATCCTCCCAGTCTGATGAGCAAAGGAACGGGCTCAGCTATCCCTTCTTCCCTAGCCAGCAATGACACCCTCACACCGAGGAATCACTGATCCCAACGCAACGAGGGGAAATTCTTCCCCGGACACTCCCATCAGAGAATCACTGGGCAACTACCTCCCAAGGAATTCCTCGGGGTGACACTGAGATACAAACTCAGACACTGCAAACACAGACAGCTGGGCCCCGTTCTGAGGGATGCGGAATGTGCTATTCCAGTAACCAATAGCCAGAAATCAAGCACATCTGCTCCGATCCAGCAGTACTTGCATAAAGGCCAGTCTCACCGAACAGGCGGGTCTCACAACACTGCACACTGTGCCAAGTAAGAACGGGGGACGTTTCCTTTACGACCTCTCACAACTGACACAGGTACTGTCTCTTGCTAGCAAGTGGGGTCACAGGAAGTAACGCTGCCCGGGATCCATGAGAACATCAAGTCGAGGGTGAGCTCGGAATCTCAGAACACAAGGCGATCAATGGATGTTCACGAAAACATGAACCTAACCATGTAGGTAGATCGCAAGGATGAATGGTCACAAGATTCAACAAACACATGGTTTGTGATCTACCTCTCACACCCTTCATTCTACTAATATTGTCCTCACAAAGTGCAAAGGATTTACAAATTAATTACACGCTTAGAAATATTTCTATTTACTTCACTTATCGGAGAGTGACAGAGCTAGCAGGGCGCAAGAACAGTCGGGGTCGGGCAGCGAGGAAGACGGAGAAGGGTGCCCAATACAGGGCTTGATCCCCCAGGATCCAGGGATCCTGACCTCAGCCAAGGGCAGATGCTTACCCAACTGCACCACCTGGGGGCTTGCAAATTAATTTCATCTCATACAAAGGTGTTCTTTGGAAGACCTGTGTGGACCAGGGCACGAAAACCTCGACAGTTCAGCATCAGGCAGTGAGGGCTTCCTCCCCGTCTATGAGAACGTGGGAGCCAAGGGCTTTTCTCCACCACCAAGTCAGCTACGTATCTCTGGGCCCGAGAGGGTGTACGACCACTGCAGACATGGAAATACTCCCCGATTCGGAAGATTTTAGAACAGGAGGGGGTTCTTACACTCCCTTCCATAAAGACAAAGCCTGTCCAGGAATGCCTGCAAGGTTCCTTCAGTTTACGGACCAATGTTTGGCTTTGGTTCAGGTTATGATGTCAGGGTTATGGGACTGAGCCCGGAGTCAGGCTATGGAAGGCATGGGGAGCCTGCTGAAGGGTCCCTCTCATCCTCTGCAACTCCCACACCCCCACCAAAAAGAAACAGGAGAGAGAGAGAGAGAGGAGAGAACGTGTGCCGAAGTCCACTCAGACATCCATTTGTAAAGATGCCCGGGATTCGTGGCTCTAGATGAATGGCCCAATAAAGCAAGTGTGGGCAGAACGTCGATGGTCGAGAGAATGTTTATTTATTAAGTTTTATTTTATATAAAAGAATTTATTTTTTATTAAGTCAGTCGTGTGTCTTACTAAGTCAGGCTGCAATAACTCAGGACTCTGCTACCAGGGGCAACATGGAGTTCAGAGGTTTTGTGTGGGGCAGGGACTTGCAGAGCCTTCTCCATATGTACCCAGAAGTAAATTTCCCCCACAGCCAACTCTAGACATTCTGGTTAAGGGTACATCTCCAAGTTAATCAACAAGAAGAGGCTATCATTTCCTCCGGAAGAGAGATGAAGCCGGCAAGAAAGACACCCAAGTCAAGGCCTGAACCTCAACCCAGGGGGGAGATTCAGAACCAAGACAACTTACCACTGCGATGCACGTGCAACAGGGAGATGGCAGCAGTCACACTCCTGGACGTGCTGCACTTCCATCTGCACTGAAGAGACAGAGGCCAGACGCTTTGGATGCTGCCCAGGAGGCCACGTCCCCTGAGCCTCGAAGCACCACCTGTAAAAACAAGGAGAGCATTCAGTCGAGGTCTCAGGACCCACACATGGGGAGACACAGAGTCACCCATAACGGAAAGCAGGCCCCTCCCTCCCAGCAGGGAGTGCAGGCTCAAAAAGGCCAAAATCACAGGGCCCTGCCATCTGTCAAAGTCTTAGCATGGCTGCTGGAAGACCTTCCCCTAATACATGCTTAGAGATTTGGCTTCCAGAACTCAACACAGGAAAAGAAAAAAACCAACCAAAAAAAAAACCCCCAACAACAACAACTACCTTCCCCTTCCCCAACACCCTTCCACTATAGGGTCGTGGCTAAGGCAGACTTCACACTGTGCGCATTTTGCCCTGATAAACGTCAACCCTCCAATAAAGCACAGAGCGTAGAGCTAGGCTTGGGCACCCCAGCGACCTGGCTGGCTGCCGTGGCTGCCTGGGCCTGCCTGCCTCCCTCCCTGGCTCCAGTCCTTTCCTATGAGCATCTGCCTGGGCCCTGGTACTCTGGCTCTGCCCCAGGTACTCCGGTCTCTGGGTGCAGGCCGTCAGAAGGCAGTTGAAGGGTCGCAGACTCCAGCCGGCCGGCCCTGTGCTCCGCTCAACCCAACCACCGTGGTAACCAACATGGGCCCAGGTGCCAGATCGAACTGCAGCCCCCACCCTCCTGCTCAAACACAGGTTCCCCTCAGAAGCAAGGCACATCGGCCCCAAATAACCTGCCCTTTAGCCCCCACCCCACCGCCCTGAATATCCCCTCGGAACGGAAGCCCCAGAAGCCAACACAACCACCATTCCAGGCAGCGCATTCCACTCATCCTCACGTCTTGCACAGGTTGTCTGAAGGGTCCAGAAAAACCCGCCTACATGCTGCTGTGATGTGAGGAACCCTTCACTTCCCCAGAGTTTGAAAGGTCACCTGACCCATTTTGGAGGGCTGTCCCAGCGACCACGCCCACTCCTCCTGCCACCCTGGGACTCTGCCTGCAGAAAAAGAACAAGAAAGAACAAGAGTTGGTGATAATGTGAAGAAAAAGGAACCTTGTGTACTGATGGTGGGGATGAAAACTGGTGCAGCCATTATGGAAAACAATGGGAGGTTCCTCAAAAAATTAAAAATAGAACTGTCATGTCATATGTTCATATGTCATATGTTCCAGTAATTCCATTACTGGGTATTTGCTCAAAGAAAAGGAAAACATTTGAAAAGATACGTTTACAGTGCAGCACTATTTACAGTAAGCAAGATATGGAAGAGCCCGTCAATAGATGAATGGATAAAAAAGACATGACGTATATATATAGATAGATAGATAGATAGACAGATCTCTAATAGAATAGTACTTGGCCAGAGAAAAGAATGAAATCTTAACATTTGCAACAACATGGATAAATCTAGAGGGTTTAAAACTAAATAAAATAAGTCAAAGAAAGACAAATATCCTATGATTTCAATCATATGTGAAATTTAAGAAACAAAACAAAGCATAAAAGAGACAAAAAAAAGAGACTCACGAATATACAGAACAAACTGGTGATTACTAGAGGGAAGGTGGGTGGAAAGAGGGCATGAGACAACGAGGGTGTATCACTGAAAAGGAAAAACAAAACTCGATCTGAAGTCATTTTTATTGTCTACGTAGAAAATCTCAAGTAACTTATAAAAAGAAAAAAAAACTATTGGAAGTAATGAGGAAATACCAAAACATCATAGGATACAAGGTCAATATAAAAAAGTCAACTATTTTCCTATATCTGAATAAAGAATTGAATTCCATATTTTCAAATGAAAAAAATACCATTTACAATACACCCCTAGAAAGGGGTACTCAAGTATAAAATCTAACACAATACATATATACAGGAAGACAAACCTGATGGAAGAAATCAAAGATCTAAATAAATGGAGAGAGAGTTCGTATTCATCGGTAGAAAGACTCAATATGGCTAAGAGGTCAATTCTTTCCAACTTAATCTATAAATTCAATGAAATCCAAATAAAACCTCCCAGTTATCTTGCAGATATTGACAAGAAGATTCTGAAGTTTACACAGAAACGCAAAAGATCTAGAAGAGCCAACACACTGGACACCTGGGTGGCTCAGGTGGTTGAGCATTTGCCTTCAGCTCAGGTCACGATCCCAGAGTCCTGGGATGAAATCCCGAGTCAGGCTCCTTGCTCAGAGGGGAGCCTGCTTCTCCCTCTGCTCTCTCTGCCTCTGACATCCCGTTTGTGCTCTCTCTCTGACATATAAATAACATCTTTAAAAAAAGTTTAAAAAAAACAGAACAGCCCACACAATGTGGAAGAAAAATGAGAATTCACCTTACCTGGTCTTGAGACTTACTATAAAGCTACTAGTAACCAAGACAGTGTGTTAGTGCTGAGAGAGACACACAGATCAACAGAACAGATTACAAGGACCAGGAATAGATCCACCAAAATAAAGTCAAACATTTTTTGACAAAGGCACAAAGGGAATAAAAGGAGAAGAGACAGTCTTTCAACAAATAGTGCTCAAACAACTGAATGAACACTCATGCAAAAGAAATGAAACTAGACACAGACCTTACACAAGTATTAACTAAAAATGAATCAGAGATCTAAATGTAAAATTGCAAGAATAAAGAATACAGGAGAAAAATCTCTCGGACACTGGATTTGATGATGAGTTTTTAGATAGAACAGAAAAAGCGTATTCCACGGGGGAAAACATGCGTTGGATATATTAAAAAGAAAGTCGTCTGCTCTGTGAAAGACATTTTTAAGAAAATGAAAGGATAAGGCACAGACAGGGAGAAAATATTTGGAACACAGATATCTAATAAAGGCTTTGTGTCCAACATGAGAAAACAGCTCTTAAAGCTTCAATAGTAAGAAAACAAATGACCAAATGAAAAATATGCAAAAGATTTGAACAAACACTCCACCAAAGATATAAGGATAGCAAATAAATACACGAACAGATAGATGCTCCACATCACCTCAGTGGGGATATGCAGACAACATGACACAGGTATTGGAATGGTTACATCAAAAATAATGACAGTACCAATTTCAGGTCCAGAATCAGAACAACAAGATTCTGATTCATAGTTGGTAGGAACAAAAACTGATACAGCCACTCTGTAAAAATAGTTTGGCAATTTCTTGCAAAGCTAAACATACATACATACATACATACATAACCAACACAGCAATTTCACACCCTATGTTTTTGAAAACTTATGTTTTAAAACCTACATGCGAATACTCTGAAATCACGTATGTAATTCTGAAATCATGTGTATGTATTCTAAAATTGAACTATCAAATAAATGAAATTCAGATATTAGCTAGATTCTCACTGTTAATGCAGGAGATTACAGACAAGCAAGGAGAGAAGGTTAGAATGTTCCATTTGGTAATGATTACAACAGGAGACAACAGTGGGAATACTTAGCTTACTATAGATACAGATGGTTACATACTAAACTATTTATAGACACATGTATATACACGAGAGAGTATATACATATTCCCTTCTTGAGTTAGCTGAGAGGGTCTTTGAGCAATGACTTCCCAGTCACAACAGACACACCTAGTCCCCCAATCTTGGTTTCTCATACTATGCTCCAATGAAAAGAACCAGAACTACTGAGGCGGGGGAAATGGCTAATCCTAGGGCAGGAAAGACAGAAGATGAACCTGGAAAACCTACTGCCACAGAGTAAGGAAGAAATATTCAAACAATAACAGGGTATGTCAATAGACAAGGGAACCAACAGAAGGTGCCTTTTAAAAAATTTATTGACTTGTTTTTGAGAAAGTAGGAAAAGGAGAGAAAGCATAAGCAGCAAGGAGGAGCACAGGGAGAGAGAGAGAATTTCTATTTATTTACTTACTTACTTACTCATTTATTTATTTGACAGAGAACACAAGTAGGCAGAGAGGCAGGCAGAGAGAGGGGGGGGGAAGCAGGTTCCTTGCTGAGCAGAGAGGCAGATGTGGGGCTCCATCCAAGGACCCCGGGATCACGACCTGAGCCTGAGCCTGAGCCAAAGGCAGAGGTTTTAACCCACTGAGCCACCCAGGCACCCCAAGAGAGAAAATTTCAAGCAGGTCCCACACTCAGCAAAGAGCCCAACGTGGGGCTGGATCCCAGGACCCTGAGATCATGACCTGAGCCAAAATCAAGAGTTGGACACTCAACCAACTCAGCCACCCAGGTGCCCCTAGAAGATGCTTTTACTAACCAACCTGAAACAACTTGAGCAACAAAAAGAACAAGGTATCATTGTACTATAACCAAAATATAAAATAACTAGCCATGAATTCATGCTGATAGTAAATAGAACAGAAAAATCTCCTATGCAGAATTCCTGATAATTTATGTACATAATCATGTAGCTACTCCAACAGGAAGGAGGTATAGTGTAAGTGGTATAGTGTAATTGCCCACTTCCTTCCAAGGAGTCCAGTATGAGGACAGAGAAAACAAAGTAATAAGTCATGTCCAGAGCACTAACCCTTGATATCATAAGACCAAATCACATTTTATCTCTGTGGTCTTCCTCCAAGAAACCCATAACCTCAGTCTAATCATGAAAACAACAGCAGACAATTCCCAATTGAGGGACATTCTTCAAAACACCTAACTGTACTCCTCAAAACTGCCCAGGTTATCAAAAACAAGGGAAGTCTGAGAAATTGTCACAGCCAAGGGGAGCCTAAAGAAACGACTAAGTGAAATGTGGCATTCTGAAACAGAATACCTGCATGGGGAGAAAACACCAGGGTCAACTATCGAAAGACAAATCACATCCCATAAAATAAGAGTTTGCAACCCATTAAATGGACAAGCACTAGTATCCCTAATCTATAAAGAGCTAGACACTGAAGAAGAAAAACAAAAAAAGCCACAAACCTAAGAGGAAAATGGGCAAAAGATATGAACAGAGGGTTCACAGAAACGTAAATACCTCTTTCAGATACATGGAAAAATACTTAACCTCACTCATAGTTAAGAAACTTGCAGATATAAACTTCATAAAATACCATGTTTATCTTTCCACTGCCAAAATTCCAGAAGTTGAACCACGTGTTTTATGGGAGAAGCTGTGGACAAACAAGCACTCAGGCGGTGTCGATGGGAGTGATACAAAATGATACCATAATCCTGAATGATCGAGTTATCAATTCTATGCACCCGTTGACCTGGTAGCGCACTTCTGGGAATTTATTGGATAGAAAAAACCTATATGTACAAGGTCATTCATTAGAACATGGTTTGTAATAGCAAAAGGTTTGAAATAATGCATAACTAACAATAACCAGTTAACGAACTATGGAACGTCCATGCTTGAATTACTGTGCAGTTATAACAAAGAAACAATCCATGTTCTGTTTAGATACAGATGTCTGGGACAGGCTTTTAAGAAGTGACAAAAAAGCAAAGGAAGAACAGAAAATCACGTATAGACTTGTTACTCAAAGTGTGGCTCCCTGAACAGCAGAGTCAGCTTCACCTGGGAGCTTTTTAGAAATGCAAAACCCAGGGCCCCCACCAGATCCACTAAATCAACACCTGCATTTTAACAGGATGCCAGTGGTGTACAGCTGCATCTAAGTTCAGAAACCCTAAAGATGATGGATTCCCTTCCAAATAAAAGTAGGGGGCATACAAGATTATCTTTTAACTGAAAAAAGCAGCACTGCTAGGACAAACAAGACAGACAGATATCTACAGCAGGAAGACCATAACTCCAGTTTGTCTGGGACTGTCCCAATATAGCCAGATGTCCCATCATAACTTTATGGAACCTCTTTCATTCTCAGTGGAAGTGTCTCAGTTGAGATGAAAAATGTCACCCTTCCTAGAGGGAACATCACTTAACCTTTAACCATGTTATTACTAATTCAAAAGTATTTTATTAAAAAGAGAGAGAGAGAGAGAAGACCAGTCAGAAAAAAAGCACAGACTGAAAAAAAGCAGTGAGCCAAGGATGGTTGAGCAACAAACCCAAGGAGAGGCAACGTCTGGGGCTAAAGGGAAAGACAACTTTGTGAGGAACAGTAAGGGGATGTATCAGAGTTAAGAAAGGAAAGCTAGCAGGCAGGTGTCAGAGACAATAGAGACTGAGGATTATGCTGCAGGATGGTCAAGTAAGACAAAGCCAAAAACTGGATTTGACTACAATTTGGTAGCCTTTTCCAGAGCTGACTCAGGTGAATGTCGAAGAAGCAAGAATGCATTCATGAAGTTGAAATATGAATGAGAAATGCAGAAACCAAAGCCAGAACAGTCGGCTATTCAAGCTAGAGATGTGAACAAGCTGACACAAACCCTTAGGGAGAGTCATCTGGAGGACGCGTGGTCCCTCCATTCCACCAGATCTTCAAAGTCCTATTCCTGCATCAAGCAGTACCATGAGAGAGCTGTCTACTCAGACCTCATTGCTTGGTCCCCTGAAAAGCATCCATACACTTCTAGCACAATGCTGTGTCTATCAGAAATGATTATAGGCAATTTCAGTGTTGTTATTAGAAAAATCAAAGGAAGTTTTACAACTTGCACAACTCTGTGAAATTAAGAGTCCTGCTTCTCATTCTACCAACTGTTCTTTGAATTTGCTTGATATACTTGATATACTTCCCTTCAAGTAATTCTTGCCTATTTCTATTTTTTGGGTTTTTTTTTTTTTTTAAGATTTCATTTATTCATTTGACAGTCAGAGATCACAAGTAGGCAGAGAGGCAGGCAGAGAGAGAGGAAGGGAAGCAGGCTCCCTGCTGAGCAGAGAGCCCAATGTGGGGCTCGATCCCAAGACCCTGGGATCATGACCTGAGCCAAAGGCACGGGCTTTAACTCACTGAGCCACCCAGGAGCCCCTCTATATTTTTTGGTTTAAAAATATGAATCCTTTCAAATTTTAGAAAACTCATTTTCAAACAAAGTGGAAATAAACAAACAAAAAGCTCACCTGGGATGTGTTCATTTTCTGCTCTTAGTGGAGGAGGGACAGCTGAGGAAGAAGGAAGGAAGAAGGAAGTTAGAAGAGACTTGGCCTGCCTTACAGTTCTTGAATTTACCTGCCCACACAGCTCCACATACAAGATACTTATGTCTCCATGTGTGGCTCCGATAGATGTTGAGCTTAGACATGATACTTTTCACTGAGTGAATGTAAACATTTGTTTCTTATTGATTTATTACCAATTTAGGTTCTGTGACACAGAAAAATTAAAAACATGAGAAGATGAGTTGAACATTTAACAGTAACCTAAAGGAGGAAACATTATGGCTTTTTCAGAACTGATGTGGGAAAAATTAAAAATTAAAAATCTCAAGCCACACTGTTCATCTGTTTTCCTGTGAACACTATTAATCCCCTGAGGTCAGAAAATCCAAGAAACCTCTGGAAAAAAGAGATCGGGGTATTTAAGGCAAGATAAAAAATAAATGTTTAATATTTGTTTCTTACAACTTTCAAAAGGTCTTTTTTTTTTTAAGATTTTATTTATCAGAGAGAGGGGAGGGGAGAGCAAGCACAAGCAGACAGAATGGTAGGCAGAGGCAGAGGGAGAAGCAGGCTCCCCGCTGAGCAAGGAGCCCGATGTGGGACTCAATCCCAGGACGCTGGGATCATGACCTGAGCTGAAGGCAGCTGCTTAACCAACCGAGCCACCCAGGCGTCCCTCAAAAGGTCTTTTAATGAGAAACTATCTTTGACGTAATTAACAGTGACAAAATGAGCCATGGCCTGGGAATTTGCAAACCTCACTTTTAACCATGGTTCTGCCACCAACAAACTGCATGATCTTGGTAAGTCACCTTCTCAGGCTCAAGTGTTTTTTTTTTTGTTTTTTTTTTTTTTTCATTTCTCAAATAAGGCCAAAACAGATAGCCTCGTGCCTGCACTACCATCCTATATGTCTATAAGGTCAGGAGAGCAGGAACCTCTGCATCTTTCTAGATGCCATCAACAATGGCAAATGGGGAATGGAAAATGAGGGGAGGAGCGGGTGTTCAGGGAGGGGTGATGACAGAATTTCCTTCGCTATGGCTGCTGCCCTGTCTGCCCTCACAGACTCTCCAAAGAAGTGACATTTCCTGTGTAGCCTGCATGCCCACCCTCTCAGCTCCAGCTCACCTCGCTCTTCTTAAATTTGTCCCAGACCTTCCACAGTCACACAGCCTGCGATGGCTTCAGGATACTGTCATGCTTTTACATAACAAATAACAAATGAATACATAATAAATAATAACTGGGGGCCTGGGGAATGTTAGAGCGGGGAAAGGACCTTGGTGGCTAGCTAGTACAGCCTCTCCCCTCCTCCACTGCACAAATGAGTTAACCGAGCAATGAAAGCCCTAGAGAATTGTCAAAGCTCCAGCCTCACGTTATTACATACACAACAAATACAAGAGCAGCTAACAAAATGTGAGTGCTCAGGGGACACCTGGGTGGCTCAGTTGGTTAAGCCGCTGCCTTTGGCTCAAGTCATGATCCCAGGGTCCTGGGATCGAGTCCCGCATTGGGCTCCTTGCGCGGTATGGAGCCTGCTTCTCTCTCTGCCTCTGCCTGCCACTCTGCCTGCTTATGTTTTCTCTCTCTCTGGCAAATAAATAAATAAATAAATAAAATCTTAAAAAAAAAATAATGTGAGTGCTCAGAATAATCACGTCGACTATTCGGCCAGAGCAACTCATTCACATCAGACACCCTGCCTGGTTCTCCTACAACCGCGCCCCTCCTAGGAAGCCCGGCGCACTTAAGACGCGCAAACACACACACGTCATAACGCCAAGAGTGCACGCATGTCGCATAAGCACACTCACCCCTACCCGCAGCCCCACCCCCTCCCCGTGGGTCTGGCGCACACGCCACGCATGCAAACTCCCCACCCGCCGCCGCAGGACGGCGCGACCAGCTTAGCGCTGCAGCCGGACACCTGCGGGCCTTGGGAACCCCAGAGCCAAGGTTCCCACTCCGGACCCTGGTCCCTCATGCAGAGACGCCGCCGCTCGCCGGCCCTTCAACTCTGCAGGCAACGCAGAATCCAGGGGTCCGTCCGGTGCCCGCGGAGCTCCACCCACAACCGGGCACCCCCGCCCCCGCCGGACCCCCGGGCCGCACAGGGCCCCTTAGGCACTCGCCCCCATCCCCCGGGACTCACCCCTAACTCCCTCACCTCGTGAACCCGGCCAGAGAAGGTTTCGCAGGAGGGGCTGGAGGCCGGGGAAGAACAAGCCAGGTGGAGAAGGCAGGGATGCACATGCGCAGAGGGAGGAAACAGCGCAGCGGCGAGGAGCTGGAGGCCGGTAACGGTCCAGCGGGGAGGAGACGGCGGGGATGCACATGCGCAGAGGGAGGAAACAGCGCAGCGGCGAGGAGCTGGAGGCCGGTAACGGTCCAGCGGGGAGGAGAAGGCGGGGATGCACATGCGCAGAGGGAGGAAACAGCGCGGCAAAGGAGAGGGGCGGGAGGCCGGGAAATGTCTAGCCGGGAGAAGGCAGGGACTCACATCGGTAGAGGGAGGGAAGGGCGCAACAGCGGCGAGTAGCTGGAGAAGGATGAAGGACCAGCCGGGAGGAGAAGGTGGGGAAGCACCTCTGTTGAGGGAGGGAGCAGCACGGCACGGGGCAGCCAGGAGCTGGAGGCCGGGAACGGACGAGCGGGGAGGAGAAGGCGGGGACGCACTTGCGCAGAGAGAGGGAGCGGCGCGGTGGCGGGTAGAAGCTGGAGGCGGGTGAAGGACCAGCGGGGAGGAGAAGGCGGGGACGCACCTCTGTTGAGGGAGGGAGCGGCGTGGCGCCGGGCGGCGAGGAGCTGGAGGCCAGGAACGGACGACCGGGGAGGAGAAGGCGGGGGCGCACTTGCGCAGAGAGAGGGAGCGGCGCAGCGGCGGCGAGGAGCTGGAGGCGGGTGAAGGACTGGCCGGGAGGAGAAGGCGTGGATGCACATGCGCAGAGGGAGGAAGCGGCGCAGCGGCGGGGAGGAGCTGGAGGCGGGTGAAGGACCAACCGGGAGGAGAAGGCGGGGACGCACCACTGTTGAGGGAGGGAGCAGCGCGGCGCGGGCGCGGGGCGGCGAGGAGCTGGAGGCCCGGAACGGAGGAGCGGGGAGGAGAAGGCGGGGACGCACTTGCGCAGACGGAGGGAGCGGCGCTGAGGTGGCGGCGAGGAGCTAGAACTCTGCTCCTGGCAGCTAGTGCTGTGATAGTGCGTCTACCCTGAAGAGGGCTATCTAACCCTAAGTCTTAAAAAGTTACTCATCGTACTGAGCTAGCAGGGGTTTAGTGAAGATTAGAGGCGTTTACCATGTATATCTGGCGCATAAATTATTCAGTACCTCTCTCAAGATTCTCTTCCCCGGTGTACCCCAGGCGCTTTTCTTGAGAAACCAGCTGGAGAGTTTCTGCCCAGTCGGCTGAGCTGAGAGATTGCTGTCTGAGGTACTCACTCCTGCTGCCTGGAGCCAGGCTTTTGTCCTGGTCCTTCGACCAAATTTTAGACGCAAGCCGAGAGAAGGGAAGCTGTGTTTGGATTTCATCTCTGTACCCGCTATCTGTGACCAGCATGGTTATTCTCGAATGAGAAAAGCAGCAAGCTAGCAATTCGGTATTAATACTAAAAACCGTTCATGTGTAAAAAAACTGTCCTATACCAAACTTGAAGAAAGCACACTCTCATCTCCTGCAACCTCCCATATACACTTCACGCAACTCCCCCCAATGTTAACATTTTACAGAGCCATGGTACCCTTATCAAAACTGAGAAAGCAACTCGGGCACAATTGTATTAACGAAATTACAGAGTTTGTTCAGATTCCGTCAGGTTTTCCACGAATGCCCTTTTACTGATCCAGGATTCTGTCCAGATACCACGATACATTTATTTAATCATTATGTCTGCTCCAACCTGTAAGTTTTTTTGGTCTTTCCTTGTCTTTCATGGCATTCACATGATTGAAGAATAGTGGTCAGGTATTGTGAAAAGTGCCTCTGAATTTACGCTTGTCCAATGTTTTCTCCTTATTGGACAGGTATATATTTTTAGGAAGAATACCCTTGGAAGGATGTGCTCTACCTATGTATCAGGTGACACGTGATATCAACGTGATTCGTCTTACTAACCTTTAGTACTTGGTTAAGGTGGTATCAGCGGGGTTTCTGCACTATATATTTAGGATTTTTCCATATCTTGTCTACACTTAAGAGTGGATTGGCTAAGTCCAGTGCACACCCAGGGACAGAGGAAATTCGCTCCTTTCCGAATTTATGGTCATATTTTAAAACCACCAGGAGTGTTAGTAAATTTGAGGAGAAACTCTGAGGCTACCCAGGTATCCTGTTTATATTTATAGTTTTGGCCACTAATTTTCGCTTTCATTGTTGGGTCTTGCCTGCAACCACTTTTACTGTGGTGTTCTAAAACGAGATTTTTCTGTTTTACTTATATGTTTATTGGGATTCTTCTGTAAAGGAAAGATTTTCATTTTCCTCATTTATTTATTCCATCATTTGTTTATGTCAGTACGGGCTCATGGATAATCTAATTCATTCCCCGTGGTCATTACTCAACCCTGCCTTTTTCACCCAACCCTTTGGTCTATGTTTTACAATTTTACCCTTTTCAGAATGTCAACGGCATTATATAATATGTATCTCCTGAGTTTGGCTTATTTCACTTAGCAAAATTCATTTAAGACTCATTTGTGTTAAAAAAAAAAAAAAGATTCATTCATGTTTTTGGTCCTTTTCTCAGATCAGCTCCTTTCTCTCCACTCTTTTCATTTCACCCATGCTATTATTATGTACCCTATGTCACAACACTAGCAGATAAACGATCTGAACGTTTGAATCTTAACCATGTAGTAGCTCTGTGTATGGGATTTCTAGATGTCTTCAAAGCCTCTAATAGAGACTGTATAATTGTATCCAAGTTAGGTTTGTAACAGTTGTCAGCAGTCTTGATTTGAATTTATAGAAGGTCTGACCTGAGAGTCTATGGAATAACAAATACATTGGAACTCTGGGCCTGGGTGACAATTCCAGCTAAAATGAATTTGCCCCTCAGGTGTCTTTTTCATCTACGTTAGAAAAGCACATCTTGGAAAGTAAGAAGGAGGAGTCTCTAAGTATATGTTAGTTGGAGAGAATCCTACAACTATTTGTGGTTATTCTCTTTTCTTTTTCTTTCTCTCTCTCTCTCTCTCTTTTGTTTTTAAGTAGGCTCACTGCAGGGCTGAGCTCATGACCCTGAGATCAAGACCTGAGCTGAGATCGAGTCGTTTGCTTAACCAACCAAACCACCCAGGCACCTCTTGAGTGAGTTTTGAGCAGAGTGTAGTTCGGAGAGAGGAGCAGATCCTAGGTTTTCACAGGCGTGTTCACAACAAGTGAGAATTGAGAATATTGCCCCATTCAGAAGCTCCCAGGCTGCCTAATGGAGAGAAGCCTGGACCAGGGCAGCTGGGCTGGAAGGAGTGAAGGATGGTTAGATGACCTGGGAAATAGAACTGTGCTGGAGGCATTCCAGGGATTTGTGGGAAAGGGCCTTAAAACTAGATGTGAGTCAGTTTTGTCTCACCAATCCCAGTTCAACCCTTACTCTTTGTTTTGTGCTCCCTCTTCCCAGATTCTAAGCTCTGCTCACACAATGAATCTGGCATTGAAAGCTGTGCTGTTGAGTTCTTTACAAGACAGCAGTACAAGGAGAGTTACTTATTTTTCTTCTTGAAGGTTGAGAAGAAATTGGTGCTGAAAATGTAAGTGAATTTCCCTGTCTTTGTGTTGGGGCAGAACCCAGAGGAAACGTTGAGTTTTCCTACCCCAGTCCTGTACTGACCACATCACCACTGGTTTAAGAAAAGATAGCCATTTGAGAAACTGCAATGCTTTAGAAAAACAAAACGTACACTCACTTGAAAGTGCCTCCATCCTTTTTTTCTTAGCTTTGGTTGCCTTCTCTAACTTGAGTAAACAAGGAAATACAGATGTAACAACTTTTGTTGTACAACCTTTGCTGAAGGTTTCGTGTTCCTTCATTTAGCGTATTATAATTTGCTTAACCAATTTTTCTCATTTCTAAAATTTCTTTGAAACAGAACATAGGGGTACAGACATTGTTTAAAAATGTCCTAGATGATAGTTCCATTCACCCAGTGAAAAATTGCACACTCAAGCTCTGCATGGCCAAATCACAGTCAGACGTAGTTGTGTGGGTGGTTTACATAGGTCCTTCCCTGCCCCTTCTGCGAGGTGAAAAGGGTATTCTCCCACAGAGGGGCATTTCACCCAGGTGATGTTTGCAGCTTTTTAAGAAGGCAGGTCCGGGAACTGCAAGGCAGTCTGTACCTTTAATGACTTCATTCCTCTTTCTCCATCCCAGCTCTGCCTTCAGAGGGCAGTCTGTACCTTTAATGACTTCATTCCTCTTTCTCCATCCCAGCTCTGCCTTCAGAGATTTCTGCATTTTTCCAAGGGAGACCAGCAAAATATGAAGAAGTCCTGTGTGAGTTATTGAAGTCATTTTCTGCTTTGTTTTATAATGGAACTTATGAGGATTATGACTCGTGTTTAAAATAGTAAAGTAGAAATAGATAAAATGAACCTGAGGGAACCAGCCTGACACAGTGTTTCTCAGACTTTAGTGTGCATCAGATCAAAACTGGGAGGTGTTTTAAACCATAGAATGGGGCCGGAGAGTTTTGGTTTTGAACAAGGTTGCAGGTGATGTTGAGGTGTGTAGACCAGTAGCATTGGATTAGCAGATCAATAGGGCAAAGTGGCGCGCGCACACACACACACACACACACACATCATATAAAGTCACATGGTTATCAAACTTGCAAATATTTCAGACTTTTGACCATGACTCCCCCACACTCCCTCCCCATCCCCCCCCCCAAAAAAACATACATAGAGCATCCCTATTCCTTTTGGAGCCTGAAGACTTTCTGGGATCAAGAGCTAAATAAAAAACTTCTGTTTCTCTTTATATAAATGATGAACAACCTTCTTGTGGCAAACCACAAAATAAATGACTATAATTATTCTTCAGTGGAAGCAAAAGACAGATTACCAAGCAGAACCCAGTTAATGAGGTTTTTTAGGAGAAGGTATTACTAAAGCCCATGTAGAGAGCTTTCCCCCGGTCTTGGTTTGTTTTTGTTTTCCCTTTACAAAACCTCGAATTTTTATAGAATAAGTTGACCGCACGTCCTTAAAATAACTCCAAAATTCTCAGACCCTGGAAACCACTAATCTACTTTCTGTCAGTATGGACTTGGATCTTCTGGATTTATTGTAGGAGTATAGTCATACAAAATGTATATTTTATGTGTGTCTTCCTTCACCTTGTGTAATGTTTTTAAACTTCATCATATTGGAGCACGTTACAGACTTCATTGTTTTTCTTTTCTGGCTTTATTAAGGTATATTTGACAGAACTATAAGGTATGTAGTGAACATTGTGATGATTTTGATATTCGTATACATTGTGAGAGGATTCCTCCCATCTAATCTAACACATCCCTCATCTCACATATTTCTTTCTTTCTTTGTTTTGGGTTTTTGTTTTTGTTTTTGTTTTTTTGGTGAGAGTATTTAAGCTCTGCTGTCAACAGATTTTAATTGTGATATCAGCTGTAGTCACCGTGTTATACATGAGATCCTCAGACCTTCGTTTTATAACTAAGTGTGCCTTTTTACCAAGACTTCATTTCTATCATTGAAGAATATTCCATTGTGTAGAAGGACCTGAGTTCTGTTCATCCACTCACTGGTTAACAGACGTCTGGCTTGTTTCTGCTTTACCGCTGTTGGGTAGTGCCCCTCTGAACATTCATGTGCAAATTTTGATAGAATACATGTCTTTGGTTCTTCTGGGTATTTACTGAGAAGTGAAAATGCTGGATCATGCATTAGTTGTAGTTTTAAATTACCGCCGAACCGCCTGTTTTTCATAATGTGCACAATTTTATATTTCCACCAGCAATGCATGAGGGTTAGTTTCCCCTCTTTATTGACAGCACTTGTTGTCATATTATAGCCAACATAGTGGGTAGGAAGTAGCATGTCATTGTGGTTTTGATTTGCTTTTCCCTAATGTCTAATGAGTACCTTTTCGAGTGCTTGTTGGATATTTGTGTATCTGCTTCACAGACATGTCCATTCAAATCCTTGGCCTGTTTTTAATTGGATTTATTGAAGAGTATTTTGGGTAATAGATTTTTATCACATATGTGGTTTTCAAATATTTCTTCCTATTCTGTGAGTTGTCTCTTCATTCTCTTGAAAGTATATCCTTTGATTCACAAAAGGATCTCTTTTCCTTTGTTGTGTTTGCCTTTGAGGTCATATCTAAGAATCTGTTGTCATTCTAAGATCATGAAGATTCACTCGTGTATTTTTCCTAAGAGTGTTATTGTTTCTAGCTCTCACATTTAGGTCTTTGATCTATTTAGAGTTAATTTTTGTATATGATATGAGGAAGGGGTCCATTTTCATTCATTTGCATGTGGATATTCAGTTCCAATACCATTTGTTGAAGAGACTCTTTTTTTCTCCCATTGAATGATCTTGGTACCCTTGTTGAGCGTCAGTTGACCATAGGTGTATGGGTTTGTTTCTGGACTCCCACTTCAGTTCATTTGTGGAGATGATAATATTCATATGTGGATATTATCATGCTAGTTCCTTGTGTTTGATACTGTAGCTTTATAGCAAGTTTGAAGTCAGGAATGTAAGTTCTCCAGTTTGTTCTACTGAACAAATTCTTCTTGACAAACTTGTCAGGATTGTTTTGGCTGCCTTTTTTTTTTTTTTAAAGATTTATTTATTTATTTGAGAAAGAGCGAGAGAGAGCACACACAAGCAGGAGGGGCAGGGAAAAGAAAAATCTCAAGCAGATCTCTTGCTGACCCTGACATGGGGCTTGATCTGACGACCCCGAAATCGTAACCTGAGCTGAAATCGAGTGCTGGATGCTTAATTAACTGAGCTACGCAGGTGGCCCTTTGTTTAGAATTTAATATTGTGTTTAAGATCTATCCAAACTGGTTACTTCATTCCTTTTAATATTCTGTTATGACAGCATACATTTTAGTTGTCTGTTTCTTATGTCATTTCTGTTTATCATTATTATGAATAATTGTGCAGTGACCATCTTTTACATTTTCTCTCCCTGTAGAAGAACAAGCATTTCAAGTATTCTGTAGTGTACACGCATGATACATATTGTTGGGTCAGAGAGACTAAGCATTTCCAGTGTCACTTTATGCTGCCAAATTGGTCTAAGTGACCATACGACTCCCACCAGCTGTTAGGTGACAGGACAGCTTTCTTTGTCTCCTTGTTCACAGTTGATACCGTTATTTCAAAATTATGGCCAGTCTGATGAAAGATGAAAACCCTATTGTTTTGTTTTTTATTTCTCTGATTTTGGATAGGATTGGGCCTTTCACTTTTCTTCTGTGAAATGTTGATTTATATGTTTTGTATATTTTTACATACCTTTCCATTAATTTTGTTCTGTATTTCTTACTGATTGATAAATATCCTTTATGAGTGTTGTATAGTAATCTTTGTTCTATTCATTGTAAATATGTTCTCCAAAGTTTGTCTTATTTTTTCACTTTGTGGCATCATTGGTAATATGAAAGTTTTACATGTTGATGTGGTCAGATTTGTGAATCTTTTTTCGATGGTTTTCTTTTGTTTTTTGGTGTTTTGTTTTGTTTGTTTTAGTTCTCTTATCCTTCAGTGTATTCCCATTGTGGCACATAGTCACATTCCTGTATCTTAAGCTTAGCAGGTATTTCCTCTCTGAGGTATACCATCAAATTGAGACACAATTTGATTGATTTCTTTCATTTGCTCTTTGTTTTTAGGGTTTTGTTTTCATTTTGATTATTGTTTTTGTATAAGTATTAAAAATATTACATCTTTCAATGGCATTTTAGGCTCTCGAACAGCATTTGGATGCAGTGTACAAATTACTCTGGTTTTCATTCATTCCTTTTTTTAAAATGACAGTTCTTTCAGTGTTGTGTCCAAATAAATGATGTCATTGGAGTCCTCAAGAGAAATGTGTAGATATCATGCCTGAATGAGTTAGGGACCACTTGCTCGTTTTCTAATAAAAGTAAAACATACAGTGAGAATGTATGTCTAGATGTGGAAATATGTCTTAAATCTTTGGAAATCCTCTTAGAAAGGACCCTGTTGTGGAGTTAACCTCTGCTCATCTGTGTTTTAGACAGAGGGGAGTAAAGGACTGTGCTGGGGAGGCAGGCAGTGAGGGGCAAAGTAGGTGTCACCTTTCTCATACTTGTCTTTCAGATGGAACCCCAGTGAACTGGTGGGTTGGAAGAACCAATGAGACACACACTTACTGGGGAGGTTCTCTGCCTGGTGCTCAAAAATGTGCTTGTGGATTACAGGGGAACTGCCTTGATTCTCAATATCACTGCAACTGTGATGCTGCCCGGAATGAATGGTGATTTCCATATAATTTCCCTGTGCAAACTGTAATTCTGTGTTGCTTAAACTGTGTAAGTTAGGCAGACATTGGACAAGACAGTTGTATAAAGAGAACAGATTAAAGTATTCCCCAGCCAGTTCAAGGTGTAAGCTTTGATGTGTACAGTGTAATTAATCTGAGGACTGAGGCATTAAGGTAGCTATTTCTGCTTACCTGTGAGTAACTAATCATGTCCACTTAATTTTTTTCCTAATAAGACAAGATATGAATACCAGATTAATGTTTCCCATTCACTGAAAGTACCATTATCAGAGTTCCTAGGGTTAAGTTTAACCCGATAGATGACGACGGCCCCGTGGCCAGCCCCAGCATGCTTGCTAACCTCCCTCGCTGCCAGCTGCATTTTTAAATGGCCTCATAGGGAAAATCAAATGGGGTCTAGGGTGCATAAAAGGGGGTTATGAGACACAAACCTCTCCCTGTCACTGGAGGTCACAGAAGGCTTCCAAACCCAGAGGGAAGGTGGAAAGGGAGCGATCTTCCAGCTAACCCCCCAGGTAGCAAGAAATAACTCCCTGAAAACACACATCCACAGACCTGCCCTCACACAGATCCGGAATCCTTGGATTAAGTTAGTGTGTCCACATGTCAGCAGTACCAATGGTTCATCGTAGAAGTACATGATATTCTTGCTAGAGGCCCGTCCTCCCCAAGGATTCCCACAGATAAAAATGCCACCAAACATGAGCTCACAATCAGGGCTACACAGCCCCAGGGGACAGAAGTGGGAGGCAGAAGAAACAATGGAGTAAACGGATGCCTAAAAATCCCAGATCACAGATAACTTAAGAACATCAGATAAAATAAATGTGTGAGCTGTTGGAAAAATAAGGCCTGGGATTGACTGATAAAGCAACCAGATACTATCGACAAAGGTGATCGCGATTTACAAAAGAACCGAATGAACGTTTAGAAATGAAAATATTCTCATTGAAATTTAAGACTTGTCAGATCAGATACTAGACACACGGGATCAGGACACTGGTGAAACGGAAAATGCATGTAGATAAGTGGCAGGGACTCTAGCCTAGAGAGACCGGCATGGGAGGAAGGAAACCTGGGACAGGGAGGGGAGAGCTGCGGTCAGAGTCAAGTTTTAACAGAGGAGACTGGCGATAATGAAGGGCTAAAATAGCTAAGAATTGGCCGGACTTGAGAAAATACTAGGATACCAGGCAGGGTAAATAAGAGTAAATCCACCTGTAGAAGCATCATGCTAAAATCAAGGAAGATGAAAGAGAATGTGAAAGGGAGTGGAGGTGACCAGAAGGTGTCAAAGCAAGGACTGTCGGAGCCAGGCAAAACCCCCTCTGTGGATCCAGCAAAGCCTGCGGGCCCTGGCACTCCCCTTGCTGTGCCTCAGTAAGTACAGTACTGTCTGATTCCAAGTGTGTCCCTAGCCAAAATACAGGGACACGCAGACAAACAGACACAGAAGAAATACACCACCAGCCAATTCCAAAAGACAGTTTAAAGAAGAGTTTTTGTTTTTTTAAAATTTTTAATTTCTTTTTTTAAGACTTTACTTATTTATTTGACAGAGCTCACAAGTAGGCAGAGAGGCAGGCAGAGAAAGAGGAGGAAGCAGGCTCCCTGATGAGCAGAGAGCCCGACATGGGGCTCGATCCCAGGACCCTGGGATCATGACCTGAGCTGAAGGCAGAGGCTTTAACCCACTGAGCCACCCAGGCTCACCCAAGAATGGTTTTTAGAATGAAAGTGGGTGATCTGGTAAGGAGAGTCTCAGACCCTAGAAGAAATACCGAGGAAAGAAATGTGTAAACTCAGAGGTTAACAGACACATAAGAGGCAAATACAAGACACTAGTCATGTGTCAGGCATGTACCATACTGAAACAGAAGGGAGTGGTCCTGTCCAGGACTACAGCCAGGGTTAGAAATAAGAATATGATTGAATTTAAAAACTTGTTTTGTAGAAGTTTGTCAGCATTAAATGGCTCATAGTGCATGCATTAGGATTTCAAGTGTAAGCACTGAAGAATAGAAACAGTGTAATACTCAAATCCAAAGAGGGAAGGAAGGAAAAACAGGATTTTAAGAACAGTTAATTCAAAAGAAGGTAGGAAATAAAATTTAAAAAGGAAGAAGAAACAACAAGCAACAAAATGACATAAGAATATTACGGGGGTGCCTGGGTGGCTCAGTGAGTTAAACCTCTGTCTTTGGCTCAGGTCATGATCTCAGGGTCCTGGGTTCGAGCCCCGCACCAGGCTCTCGGCTCAGCGGGGAGCCTACTTAGTATGCCCCACCCTCTGCCTGCCTCTCTGCCTACTTGTGATCTCTTTCTTTCTGTCAAATAAATAAATGGAATCTTAAAAAAAAAGAATATTATGAGTAATTAGACACAATAAATGTGACAAAACAGCCATTTAAGTGCAGATAGGTCATTTTGAATTAAAAATAAGTATATCTTGTTTGTACACCTAGAAATGTTGAACGCAAAATCTTAAAACAACCTATGAAACAAATGTGCACAGAAGTAATTTAAGTTTAAAAGTCTTTTTTATGTTTTTAAAGATTTTTACTTATTTGACAGGGAGGAAGGGTGCCTGTGCCCATAAGTGGCGGAAGGGCAGAGGGAGAGGCAGACTCCCTGCTTAGTGGGGAGCCCAATGAATTGGGGCTCACCAAAGGACCATGAGATCATGCATGACCTGAGCCAAAGTCTGATGTTAAACCAATTGAGCCACCCAGGCACCTCAAAATTTTGAAGTCTTAATATAGAATGATTAGCATTACCATATAATGATGCTTTTTAATTTCACCAAAACCCCCTAGTAATCCTAAAGTTGTATGTTTCTAACATACATGACTCAAAATGTATATAGAAAATAATTGCCTGAATTGAAAGAAGGAATATACAAATCAACCATTGTAAGGAGAGGTTTAGACATCCATCTGTTGGCAACTGGTAAATCATGCAGATGACAATTATAAAGGATATGGAATATTTTTATATGGAATCAATGGATTGATTTCGTAGGCCCTGAAAATTACAGAGTATATAATTTTCTCAAGCACACATGGCACATTTTTGCAAACTGATTTTCCTAATGTTTCATAAAGCAAAACCCCAAAGATTTTACAGATGTTGTTATGGTATGGACAAGTTCTCTGATTACAGGACACTGAGGTTAGAAATGATTAACAGAGGGACAAAAATATAGGTGGCATTTCAAAGCCACAAATGATTAGAATCAAGGAAATGAAGACATTATTCATAGAAAATATAGTTGCCTACCAGGAAATCCCGAGGATAGACACAAATATTATTGAAATTAATGAGAATTCAGTAGGGCTTCCCACTGAATCTTAGAATAACTGAATTCCTACAAAGAGCTTATTACCGTAAGAAAATATCATGAAAACCACTTGCAAAATCAGCATGAAGACTGTAGATCCTGCAATAAAGATAACAGAAATATGCAGAACTTTTATGTTTTATTATGAGATTATAAGAAGGTATATCTAAATGGAAATATCACATGACGGCCATGAGTGGGAAAAACTTCATTTTCTTGATTCCATTTCATTCCAATGCCAGTTATTTGCTGAGTGTTTGTGACGGTGAGACGCTGGAAAGATGCACGTGGGAAAGCAGTGGTCCATGGCAGTCCTGAAGGTGGAAGCAAGGACGGGAGACTGGCCCCCCAGGACTTGGAGTGTCAGGGGACCGCAGGCTCCCGACGGAGGGCGTTTCCTACGGGATGAAGGAAGGGAACAGCACAGCCCGAGAGCGAGCCCGGGAGCTTTCAAAACAGGGAGCTCCGGGCGGCGATGGTTCCCTGGTCCCCAGGCTCGCTTTCTCCAGAACAATTAGGAAACGGGAAAGCTGACTCGGTGTTCCCTGAAGCCTTTCCCAGAACGCAGGAGTCGCTGTGGCTGTGCTGCACCTGCGAAAAGGTGTTCTGCGAAACAGCCCGCGCAAGCAGCGTCTAGAGCGCCGGGAACGGAAGACCAAGAGGAAGCGGCCTTGGAAGTCCCGTCACTGAGTGCTCGGAACCTACCGTGAGAGCTGCCGGGCCTAGAGAGCAACACTCTGGCCTTCGGGGAAAAGAGAGAAACATGGAGAGGCAAGGAAAATCCTGAGATGTAACGAAGTTCGGCGATTTCGAAGGAGTCTGGTGACCCTGGCAATGAATCTCGTCCTACGTGAAGCGTGGGCATTTGGGAATGACCTGTGCTGAGAAAGAATTCTCAGTTCTGAGCTGTTTAAAATTTCCTCAGGCTCAGGAAGTTACTTTGCAAACAACAGAATTAAAAAAGAATGTATTATGATTATCTGCCTTAACACACACAATTACCCATTATGATTTCCCTTAGGTTTTTTTGCAGGGCTCTCTGTGTTTTGTCATTGCTAAAAACAATTAAAGTGTAGCTTTTCACTGCATTATAAATGTAGCTTTTAAATGGCTCTTTAAAATTCAGGGTTACTCAATGAATAACTAATGCCCTTACATTTTCCCTCTAGATGTTCTACCAAAATAACAATGACAGGAATGAAAATGCTTATTTGTAACATTTCCTGATACTTAACACCAGGAATTAATTTTGTTGTGTTAGCCCCACATTTATAAGAAGTATTTATTCAGACTGACTCCCCCCCACCATCCATGCCACCTTCTGGCTTGTGACCTGTGCCATTCCCAACAAAACCAGGAGTTCCGTGTTTGGGACGACCTGCCTGTGTGCTTCCAAGCACACAAATTGCAGGGCCTTACAGATAAAGCCCTGGGGTTTTGTTCCATCTGATTTTTGGAAACCATCTGATTCCAAAACAAATGTTTCTGAACTTTCAGGATATTTAGTTCAAATTTTTGATATCTTGCCAATATGCACTGGCAGTCACCTTGTCAATTTTTAAAGCAAAATAAAAATGCTAATAATTTCAAATCTTCCTACCTCGAAAGAATATTTTTGATGCCTCAACAGAATTGGAATGATTAATTATTAAGTGATGCAGGGTCTTTTTGAAGCAAAGCTATTCGCCTGAACCATTGGAACCATGCTGATTGTTTTGACTTGCAAAAACATCAGTTTCAGTTGCTTCCATTTGTATACATCAGAGCAAGTGAGGGCTTTATAATTGTTAGAAACTGAAACTTTCTAGGTTCTACACAGATGCAGGGCACCTGAAGGATACATTAGACACACTGTTATTTGTTCTAAATCCAAAGTACATACATAATTGAAGCAGGACGTAAAAACATGAGCAGCTCACAAGGTGCAGAAGAATCTTCTTTCTTTGCCCAGAGCGGTGGTTGGTGGCACAGCTTGCTTCCTACTCAGGACCTCAGGCTCTAGTCTGGTTTTTGTTACATTGGAACTATAGATATTCAGTCCTAAATATTCACTTATGTGATTGTATTATATTACAAGTATATTTCTGTCATTATATGTAATATCCACTAGATTCCTTGGTGACGCTGATGGTGGTTCTTATGCCCATGCCCCCAACACGCAGGACCTGGCAAGGGGTCACTTTGCACCAAATGTTAGCTGAATGAATGGATATAGACAGTCACGACTAGCTCTTCCCCTGCATTTCCCCAATTATTAATTTTAAGAGCATATTGTATCATACCTTCACTTTGGTTTAATCAACCTTCTCCTTCTTTCTTTTTCTTTCTTTCTTTCTTTCTTTCTTTCTTTCTTTCTTTCTTTCTTTCTATCTTTCTTTCTTTCTAATGGATGGCATCAATACATAAGGAAAGGCCTAGTAACCACGATAGTAATTTGGAAAATTGAGTTAAAAAAGAAAAATCTAGGAATTGAAAACCTAAATCTTTTCAGTTGGGTGGTTTGGTTTTTGTTTTGTTTTGTTTTGTTTTGTTTTGTTTTTAACAAAGCCAAGTAAGTTTTGCATTTAAATCTCACAAGGCGGGCAAATGGGAAAGGGCCTCGAGCTGCTTCATTGCAGGGAAATATAATCTCATGCTCGCACTGACGATTATGATTTCAGCCCTGCCCGTTTTTCTCTGTGGTCACGCAGAGGAACAAGGATATTGGATCCTCAAACCTTATTGAGTACATTACTATGTCAGAGTTCAGATGAGTCCTTTGATTTCCTTATTGTTACGTATTTACAAATTTAGCTTACCATGTCTTGCGCTGCAGTAAGAGAATATTTGCTCCTTCTCTGGATGTCATTCAGAATAACACTAAGGTGGTCGTTTTTGTTTTATAGGACCAGTGACACAGTAGTTCTTTCCCATAAGGAGCACCTGCCAGTCACTCAGGTTGCGATGAGAGACACAGGCCAACCACATTCAGAAGCGGCTTATGCGCTGGGGCCTCTGCTCTGCTCCAGGGACAGTAAGTAGTGGCAAGAGGAACTGCCTTGACCCCTGGAAATGCATGTCAGTGTTTTAGGAGACATGTAGCTGCCTGAGTCAGTAAGAACACTGTCTATGCTAATACTCTGCATCTCATTAGGAATGTGTTAACTTACAAAAGAAGTGTGTATTGTCGTTCTACTTGAGAAAAAAAGGAGGTATATTGTATTACCTTCGGAGTGTGTGTCCTCTGTAGTATTTGAGTCAGACTATTGCTGTGAATGTTGGTGGGATGATCTGAAACACTGATCACCGTCAGCAAAATCTAGTCATTTGATAATTAATTAATTGGAGTAAGTATTGGATGAGTGCTGAGATGCCTAAAACTGGTAAGATACTGAGAAACGGGGTGATGGAAGCCATCATTTGTCTGTTCGTTGTCACCCTCTGACAGTTTGCGAACCTCAGTGGTCCTAACTGTCCTCACCCCTCCCACTACATGTGGATTTCTTACCCACAACATTCTGGGTTTTCCCTCCTTCCTCCCCATGCCAGTGACATCCTATTGTGGTGCCCCCGGCCTGTGTGCTCAGCCCTCTGTCTCTGTTCTCCAGTGGTGAGCTGTTCCCAATAGGCTCATGGCTTTAAATCCCACATTGATGTCAATGATTCTGTCATCACTATACCCCAGGCTGTCTCCCTGCACTCCCACCTCTGCCACCCAGCTGCTTAGGCTCAACAGGCATTTCAAAACAATTTGTCCAAAAGAAGGAAAAAAAAAAGTTTTTCCACGAGAACCTTCCCCAACTCAGGACATGGCAACTCCATGCTTCCTTTCGCTTAGACGGAAAATGTAACAGCCACTTATAACTTCTTTCCTCTCTTAACACACATCGGACTCATCCACAAATACAAATCATATCACTTTGAATTTCAAAACTGGATCCAGCAACCCCCACCCACTGGCTTGACTGGCCTACTTGCAACTGCTTCTTCCCACTTAGCGGAGACGCCACAGAACGGCCAGAGGGAAAAGTCAGGGCACGTCAGTTCTCTGGCCCAGACTCTCCAGTGGCACTCGTATCAGAGAAGAGGCCAAAATTCAACATCTACCAAGGCTGCGGTGGCCATCCCTTCCCAGGGTCACATAGAAGGTGTTGCCATGTGGAGAAATCCTGGCATTTCTGAGATTTGCCATTCAGAAAATGGAAGTTTCCTACTTCAGATGACAAAAATATTGAGAGGTGGATAGTCACAGTGTAAAGAACATATGAACATGCCTTGATGGAAGATAGTATGAAGAATTGTTCTTCCCACTCATGACCTTAGACAGCAGACCACACTCTGTGTCCGGATAGGACGAACTAAGCACGCCAACCTCACTTCTCCCACGAGTCCCCCTATGAAACCTGGGCAGCACGCCTGAAACAGTTATCTCAGGGCTCTAGCAAGCCAGGAGAGGCAAGGAGGAGAAACCAGAAGGCATCATTTACTTTTCCCTCCAGTATCTGTCGGTCAACCCAGACGTGGGCACTGGGTCAGGGACAGAAGTTCCATGAGAAGCCTTTGAGCCCTGGCTAGAGGCTGGAACAGAAAGTTCCTAACTTTCAGGAAGGGCAGGAATCCCATTTCCCTCTTTTTCTATCTAGGCAGACCCATAACGATAACAGCAGAAGCTGCCCAGGGAACGCACAAGAGCCAGGACTTCAGAAGGGGACTTTTGCCCTGCATAGGGCAGCTGTGGCTCAGAGATGATGGAAAGACTCCTCTTATTTTTATTCTCTTCCTCCACTCACCCATCGCTTCGCAATGGACCAGGTACAGTTGCATAGGAGAGCATTACAGAGCAGTCTCAGTAGAGCCTGTTTTCCAGTTCTGTGACTGACAAGGGAGACCAGGGGACCAGAAAGTACCTAGAAGAGCAGAGGGAGGCAGCCATTCAGGAAAGCATACTACATGTTGTTTATGAAGTCCTGGGCTCATCTCAGAGAGACACATGCATGGATCTGGTCCTAACTATAGACCCAAGACCTAGGCTGGCCACTGGGTCATGCACAAGTGAGGCAGAGCTGAGTCATGCTGCAAAGGCTTTGAAAACTGGACTGCCATTAGAGACAGCCCACCCTCTCCAACACACATTGCCTGTCTTGCTAATTTTGGCCATTCTAACTGGTGTAAGGTGGTATCTCAATGTGGTTTTAATTTGAATCTCCCTAATGGCTAGTGATGATGAACATTTTTTCATGTGTCTGATAGCCATTTGTATGTCTTCATTGGAGAAGTGTCTGTTCATATCTTCTGCCCATTTTTTATATGACTATCAGTTTTGTGTGTGTTGAGTTTGAGAAGTTCTTTCTAGATCCTAGATATCGACCTTTTGCCTGTACTGTCATTTGCAAATATTTTCTCCCATTCCGTGGGTTACCTCTTTGTTTTCTTGACTGTTTTCTTTTCTGTAGAGAAGCTTTTGATCTTGATGAAGTCCCAAAAGTTCATTTTTGCTTTTGTTTCCTTTGCCTTTGGAGACATATCTTGAAAGAAGTTGCTGTGGCTGATATCAAAGAGGTTACTGCCTATATTCTCCTCTAGGGTTCTGATGGATTCCTGTCTCACATTGAGGTCTTTTATCCATTTCAGTTTATCTTTGCGTATGGTGTAAGAGCATGGTCTAGTTTCATTCTTTTACATATAGCTGTCCAATTTTCCCAGCACCATTCATTGAAGAGACTGTCTTTTTTCCACTGTATATTTTTTCCTGTTTTGTCGAAGATTATTTGCCCATAGAGTTGAAGGTCCATATATGGACACTCTAATCTGTTCCACTTGTCTATGTGTCTGTTTTTATTCCAGTACCATGCTGTCTTGGTGATCACAGCTTTGTAGTAAAGCTTGAAATCAAGTAACGTGATGCTGCCAGTTTAATTTTTGTTTTTCAACATTTCCTTAGCGATTCGGGGTCTCTTCTGATTCCATACAAATTTGGGGATTATTTGCTCCAGCTCTTTGAAAAATGCAGGTGGAATCTTGATCAGAATGGCATTAAAAGTATAGATTTCTCTAGGCAGTATAGACTTTTTAACAGTGTTTATTCTTCTGATCCAAGAGCATGGAATGGTCTTCCATTTTTTTGTGTCTTCTTCAGTTTTTTTCATGAGTGTTCTGTAGTTCCTCAAGTGCAGATCCTTTACCTCTTTGGTGAGTTTTATTCCCAGGTATCTTATGGTTCTTGGTGCTATAGTAAATGGAAACGATTCTCTAATTTCCCTTTCTGTATTTTCATTGTTAGTGTATAAGAAAGGCACTGATTTCTGTACATTGACTTTGTATCCTGCCATGTTGCTGAATTGCTGTATGAGGTCTAGTAGTTTGGGAGTGGAGTCTTTTGGGTTTTCCATATAAAGAATTATGTCATCTGCGAAGAGGGAGAGTTTGACTTCTTCATTGCCAATCTGAATACCTTTTATTTCTCTTTGTTGTCTGATTGCTGTTGCTAGGACTTCTAATACTATGTTGAACAAGAGTGGTGAGAATGGGCATCCTTGTCGTGTTCCTGATCTCAACAGGAAGGCTGCGAGCTTTTCCCCATTGAGGATGATGATGATATTTGCTGTGGGTCTTTCATAGATATATTTTATGAAGTTCAGGAATGTTCCCTCCATCCCTGTACTTTGAAGTGTTTTAATCAGGAACAGATGCTGGATTTTGTCAATTGTTTTTCTGCTTCAGTTGAGAGGACCATGTGGTTCTTCTCTCTTCTCTTATTGATTTGTTCTATCACATTGATTGATTTGCGAATGTTGAGCCATCTTTGTAACTCAGGGATGACTCCCACCTGGTCATGGTGGATAATCTTTTTAATATGCTGTTGGATCCTGTTTGCTAGGATCTTGTTAAGAATCTTAGCATCCATATTCATCAGGGATATTGGTCTGAAATTCTCCTTTTTGGTCAGTTCTTTGCCTGGTTTGGGGATCAGGGTAATGCTGGCTTCATAAAAAGAGTCTGGAAGTTTTCCTTCTGCTTCAATTTTTTGAAACAGCTTCAGGAGAATAGGTGTTATTTTTTTCTTTGAAAGTTTGGTAGAATTCCCCAGGGAATCCGTCAGGTCCTGGGCTCTTGTTTTTTGGGAGGTTTTTGATCACTGCTTTAATCTTGTTACTAGATATCAGTCTATTCAGGTTGTGGCCAAACTCTGGAAAGAACCAAGATGCCCTTCAATGGACAAATGGATAAGGAAGATGTGCTCCATCCATATACACTATGGAGTATTATGCCTCCATCAGAAAGGATGAATACCCTGGGGTTATGGACATTGGGGAGGGTATGTGCTATGGTGAGTGCTGTTAAGTGTGTAAACATGGCGATTCATGTACCCCTGAGGATAAAAATATATTATATGTTTATAAAAAATTAAAAAAATAAAAAAAATCATAAAAAAGAAAGAAAGAAAGGATGAATACCTAACTTTTGTAGCAATATGAAGGGGACTAGAAGAGATTATGCTGAGTGAAATAAGTCAAGCAGAAAGAGCCAATTATCATAGGGTTTCACTTATTTGTGGAACATAACAAATAACATGGAGGACATGGGGAGATGGAGAGGAGAAGGGAGTTGAGGGAAATTGGAAGGGGAGGTGAACCATGAGAGACTATGGACTCTGAAAAACAACCTGAGTGTTTTGAAGGGGAAGGGGGTGGGAGATGGGTGTACCAGGTGGTGGGTATTATAGAGGGCATGTATTGCATGGAGCACTGGGTGTGGTGCAAAAACAATGAATACTGTTATGCTGAAAAGAAATTTTTAAAAAATTAAAAAAAAACAGTAAAAAAAAAGAAAATGGCTGAGCCTCTAGAAAATAAATACACTTTAAAAAATACCCTCTCACTTGAAAAACTTAGATGTTAAAAAAATGAACTGAAAGTAGAAATACATGAGACCTTTTGAAGCCTAAAGGCGTATGGCAATTTTCTAAAAATAATTTTAATTTTAGTCATATGATACTTAAGAAAAATAATCCTCCAATTGAATACAAAACTACTTTGAGAACCTTGATCCTTTTATATTTGTCCTGAGAGCATAGACTATAGTGTATTAGAAGTTAAGAAAGCTTTTGAACATATAATGTAACTTTTACAGTGTGTTCTAAATTGATACAAATTCCATGAAAAGATAATATATTAATACAACACATTTATTATACACTTGTAATGTAAAGCCATGCCTACATTTATATAATATGATTCAGAACTCACGTGAAGCCATGCAAAAGCCTTTTGGAATGTTGTGACATTGTAAAAAGAACTGAGTCTCCTCTTGAAATGAGAAAACAGGTGTCCTGACTTCCATTGGTCTGACATTTAACAAGGAAACCACAAAATATATACCATGCTTGAGTGACCTTGAGCTCAACAGGCATTCTTAGTGGAGTCTAAGCAGGAACACAAGTGAAGATGAACAGGAATGATCCAAAATTCTTGAAGATATAGATTGGTATAGCTTTGTTGCTATACTACCTCCAAGCTGTTTTCTCAGACATCTTTGCAGATGAGTCTCCAGATCAGGCACACATGAAGTGACAGGGTGTGGAGTTTCTCAGGATTTACTCCAGTCAATACATTTCATGCTCTTATCTAAGGTGCTCAAATATGGTTGCATACTCTTATTATTTACAATAACTCTGAGATCTGTCCAGACATGGAAAATCATGAAAAATCCTCAACTTTTAAATATAGCATGTTTGTTACTTCTGCAATTTGTTGGTTTGTTCATTCATTGCCAATTCTCTGCCATACCTAAGAATATATTTAGCATTTATTCTATTTTTATTTATATATATTTTATTTACCCTCTAGTCTAAAAGCTATTTGTTGTGAAAATAAACAACACTTTGTCTTACAAAAAGATAAATAAAATAAAATTTTTATATATGCCTATGCATATATATATGAAATCAACATGCTCCACAACATTTAAACAAAACCCAGAATTTATTAATATAATATTTAAAATATATAGGAAGTCATCCAAAATTACAAAGAACCAGAAAAATCTAAGCTGGCTTAGGAAAATATAATCAACAGTTACTAATGCAATTGTGACACAGTGGTTAGAACGAACTGATAAATAGTTTAAAAGAGCTATTACACAAGAACTCTAACAAGTGATCATAAACACTTTTGTAAGAAATAGAAAAAGAACATTCACCAAAGAAATAGGATATCCAAAGAGCTAAATGAAAACTTTAGAACTGAAAAATATGAAACTGAAATAAAAGATGTCCTGGGTGGGCCAAATAGTGGATCTGAGATGAGACAGTCAGTGGCCTTAATGATAGGAATGACTTATCTGATCAAAAGAAAGAAAAAAATCTAAAAATGAACAGGGCCTCAGGGAACTCTGAGTCAACAACAAAAGATCTAACATTCATGTAATTGAGCATCCAGAAGCAGACAGAATAGTGTGGTGCTGAAAAAAAAAAAAAAAAAAGGAAAGAAAAAAGGCTGAAAATTGTCCAAGTTTGGCAAAAAACAGACTTGATAAGCTGGATGAACTTGAAACATAAGCTCAAATTCACCTCCAGACACATCAATATTAAACTGCTGAAAACAAAGGCAATGAAGAATGTTTGAAATCAACCAGAGAGAAGAGTGATGCATCATCTGTAGGTGAACTCCTACTCATAAGTCCATGACTTTCTCAGTAGAAATATGGAAGCCAGGAAGGAAGTGGCAAAACATTTCTCAAGGGCTAAAAGTAAAGAACTGTTGGTCTGGAATTCCATATTCATCAAAAATCTCCTTCAGGGATGAAGATAAAGAAATTCTCAGATGAAGGAAAGCTAAAAGCATTCCTTACCAGAAGATACTTTAAAAGACTTTCTAAAGGAAGACTCAGACAGAAGTGAAATGCTATTAGAAGGAAATTTGGGATCTCAGGGGTATAAAATCAGCTTGAGAAATGGTAAATATTGGGGTACATATAATAGACTATTCTCCTGTTGAGTTATTTTAAATATACCTTTGGTTGAAAGCAAAAAATACAACATTATTTCATAGAGCTCTTAATTTGTACAGATGGAATACATTTGGCAGCAATAAATGAAGAGCACTTGGTAAACTGACAGAATTGTTGGCGAGGTTTTGACATAGGAGTCCAAGTGGTTAAAATGCAGATTCTGAGCAGACTCTGAAAAGTTAAGTGTATATATTGTCACTCCTAAAATAACTAACCAAGGAACTGCTAGAGACAAAAATAGAATACTAAAAAATGTTTAACTCCAAAGGAGACAGAAAAGAACAACAAAGCCTAAGAAACAGGAAAAAAATAATAAAATGGTAAAACTAAATTGAACTTGTCAACATTTATATTTAATATAAATGGTCCAAACAAACCCGTTAAAGGACAGATGGGTATGACTCAACTATGTACTTTGTACAAGAAACTCACTCCAAATATAATGATATCATAAGTTTAAAAAGAGCGACAGGGAAAGATATACTACACAAACACTAACTGAAAGAATGCTGGACATTCTGTATTAAATTTTTGCTTGAAAGCATAGAAAATTAATAGATACAAAAAGCAATTAAGAAGACATGAGAATCTTTTTTTTTTTAAAGATTTTTATTTATTTATTTGAGAGACAGAGATCACAAGTAGGCAGAGAGGCAGGCAGAGAGAGAGGAGGAAGCAGGCTCAGAGAGCCTGATGCGGGGCTTGATCCCAGGACCCTGGGATCATGACCTGAGCTGAAGGCAGAGGCTTTAACCCACTGAGCCACCCAGGCGCCCCAAGAAGACATGAGAATCTTAAATGTGTACACTGATAACTGACCTTCAAAATACATAAAGCAACAACTGACAAGATGGAAAGGGGAAGTAGGCAAAATCACAATTATAATTAGAGAATCAAATACTCCTCTCTCATTAATCTTTGGAACTAAAACAGGGGAAACAAGCAAAGTGTACATAAAACCTAATGTCACTACAAAGCAACAGAATTTAATTGACATTTATGTAACACCCTACCAACAGTAAAATACACATTCTTTTAAACTGCACATGGATACATCATATTCTATGTCACAAAACAAACTTGAGCACATATCAAATAAATCACACAAAAATACATTCCCTGACATAAATGAATTAAACTAGAAACAAAGAACAAAGAGAGTGAGAAAGTCTCCAAACACTTAGAAATATTAAATATAATAGTATAAATATAGTATAGTATATAAATATAGTATAGTATAAATATATTTAATATTTAGTAGTCTCCAAACTACTAAATATTAAATATAATATTAAATATTAAACACCAAACTACTAAATATTAAATGAGTCAAGGACGTCTCAACATTATAAAACATATTGATCTGAATGAAAAGGAAAATACAATATATCAGTGGTGGGAGGCAGTTATGTCAGTGCTGGGAGAGATAGTAATAGCATTAAATGCTTGTATTGTGAAAGAAAAAGATCTCAACTGAATGATTTAAGCTTTTACCATAATAAATTAGAAAAAAAGAAAAAATAATTCAAAAAAGCAGAAGGAAGGAAATAATAAAGATAAGAGAAATTAATTAAAGGCAGAGATCTATAAAAACAAAATATTTGTAAAAGAACAATAAAATATATAAATCTCTAGCAAAATTGTTGAGAGAGAGAGAGAAGAGAAATATTACCAATATGAGTAGTGAAAGCTGGAGTATCACTATAGACCCTACAGACATCAATAGGATAATAATGGCATACCACAAACAACTATACACATATCAGTTCTCCAATGTAGATAAAACAGACTAATTCCTTGAGAACCACTAACTACTAAAACTCACTCAAGATAAATTGAACTAGTAGAGACCCAGAAGTATTGACAGAATTGAATTCAGTCAGAGATGACTTCACTGGTGAGTTCCACCAAAGAAGAAATAACACTGTGTTTGCACAATCTCTTTCAGCAAATAGCAGAGGAAATTCTTTCCAACAGTTTATGAGGGCCCTACATTGCCCCAATACCAAACTAGACAAAGAAAATCCAAAAAAAAAAAAAAAAAAAAAGACAGGGATAACTATGAATAGCATCATCACAGATACATATGCAAAAATCCTCAACTACATTAGCAAAAAATCCAGGAACATTAAAAGAATAATACATCATCACCAACTGGGGTTTACCCCAGGACACAAGGCTGATTCAGTGCAGCTGACCCTGGAAAAACATGGGTCTGAACTGGGTAGGTCCACTTGTGTGCAGAGTTTTTTCAATAAATACAGTACCATCCTATAAATGTGTTTTCTCTTTCTTGTGATTTTCTTAATAATATTTTGTTTTCTCCAGTTCACTGTATTGTAAGAATACAGTATATAATAATATAACATGCAAAGTATGTATTAACCAAATGTTGATGCTTCTTGGTAAGGTGTCCAGTCAACCTGTCTAGTAGGCCATTAGTAGTTAAGTTTTTGGAGGGTCCAAAGTTACATGTGAATGTCCAACTGTGCAAAGGTCAGTGCCCCAACTCCCTTGTTGTTTAAGGGTTGACCATATTTGGAAATCAATCAATGTCATCTACCATATTAACAGTTGAAAGAAGAAAAATCACATCAAATGCTTTTTCTGCATCAACTGATATGAACACAATCATTTGAATTACTATGATTATATCATTAACTAACATGATACATTCATATCAGATACCACTCATGATAAAATTTTTAGGAAACTATGAATAACAGGAAACTTCTTGATCCTAATAAAGATTATCTACATACAGAACAGCTGGCAGCATGGTTACTGGTGAAAAACTGAACCCTTTCCCTGCAGCAGTGGGCACGAGATAAGGATATTCAATCTCATCACTTCTGTTCTGTGACTTCAGTCACACTGGATGTCCTAGCCAGTGCAGCAACCGAGGAAGGAAGGAGGGGCATCCAGATTGGAAAGCAAGAAAGAGAACTATTTGCAGATACACGTGTGATCAGCAGATATGTTTAGGGCAGCTCTGTTTGTGAATGACCAAAGCTGGAAACCACACTGACATTCTCCAGTGACAAAGAAATGGAGACCCGATCCACACAATGAAGGACGATAGAGCAGCAATAAGTCATGGCATACTGAATGAATCTTGAATTCCAATGAGCGAGAGAAGCCAGTCTCAGAAGATTACCTACAGTGTGATTCCATTTATATGACACTTGGAAAAGGCACAACTGTAGATCACAATGACCAGGGCTTAGGGGCAGGAGGAGGGTGTGACTGTAAGAGAACAGCCTGAGGGAGGAGGGGAGATGAAGCTGTCCTTTATCCTGATTTTGGTGGTGGTTATACAACTCTACACGTGTATTAAAGTTCATCTAACTGTATGTCCCCCCAAAGTCTATTTGACTTAATGGTAATCTATAAATAATATTGTCTTCTAAAAAACACAGGGTATTTCCAGTGATTATCTGTCCATTCAGTTTCAGGCTTGTCTGTCTTAATCCTTGAAATAGTCACTCTCTGGATATTCACATTGTGGCTGTATGTTTGGAAGAACCCCCAAATGAAGGCTTGCATAGATAATGAATGCATTTAATGATGGTAAAAATGGTAATAATGGTAAAAAAAATTACTAGAAATACAAAATATGGTTATTATTCTGTTTCCTTGCTATTGTCACTGTCTTTTTTTTTTTTGGGAAACAGATTCATTTTGGAATTCCGCTTCCTTCAACACCGAGACCTCACACTTTCACTTCCCTATGCTCCGTGGAGAGCTCAGTGCTGATGTTTCTTTCTTTTTTAAGACGACAGCACCTTCTGGGGTGTTTGTAGAGAACCTGGGGATCACAGACTTCATCAGGCTAGAGCTGCACAGTGAGTTGCCTTCTGGGCAAAGCCACCAGGCCTCAGTATATAGCAATAACCCTTCTGGGAACCTAATTCCCAAAGTACTGCTATGTTTTCTTTGTCACTTGTATTCCTTTAATGCAAACTAAAGTTCTAATACCTTTTTAAAAAAGATTTATTTATTTGAGAGAGAGAGAGCAGGGTTGGGGGGGGAGAGGGAGACAGAATCTTAAGCAGACTCCACACTGAGCATGGAGCCCAGTGCGGGGCTTGATCCCATGACCCTGAGATCATAACCTGAGCTCACACCAAGAGTCGAATGCTTAACCAACTGTACCACCCAGGAGCACCTAAAGCTCCATTATTTTAAATCCTTATTTTCAATAGAGGGTAAACAGTGATTCACAAAACACACACAGTCTGTCCAATTTTGTGTTGCCCTGTGTGTGTAGTAAGGATCTTTTAAACCAAACTGGTTCGATAACTACTCCCTAAATTGCAGAATCATTTCATGTAATTGACTCGCCACATTGTTCATGCATGTAGCAAGGCTCGGTTCCTTACTTCAAAATTTCACAGAGGGCTTTTTAAATAAAGTACATGAGGATTCCCCCCACCTTGAAATAAATTCGCTGATATATAAGAAGGCAGGCCACAGACCAGTTTCCCTCTGGTGGGGACAGATCTCTACTCCTTAAGGTTTAGCAAGATGAGGAGCATTGTCTGAGGGGGAATCAGGTAAAATGGCTTTGTTTTTCTTCCCTCGGGACACACATTTCTTTTGCCCTCCTAGCCAGCTCAGAATGACATTGGTCGGCAGCAGTGTCACCGTCTGCTTTCATAAGGAGCGTGTCCTGCCGCTGCCCTCTTGTCTCTTGAGGCTGAATTTCCTCCCTGGGGAATGAAGCACACTACTCTCTTCTCTGTATTTGCAGCTCCTACAGAAGTGACCTTTTCCTTCGATGTGGGGAATGGGCAATGTGAGGTCACAGTGCAGTCTCCCACTCCCTTTAATGACAACCGGTGGCACCACGTGAGGGCCGAGAGGAATGTAAAGGAGGCGACCCTTCAAGTGGACCAGCTCCCCAGCAAGACACAAGCTGCGCCCGTGGATGGCCATACCCGCCTGCAGCTCAACAGCCAGCTCTTTGTGGGTGAGTGTAGCTGCCCTCTGGCTGGGCTGTGCTGGTGGACACAGAGAAGACTCGAGTCATCCAGCCATGATGGCAGCAGGTGCACGTGACTCCTGCCAGCACCACAGACTGAGAGCTCTAGGAAGAGTCAGGCTCTTTCCACAGATGGTTGTTAATACAGTTTCCATAGTGTGTTTTTCGGGATCATGGTTTCCATAGATTTCCCAGGTCACAGATGAGATAATGGAGGTCCAGAGAGAGTGAGTGATGTAGTCTAGAAACTGAAATAGAAGAGAAACCCAGTCCCCAGTGGGTGGATTTCCAGGCTGGACCTCAACAGTATTGATGACCTGTGTTTGCTTTAGTGACTTCTTATCAATGCTATTTATAAAATGGTTAGCAAATTTCATCTAGAACTTCTGGCTTCACTTTTCAGTGCAGTCAGGGAATCCGCTGTGTGACTGTGTCTGAGTTCTCCTGTGCCCCCTCTAACACAGACCAAAGGAGGACTCATATGGCTGTGTCACCCTCCTCTGATTCCCAGTCCTTGCAGACACAAGGTTCAAAACTGGGCTGGCGCCATTCTCAATGCTGGTGCTTCAGGGATGAAAGCTCTGGGTAGTGGAAGTCTTCCTTTTCATTTACTTGCTTATTTTTTTAATTAATTTATTTATTAAGACTGCTATCTTGTTTTTTTAAAATTAATTTATTTATTTTCAGAAAAACAGTATTCATTATTTTTTTCACCACACCCAGTGCTCCATGCAATCTGTGCCCTCTATAATACCCACCACCTGGTACCCCAAACTCCCACCCCCCACCACTTCAAACCCCTCAGATTGTTTTTCAGAGTCCATAGTCTCTCATGGTTCACCTCCCCTTCCAATTTACCCCAACTCCCTTCTCCTCTCTAACACCCCTTGTCCTCCATGATATTTGTTATGCTCCACAAATAAGTGAAACCATATGATAATTGACTCTCTCTGCTTGACTCATTTCACTCAGCATAATCTCTTCCAGTCCCATCCATGTTGCTACAAAAGTTGGGTATTCATCCTTTTTGATGGAGGCATAATACTCCATAGTGTATATGGACCACATCTTCCTTATCCATGTTTTTTCTTTTTCTCAAAGGGAGAGATAAGTTTTGCTACATTACTTTTCAGATAACTCTATTCTAATTTGTAAAGCAAGCAAACAATTAAGGTAACTCTTCCTTGGTCATTTCTCATGTGTTTTCAAGTAAATAAGGAGCTGGTCCAATTAGGAACTAATCTAAATCACAGATTAGCCTGCAGTCTGCTTTGCCAGAGGACACCTACAGCTTCTGGGGGCTGTACAATGCAGGTAGTTGTGTGTGTGTGTGTGTGTGTGTGTGTGTGTGCACACAACCCATGATACAGAAAACTTCAAGGCTTCACGTCAAGTCATCAGACTGTTACTCAAATTAAACAATTCTGTTTTCTGATTTGTAATCCTGAGGACCAAGGAATGGAATTTCTAGGAACAAAGTTGACATGAACACCTACATGGAATTGACATCCTCATGAAAACAATGTTTCCAGAGCATGGGAAGCTGGTGGAAAATGCTGATTTACGCCCCAGGCCCACCGAGTCAGAATCCCTGGGAATGAACCCCAGGAGAAGCAAGCACTCCAGGTGACCCCCGCACCCCCAGATTTGAGATTAGGCTCATGTGAGGCATGATAGAGAGCTACTCAGTGTTCAGTGACTGTTACCCTCCTGACCTCAGAGCCAGCAGCCTGGAGCAAGGCAGGCCTGATTCTGGATTTTAATGTCACCCCTGCTTTCTCTTTCTTTGCCTGCTCCTCAATTCCCTTTTCATGTCATTGTTAATGGGAGCATTTCTAAAAAAGGATGGTATTACATATATAATTTGTTATTATATGTAATGTATGCATTATATTATATACAACAAGTGTATAACAAACACATAACAAAATATATATGACAAATGCATATATGAATTATAATGTATACTACATATTAACCCTATACAATTTATATACATTTGCATGTTACAAATTTGTAATATGTATTATATTGCAAAGATTTTCAACTATTTAACTTTATTGTGCCCATCACAGTTTATACACTTAAACTTTAAAAAGGAGAGATGGTATTTTCTTTTTTTTTTTAATGAAGGAACCAACTTTAAACTGTAAAAATCTTTCTAAATAGAACTTGAAGAAGTACTTTTTAGAATAAATATTTACCAAGTTCAATTTTAAAAATATTTCCATCCGTGATTTATTCAATACCATTTGATGATTCTTAGTATGAGATCACAGCCTAGGTTTTCAAAATCGCATGTGTTTGTAAAGCTTCGGGTGGGTCGCCTTTCTGAAGGGCTCGGTCTGGCCACAGTTGGATGTCAGTTGGAAATGCCACCGAGACCCCCAGGGCACGGCTGTAATTGTTTCCCTTGTAGGCGGGACAGCCACCAGACAGAGAGGCTTCCTGGGGTGCATTCGGTCACTGCGGTTGAACGGGCTGGCCCTGGACCTGGAAGAAAGGGCCACAATGACGCCAGGAGTGGACCCAGGCTGCCTGGGACACTGCAGCAGCTATGGACACCTGTGTCGCAATGGAGGGAGATGTAGAGAGAGACCCAGGGGCATTGCCTGTGAACTGTGCCTTCTCTGCGTATGACGGGCCATTCTGCGAGAGCGGTGAGTGTGCCCTGGGCAGGATGGGGAGAGGGAGGCACCTTATGTGGGTCTTTGCCTCCTGTTTCTGGCATTTGACCCTTTCTCTACAAAAGGATAAGGCGGATCTCTCTGATTGGGTAAAGGAGAGTTGTTTCTCTCCCAAATTTGTCCATTTATGATTCTGTTCTTGAGAAGCTCGTGATGACTTCTGTTGGATTCTGCATCATTCATGTGACACTGAGATGGACAATAACTCTAAGTATATGTTCACACTTGGCGTTTAATGCTGTGTAACTCTGAGATGAAGCATTTTGTGGGCCATAATAAAATATTGTTACTCAGTTCAACATCATGCGAATATACACGGGGATAAGTTATCTTTTTATCCATACTTGATTACCTTTTTAATCAGAAATATTTCTAAATTAAAAAAAAAAAACAGCAAAGTGTGACATTCTTGTTTTCTGTCTTGAAAGACTAAGGGTTAGAGATAGTGTGTAAATACACATAGAGAAGAGCCTTGCCTTGACTTCGTGCTAACATAACAAAAATGAGTATCATTCCAGAGATTTCTGCGTATTTTGGAATTGGCTCGTTTGTTATCTACGACTTTCAGGAACATTCTAACTACACCACCAGCAAGAATTCGAGCTCCTTTGCAACTTTACTTCATGAGGGCTTGATGCTGGCTGGAGAAATGGCCACACTGAGCTTCCGGACCACAGGGACACCCAGCTTACTCCTCTATGTGAGCTCCTTCTACGAGGAGTACCTGTCCGTGATCCTCACCCCCAATGGTGAGTGTCGAGAATGAGGAGGCTGAATTAGAAAATAAGGACCACAATGAGGGGGACCCTTTAGGTGTTTAACTACAAAAAGGAAACACAATTGCATGGCTTGCCATGCTTGTAACACTAGTTCATGATAACCCTCAAGTGTTTATTACTAAAGTTCACATATCCATGATTATATTTAAGATACATTCCCTCCATGGAAGTTTGATCATTTTAGGTATTTGATGTGCTGCTAGGCTTCTTGCTATTCTGGGAAGTCTTTCCATCTGTATGTGAATAAATTAGTTCTGCAATTCACTCTGAAACAAGATAGCTCACTTTGTACATGGAAAATATTTCCTCCTCCTTCTTAGCAAAGTAAAGAAGTATATTAAGCTATCTAAAACCCACGATTCCTATGCATCACATGAATAGCATTGTTCTTTACTCTTCAGTGGCCGAGAAGCCATTCATGGCAATATCTACATACGAAGAAAAGTGGGATGAGAGGTACCCAACTCATGGCCACAAGTCTTTCCAAGATGTTGCATATGAAGCATTAGCTCAAGCTGTAACCTTGCTTCACAGGGCGGAAGGGCAGGGACCTACTTTCTGGAAGATCTTCTCCAGGCAGTACAGGGCTATGGGGCAGTGGGCATCTCTGTGAAGGACATCAGGAGATTTAGATGTTGTAGCAAATCACTGGTCTTTCTTCTGTTTCTTGATTATGGCAGAAACATAAGGGAAAAAATTCTAGTTGTGCAAAAAGATTCTTTATGCAAATGTCAGCAATACATTAAAATGCATTAAAATAAGTCATATTAAAAGAAGTGATGCTTATAGAAACTGAAAATGCAATATTGCTTGAGGTTTTGCCATTTAATACTATGAATACCACATGAATAATTAACTTCAAGCCTAGCTCCGAGTTCTCATATGCCTAACTTAGAATTTTTTCCTTTTGTTAAGGAAAATGGAAGAACTTGGGGAAAGACCATTTGGTCTTGACTTTTAAAATAGTGTAATCAGATTCTGAATTCAGCCCTGGAATAGCACATAAACGATCACTCTTCCAGGAATAGAGACCCTCAGTGTCCTTAAGCAAATGCTCAATAAATTCAAATTATAGGAAATAAATAAAAATAAAATGTGCTTTAGAACCTGCATTGATGGTTTTTATAAAATTCCACTTTAGTTAAAAATGTAATTTTTTGGTCTTGTTTAGGAAGTTTGCAGATCAGGTATAAGCTGGACAGGCACCAAGAACCTGATGTTTTTAACTTTGGTTTTAAAAACTTTGCTGATGGGCAGCTTCACCAGGTGACGATTCACAGAGAAGCAGCGGTGGTCTCTGTAGAGGTAAGAGATAGATTCACAGCAGCCACAGTAACCAAACCTGTGGCATTCAGTGTATGACCTCCAGCAAGGCTTTGAGAATAAATCCTAGTAACAGAGATACATGTTCATCAGTCTTCCCAGAAAGTCTTGGGGACAGAAAATGTAGTCAAAGTGTTTTCTTTAGCAGTGTCATTTGTTTGTTTAGCAAGAGGCTGACAGGGTTTTTGTTAATATCTGACCACTGAAAATGCCAAGCTGTCCTCGAAGGTCGGGGAATATTGCCAGTTTCTCCCAGCAATTACTGGAGATGTTCCAACAAGAATGAAAGCCTATTTCCATCTTAGTACAAAAGAGCAAAGATGGCAGAAATGTAAACACAAGGGGAAAAGCAAGATTTTGCTGAAAGTGGGAATACATTTTTTAAAAGCCTCCATGTTTCAATTATTCATTGTCACTGGGTTTTGAAGAATTACCTTTATATATTGAATCTGTGCCAGTAATACTTTTTGTGGCTTGTGTTACTAATTTCTGTTTGAAATAAGTAAAAGCTTTAAGGTTTGAAATAGCTTATTGCATTTCTTTGTGAAAATCGTACCAATTACGGATCCCTAAACCATGAAGACAAATAAAGGGGAAAGAATAGGCAATGGGGTGGTGTAAAATCTGAGGTATTAAAACAATTGCTATGAAACCATTTCACCTTTGTAACAGCACGAATGTATGGCTTGTTTTTACCATTTTCCTTGGTCTCCCTCAGACTCCCATTCTCCTATCCACCAAAATTACTTGCCATTTTGATGTTTGCTTCTCGTGGAATATTTAATAGGTTAACCAGAATGCAAGGAGACAAGTTGTCCTGTCGTCAGGGACAGAATTCAATGCTGTCAAACCCCTTATGTTGGGGACAATTTTAGGTAAGTGTCAGAAAGAACATCGGACTCCCATACCCAACCCCCTGACATGGATCAGAAGTGTCAGGTTGCAAACAGGGGAAGGGTTCATAAGGCTGAAAGAAGCTCCTTGTCGTATTCATGGTTTCCCAGCAAGTGACAATCAAGGTAGAAGCAGCCCTTTTGTCCAAGTGTGCCTGTAATCACCAGGGAGGGCTGTCTGCTAGGTGAGCCACAGTGACCCCTGAGAAGTGTCTCCACATGTGCCCTCTCACTTGGTAATCAAGCAGAATGAAACTTGGTATTTTTCTAACAATTGAGGAAAGGCAAAATCAAAACAGCTGTCACGTTTACAATTGTATATTAATCAGGGGTCAAATGCAGAAATCACCCAACAGTAAATATGGATTTATATTAAGAAGAAAGGACTTACATTTTCTTTGGGCAAGTGAGTATGTGTTGGTGGTAGGCTGGGCTCTGCTCTGAGATGTGTTCAGTGCTCCCAGCTACACCTGGAAGGTCAGGATCTGAAGATCCTCCACACCCGCTTTAGGGCTGGTAAAAGAATACCGACTACTTAAGCATCAAATTATTTATGCCTTTGTTTTCCCCCTTGTCACCAAGAATTAGATTGAAATAAAAATTTGAAAGGTATTTTTTCCTTTTAATTGTTTATATTGTAAACTGTACGTGCTATCAATATCTAAAGTTATTTGGGAGAAATCCTCTTGTAGTCTTGGGTCGAATTTCTGCTCTGGTACATGACACTCATCTGGCTGTGTTGGTCCGAGATAATTCATGGACTTTTTACTACCTTTTCAGCCATTTGTACCTTGATTCTTTGATCATTTCTTCCATCCCTGGCACGTAAAACATCCTACATATGGTGGAATCTATAGACAGCCCATGAGCCCATGTTCAAAATAGGGTGAGAAGCACAGTAACTGTTAAAATGGTGACATTTTTCTAAAAGACGATGAGCAATAAAATTATAAGTTCTTATTTTTCAGAGGAAATGGGGCAGATCGCAGTGTGTCTTTGTAAATGGTAAATGCAGATGCACATCATTTAGATGGTAGAGGGGATGGGAAGCTCTGTGTTGGTCCTGGGAGTTACAGTTGCAGGTTAAGCCAGTGAAGCAGGGTCCCGGGGTTCTTTGCTGTGAAAACAGTCTTGGCATCATGTAATGGATACCAACTTTGGGCCAAAGTGGTGCTCCTGCTTTCTAACTGTGCCTTAGTGTGGATAAAGAGTCAGGCCCCATGATGTGTTGGCAGAAAGGCTTTGCTGTGGCTTGCCGTTCCTGCCCCCTCTGCGCATGCAGAGTGGGCCTCCAGCAGCTGGCACAGAAATGCAGATGAGCACAGTTGTTCCCCTCAAGTGCTGGGAGAAGTCTGTAGCTCAAACAGCCCATGGGAAAGAGAGGGGAATAGCTTAGTCTCTAATGCATGAATTCAGGTGTGTTTTCTAGGTGTTTCTGGACATCCATGTTTTGTGATATTAGTAGATTTTTTATTCTATTTTTTAAAGTTTTTATTTAAATTTTAGATGGCTGACATACAGTGTAATATTAATTTCAGGTGTAGAATTTAGAGATTCATCATCTAGATACAACACCCAGTAAGGTTTTCTTTTTTTCATTCTATTTAGAACAGTGGCATTAAAAAGGGGGGAGGGAGGGTGTTTGCCTGAGTGGCTCAGTCATTAAGCATCTGCCTTTCGGCTCAGGTCATGATCCCAGGGTCCTGGGTCGAGCCCCATATCAGGCTCCCTGCTCAGTGGGAAGCCTGTTTCTCCTTCTCCTACTCCTCCTGCTTTTGTTCTGTCTCCCACTATCTCTCTCTCTGTCAAATAAATTTAAAAACCAAAACCAAACAAAACAAAACAAAAACAGTGACATAGTATAGAAAAACCACAAGAACTGGGAAAACAATAGAAAGAGATAAGGTTCTCCTCTGGCTTTGACCCATGAGAATAACAGTATACAATTAGCAGGAAGAGGTTATGAAGTTCCTAAAAAGTCAGAGCTTAGTTGAGTTTCACAGAACAGTGGGATGGAACCCCAGCTTCAGCTGTCAGCTGAATAGTATAATTTTTTATACAATCCAAGTGGAAAGGAATTTTTAATATCCAAGTGGAAAAGAATTTGCTCACTTTTTACGTGCTACTGAGCTCCACTCTCTGGCCTGACAGTTACCATTCATGGCTTGAACAGAGTGAGGAGTAGATCATCTTAGGGGTGTGCAAGCCTCAGAGCTCAGCTTACTTACGTGCAGGTGAGGTCTGTGAGTGCAGGGATGGCCCCATCTGCCCCCAGTAGAGTCATCCCTCCTTTGTTGCTAGAGCAGGTTTCTGTGGGCACTCTTCCCAGCCAGGAGGACAGATAGGGTCAAGGAACAAAAGGAACATAACACACACAACTAACTGCCTGCCCTCAGTGACTCTGGCTCTGAGAGGAGAGATGAGGCAGTTTCAGAAGTGACTGTGGCATAAGGTAGGAAGTTGCCAGCAGGAAGTGTGAAATTGACAAACATTTTAAAGACAATTTAGCTTTGAATGTATTAACTGTAAAAAGATATATCATGGGTTATGGAAACTGATTTAATAACTAAACTACCTTATATAAAGGGAGTCATTTAATAAAAAAGGAGAATAATACATTTTATCATATACATTTTTATTTTCCTGCAAGTTCATCTGTAGAGAGCAGTAGCATGGAATCAAAGATGTTAATGTTTCTATTCAAGAATGGTCTAGTCAAAAAGCTGTAGAAATTGAAGTTGAAATTCATCAATGAAGTTTATTGTCTGAAGCAACTGAGTCTAATAAAATTATAAATATTCATTTCATCTGTACCTAGAGGTACACATCTTGATCAAAGGCTAATAACACTTATCGTGTTTTGGGTAACTTTATTTAGGATAGCTTCTCCTTAGCAGTAACTACGAGAAGATGACTATTTCATGTTCAGATTTGGGAAATAGAAGCTGAGCTTCTTTTCATAAAGTTGCATAAAATAGACCAAGAGACTGGCTAATGAAGAGCTATTCATTTTCCAAAGACAGTGAAAGACCCGCGGATCCCCTTACCCAAGAATCCAACACTGCCACAGGATGCAATCAGCAAGAGGTTCTTTATTGTTACGCAGGCGCCTGCGGGTGGTCAGCGCGCGCCTGCGGGTGGTCAGCAGCTCCTGCTAGCTGAGCACACCCGGCTAGGGTGGTGCCGGGTTTTTATGGACAGGTACAAACAAGTTTTGGGTGGGGCGCAACTGATTGGTGGACAGTTTGAACTTTTGAAAAAGGCATACTTGGTGTTAGTGGATTGGCCCTGGAAGACCCCCCTCGCGTGAAGAGAAAGGCGGGAAGGGGAAACAAAGAGGGGAAGTTTGACCTTATTACTCAGCAGAAAGTCATCCTATCTATGTGACCATGCAGCCCCCTTGCCTACGAGACCATGCCCTGGCTATTAGGAGAGGGTATCTTGTTCAAACAGGAGTCAAGTGTCATGCCCTAAAAGCCAAGCGAGTTACAGAAAGGCAAAAGAGCAGTTACATTGAATTCAACCCTGGGGGAAGGGTCTTTTCATTGCAAGGGGAGGAGGGGTACTTTTACACAACAAAAGAGCAGTTAATTACTTAACGACGAGGGGGGGTCTTTCAACAGTTGTCCCAAGCTATGGCAAGCTGTCCTCCACTTATTTTGATGAGCTCCCATTCTTCAGTGGTCTTATTAACAATGACACTCAGGTCAAGTGCTCCTGGTTACTATAAAAGATTTTCAGTAAAATCCGAGTTTAAGTGCAGATCATTAGGTTTCTAATTTTCTGTCCAGTCTTGACTTGGATGGGACCTGTAACCCTGAAGTATGAGAGCTTTAAAATACAACAACCCAGTAAGATGTCCTGGCATTTTCATTAGGTTTTATCTCTCTAAAGGCTTTTGTGTAAATGGTATTCTGTGGATTTTGTCTTTTGTGCATTAAAGAACAACAATAGCAAATATCCCCAAAATACCAAAACAAAAATCTGTTTTTGAAGGGTGCAGAGTAAAGATGTGCCTTTCTCTTCCCTCCTGGGAAAGAGTGCAATACGTTGAATGTAGTTCAAGTCAGTACAGTCATGCAGTTAAACCTTAGTGGGGAAAAGAAACCCACTGAAGGATCTTGTGTTGAAATGGAACTCCATATATTAGAATTGGGTTATAAATAATATGTGGGGGTTACTGATGCCCTCATGGACAGACTACAGTTCAGATACTAAAAGCTCCATTGACTTCTGTGACGTATGTTTTGTCTTTGCTGTGCTCTGCCTAAGAATTTATCTCATTTGGGAGGAAAGTCATAGGGTGGAAGACACAAAAGTTTATATAATTTCAGAATATGAATACAAATGAAAAGTTCCTCAACAAAATATTAGCAAATCTAATCCAGTAAAATCTAATCCAGTAACACAAACAAATTGTCATATGCGACCAGATAAGATTTATCCTAGGAATTTAAGGTTGGGTCAGCAGATAAAAACAATCAATGTAATACAGCATATTAATAGAATAAAGGACAAAAACCACATGGTTGTCTGAATAGGCACATAAAAAGCATTTGAAAAAAATCCACTGTGCTTTCATTAAAAAAAAATAAAATAAAACAAACAAACAAAAAAAAAAAAACAAAGTAGGAATAGAAAGAAACCTCCTCGCATGTAAAAAGACAGCTAAAAAAACCCCATGCCTGGCATCACACTTAATGGAAAATAATGGAAATCTTTCCCTAAGATCAGGAATAAGATAAGGATGTCTACTCTCACCACCTTCCTTCAGGATTGTAGTAAAGGTTTGAGTGAGGGCTACAAGGCAAGAAACAAAGAGTAAAAAGTATCCAGAATGAAAAGGAAGAAGTAAAACTATGTCTATTTGTACAGAACGGGATCTTATAAGGAATCCATGAAAAAAGCTAATAGAGATAGTTCACAGTAGGAGCAAGGATATAAGATCAACATACAGAAATTTATTGTATTTTTATACTAGCAATGAATAATACAAAAACAAAATGAAGACCAAAATGTAAATTCCACTTAAAGTAGCATCAGATAGAATAAAATACCTTGGAATAACTTGAACAGAAGAGGTGTGAGACACATACCCTGGAAACTATGAAGAACTGCTGGAAAGAATTAAGGAAGATTCACACAAATGGAAAGACATCCATGTCCGTAGACTGGAAGTGTTAACATTGCTAAGGTGGTGGTGCTCTCCAAATTGATCTACAGGTTCAATACAATTCCGATCCAAGTCCAAGTGACAAGTCGATCCTAAATGCATATGGAAATGCAAGGCACTCCAATTAACTAAAACCATCTTGAAAAGAAGAGTGAAGCTGGAGTTTTTGCCCTGGATTCTTTTTTAATTTATTTTTTATTTTCAGCATAAAATAAAATTTTATGTATTTTATAAATAAATACTGAAAATAAAATTTTCAGTATTCATTACTTTTGCACCACACCTAGTGCTCCATGCAATCCATGCCCTCTATAATACCCACCACCTGGTAGCCTGACCTCCCAACCCCCGCCCCTTCAAATCCCTCAGATTGTTTTTCAGAGTCCATAGTCTCTCATGGTTCACCTCCCCTTCCAATTTCCCCCAACTCCCTTCTTCTCTCTAACTCCCCATGTCCTCCATGCTATTTGTTATGCTCCACAAATAAGTGAAACCGTATGATAATTGACTCTCTCTGCTTGACTAATTTCACTCAACATAATCTCTTCCAGTCCCATCCATGTTGCTCAAAAGTTGGGTATTCATCCTTTCTGATGGAAGCATAATACTCCACAGTATATATGGACCACATCCTCCTTATCCATTTGTCCATTGAAGTGCATCTTGGTTTTTTCCACAGTTTGGCAACCTTGGTCATTATTGCTATGAACATTGGGGCACCGATGACCCTTCTTTTTACTATGTCTGTATCTTTGGGGTAAATACCCAGTAGTGCAATTGCAGGGTCATAGGGTAGCTCTATTTTTAATTTCTTAAGGAATCCCCAGACTGTTTTCCAAAGTGGCTGCACCAACTTGCATTCCCACCAACAGTGTAAGAAGGTTCTCCTTTCTCCACATCCTCTCCAACACACATTATTTATGGTTTTGTTAATTTGGGCCATTCTAACTGGTGTAAGGTGGTATCTCAATGTTGTTTTGATTTTGATCTCCCTGATGGCTAGTGATAATGAACATTATTTCATGTGTCTGTTAGCCATTTGTATGTCTTCATTGGAGAAGTGTCTGTTCATGTCTTCTGCCCATTTTTTGGCATGAATATCTGTTTTGTGTGTGTTGAGTTTGTGGAGTTCTTTATAGATCTTGGATATCAGCCTTTTGTCTGTACTGTCATTTATGAATATCTTCTCCCATTCCATGGGTTGTCTCTTTGTTTTTTTGATGGTTTCCTTTGCTGTGCAGAAGCTTTTGATCTTGATAAGTCCCAAAAGTTCATTTTCACTTTTGTTTCCTTTGCCTTTGGAGACATATCTTAAAAGAAGTTGCTGTGGCTGATATCGAAGAGGTTACTGCTGATCTCTTCTAGGACTTTGATAGATTCCTGCCTCATGTTGAGGTCTTTTATCCATTTAGAGTTTGTATTTGCATATGACGTAAGAGAATGGTTGAGTTTCATTCTTCCACACATAGCTGTCCAATTTTCCCAGCACCATCTATTGAAGAGACTGTCTTTTTTCCATTGTATATTTTTTCCTGCTTTGTCAAAAACTATTTGACCATAGAGTTGAGGGTCCATATCTGGGCTCTCTCCTCTGTTCCACTGGTCTATGTGTCTGTTTTTGTGCCAGTACCATGCTGACCTGGGGATCACAGCTTTGTAGAACAGCTTGAAATCAGGCAACATGATGCCCCCAGTTGTTTTTCTTTTTCACCATTTCCTTAGCAATTCAGAGTCTCTTCTGATTCCATACAAATTTTAGGATTGTTTGCTCCAACTTTATAAGAAATTTTTTACAGAGTATATACAGAGCTCTCACAACCAAACAAAATGACAAATGACCCAATTTAAAAATGGTCAAAAGATCTGGTCAAAGGCTGAAATCAAAGACATTTCTTTGAAGATTTACCAAAAACTGATATGAAATGATGCTCAAGATCATTAGCCAGCAAAGGAATGAAAATCTAAACCACAAGGTATCACTAAAAAACCATAACAAGTGGAGGAGGTGGAGAAATTTGAGTGTTTGTGCATTGGTGATGGGAATGTAAAATGTGTAGCCACTGTGGAAAAACAGTTTGGCAGTTTATCTGGGAGTTAAACACAGAGTTACCATATGACCTCTCCTAGGTATATACCCAAGAGAATTGAAAACATATGTCCAGACACAAAAGGTGTGCGTAAATCCCTGTAGCTGTGTTCTCCACTAATAACCCAGAATGGGAATAGCCCCAGCCACTGACCACTAAGTGATACAGTGTTATGTTTCATGCCAGTGTTTCACTGTGTGCCACAAACAAAAGTGAAATGTTGGCCATAAAATGTAATGAAGTAGCAACACAGGCTACAAATGGGTGAAAACATGATGTTAAATAAATGAGGAGAAATACCAAAAGTGACTTACTGTGTGATTTATTTTGGATGAAATGTCCAGAATAGGTAAATTATAGAAACAGGAAGTTTATGTTTTCCCAGGGCTGGAGAAGGGTAGGAATGGGATGTGGAGTCTAATGTGCACTAGTTTTCTTTAGGAGAGATAGAAAGATTCTGCGAGTGAATACTGGTAATGGTTTTACAACTGTGTAAATATACAAAATCCCCTTGAATTGTATACTTTAAAAAGATCAGTCTTATAGTATGTGAATTGTATCTCAATATAAAAAAAAAAAAGTATTACAGATTCATTTCTTTTGCCAATGCCTCTTCTGCACACACAGCTGGGAGAAGTGATGGTGAGTGATGGTGAGTGATGAGTTGTAACCGGGTGTCTATTCTGAAGTGTGAATGAGTGTGTTCCAGGACAGGGTGTGATGGGAGGTGGGGGGAGAGAAGTGGAAGGGCTCAGGGTTCAGGACTGCTGAAACAGGCAGAGACACATCGGGTGGGGCTGCACAACTGTGAAGACGACTAAGGAACTAAGAGCAGCGATTGTGTGGAGTTCTGATGTAATCATCTTGTTGGGTGAAAGAGTGGTGGGGATTGCCTACTTGTCATTACACAAAGAGTCTGTATTATATACTAAGGACTAGTGCTCCAGGAAGTGCCTACTAGCATTGCTCACTCTGAGCACATAGGGCACCAGATTACCCCCTGATTTTTTCTCTGGTATTAGCTGCAAGCACTGGGAGAGCCTGGTGCTCCGTGGGCCTGTGTTTCAGGGAGGAAGGAATAATTCACTCACTTCTTTCTCACTCTGAAAATCAGGGCCTCCTATCTCTGAATTGTTGGAAAGATGGACTGGAAAAGTCTGTCTTCTACTCGTTTTCTAATTATGTCATTTATCTTGAATTAAAAAACAAACAAACAAAAAAAACGGTTTGACTTCCAGAGGGAAGGTCAGCATTGCTTAGCATGGTTATACCTATCCTCAGTGCTCCTCGTGGAGCAGGAGATGGGCTGAATGGTTGGGCCATATTCCTTCTGCCATGGTAAGAGAGAGAGAGACTTCTTCCTACATTCTGTTTGGGGCCAGATCATGAACCTGCAGGTACGCTGCCGGGTATGGGACAGAAAAGATGCAGCCTCTAGCTTGCCAGGACCCCCATACCGTCTAAGATCTCATCCACGGAGTTCTCATTAGCAGAACAATAAATCAATAGCTAAAAAGATGATGTTGCCCCTAAGAAGACAGGGAGGAGGACTGAAGACAACAACTACAATTCCCACATCAAAATAGAGCCATTAAAGAAGACAGAACAGGGCGCCTGGGTGGTTCAGTGGGTTAAGCCGCTGCCTTTGGCTCAGGTCATAATCTCAGGGTCCTGGGATCGAGTCCCACATTGGGCTCTCTGCTCAGCGGGGAGCCTGCTTCCATCTCTCTATCTCTCTCTCTGCCTGTCTCTCTGCCTACTTGTGGTCTCTGTCTGTCAAATAAACAAATAAAATCTTAAAAAAAAAAAAGAAGAAGAACACAACTGCGATGAGACTTGGCACTCAAAGACACTTGAAAAACTCACACACCAACTCTGGGGGTTAAAGTAAATACGGGTTTTCACAATTTCACAGGGTTATCTGAAGGAGAGAATCATCACTGGTTATCATTAGACAGTGGTCTGGAATATTACAAACTGCAAAGAAAAAAAGATTAAGAGAGAGAAATTAGAAGGGAAAATAAGAGAAAACCTAATGGGGATAATTAGAGATCCAGAAACAGAACTGGAAGCAAAGACAGTAATTATGCATGAAAAAAATTCTCTGAGCTAAAGGAAAACTTGAGTTGCAGATTGAAAGTATGCATCAATTCTGACGAGAAAAGGCATACAACTGGGAAAATTTCCAAATTGCAAAACCCACAGAGAAAAGTCCTCCAAACTTTCCGGGCAGAAGTTACTACAATGAAAAAATAATGATTGTGGCATCAGCATCTAACTTCTCATTTGTTACAGCGGGATAAAAAAATGATGTGGATCATTGTTAGTATGGCTGAGGAATGAGCCACAATGCAAGCATCTAATATATAATGTATTTGACAAGGTTAAAAAAAGATATTTTGAATAACAAGGAAGGATGGAGATTAAATATGAACCGTGCCTCCCATCTAAGGAAAATACTAGAGAATTATTCCAGTCAAAAAACGAATCACAAGCATGACTTTAGGATGGAAAATACGAAGGCAGCAGTGAGCAGTAAACTTGCATGCATCTTGGTACCCCATACGCATACAAAGTCATGGCTACAGCTATGGGGTTAATAACAGGATATGGGCGCACATGAGCCCACCCACACATGCCCATACCCACAATCCACAAGTATGTATAAATGTCAAGTACAAGTTCTTGTACTGGCACTCCTTTCTTGAATAATAGCACTGCCTATAGACATTTTTAAATTTACCTTTAAAATGAATTTCACAAAGTTAGTCCAATTAGTTAGTAAGATACATGTCTGCCCAGGATTCTGTGACCCTAGCCTGGTAGCGCTCGTGTCAGACTTTGACCAGGAAAGCGAGTGTTGTCCCGTTCCTCTTTTGGCTCAGTGGCTGGGACTTTTAATTGGCCTGTGGTGTTCTGTTTTTGTTTTTAGTATTTTAGCATTGTGGTAGTCCTATGTTACTATCATAGCATTTTCCTATTTTAGTTCTTCTTGATATTCTTTTAAGTATATTCAAGCAAGGATGCCTTTCTTTATGGAATGAATATATATTGTCTGAATGCAAAAAAAAAAAAAAAGTGACCTGTAAAGAACTCTATTTTTTATTTATTTTTTATTTGAGGGAGAGAGTGTGTGCATAAGGGCTAGAGGTGGCCGTAGGTCAGTTGGAGAGGGAAGGGCAGACTCCCCGCAGAGCAGGGAGCATGAAGGGGCTCAATCCCAGGACCCCTAGGTCATGACCTGAGCCAAAGGCCAACCCTTAACCAGTAGAGCCACCCGGGTGCCCCAGAAGAGCTCTTTAACCTAAAATAATCCTTCAACTGAGTTGTCTCCAGCTCGCTTACTTCACTGTAAGAATCTACCTGGAATTCATCATACATAAGCCTCCTTGATGCCTCATATAATCAGACTGGCCAAGAAAGCTGTGTGTTTCAGAGAGTTGTTTATTAGGATTGTAACAATGTAAACATGCCCCTCATTTTAGTTGCTTTTAGAGGTCTTTTACATAGCACTTAGAGCACCCTTCAAAAACTCAAAGGAAGTAAACATTACCCCCTAAGAGTTTATCCACAACATCAAGAGGGAGGGATCACAGCTGAGATTCTCAGGGTGAACTTAAAGACCTGCTATCACGCTAACCAAAAAGACTTGTAGAGTCACGCATCTATTCTATGGAAGGTATAGCATTCATTCTAAAAATAGTGTAACGATCCCCATTTACCCCTCCCTTTATGCCAGCAATTACGAACATGTCCAAAAGCTACTGGCAGGATAGAGAGAGAATATCCTGTTGAAAAGGGGGCTCCTGTGACCAGCCTGGATCCAGGCCGCCCCACGTGAGAGACATTCAGATATTTCTGAAATCTAATGTGAACTGGCTTCCAGCAGGAATAAATACACTGGCGGTATTACATTGCGAGCATTAAATTCTCAGTTCTGCAAATGAACCCACACGGTGGCCGGCCTGTGGAAGGCACCGGGTGAATTCTTGGTTGCTGTGTATGGTTGGTTGGAGAAGATGGACACACTGGTGGACTAGTGGACACATTGAAGAAGGGAGGGAATCAATGCAGATGCCGCGGGTCCCCACACTGAGGCGGCTTCCCTGCGCATCCATGAAACGTCTGAAGCCTGCACGTAACTGCGCCGGGTCATATTTGGGGCTCACTGAGCAAGTGCAGTGTAGGGGCTAATCGTCCTCGAGGTGAAGGGATTGGTGCTCTGCTTTCATGGGTGCGTCGCGGCCCTTCTCCCGCTAACTAACCTCGGTCAGATCCGAGCCAGGTCAGGGACTAGGACAGGGAGCCAGCCCAGACTTGGGGGAAGGGGGCAGAGCCCACCGCTGTGACTGGGGAAAGGCAGCGGGAGGTGGGGCTCCCCGGTGGCAGCTGCAGCTGGGGTGGGAACTCTGTGGGACTGAGAACAGGGGCCAGAGTCAAGTGTAAATGGGGAGGTTAGAGCCGCCCTAGGGATTATTCCCAGAGCACTGTTGTCCCCACGCGGGTGACATTTCACTGCGACCGCCTGGATAACCGGCCACAGATTGTTACAAAATACTGTCGTGATCTTTGAAACGGGCAACAGCAGAGGGTGGAATCCTTTGTTAGGCGGGACTGCACCCGGGGTCGCTATGGCCTGCCCGCGGGCAGAGCTGGCACCTGCCGGTCACTAACAGGGGCCGCAGGGACGGCCCTGCCTGTCATGCCCTACGGGAGGAAGGGCAGAGGATTGGAGGGCGGGTCGGTTGGTGGCGGCCCTGCAGACGCGGGCCAGGCCTGCGCCCCCCGCACCCTAAGGCGTGCCCCGCTTGTCTGCCCGCAGAGCCCCCCGGCGCGGACCCGGACATGCTGCGGGCCGGCGCGCGCGGCTTCACTGGCTGCCTGTCTGCCCTGCGCTTTGGCCCCGCCACTCCGCTCAAGGCTGTGCTGCGCCCCGGCGGCCCCGTCGCGGTCACCCTGCGCGGACACGTGGCCGCTGCCTCCCAGTGCGCAGAGTCCAAGGGGACCAGAGCCCCAGCGCGGGAGGCCAAACGCCCAATCGCAAGTGGCACAGGTGCGTGCCCCTCCGCCCGCAGTGGCGCTTGCTGCCCACGGTCTTCCACCCCGTCTGCGTCCGGGGGCTGCCCAGGCCCTCGGTGGGGTCGCGCGGCCCTGCTCTGGTCTGGGTTTCTTGCTCCTTCCCGCCCGCGCAGCGCGCTCTGCTCTCCTGTCAGATGTTTGCGAATGTCACCAAAGTCCTCTTCCCTCTGCCTCTGTCATTCTCCCTTTCTCTGCTGTAGGTGGCTCTGGACCGACAGACGGGGTGAGCCCTTAGCGCTGACAGAAGTGACCCTGCTGTCATTGGAGTTAACAGGGCTGTGAACGACCTGGTCTTTGGCATTACTGTCACCGCGGGCATAAACCCGTGTCCAGGAGTCCGAGCTGAGGGGCGAGGTCAATGGCGGGACACCCCTTTGCAGGCATTCTTCACGGGCTTGCCCCGATGTCAGCCTCTGCCCGGGCTCAGGGGTGCTGAGTGGAGAGAACCCATGGTAGGACCGAGACACTCTTTAAAGGATAGTTGCCGAACTACAGAGTAATAAGGTTTTTCATTTGAAAATACCCATTCATATCACTCAGGAGATCATGTACATATATGACATATTCACCTTTACTTCTTTGATCCAAAATAGCCAAGACCTCTCAGTCCATTCGCCCAAAACTTTTAAAAATAATATTAAAAGTAAAGCATTAGGTGAGTTTAGAACCACCTAAACTGTGCAAGTTGTCATTTTCATAAACATAAAGATAGAACAACCTAAAGATTTTTCTAAACATAAATATGCAGAACTGTTTTCTGGTGTCAATCTTATCTTAGATTTACATATATTTATTTGTATTTGTAAAGTAACTATTCCATCTTAAATATCTCCCTCTGTATTCTCTGAAACAGAATTTATTTAGGCCTGCTTTAAAAAATGAATATTCAAGTCTCCTCCTTATGATTCAGAGAATGCTTATATTAGACTACAGGAATGTGTCATTTGTAAACTCTATGGGCTGAGAGGGAGTGAGCTGCTCTCCATTTCATGGCTATTCCAGATAAGGGAGGTCAGCCCCAAGCTGGGGGATGCAGGTGGGTGTCCACTTTTCAGGCAGACCAGACTGCATCTGCCCCTTGGTTTCTGTTCATCAAGATGTCAGTTTTCTCCAGACTATTAGGAAGGTACTCAGATATTTTTACGCGCTGACCAAATCTGTGTAAGAATGTGAACTTGCCCATTCCTATCGTAATCGCTTCTGTTTTTCTAATGAATGAGGTATATGATCTCCTGATTTCACAACTCCAGGAACAAAGAAACATATATGTTATTCATAATGTATACCTAAAAGGATTACTTTTGTGTTAAAATATAAATCAAGTCTTAATCCTGTTCTCATTTATTTTGAGTGAGAAGACTTCAGTAGAAAGCAAAAAGCCGATTTAAAATAAATCAACTTAAATGTGATTCATGTTTTCGAAATAGGAATCAAAGTCTAAACATGCAAAATGTCATGGTTGGTGCCATGTTTAGAGAGAGCACCGATGATAGGTTGGTGCTAGAATAGAAGGCGTGGTCTCTGGAGCTGTATTGCCTTTGGTTAAATATCATTGGCAAGTTGTACAAAGTAAGTAAGTTGCACCAATATTTTCCCCTTGAAAAATCCTGCTTGGCTCCTTGCCACTTCCAGTCCATGAACGGGAGGAGAATGAGGCACAAACAAGTCAGCTGCAAGAGAAAGGGAGCAGGGGACAACAGTAGAAAAGACTGTTGTCCCCAACAACTCCTCGATCCCGCTTTCATTAGATAGAAACAGTAACCAACAGAAGAGCCAAAGAAGGCCAAACATTAGTCATAGCCCTGTAGATAACAAAGAAGGAAGGCAAAATATGTCTGGACAAGCAGTATATAGTTGAACAAGCACATTCAGAGGACTTATCTAAGTAGCCACAGGTGCTTTCTGGGGGAAAGGGGAGATAACGGAAAAATGAAGCAGGTGGCGTTCCACCCTGAGCGGGCCGGGCATTCCCAGCTGCTCAGCTTCAATGCCGTATATCGTCCTCTACCCTACAGCCTGTTACCAGTATGTGTTTTTCTTAAGGCTATGTCTAAATGTGCTTGGTAACTAGTAAAATTTCCCATGGGTTATATTTTAAGTAATACATTGTTCTAAGGTTCAGCTGAAGCTCCTGACAGACGGGAGGGAGAATCAGAGCACATGGGGTGTTAGGGAGGTAACTCACGTAGCTCTGCCTTTGATCTGTGTGGTGGCTGTGTGCCGCGTGGTTTGTCCACTGCCAAGTATACTGAGCTGCAGTGTAGAATCCTGGGTGGAATCCTCAGCCCTGTGTCCAAATGACCCCAGACCGCACCACATGTAAAGTACTTAGTCCGGTTAAAGAACCACCCCAGCAGGTGGATTTCTTCACGTGCTGTGCTCCATCACCTCTCCTCTTGCAAACAAAGGGAACAATATAGGAAGGGGAAGTAACCTAAATCATGTTCACACCTGGAACACCGGAGATCATGGAGTTTTTCTTGCCATGAGATCCATCATGTCAATGAACAGGCAGAGAAGGACACAGATGTGTAGATGGATGGAGAGACAGACAGACCTAAGTGATTGTCACAAACGCATTCACAGTTGGATTGCTGAAAGGAGGGTTATAGAAGGCATCAGATGCATTAGTCACATCATCCCCGACTCTTCAGAGAGCAAATGAAGACAGAGGTTGCTCTAGAACCCTACCAAGTCTCAGAGAATGAGCAAGCTAGTACTCAGTTACATACACAATAACATCCTGGGTATTTGAGGATAACAGTGACAGTGATTGGATAACCAAGTGGCCTGGTCACTGTTATTGAGTTCCTGTCCCTGACACTAAAATTGGATACAATGTAGCTCTTCAAAGAGAAGTCCTGTAACAAAATTTAAGAGTAATTAAAGTGACAACTCTTTGTTCTCAGGTGAGGTACAAGGTGTAGTGAACATGTTGACTGTTGTACTTGTTAGTATTTAAGAACCTTTCCAGAGGCTCTGAGCATCTGATCAGGAATCCCTGTGACCAGAGGCACCCACTGAGCTGCGAGTCTGTTGGGCTCCATTATGCTCTTTATCTCTGTCCCAGAGCATAGTGAAGAATCTTCATTTAACAACACGAATTTGGATTCAGTTAACTAAACAGGAATGCATTTTCTAACATTTGCTAACTGCAATATCAATGCCTGTGTCAGCCATCTTAAAAGTGTTTGACTGATGGATGCTGTTTTGGTACCTCCCTGCTTCGGTATGGATTAACATTCATTCTTTAATGAATATGGCAGCTTGAGCAAACCCCTCTAGGCCTCATCTGACCGTCCCAACCCTGACAGCCCTTGAAAAAAATCAGAGGAAATTTTAAAACAATACTTGGTGCTCAAGCCTCCCACTGAAGATTCTGAGCTATCATCTGCTGTGCAGCCAAAGTTGAGATGCACTGACACAGCTAACACTTCAGTACTTAAAGCATTACCAGCAAAAGATGCCAAATAATCTACTTTCCCTGTTGCTGAACATTGTCTCTCTTTCTACAAATTTTTAATATAGTGGTATATCGGTTATCTACTGCTGCCTGACAGATCACCACCCACTTAGAGCTTAACCCAACTCCTTTTTAGTATGTCCCAGTTTCTGTGGGTCAGGAGTCTGGGTGTTGATGGCATCCAGAGTCTTGTAGCTGTAGGACCGAGAGCGTCTCGATTTTCACTGGCTGCCCTTAGCACCTAGAGTTTACCTGTAGTTCCGTGCCATGTAGGGATTCCCATATGGACTCCCACCATGACTGCCTGCCCCCTTACCACCAGCAGGAAGAGGGATGGTTCCATAAGACAGGTGCTACCATCTCACATACCATAATCACATAACCTAGGTACAGCGCATCACCTCTGTTGTTGTTTTTTTTTAAAATTTTTTATTTTTTATAAACATATATTTTTATCCCCAGGTGTACAGGTCTGTGAATCACCAGGTTTACACACTTCACAGCACTCACCAAAGTACATACCCTCCCCAATGTCCATAATCCCACTCCCTTCTCCCAAACCCCCTCCCCCCAGCAACCCTCAGTTTGTTTTGTGAGATTAAGAGTCACTTATGGTTTGTCTCCCTCCCAATTCCTGTGGCTTGTTTTTAACCAATGAAAACAACAGAGGTTGTCGCAAATATACTATGCCATTTGCGACAACCTCTGTTGTTTTCATTGGTTAAAAACAAGCCACAGGCCCTACACACAGCAAAAGAAGGGGATCATGCTCAAGGCATGGCCCCCAGCAGCAGAGATCACGAAACATTTTTAGCCTCATAGAAGGAACTGGTGTACTCACCACAGAACTGTAAATCAGCAGAATATCAGCAGCAGATCTTTTAAATGTACTTGTACATAAGTACTTAATTACTGTATGACAAGTCTATACACTCCATCCTTTTAAAATAATGAAAACGTGCCCGCTTGTTAGCATGAAGTGAGGGCATGACCTAGAGGCCATGCTGTGGTTCTGAATTTTAACAGGTAGACACCAAGTGAAAGCTAGGCCAATAGATCTTTAACCTAAAGGCAAAGAACTGCTGTATCCAAAGGACGTGTGGACTTAGAATTCAGTGTTCCAGTAGGCCAGTGCCCACTTTCCTGATGATGCACGTGTGATGTACGTGAGCTTGCTATCAGCTATGTGAGTTCTGCACGTTACAAGTCTGTGTTCTGACTGTGCCTCCCCCTTCTCTCACCAGGTGTGATAGCGGTGGTGGTATTTGTCTTGCTCTGTCTCACCGCCATGGCCACACGCATTTATCAGCAGAGATGGTTGTACCAAAAAAATGAGTCAACTGTTCCCCCGGCTGGAGACAGCACTGAGACAGCTCTGAAGAGTGAGGTCAATGTGAAAAGCTCAGTCAGTGAGAGCCAGAGAGAGTACTTCTGAAGGGCAGCTGCACCTCACTTCAGGCTCTGGTGATGGGACTTTCTCGCTAAGCAAGGGGACTCCCAGAAGATGAAGCCCCCCACGTCCCCATCCCCCGGACAGGTGGCCATCCTGCAGCACTGTCAGCTTGCTCAAATGCAGTCCTGGGAGACTCTGCTCTGTGATGCTTCATGACCTGTGTGTGTAGAAGGACTCAGCAGTGCCCATTAACCCCTGTGCGGTGGTGTCTGACTGTGTGGCCCGATTGTTGAAAATTCACACATGGTTTGCATAATGACTTTGCATTTGAAGTGAGAACAAGGATGTGAGCTGTGGTCCTACTCTCTTAAAAATGAGACCTGGAGGGGCGCCTGTGTGGCTCAGGGGGTTAAGCCTCTGCCTTTGGCTCAGGTCATGATCTCAGGATCCTGGGATCGAGCCCCACATTGGGCTCTCTGCTCAGGGAGCCTGCTTCCCTCCCTCTCTGCCTGCCTCTCTGCCTACTTGTGATCTGTCTGTCAAATAAATAAATAAAATCTTTAAAAAAAAAATGAGACCTGGAAGTTTATAAAAGTCAAAGTTGGACCCTAGTGTTGTGTGTTGCATGCAAATCTGTATTTTGCCTCCTCTATCAATCACCTGCAGATGCTTCTAAAGTCGGGAAGTGCTTCTCCAATGTTCTGGGAGTGCGTTTCTATCTCCATTTGAACCAAAGCCCACGGGCCAAAAATGCACTAATAACCTAGAAAAAAACATTTTTTTTTGGCTGATTGTTTTTATGATCTGTCTCTTTAAAGTCACTTTGCATACATTTTTAGTGATGAAATGAATATTGAATGCCAGCTATGAAATTGTAGTATTTTATTCATTTACGGAGCAGAAAAATTCATAGGTAGCAAAGCATGTAAAGCATCCTAGTCTGCGCTACTTTGCTTTTTTTCTTTGTAATTCATCATTTTAATCTTTGTAAATTATGATAAAGATTAGCTGATGATCTCCCCAACATGTATATTTTCTAACTGAAATAGTGCCCAAGTATAAACTGGCCTGAACACTGCAAATGTATCCTTCCTCCCTTTCATCAGAATGAACTTAATCCTTTTTTTAAAAGATTTTATTTATTTATTTTACAGAGAGAGAGAGAGAGATCACAAGTAGGCAGAGAGGCAGGCAGAGAGAGAGGGGGAAGCAGGCTTCTCGCTGAGCAAAGAGCCCAATATGGGGCTCGATCCCAGGACCCTGAGATCATGACCTGAGCTGAAGGCAGAGGCTTAACCCACTGAACCACGCAGGCACCCTTGAACTTAATCCTAAATTTGTTTCTTTCAAATGTGGGGTGCTATGGTCACAATTCTTTGCAGTCTTGTGGTTCTCTTGTTCTGAAGGTAGTCACAACAACTGGATATCTTGCAACTGTCTTTTCATTCACTTGGGAAAAGTCCCGTTTTGAACAAAATCTCTCCATTTCTTTTTTCTAAATTCCGAGTGATCTAGGCCAACCATTCTCTGAAATACCATCTCAGTCTAGTCACTGTTTGGAATGTCAGGGGAAGGGTGCTGATGCCAGGGAAAATGCAGGTTGTAGGATATGGACCCAATCTGTCATGCTGGTCAAGAATCTAGGATCTCGGAGTCAGAGTCATCCACCAGAGTGCCCAGAATCAACCAGTTCATTTCATATTCAAGGATATTTGCATACTCGGGCGTAAAGAATTTGTATTAACCACAGGAATTTTTCCAGTAACGACTTTTGTGGTAGCGGTCAGAGGATAATTGTATGGAGCTGACCATTTGCACTCACTAGCCATTTCTAAGTGAAATGTCTTGATAAGCCACTTGCCACATGCCTGTCAGGAATCATGTTGCTTCCTTTGACCACAGCAGGACCACCCAGAACTCCATACACTGAGCCTTGCAATGACCTTTGAGTGTATGCCTATTTTTCTGTGATTTTTTTTAAACAATAGAAAAAGATGCCCTCTGTACTAAGCCTTTTCTCCAAACAAAACAAAACAAAACATAGTTTTCAATGAGGTTTAATAAGTCACCATAATATATTATCTCATAGTTTCTGTGGATCAGGAGCTAGGCACGGGTTTACTGTGTTTTCTGCAAGTCTGCTTTGAGGCATCAGCCAGGACTGTGTCCTCATCCAGAGACTCGGCTGGGGAAGTCCTTGGTCTTACGGTTATGGGCAGCATTCCATTCCTTACTGCTGGGAGATTCCTGGAAGCCTGTTTTTGCTCGAGACCAGCAAGACAGAGAGAGGGGAAGAGAGAGACAGAGACTCTAGAGCAAGTCTGCTAACAAGATGGAATTTTAAATACTGTAACATGATGATGGGAGTGAAGGCTCATCCCCACTGCCAAATTCAGTTGGTGAGAAGCAAGTCCTAGGTCCTGCCCACACTGAAGAGGAGGGCATCACAGAAGGACTCGAACCAGCAGGCTGAGATCATGGGAGTCAGGTGAAAGTTAATCTACCACAGTACTATATTGAAGTTTCTTTAAGTGAAGAATGAAGGATTTTCAGGATCTGAATAGAGTAATATATGAAGAACCTACTTCAGTAAATGATATATACTCCCCCTGCCCCAAAAGTGGAGAAGGATTCAGCACAAAAATGATAGTTTCTAGTTAATGCACAGCTGACTGTTAACACTCTGAAATCACGACAACTTTAACAAATGATCACAATAAGTTCCGGAAATGTTCATCACTTTGGTAGCTGGCATTTTGCAGATTTATAGATAGTGAAATTAATCGTATTCTCTCTTTTTAAAAGAGAAAACAAAATATTTGTACCAAACTGCAGTGATGTATCACCCAGTTTACTGATTTGTAAATTTTACCTGCTTTTTGTTAATGAAATAATCTTTTTGAATTAAATTAAGAAAATATTTTAAGAGAAATTGAATGAAATTTGAATTATGAAATTATATTCATTTTCCCCTAAAATATTAAAAATTGTGCAAATGCATATATTCTGTTGTGGTGTGTGTATTATTTTATCTCTGCTGTATGTAGAGAGTACTATGCTCTGTTAATATGATTTGCTAAGGTGTTTAATTGTCAAACACAAGGTAAAACATAAAGTGCCTCGTATTTACTGATTACTACGACTTAAAATACCTATGAATATAGGTATTTATACCTTTGCCAGAGAACAATAATTTAGCATTCAGTAAGTTGTTTGTTGAATGTTTACTATGTACTCAAAACAGGTTACACAAGATTTACTCCCAGAGCTGGGTTTCTAGAGCACTATAAATATACAAATCCCAGTTTGCAAATAACACCTTTCAATGAAATAAATGTTCAAAGATAATAATTCCCCAAGTTTTATTTCCAGATGGTAAAGGAAAATAGCACATAATTAACACATTATTGGGACTAGAACTTCAGAACCCCTGCTTATTCCATGAAGAAGTAATGCCCCCTTTACTACTGCCCCAGGATTATGTAGCTGTAGAGAAAAACATATTGGGGCATTCTGTGCATCTAGAATAATCACCATTTCTGGAATTTCTGTTTGCTTGTTTTCTTTCCTTACAGAATATCTGGTAAATCATTGTTTTCCATGGATTTCTTTAAGAATAAAATATAAAGTTCAGGATTCTTACTCTGAAGGAGGACAAACGTGATGGAGGTACTTTCCTGTATAGGCATAAACTGACAGTGATGATGTGACTGGGATGTTGAAATAGTCTTCCTACACAGGGTCCGTGGACCATGTTCCTGCACAGGGGGCGTGGACCGTCTTCCAACACGGAGGGCCGTGGACCCATAATGAATGAACACGTTTATTGCATTGCCTAATCTGTTCACAGTGCATGTAACTAACATGTTAAGAAGTCCCTGGGTGCTCTCCGTGGTCCTGGCGGTCTCCTATGCCAGCCTGGCTTATCAGGTGTGGCAGCATGGGAGGAAGAATTAGGAAGATAGTGATAAACATGAAGTGGTCTGCCTTCCAAATGAGGAAATGGACTTGGTGTGTATGTGTGTCCACAGCTCCCCTGGAGACCATGGGCTCATTTTCAAGCTCTAGGGCACTGGAAGATTCTCTACACGTTGAAAATACTACAGCTGAACAAAAACGTTATTAGTGTTAGATCTTCGGGCTACTTAAACCCACATATGAGTATTACGACGTTTTGTGGGGGACGAACGTATTCATAAGCACTGACCTAACCCTTGGGAGGGCTTAGCGCAGCTCCTAACCTACAGTGATTCTGTTAGTTTACTGCTTCTGTTGAGTCAGCTGAGGCTTTGGAGATCTCATACATATAAAGTATACTGAAGTGGGAATGAAAGTGGTTATTTGGGTATCTTTTTTAGATATAAACAGTTGACTGATAGTTCAGACCCCATGGGAAAGATTCATTAACTGAAAGTAACTCATTAATAACCATCTTACATCCAAGTTAATGATGTGGGAGCCACTTTATCCACGCTTACAGGGGAGTAAGAGGAACTGCAGATGCAGTCGTCCAGGTCATGGGACACTCCCAGTCACAGGAGCAGGAACCAGCGGGGCCAGGTCCCAATTTCCAGCCTCATCTGGGGCTGCACACAGGGATCAGACTTAGGGAGAAGGACCCCGACCTAGGGTTTCTCAGCTGCAGGATTACTACCCTTGTTATATGCAAATTCAGGAATTCAACCCAGAATCCTATACTCAAGAGAAGATTTGTGAAAAGGGAGTGTGAAGGGAAGACACTTTGGATAACTAAAAGTGAGTACGTCTTTACATCGAGATCTTCATTAATGACATTTTAAAGCAACATGGCTACAAAAGTTGGGTATTCATTCTTTCTGATGGAGGCATAATACTCCATAGTGTATATGGACCACATCTTCCTTAACCATTCATCTGTTGAAGGGCACCTTGGTTCTATTCCATAGTTTGGCGACCGTAGCCATTGTTGCTATAAACATTGGGGCACAGATGGCCCTTGTTTTCATGACATCTGTATCCTAGGGGTAAATACCCAGGAGTGCAATGGCAGGGTCATAGGGAAGTTCTATTTTTAATTTCTTGAGGAATCTCCACAATGTTCTCCAAAGAGGCTGCACCAGCTTTCATTCCCACCAACAGTGTAAGAGGGTTCCCCTTTCTCCACATCCTCTCCAACACATGTTGTTTCCTGTTTTGTTAATTTTGGCCATTCTAACTGGTGTAAGGTGATATCTCAATGTGGTTTTAATTTGAATCTCCCTGAGGGCTAATGATGATGAACATTTTTTCATGTGTCTGATAGCCATTTGTATGTCTTGATGGGAGAAGTGTCTGTTCATATCTTCTTCCCATTTTTTGATATTTTTGCCTGTTTCGTGTGTGTTGAGTTTGAGGAGTTCATTATAGATCCTGGATATCAACCTTTTGTTGCAACATGGACGGGACTGGGAGAGATTATGCTGAGTGAAATAAGTCAAGCAGAGAGAGTCAATTATCATATGGTTTCACTTATTTGTGGAGCATAACAAATATCATGGAGGACAAGGGGTGTTAGAAAGGAGAAGGGAGTTGGGGTAAATTGGAAGGGGAGGTGAATCATGAGAGATTATGGACTCTGAAAAACAATCTGAGGGGTTTGAAGTGGCAGGGAGGTGGAAGGTTGGGGTACCAGGTGGTGGGTATTATAGAGGGCATGGATTGCATGGAGCACTGGGTGTGGTGAAAAAATAATAAATACTGTTTTTCTGAAAATAAATAAATTGAAAAAAAAAAGCAACATGGCTCAGTAGAAATTTCTACGAGGATAGAAAATTAGCCACCAGCCACATGTGGTTATCAATAAGCATGTAAAATGTGGCTACTCTGACTGTGGAACCCCATGTAAATGTTAATGTTAATCACCTTAAATTTGGTGCGCCTGGGTGGCTAAGTGGGTTAAAGCTTCCAGGTCATGATTTTAGGGTCCTGGGACCACATTGGGCTCTCTGCTCCACGAGGAGCCTGCTTCCTCCTCTCTCTCTACCTGCCTCTCTGCCTACTTGTGATCTCTGTCAAATAAATAAATAAAATCTTTTTAAAAATCACCTTAAATTTAAATAACCACATGTGACTAATGGCTACTATGTGGGTCAACACGGATCAAAGGATGTGTCCTGAGCACAAAAACAGCAATTGTAGGAACAGCAGGGTCTGAGATGCAGGAAGGAAGGAAGAGCACAGAGTATAATATGTGGATAAACTGCAGGAAAATTGTTCAAAATAATAATACTGATACCTTCGTAGGATTTTTAAAAAGAATTAACATGTGGATAAGCTGGTGAATCTAGAAACTATAATACTAATGACGTTGTAATTGCATATGGCTCCACTTCATTTGTTCTAGGTTCTTAAGCTGGTAGCAAGAGTCCAGATAGGGGCGTAACTGAAAAAGAGAGATTCCGCTCTAAGAAGACCAGTAGTGAACCATAAGGGCACACATGGCAGGGGAGATTATCTCGGGTGTTCTGGGCTGAGCTCAGACAGCTAGTGAGCGACACCTCTGATGACCCAGCAATCCTTCCCTTTACAGGGTCCAAAGTACTCAGGGGACAGAGAGGTGTTCAAAGGCTATCCTCTGTGTCTGTTTCTTCCTCACAACCTCAGCAGTGTGTGGTGTGGAGTGTATTGGACTGGGTGGCCCTTTCCTCTCTGGGGGAAGCATCCCAGCCAGGACCCCAGACATCAGTAGTCAAAACTCGTCTCACAAAGTCCAAGTTCTGGTGGACTCAAGTTCTACCCTTACTCAAGGACTAAGTACTTCCAATGTAATCCCACATATTTAGGGGGGGGAAACAAACAAACAAACAAAAGGCACATTCTTGATAATAAAGCCAGACAAAGGTAAAAAAAAAAAAGACGAGGTTCAAAGGTTGCTGGTTCAAGGCTATACACCAAGAACATCTGTGGAATCTTGTCAAATGCCTTTTCTGCCCCAACCAGGGTGGCCATGTGGTTTTGACCTTCTCTGTGTGTGTGTGGTGATCTGATTGATTTTCATGTGTTGAATCACACTTCTATTCCAGGAATAAATGCCACTTGGTTGTGGTGTATAATCCCTTTAATATGCCATTGAATTCAGTTTCCTTGTATTTGCTGGGGGCTTTTGTACCAATATTGATCAGAGATACTGGGCTGTAATTTTCTTTTCTTGCAGTTTATTTGTCTTGCTTTGGTCTAATGGTGATACTGACCTCAGAGGATGAGCTTCAAAGTGGTCTCTCCTTTTCAATTTTTTGGAAGGCTTTCAAGAGAATTGGTGTTAATTATTCTTTAATTGGTAGAATTCTTTAGTGAAGCCATCTGGTCCTGAGCTTTTCCTTGCGGGAAGGTTTTTGATCACAGATTCAATCTCCTTAATACTTATTGGTCTGTCCAGATTTTCCAGTTCATGATTCAGCCCTGGTACGTTGTGAGTTTTCAGGAATGTTTCCATTTCTTTTCATTACCCAATTTCTGGGCATACCATTTTTCACAGCATGTTCTTATAACCCTCTTTACTCCTGTGGCACTGGTTATAATGTCTTTTATGATTTTATTTATTTGAATGTTCTCTGTTTTTTTTTTCTTACTTAACCTAGCTAAGAATTTGTCAAATTTTTGATCTTTTCAAAAACAACCCTCAGTTTTATTGAAGAACGCTGTCGTTTGGTACAGTTCAGATGCACCTTGAGGACATGATATTAAGTGGGATAAGCCAGTCACAAAAAATAAAAATACTGTGTGATTCCATTGGTATGAGGAACCTAGAGTAACCACATTTATAGAAACAGATACTAGGGAAATATTATAATTGTTTGAGTCTTAATATATGTAGAAGAAATATTTGGCAATTATATTACAAAAAGAGAAAAGGAGAATGTTTCTGCATTCCCTCTGGACAGATAACATGGTGCCACCAGTAGGCTGTTAGGAGTTATTACAGACCATGTACCACCTACCGCAGCCCAGGGGAGCTGTGCAAAAGGATAAACTTAAAAACACTATGAGTAGCTTATAGCAGCAATGGCCATGGTTACCAAACTGTGGAAAGAACCAAGATGCCCTTCAACAGACGAATGGATAAGGATGATGTGGTTCACATACACTATGGAGTATGATGCCTCCATCAGAAAGGATGAATACCCAACATTTGTAGCAACATGGACGGGACTGGAAGAGATTATGCTGAGTGAAATAAGCCAAGCAGAGTCAATTATCATACGGTTTCACTTATTTCGAGCATAACAAAGAACAAGGAGGGCATAGGGAGATGGAGAGGAGAAGGGAGATGAGGGAAATTGGAAGGGGAGGTGAACCATGAGAGACTATGGGCTATGAAAAAAAATCTGAGGGTTTTGAAGTGGTGGGGGGGGTGGGAGGTTGGGGGAGCCAGGTGATGGGTATTATGGAGGGCATGTATGGCATGAAGCACTGTGTGTGGTGTATAAACAATGAATTCTGTTACACTGAAAAGAAATTAATAATAAAAAAAAAAAGCCTAAAAGAAAACTGAGAAAATCAAAATGGAGTCTAGAAATTATTCAAGTAAACCATGGGATAGCAGGAAAAAGAAAGCAAAAGCAAAGACAAACACACAAAAAAAAATCAAAAAGCAGATTTTAGCCCTCACATGTCAAGATGATGTTAGTATAAATGGTTATACATGCTCAATTAAAAGACAAAGATTGACAGGTGGGCTAGAAATCATGATCAACTGTATGCCACCTACAATAAACTCCCCTTAAATATAATAATGCAGGCACGTTAAAAAGAAAAGGCTATACCATGCAGACACTAACCAAAGGAAAAGAGTAGCTGTATTAGTATCAGATAGAGCAGACTTAACAAGAAGAAATGCCTGGAGACAGGGACGTTAAATAATGATAAAAGGGTCAATCTACCCAGAAGCAGAATACACATGTTTTTTCCCCAACAGCTCACAGGACATATACCAGGATAATCCATATATTGTGATATGAAGTAAATCTCAACAATTCAAAAATAATCGGCATTATTCAGGGTTCTCTCTGGCTGTGGTCAAATCTGACCTCCATGACAAAAATCACAGGCCATTCTCTGAACACTTGGAAACTATATAGTACCCTTCTGAATAATACGTGGGTCCAAGAGGAAATCAGGAAGGAACAAGACAGAAAATATGATTGACTGAGAAGAAAAACATACCACATTGAAATCCGAGAGACCAATGAGAGCAAAGCCGATAGCCAGCATCCTAAGACTAAAGGCCTATGTTAGAAAAAGGAGAGTCTCAGTCAGAAATCTACAGCTCACATCTCAGGAGCCAAGGAAAGGAAGAGCAGAGCAAGCAGGAAAAAGGAAATAATAAAGAGCGAGAATTCATGTGATTGCAAACAGGAAAATTACAAGGAAACTCAATGAAACAAGGAGTTGGTTCTTGGAAAAGATCAACAAAATTGACAAACATCTGGGAAAATGAACAATAGAAAAGAGAAAGTACCAAGTACCAATATCAGGTATTGGACGGGGGTAATCACTACAGACATTGCAGACATTAAAACGTGTAATAAAAAAATAATGTGGAAGACCCTACACAATTAAATTTGACAGATAAAATGAATGAATTTCTCAAAAAAAAAAGCACAAACACAATTCACCCAATATACCAAAGGATAACTTGAAGAGCTTGAAACTACTAAATAAATCCAATTTGTAATGTAAAACTCCCAAAAAAGAAATATTTGTATCCAGATGGTTTCATGAGAGAATTGCACCAAATACTGAGAAATGAAGTGAATACAGTCCCTGCAGGTAAACAGAAGAGGACGTGACACCACCTAAGTCATGTTATGAAAGCAGGGTTACTCTGATTTTGAAACCAGAAAAAGACAGAACAAAAAACTGTGGACAGATATCCTCATGAACATGCATACAAAAAGCCTTAAAAGACATACAGTTCTCTGTACTCTACTCTACAACAGCATGTGGACATAATAAAGAGATTCATACGATAGAAAAATGAAACAAAAATATTTCATTAGTCTAAAGCACTAGGGTCATAAAAAATAGCTAATTTTTGTTTTTGTTTTTGTTTTTTACATTCAAGACACAGTCACAGATTATTATGTGTATGCTTATACTGGGTCAATGTGAGAGGAAATATATCAAAATAAATCTTTTCCTGCTGTTAAGTAACCTATTTTGTGTAATTGGATAACTGAGTAACCTAAATTCAGAAAAAAACAAGGCAAACAGGCTGTTAGTGTAGACTTGCTGATTATGGAGGATTATGGAGACTCGCTACTTTGATTAAGTGGGGCACTATGGTCAGCCCTCCAGAAAGAAGTGTCCTAATCTTAGTGTAACAGAACCATGAATAGCAATTAACCAAAAACAAGAACAATGTATATATTTCCATTTGTAAAATGAGAATATTTTCAAGCTCACAGAGTGGCTGTGGGATTATGTGAGGCAATGGGCACAACAAAGAATAATGCCTACCCCCCCATGCTGTCCACATACTAATGCCCAGAACCTAGGGATGGTTCCTTCCACGGCAAAGGGGTTTGCAGGTGTAGTTAAGTTAGGGATTTTGAACTGGAGACATTATCCTGGATGACCGAGGTGGGAGCCAGGTGGGTCAGAGTCATGGAAAGATCTAGGATGAGGGAATCCAAGGTTGGAATGAAGCTCTTTCAAGACAGAAGAAGGGACCACAAACCCAACTATGCAGGCAGCCTCTAGAAGCTGGAAATGTCCAGAAAACAGATTATCCCCCAGAGCTACCAGAGGAAAAAACAGTCCTACCAACACCTCCTCAATGGGAAGGTAACTCATTGTTGTTATTTTAAATACCTACTTTGCGGTAGTTTGTTACAAATGCAATAGGAAGGCAACACAATATGAAGACAGAACATTTTGGACCAAGATGGGGTAACAAGGAACAGATTTACCCTCTCAGGGGAAACCAGAAAGAAACAAAACATAGGAAACAATGGTATTCAAAATGTTGGCTGTTAGGTGCCAAAGAGTGTTGATCCCAGAGCCACAGGAAACAGAAAGGGAGAGCCCTCCAGGTACCTGGGCTTGCTGGCTGCTTTGGGAGAAGTTGCATATGCGATGTGGGGAGGGGGAGGTGGGGCAGAGTCAGGGAGTCCAGTGTGGCTGGGTGCCCGAAGCAGGCTTCTCTGGAGGAGACATTTGCATGGGGGTGTCCCTGTGAGTGTCTGAGCACAGCGGCTGTGCACCACGAATCCTCTGTGTCACCCATAGGAGCCAACACATCCACTGTCCCCTCCATGGGCAGGTACCAAAGGAGGTGCACCAAGATGGATGCCATTGCTGACAATAATCACAAAAGGCTCCACGGCATTTTCTATCACAGAGCCCATGAAAGTGATTTCTTGAGAACAAAGGGACATGCAGTTTCCTCTCTCAGTAAGAAGGATTTGTTGACCTTCACTTTTGGGGGAAAAAATCCAACTTTCTTTTAACTCTCAGGAAAAACACCATTCAGTGAAACTGTGAAGTTAATAAAGAAATACACCTTTAAATGTCCAGGCCTCAGCAACCAGGTCCTTTATCTTTGGGAAGGTGAGAAAGGAAGGTGAGAAATCGTGGTTAGCTGCTTTGTTCTCACTTTGAAAGAACACCAGGTTCATAAATATTAAGCTCAAGTGGCAGGTGGCAGGTGCCCCGAACTTCTGGAGGCGTATGTCATTGCCAGAGCAATGCACTGCTCTGGGTGCAGATTATTCCAGATGATTTATACATATTCGGAAACTCCCTCCAGAAGAGTCTGAACCAGGGATGACAAATGTCTCTACACCTTCTTGGAGCAAAGCAATATGTGTCATATAGTTGACTTCTCCCATTGTTTTCTCTGGCATGAGCATCCTTTCACTGGATATAATATTCTCGAAAAATAAACTATGGGACTCTGCAAAAAAATGCAGGTGATTAAAATTCCCCTGCACAGTTACATAGTTATGCACTCATAAAGGGGTCACTGAATATTCTGGAAAATATTAGATAGAAATAGGGATATAGGATATTAGATAGAAATAGGGATATAACAAATATTCAGGGAATATATATATGTGTTATATCTGATATCTGATAGATTCATGGAAAACAATTGCAGGGTCTTTTCTACTTCTTAAATTCTTCAGAGTACAAACTGGACCTAGCACGATTTTATACTTTTCTGTTATCAGTGTAAACTCAAAATATTAAAAATATAGCACCACAAATATGTAGGATGGGCACGTGCAGAAGACTTTGTCTACTCATTAGTGAGGAACAGATGGTGTCATACAGCAGCCTTGATGGTGTTTGAGGGAATGGATATTTTTAACCATCTTTCAAAAGTATGTCATAATACGACTTCTAGATGTAAAGCAAGCTAATGTCCTATAGGACAATAAAGTAATAAAGCAGACTATCCCTTTTAACTTAGAAATCACTTGCATTTCTAGAGGACTCAGTTCTGTAAATTAACATATAACTTCACAGAATCTGGGCTCTATGCATATACTAAGTAGCAAAGTCAACCACATTCTTAGAAAAATAAATGATCCTTGTACATTAACAATGCTGATGAAATAATGCTCTAATGTAACAGGGAAAGGACATGTCCTCTCCTTCAGCTTACTTCATGTTCAGATCAATTTTCTTCACATTGTGCTTCCTACCATCCCTGGGCAATGTCACCATTCAGTAAACTTGTATCACAGTGAACTTCATTATGTCATAAACAAACTTAAAAAAAAGTGGCAAAAATCCATAACTAGTGGACACAGAACGTCTTTACAACATTCCAGTGCTATTGGACTCATTTAAACGTATATGGAAAGGACTCTTCCTGTCCACCGGTCTTAGATGATCGGTCTGGCTGAGTTCGCTTGTAACATGACTGTCCTCCATCCTTAATTTTTTATTCAGCTTATGTTTACAAAGGACCAGTATAACTAGCTGTCCTTTCTTGAGTGTCCCCAGAAGCAAGAGCCACAAACCAATGGAAGAGGTTGGCCAACCCCAACAAGGAAAAGATTTTCCACCAAGCGCAAACACACAGCTCAGCAGAGAGTCTCTAACCTGAGTCATGGAGTTGCTTTGCAGATCCAGCTGTGGTTGGTCCCAGAGGCCCCCAGGAGCATTAGGTGCTAGTGTGTGTGAAAAACCCGGGATCTCATTTACACAGGATGGGATATTTCAAACAGCGTGATCTCTACACACAGATAACCAGAAAACCTAGTGCAGAGTCCAGTTCAGAGACACCAAAAAAAATTTACTAATTATTAAGTTTTACATTATTTAATTAAAAATATTCTATTTATTTATTTATTTTTAATATTTTATTTATTTATTTGACAGAGAGAGATTGAGATCATAAGTAGGCAGAGAGGCAGGCAGAGAAAGAGGAGGGAAGCAGGCTCCCTGCTGAGCAGAGAGCCCCATGCAGGGCTCGACCCCAGGACCCTGAGATCATGACCAGAGCCAAAGGCATAGGGTTAACCCACTGAGCCACCCAGCTGCCCCATTTTATTTATTTATTTGACAGAAAGACACAAGACATTGAGAGAGGAGCACACACAGAGGGAGCAGGAGAGGGGGAAGCAGGCTTCCCGCTGAGCAGGGAGCCCGGTGCAGGACCCTGATCATGACCCAAAGCAAAGGCAGACACTTAACAACTGAGCCACCCAGGTGCCTCTAAATAATTTATTTTTTTTTTAATCATGCGTAAACGACTCAAGTTTTTTTAAAAAAGATAGCATTAAGCATTGAAGTTTCCTTCATCTGAGAACCAGAAGAATGGTGTTACTTAAATAGTGTGGGTTTCTTTCTTTCTTTCTTTCTTTTCTTTTTTTTTTTTTTTTGGAAAACTTCATTCAAGTCCTAACTTATCCATAACAAATCACGTTATTTCTCTCAGCCTCAATTTCTTGATTTTTGAGTAAGTTTATACTGAATATGTTTCTTTGGGGAAAAGCACAGTTAACTTTAAATTGCTATACAGAAATTTGTAGCTATATTTAATTTCTTCCTTTAAGTCCAAACTACGTGAAGATCTCTGCACCAAGAGTACATAATCACAACTTAAAAAAAAAAAATCTATCAATCTTAAGAAAATCTATTTGATTTATGTCATAAACAGGAAAATGATGGTTCTTTCAAAGAGCGTATCTCTTGGAAAGCATAATCAGGAGTCAGCTCCGAAACGGCTTCTGATTACAAACCAGAGTTAGCACCTTTACCTTCCTTCTCTTTTTTTCCTTCAAGTTTTTATTTAGATTCTGGCTGGTCATCTTACCATGTAATATTAGTTCCAGGAGCAGAATTTAATTGACTCATCACTTCCATACCACAGCCAGGGCTCATCAGGGCACTTTGTCTCATCTGTTTCTGAAATTTCTAACATTTGCTGCAGGATAAAGGGCGCTGGGGAGAATTCTGAAGCACAAATTTGGGGGTCAAGAGACCATTTTCCTACAGGACGGGAGGTCCGTGCCAAGCCCCACAGACAGGTGCTGGGACTCGGTAAAGGATGTGCAGCCCCCATGGGGGCAGACGGTGTGGCAGCTTAACTGGCTTTCGGGGCTGACATGGTCATCAAATCACTAATCAGTTTTTGGATTTTTTTTCATTCTTATGAAATGCGTTCCACAGGTCATCTGATCTGGGTTGTTCCCTTGAACTCTAAGGCATTGTCCTCACCGAGAAAACATACCCGTGCCTCCTCTGTTGTGCTCCAAGCAAGGATGGAGCTAAGTTCTCACTGTGCCTTTCCTGGTTGGTGTTCTCCTGATTAGTTTGGAGGGAGGGACAGAAAGAGAGGGGGAGAGGATCTCAAGTGGATTGCTTGCTCAGCGTGGAGCCCCATGCGGGGCTGATCTCGGGATCCTGAGATCCTGACCTGAGCCGAGATCCAGAGTCACATGTCCGAAGCCATGACGCCGCTCAGGAGCTCCCCTTCCCTGCTTTTAAAGAGAATCCTTCTGCTTGATTTTGCATGTTTTTCTCTTCCTTTTCTAGTTTCTGGAAATAATTGATGAGAAATATTGATTACGATTATTGATTTAAGGCCAAAGGTTAATACTATACATTATACATACATATACTATATATACTATATATATATACACACATACTATACGTACTATTCCTCCAAGCACTGCTTTGGTGATGCCTCACAGGTTTCAATTAGCTGTATTTTCCTCTTCATGTAATTAACAATATGTTTTGATTTCTTTTGAGATTTGGTTATTCCCATGGATTATTTAGAAGTGTCTTGTTCTATTCTGAAGAGATGTTTCTATCATCTTTCTGTTACTGGTTTCTAGTCCAGTTCCTTTATGGTCTGAGAATATACTTAATGTGACTGCAGTTATGTTCAATGTGTTATGGCTTGTTTTGTGACCCAGAATATATGGTCTGTATCGGTGAACATCCAGGCACACTGTAAAAGATTGTGTGTCCTGCTGTTCTGTGGAGCATCCAATAAAATGTCAGGTAAGTCCAGCTGATTGATGGTGCAGGCTAACCTTTACGTCCTAGCAGACCTCTTTCTACCAGCTCTCTCCAGCTACAGGGGCGTCTGGGGGCCTCAGGTGGTAATTAAGCATGTGCCTTTGGCTCAGGTCACCATCCTGGGGTCCTGGGATCTAGCCCACATCAGTCTCCTTGGTGAGCAAAGCAGACTGTTCCTTCCCATATCTAGACTTTTTTCTGTCCTTTTCTATGTACTATTTCATCTTGGCAGTGATTGGTCAGGATTTTTTTGTTCCATGGAAATCTATTATTTTATATTGTATACAAGACAGCAGAGATAGTACATTTTCTCAAGTGAGTGTTGGCTTTAATTCTGGAAAGCAGGAAGACCATCCCCAGATCACTATGACCTTATGTAGACCTTGGGTTTGCTTTTTAATGGTACACTAACTTCAGATTTGCCTTTACTCCAAGTGTGTGAAGACCAGCCCTAGACTGGAGCCCTTCTGGGGTTTCAACTGAATGCCAGATGTCTTCCCCAAAGCCTCAGAACTCAGGATCGACCCTAACCTTGGCACTGCTGTAGCCTTTTCTGACAAATAATGCCAGCTCCAGCTTCCCTACAGCGAGTACCTAGCAGTCCCAGCATTTTTCTCCTGGCCTGTGCCACCCAGTGTTGGCCCTAGACTTGAGCAGAATCTCTGCACAGAGGTCAAAAGTTTCCTCTGCTTGCCCAGGCCCCCTGCACTGCACTCCCAAACCCAGCCTCCCTGGCCACCTCTTGTCCTGAGGACATTTTCATTCTGGCAATGAGATCGCTGTTCCTACTGGAGCTCCACATCCCCATGCCAGCCAAGAAAATGTCTTTGGGAACAAACCTGGATGGATGTAGGACTCATGTTACAGGCCTCTTCCTTCTAAGAATTATGATCTTGTATTTTTTTATTGCACATAGTGGGTTTGCATATTTTTCTGTATTCTATCTATCCAATACTTAATTTTTAGAGTCTTTTAAATCATTTCACAAATGGCCCATGGATTGAGACATTGTGAGAATCAGAGCCTTTTCATTACATTTTGGGAATGAAGTAGAAATCTTTTGAGGAGGGACTGATAAAAGATGAAATATCCCTCCACAATTCACGCTGGTTACATGGCACAATGGACCATGGTGACGGCTTGGCCGCTCAGTGCTGGGGCCTGGCACTGGGTTTTGTCATTTCTGTGTCGTGTCCTGTCCCTAAAGAACACATATTTTTAAGGAAACTTAATTGTTTTTCTTACAGTCATTCAGAAGATATCCTGACTTCCATACTATCACCCTACAACATGAACAACAGGAAAGGGTTAAAACCCTGCCCCCTGCCCCCTGCCCCAGCTTGTCAACAGGGCAAGCAGATTGGAGAAGACTTACTCCCACTTGTGTTTGGAGCATTTGACCTGCTCTTCTGTTGTTTTCAATGGACAAAAGGACAGTTTCATAAGAAAGAGAAATCCCAAGATCTCCGGTCATTTTCTTCCAATCTGTCCCTGACTCCAATAAGTCATCTCTGAACATATGAATTTTAGGCCTGGCGATTGAAATGTTGACTCGTGGAGTCAAGATTGAACCAGAAAATATATCTCAGAAGAGCTGGAAATAACTCCGTGACTATAAGTGTGATTAGTTATCTGCACATTCAGAACATTACCAAAGATTGTGTGAGGTTTTTGTGGACAAGACATTTCAGGTCCATCAGGATCTTTCAGTGAAATAGCCTAATGCAGGGTAAATTAAAAATGAATCATCTTCGAGCATAAAATCGTATTTATTCTCTACCAACTATACCAAAATAGGGATGACATAAAAGAACATTTATTTAGGAAAATGCCCATGACATCATCTTCAAAGAAAAACAAAAATATAACACGGGACAATATTTCATTTGTTAAAATAATTTTGTGAAAATTGAGTTCTGTATTTTCCAACACAGGATTTTCATTAATTGTCACTTTTTTGGTCAAATTTAATTTTATCCCATACTTCCCAAATTATATAAAATGACATGTGTTTACTTTTGTTTTGATCCAAAGTGAGAACATTTACTTTTTCTTTTAAAGGCATTTTAAAAATAGAAGGTGGTTTAAACACTGTGCTAAGTGAAAGAAGCCAGTCACAAAAGGCAGGATACATATCCCATTTATATGAATGTCCAGAACAGAAAAATCTGTAGAGAAAGACAGTAAATGAGTGGATTCCAAGGTCTGGGGGTGATGTTCTTGGTGATTGAAGAGCGCTACGTATATGAACTATATGTCTCTTAAGAAATAAAGTTCAAGTAAAATTTTTTAGAAAATGTATTTTAGTCATTATTTATTGCTACCCATTTCTAACCTGTTTCTTAAAAAAAAAAAAAAAAGCTTTATTATGATATAATCTAAAAATGGGGCAGCTGTGTGGCTCAGGTAGCCAAGCATCTGACTCTTGACGTCGGCTTGGGTTGTGAGATCAAGCCCCGAGTGAGGCTCCAGGCTCTGTAGGGACTGTACTGGGGATTCCTGCAGAAAAGGCAACCAGACACAGGAAGTGGATTGAATCAGTAGGTCATCTGGGGGAATATTGTTACCTTAACACTAGTGATCCTTTGAGAAATACGGAATTTCCTTACATTTATTTAGGCATTTGATTTCTCTCCGTCGTGTTTTGTGGTTTCAGTATACAAGTCCTGTGTTTCTCTTTATTCACGAAGTGTTTTACTGTTTTTGATGCTATTGTAAATGGAATTATTTTCTTAATCTCATTTTAGGAGCATTCATTGCTAATGTGTGGAAATGCAATTGATTTTGTTTTGTTGATCTTGTTTCCTGAAACCTTGGTGAATTCACTCATTAGTTCTAACAGATTCATGTTGGACTTCTGGGATTTTTATGCATAAAAGTTCATGTCTTCTGCAAAGAAAGACAGTTTTTTGTTTGTTCTCCCTTTCTAGTCATCAAGCTTTGTACCTTTTTTTCACTTGCCTAATTGCCCAGGATAGAATCACTAACACAGTATTGAATAATGTGAGATCTCCTACTTTGCCCTGTTCCTCATCTCAGGAGAAAAGCACTTAGGCTTTCACCACCAACTATGGCATTTTCTTTGGAGTGTGTGTGTGTGTGTGTGTGTGTGTGTGTGTGTGTGTTTGTGTGTAGCTGTCCTCTATTAAGCTGAGGAAATTTTCTTCTTTTTCCAGTTGGTAGAGGGTTTTATAATGAAAGAGTGTCGGATCCTGTCAAATCCCATTTTTGTGTGTGTCTGTGGAGATACTCCTGTGGTATAGGACCTTCATTCTGGCAATGGGGTCTGCAGCAGTGACTGACTTCCCGATACTCAACCACTGCGGTGTTATTGGGGTAACTCCCACCGCGTTGGTCATCTGCAGCCCAGAGCTGTGGTAAGGGGGTGTTCAGACTTTCTTGGGCCCTGAATCCAGTAGGAATAGTTACCCTCCCCTGCCCCTGCCTGCAGAGTGAGTGAGATGGGAACCACCACTAGACTGCTGAGCCTGCTGGTAGGTCCTTCTGGAAGTTTCTTCTGCCAGGCAGAAGGGTGGGTTGCATGCCACCACCTCTGCCAGCCTGAGCGTCAATAGACAGCAATAAACAAATGCTCCTTAATTTATTGCCTTCTGACAAAATCCAGAGACTCTGAATGCTTGTCTTTGCTAATTTTCATCAGTCTCGCAAGTGTCTCTCTGGAGAAGCAGCCTGCCCGAGCTCCTTACACTGTCACCTCAGATGCCCTGATCATCACTTATTCTGCCCAGGACTAAATCTTGAGCTCATAGATATTTTATTATCTCCTCACACCTCCTCCCAGCAATGAATATTTGGTTTCTTGTGGTCCGGAAAAAGACCATAGATTTCTGTAGTAACTAGATTCTAAGACACTGCTAAATGGGAGGCACAGAAAAGACTTAAAGTTAAAAAGATAATGAGATGATGTTGCATTAAAATGAGGACATTGATTGAAAGATTATCCCTACATTAAATTATAAGATACCTGTTATATCATCAAGAAAACATAGTATTTTTTTAAACAGGTCAGTGAGTAGTAATTTCCAATGTCAAATTTCTTTGAGTGCCTGCAAAGCAGAAGATAGATTGATAAAAGCTTCCTCACAACCAGCATGCCTGCCTTTGTGCATGGGTTTGTGAGCTCTGAGAGGGCAGCAGAGCATCCTTACTCCAAAGCATGTGTAATGAGAGGGACCATGCGGGGTGGCTGGGTGAGGTCGCATCAGCTCACACAAATGAACAGACCAGGCTGCAGAAAGGTCATTCTGAAAACCCACTTGATGACCCCATTTGTCCTCCTCTTTATGAATATGCAACTGTAATTCCTTCTGTTCTAAGTCATTTAAGAAAAACATAAAAATTCAGGACATTTCTTTAAAAATAGAACAAGCATAAAAGGAAAGCAATGCTCAGAGAACTGGGTTGTTCCGAACGCAGATGAGACTCTTCAAGCTAGTTACAACGGCTTCTGGGAGAAGCACAGAAGACCGTGTATGCATGTGTGTGTGTATGTGTGTGTGTGTGTGTGCATGTGTATGTACACGCAGTATACTGCACTTTGAGACCACGCCCACACCTAACTGTGGCAGACCCTGACGTCATGTAGGATCTGCAGCCCGTTTGCAGGGACTACCCTCTCAACACACACACACACACACACACACACACACAACGTTCTCCATCATGGGTCAGTGTCCCGTCCGGCACAATAAGCTGGTCAGGCTGCATCAGGGTGGAAACAGAAAGGGTCTATGACAAGGCAAAGGGCTCTGTTTTGGAGACTCTGGTTTGTTCCTGTGCTGTGAACAAGGCTGACTATACCACAGTGCCCCTCCACTCTCTCAGCCTGACTGTTTCTCACTGTGTCCCCTCATTCTCCCCGTTCATCTGATTACTGTTCATCTGAGTACTGACGGCTTCCCTCCCTGGTTTTTGACCCCTCTGCCAAGTCAGGACCAACCAGAGAATGCCAAGTACGCATCCTAGCCAAACACCTGGGATATACCCTTCAGGTCGGCCTGCCCACAGCTTCCCCATGCCAGCAACCTCCAATGAGAGCATGACTGACAGCTTCCCTTTTTGTCTGTGAATCTTTGCCTGCCTCTGGGTCTCTGCCAAGACATGAGTTAGGGGGCGCCTGGGTGGCTCAGTGGGTTAAGCCGCTGCCTTCGGCTCAGGTCATGATCTCAGGGTCCTGGGATCGAGTCCCGCATCGGGCTCTCTGCTCAGCAGGGAGCCTGCTTCCTCCTCTCTCTCTCTCTGCCTGCCTCTCTGCCTACTTGTGATCTCTCTCTGTCAAATAAATAAATAAAATCTTTAAAAAAAAAAAAAAAAAAGACATGAGTTAGGACAGCAGATGCCCTTGCAGTAGCTTGTTCTAAATAAGTAGACTTCCTTGTTACCATTTGGTTGCAGTGCTCCCCCCCCCCACTCTGAAGCAGCTTGTAGATGACAAAAAAAAAAAGTAAAGTATGATCTTTGTCGTCCACTAACCCTGACTCCATTCAAACATCTTTGTGTCAGCGTACACAATGCTGATGAAATAACAGTGCTTGTCCACATCTCCCTGGTGTGTTTAATAAATTAGCCAGCTATATCTAAAACCATGCTGTGAGTCTGGTGAGTACAATATCTGGAGCCCCTGACCATTGCTGCATATGGGTTCCATGGGAGGAAGCTAGAAGGTTCTCGATGAAGAGGGTGGTCTGCAGCCCTCTGATCTGCTGTGAGCGGAGCATAGGCCATCTGAAGCTGATTGGCTCCAGAGCTATGAGTTCAAAAGATTGCTCAGGTAATCTCAGAACCCCTTCACACACTTGCAAGAATTGGTGGCCAAGAGAGAGAACCCAGCTTGAGTATGAATCATTGGCATTGCCCTCAATCCATGACCACATTCCTAAACACTGTGAATGTGGAATCAGAGTTGTTCCATAAGGTAGTATCATAGCCACTCATTAGGAAAGCATGATATCGAGCATTATGTTTCCCTGTACGTGCCCCACTTTCTGCCTCCACCCACTACACACACACACACACACACACACCCCAAATCCACATGTCCTGTGCTAAGGTAAGGTCAGTGAGGCATTTGTCTCAGATGCAAACTTTCAGGGGAGGAGGAAGTTCAGAAACTGAGCGATCAAATTAAGAATATTTGATACATTGGGGATGCCTGGGTGGCTCAGTTGGTTAAGCGGCTGCCTTCAGCTCAGGTCATGATCCCAGCATCCTGGGATCGAGTCCCACATCGGGCTCCTTGCTCGGCAGGGAGCCTGCTTCTCCCTCTGCCTCTGCCTGCCATTCTGTCTGCCTGTGCTCGCTCGCTCTCCCTCTCTCTCTCTGACAAATAAATAAATAAAATATTTAAATAAAGGAATATTTGATACATGGTGGGGGGTATTATGGAGGGCACAGATTGCATGGAGCACTGGGTGTGGTGAAAAAATAATGAATACTGTTTTTCTGAAAATAAATAAATTAATTTATTTAAAAAAAGAATTTATAAGCTAAAGGAAATGCTGGATAGATCATTTCTCGGTTTCTTATTAAGAATTTTATTGGGGGGGGTGGGAGGTTGGGGTACCAGGTGGTGGGTATTATAGAGGGCATGGATTGCATGGAGCACGGGGTGTGGTAAAAAATAATGAATACTGTTGTGCTGAAAATAAATAAATTTAATTAAATAAAAAAGTATATCAAGAAAAAAAAGAATATTTGATACAATCTCCTTAAAACCAAAATTAATGAAAACATCCACAATAAACAAAGGTCACAATTTCAAAGAAAGTCAGGATCCCATCCACCATGTAAACAACCACCCTGCCTCACCTGCTTCCTGCTGGAAAGTTTTATATACAAAAATAGATGGTTCATAGTTTACCAACATTATTCTTCAGAAATGTGTTTCCTTTGCAAATATCGGGAAATGTTACATCCGTGAAAATTGAGAAACACATGGTTTGCTCTGCAAATTAGTACCTAGACACACTCACAAAATAAGATCCTGGATTTGTCAATTCTAGTGTGATAGTATTTGCCAATATAAGAATCTCATACATGATAAGAAAACTACGAACATGACCAGTGAACTAGACACCAAGCAGAATTTGAGAATCTTTGAAGATTTGATCTATAATGTTTGAAATAGCACTTCAGGAGTCCACAAGTCAACCCGTTGATCTGGGAGGAAGAAACCCGTCAGGTGAATAAACCTTCACGCACCGCAAGGTCTTCTTAACATTCATTTATTGCACGAGTGCATCTGTCCATTACATTCCCATCCCTTCCTCCGATAAAGTGCTGAGGACTGTATTTCAGGTTGTCATATCTGAGGCTAACTTCTGTTCACTATTAGGCGGGACAGTCACTTTCCCACACAGACTCTCTCTCAGGAAGGGGAAATTGCCACGACTTACGCATTTGACTGCGCCGTGCCTATGCCTACTGCGATTCTATTTCCCTCCAGCGGTGTTGCTTCTCTTCCAGTTACAGAAGGAGCCCCTTCCTCCTCAACAGGAGAACAGGGTTTTGTGTGGGTGTGGACTTGTGTGAGCCCAATTCCCAGCCTCCTAAATAAAATCAAATTTTTTATCTCTATATTTCTTTTTCCTTCATTTCCCCCCTAGTTTTTGTGGTTTCCTCTCCAATTCATATCTTTCAAAACATGCTACCATGACCAAAAGAAAAAAATAAATCGTTCTCTAACATTGTTAGAAAACAGAATATATCAGTTACTGTCAAGGTCTTTGAGATTTGCATTGTTGAGAAACAATTCTTCACACAGAAAGAAGTAGATGACCATGTTTATGATCGTGACCTTTACAGAGGAGTGTCCTCAAAAGCTTGTAAACCCTTCAGGGAACAGTCTAGGAAATTCTACTTAACTCACTTCTCCTCCAGTATGTTTGCTAACTTTTGCTTTTCTGAGTTTGACAAAAACTTGCAAAAAAAAAAATCTTTCAAAAATCCATAGTGATGAGCTGTCTCCACGATACGAGCTTCCTCTTGTGAATCAGGACGTTTGAATTTGGTAATAAGGAACTACAAAACCTAAAAAGTGGCAAATTGCATTAATGTCAAATAAAAGAGTCATGATAAGAATCTGGACCTAAAAAGACTCAAATAGCCGTGTGATCTGAATGCCTCGATATCTACCTCTCTGTCTCCACCTTCTTCTGCCTGTCCTACTTCTTAGCCAGGTGACTCTTTCCCTGACTTCTTTGTCACTTTTCTCCACTGCTCAAAACTCTCAAAGATACCCCATTGTGCTCAATGATTAAAATTAAGTGTCTTTGCCTAACAGATACAGCCATGCGTTCTCTGGTCCTAATCTCTTTCCTGATTTGTGGAGTGAAGCAACCAACATGTTGCTGAAAATATAGGAAACCAAGGTGGGCGAAGCTGTATGTCAAAGTATGAGCACAGTAGGAATTTGCAATATAACAGAACTTGTGCATTAATAAACTACTTCATATGTTTTCCATCTATGGGGTTTTCAGAAAAGGAGCTCCATTCTCACCATTCTTTTTCACTTCACCACAACTGTAAGTGTTCTGCACTCTGCCAGGCAGTGACTGTCAACCTAGGATTACAGAAAGATATTTTACATGGGGAACTAGTGCTAGATCTAGAAAGAATAAAAATCTTTCCTATGCTATATGACTCGGAAAATATTTTCTCCCACTCTGTGGGTTTTCTTTTAATCCTTTTAACATTATTTGTTGCAATTAGTAATTTAAAATTTTATGGATGTTAATTTATCACCATTTTCTTTTGTAGGCTGTTTTTTGTTATAGCTGAAAACTCATACAAAAGGTAAGGTGAGCAGATTTCCTCTTATATTTTCTTCTAAAGGTTTTGTACATTGTACATTGAGGCATATAATCCATTTATAGCTAATTTTTTATACAATGTGAGGTGTATATCGATGTTTATTTCATTGCATATGCACATCTTCTTATTCCAACAACATGTGTTTAAAGGAGTATCTTTCTCCTTTGAGTATCTTTGAAACTTCCTCAAAATGAGTTGACCACATATTGTAGGTTTGTTGTCAGACATTCTATTCTGTCCCTTGATCTACATGTGGATCTTTTTGCCATTAACATGATATTTTAATTGTCATAGCTTTAAAGTCAGTTTGGAAATCTAATAGTGTAAGTCCTCCACCTTCTTTTTTTTTAAGATTTTGTTTATTTGACAGAGAGAGACATCACAAGTTGGCAGAGAGAGACAGAGAGAGGGGGGAAGCAGGCTCCCCCCTGAGCAGAGAGCCTGATGTGGGGCTCGATCCCAGGACCCTGGGATCATGATCCAAGCCCGAGGCAGAGGCTTTAATCAGCTGAGCCACCCATCTGCCCCTCTTTTTCTTTCTTTTTTTTTTTTTTCATCAATTTTTTGGCTATACTATTCCCTGTTCTTTCTCATTATTTTAGAATCAGCTTTTGAATATATACAGTCCTCCAGGATTTTGTATAGAATTTTAGTGAAGTGGTATATTACAGTAGAGAAGATTAGTATCTTAACAGCATTTAGTCTTCTAAACCATGGCCCCAGAATATCTTGACAGATTTCAGGTCTTATTTGCTTTCTGATTTCTATACTTATTTTGTTAATTTCAAATGCGATGTGTTTCATTTTTAGTGTTCTATTTCAAATGGAATTCCTTTTAATTTAAAATTCCAATTGTAGGGGCACCTGGGTGGCTCAGTGGGTTAAAGCCTCTGCCTTCGGCTCAGGTCATGATCCCAGGGTCCTGGGATCGAGCCCCACATCGGGCTCTCTGCTCAGCGGGGAGCCTGCTTCCTCCCCCCCCCTCTCTCTGCCTGCCTCTCTGCCTACTTGTGATCTCTCTCTCTCTGTCGAATAAATAAAAACTCATAAAAAAATTTTTTTAAAAAATAAATAAAATAAAATTCCAATTGTAAAGCATAAGTACATAGAGATATGTCTGGATTTTTAAAAATATTGATCTTGTATCCTGCTACCTTGCTAAAATTACTTTTAGTATTAAGAAATTTTTGGTAGATTATTTAGATTTTATATGCAGAAAATTATGTTTTATTTAATTCTTTGCAATTTTTATGCCTTTTATTTCTTTATTTTTCTTTATTGTATTGGCTAATAATTCTGGTATTATGTTTCATACAAGCAGTGAGAAAGAACAACATTGTTTATTCTTTATCATTGGGAGAAAGAACTGAATCATTCACCATTGCAGAGGATTTTTTTGTTAACATTTTATTTATTTATTTATTTGTCGGGGGGGGGCACAAGCAGGGGGAGCAGCAGGCAGAGGCAGAGGGAGAAGTAGACTCCCCACTGAGCAAGGAGCCCAGTGTGGGATGTGATCCCAGGACCCCAGGATCATGAGCCTGAGCTGAAGACAGATGTTTAACCTACTGAACCACCCAGGCATTCTGCATCACAGAGGATTTTCACATTCTAAGTTTTTGTCAATGTCTTTTTATTAGCTTTATTAAGTTTTGTCTATACTTAATTTACTGATTTTGTATCATGAAGGGATATGAAATTTTGTCCAATAATTTTTTTGCATCCACTGATATGATTGTATGTTTTCTTGCTTAAGTCCATTAATATAATGAAGTGCATTTAATATATTTTTTTAAATGTTGAATGAGCCTTGCATTTTAGGAAAAAATTCTACTTGGTCCTGGGAAAGGAGTGAGAATTAAATTCAATAATTTATTGACATTTCAGACTAAATCTCAACATGTGAAGTTGACCAGAAACCATGGAATATGAGGAAATATTACATGATGAGAAAAGAAAATTCAACTAACATATGTGAAGATGGTGTGGGGAGATAAAAAGTATTTCATGGTCCATCCCACTAACTGAGTCAGGACCGCTGCATAAAACAGTACACTCATACAGAAACACAGGCAAACACTCACATGTGCACACTTGCACATCATAGAAACATGTGAAAATGGACTACTACGTAGCAGTTAAAAAGAAAAAAGTACATCCTTGTGTTGACATGGTTACAACACGATGATACATTATTCAGAAGAAGAAGTAAGTTGTAGAGTGAGGTAAATTGTACCCTACCACCTATGCACGTTTTAAATATGGGGAAAATGATACTACTCTGTGTGTGTGTGTGTGTGTGTGTGTGTGTGTGTGTGTGTGTGTGTGTGTATTGGGTTAGAAAATTCTTCAGGGTCCCAGAATGGTCACCGATGGATTTTTGGTATTCAAGGAATATTTTTAAATGAAAGGGAACTTTTACTATCTGAGGCCTTCCATGTAAACACCTCAGTAAGCCACAGTGAGCCACTGTCCCCTTCTCAAAGGGCCTGTGACCACTTCTTAACAGTATCCACAGATGACAAAAATGTCTTTGGCAGAAATGCTTTTCTAACTCACAGGCCTGAAATGCCCTGCAAGTAAGCGTAGGATAGCAATTACTCCCCTAAAATTGTTCTGGATGCAGTCCTTTCATCCTAAAATTGTTTAATTTGTTTGGTTTTTATCCAGAATTAAGTTAAGCCTTCTTATGTTTGATATCTGGCACTTGTACCGGCTTCCTACAAAGCAGGAAGGGATTCATAACTGACCCCGTGTCTTTAAAAAACCTAGTAAGAGCAGCGATGCAAGGGGTGGACCCTGTTCACTGTGGCGGGACACACGCACCCTGGCCTGCTGGGGGACTCGAGGTGACACTCTCGCAGAGAGGAAGGACAGCATCCGTCCATGACAGGAGGATGGATGCTCGTTCACTGGAGCAGGAAAAACACAGCCCGCATTTTTATTTATCTGTTATTAAGTGTCTCAGATGAACTACAGGTAACCAGAGTTCCTTTTATTCTTGGATGGTCAACTTTTGACCATTTCAAAAGCTATCAGAGTTTCTTGAATGACCAAAACTGGCTCAAAAGTGAGAAAATCTCATTAGCGAACGCAATTCCAACTGTAGTTGTAGGCACAATTGAACAGAGATGACTCGACTGCCAATTCTTCAGAAACGTGCTTCAGAACATCACAGGGGAAAATCCACGCGACCGGACACGTGTAGCTCAGAAACATGGAGCACAACGGACAGAGGCAAAGGCCATCCCGCACCACCGTCCAGCCGCCCGATGTGCCATTTTCAGAGTAAGCGGATTTACCAAAGATGTTCCAATTACAGAACTTGAACAAACCCAGGATTGGCCAACTTCCAATGTTTTCAAACTGGCCTTTGCCATAAACAAAGAAACAGACAAATAATTCCTCTTTCCTCCAACAATAAGTGAACAACAAAAGAGATCACATTTATTTTTCTCCAGAATGAACAGATGAAACACTGGCTTCTCTTTGCTTCTGCTTCAGACTGTATAACAAATCTCATTTCTCCCTACCTGCCAATGAGGCTGCAACATTGTCTTTAAAGTATTTTTGTTTCCTTTTTCACATTTTATGACCCAAGGCAGGCTCCATACAACAGGCACATCCACAGCTGAGAAATAAAGGAAAATGTTTCAAATCCTAAATGCTCACCCCAGTCTCTCCTTGAGCTTGTCTCCTACCTTCAAAGGAAGAGTCCATCGTGGTGGCTTTTATGCAAAGGGTTAGGAGAAGGGAGAGATGTAGATAAAAGTGTGCTCCGAGCAAGACTAGATCAGTCCATTGCATTGCTGTGAAAAGCACCCCAAGGTCATTTTGCAGATTAGCAGTCCGAGCTTGGGAAGGGCCCCATCCCAAACTTAGTGAGCATGGGACAGAGCGGCTGCTGGGCAGTGCTGAGAGCAGAATTATTCCTGTGAGAATCGGAGGTGGCTGAGTTGGGCTAGCAACAGGATTGCTGTGAAATAGCCCAAATGGCCCCACAAAGATTTGATTTCAGGGCTGTATTTCTAGACATAACTCAGCCATTGTGCAATGCAGTTATATTCGTGTTACAGTCTGACGCAGAGTCTATTTTCCTTAAATACCATCAATGATGCTAGATATGGGGCACAACTCCTGGTGCTCCGCCAAACCTCAACACCATCCTACTAACAATTCGCTGGAGTAAAATCATAGTCCAGTTACATGACATGAAACTTTTTTTCTGCACAAAGATGATTTTCAAGGAGCAGCTAGAGTTTGATGAAACAAAATGACATGATTAGGTGGAGATCCTGAAACCATCTGGACGTGACTGTTAAAACCACATCTAAAATGTCATCTCCCTTGCTTTTGCTCGCCACACACTTAGCTCAATGGAATGTGGTATGAACAGTCCTGTTGGTTTTTCACACGGCCACAGCTTGACTAGGTCACTCTTGCATCTGCTTTGTCCCACGTTCTCCAAGCCTGTCCTCTTTACAGTTGCAGGTTCAGAGTCTCAAAACCTCCTAAGGATTGCTGTTGAAATGTTTTGGCAACTGGGTCCTGACGGAGAGAGCCATCTGTAAATTAAATTGCTCTAAAGCAAGATAGCTACATGTCTGTGGACCTCTCTTTAAGTCTTAAGTCTATTTTCTTGATGCAAAGCAACATCAGACTTAGATCTTCATTCTCTATTGTGTTCAGAATAAGTAGCTGCAAAACTCTAACAAGTTTTATGAAAAATTTTCATAAGAAAATTAGACAAATAAGACACACTTTGACTATTGCATAAATTTTGTTTAGTAGTGGTCCACTTGAAGTTTATTTTCCCATTCAGATTGCCCTGGTTTCCTATAAGTACCATAAAAATTACCACAAATGTTGTGGCTTATATCAACATAATCTTCTTATCGTCCAGTTCCTTAAAGCAGAAATCCAGCATGGGTCTCTCTGGGCTATAATCAAGGTGTCAGCAGGGCTGGTTTTTTTTTTTTTTTTTTGAGATTCAAGGGTATGATGCTTTTCTTTATCTTTATCAGCATGTGGAAGCCCCCTTTTATATTCAAAGCCGGCTGCAGAAAGACAAGTCCTCAAATTCCACTCCCCCCCACCTTTCTGCCTCCTTCATGCACATGAAAGACCTTTGTGATTATACTGGGCCCACCCAGAAAGCCCAGGATCATCTCTCTATCTTAAGGCCAGCAGATTAGCAGCCTTCATTCCACCAGTTGCCTTAGTTCCCTGTCACAGATTTTGGGAATTATGAAGTGAGTATCTTCAGGGATCATTACTTGATTTACCACACACTGACCTTCAACTTTCCTTGTAAGACCCAAAACTTGCAGCACATTATTTCCTGTCTAGCCCTCATACCACTGTGAACAATTGCTTTCCAAGCCTTCATTAGCTTATTACATACTTTGTGTATTTCTGAATAACTGTGACTTATCATTGAGTAAGTTAAAGGTCCTAATTCTTTTGTGACTGTTATGGAACACATAGTTACAAACTGTAATTCATCCCATAATTTAATTATCTTGAGTAAGATTGTGACTTACATTCAGAAAAAAATTAATTAAGCAACACTAAGGCATTTAATAGTCATTAACATTTTCATGAATATTATAACTGAAGTTAACTAGAGTTTAAAATCCTGGTTGAGGGGTGCCTGGGTGGCTCAGTGGGTTAAGGCCTCTGCCTTCAGCTCAGGCCATGATCCCAGGGTCCTGGGATTGAGCAGGGAGCCTGCTTCCTCCTCTCTCTCTCTGCCTGCCTCTCTGCCTACTTGTGATCTCTGCCTGTCAAATAAATAAATAAAATCTTTAAAATCCTGGTTGATAGAACTGTTTCCCACCATTTTATGACTTTAAAATAGTTCCCCTTGTGTTTTGGCACTGTTCCGTGAGATAAGACAGAAAACTTGCAAATATGTAAAAAATTAGACCCAAAAAACTAAGAGAAAGATCTGTGAGACAGGAACGCTGGTCAAGGGGTCAAGTGAGACACAAAAATTGTAGCATGAATGGGGAATTCATTCCCAGTATAATTTCCTGCACTTTCAGGGCATCTGGGTGGTTCAGAGAATTAAGCATCGACTCTAGGTTTCAGCTCAGGTCATGACCCCACAGCTGTGGGAGTGAGCCCCTCATTGGACTCTGTGCTTGGTGCAGAGTCTGCCTCAGATGCTGTCTCCCTCTCTCTCTCTCTCAAAGAAATAAGTAAAATCTTAAAAAAAAATTTCCTGCAGTTTCACTGGCTAAAAGAGCTAGTTAGCTCTGAGTTAGAGAACATACAAATATGCATAAAAGACTTTAGCAGTACATATGTTTATCAGAAATTTTTAAGAATGAAATGTATCTTTCAAAAGAGAATACTTTGCTTAAAAAAAAAAAAAAGGAATTGTATGTACTATATGTTCCCTATCCTGAAAGTATATCCATTGAAAATATAATGTTGCAAAATCTGATTGAGTAAAATACATTTTTTATCATAGCATTGGTAAATTAGGCATCGTGTTTGTCTTATTCTAAAGCACTAAGTTTGTTATTATGTGATAGACTCCTGCTGCTTTTCTTACCAACCTAGAAAATCCATCACGCACAGCCCATTTTTTAAGCAAGTCTAAATCCTTTCTTTGACATCACCAGCCGTGTTACTGCAATTGCAGTTCCCCTAAGCAAAACCACCAGGTCAGAAACACAGAACACGGAGCAGAAATAAACAGCCTTGTAACAAATGTTATACCCGCACGCTGAAGATGTTTCCCCAAAGTTAAGCACAGGCGAAGTCTATGTAGGCAGTCTGTAAAATTCAAAAACACAGGGGTGCCTGGGTGGCTCAGTGGGTTAAAGTCTCTGCCTTCGGATCAGGTCATGATCCCAGAGTCCTGGGATCGAGTTCCACATAGGGCTCTCTGCTCAGCAGAGACCCTACTTCCTCCTCTGTCTCCCTCTGCCTGCCTCTCTGCCTGCTTGGTCTCTCTCTGTCAAATAAATAAATAAAATCTTTAAAAAAATTTTTTAAACACATATGCTTTTTACGGACAATTCTTGAATGAAAGTTAAAGGAGGCAGTTTGGTACCAGGTTTCAAACCCTCCTGCATGCCTTGTGAGGTTTGACATTGTGCTTGTGATCTTTGCCAGCACAAAGCTGACTTGTATTCATAACTCACACTTGTGTCCTTTGACGTCTCTATTCTCTTGTATGTTAATTTTCATCCGTCTAAATTTTATATAACCTCTCTCAAAAGACAAATGATAGGTCATGAATTTATCTTCAGGGTAAATCAAGTCAGAACCCAAGGGTTTTTGTTCTTACTGTTGTCATCTCAGCCAAGCTGATAGAGGAGTAATTCCTGCGGGTCTCCCGTCAGCAAACCAGGAGTGTGTGGAGCATGTTTTTCCTCCTAAGTGTGAAGAAAACATCTTTAACATTAGTAGAACTTGTCATCCTCCCTAACCCCCCCCCCCCGCCCCTGCTGGCCCCAGGGGCATTCCTTCTCCCAAGAGGAATGAATCCAAAGACCAGGGAAAGACAGCAAGAATTTGGGGGGAGGGGGTGAACATGAAAATTCTGATGCATGAGAAACAGGTGAGCATCTTTGGAAACACTTGTGATGGAAAGACTGAAGTTATGGCAACCACAGTGAGGCCGACTTCTTACATTCACAGCAGAGAGTTGGTGTGAATATGTTCAGGGGTCAGTGGGTTTTTCTTCTTATTGTTGTTCTTTGGCTTCAGAGACATAAGGCAGGATGCAAAGGTATAAAAAGGAAACAATACTCCTCTTCTTCGGGCCACTTATTCTATTTCTCCCCAAGAAGGTGGATGAAAATACACATGGCATGTCCGCACGTCTGGCTGAGAAAGAAGATGTGGAGTACTCATGCTCAGCCGCTGAAAACATGACCACATAATCTACAACACCCGGAAATTTACCTGAAAACCATTCACATTTTTAACAACTTTTTAAAAGTGGGAAAGTAATAAATATTCACCATTTAGATTTATGCAGAAAAATATGCCAAAATTAGTCAACTAAAATAATCTCAGAATGGTAGGGTTTTTTCTCTCTTTTTCTGTTTTCTATATAACATATGTTTATTAACTTTATTGGCACATAATTCACATGAAATAAACTCAGCAGATTTTAATTATAAACAGATTGATGTTTTTGACAAATATATATGTATATATATTAAGAAGAGATTATCTTTATTTAAATAAAATAGAAAAGACAAATATGTTTTCTTCATATTGTCGTATTTTTGCTTTCAAATGACCCGATGCCTTTAAAATCAATTAGCCGTATATATGTGAGTCTGTCTGGACATCCCTTCTCTTCTATTTCTTTACCCTTATGTCACTGTTCCACTGTCCTGACTATTACAGTTCTATAATAATAGATCCTAAGGGCTTACTAGGATGCCCCAGCACACTGGATGGTCTGGAAGAAGTGGATCAATATGACTCACATGCACCCACCGAGGCTTACTCACAACGAGAGGGAAAAGTTGGACACGCTGATTATTTAAAAAAAAAGAAGAAGAAGATTGAATGAACTCATTTCACAAGGCAAGGCCTGCCTTCCCCCGATATCAGAACCACAGAAGGATGCCACAAGAAAATAAAATCACAGGTCACTACCTCTGATGAATGTAGTATGCACAAATCTTTAACATAACATCAGGACACTGAATTCAACAGTGCATTAAAAGGCCAGTTGATCTCAGGACAGAAGGGCAACAAGATGCATCCTTCCTGAGCACACGGAGCAAAGCAGGAGGGAAAAGTAGGGGAAATGGAGGAAGGAAAGAAATATCATTATGGATTTAAAAAAAAACTTATTTGAGCTCTATTAGTATAAATTTACCATTTGACAAATATTATCTTCTGTGCTGCTGTGGAACTCACATTATAGGAGGAAGAAAGAAAAACATAAATAATGATACCCTTAACTAATAGGAATTTCTGGTTTTGCAGTAATAAAATATTTGGGGTGAAAGAAAAGGCAAAAATAAACTTGCTATTTTAGGCTTCTACAGGTTATTTTCAAATAGGAAAAACTGTTGTAAAGTTTAGAAACCAATTATAAATTTAAAGCATAAAAACAGAAAAGAAAAAAAAATCTGTGCTGAAGAATATGTACCAGTGAGTGGAATCTGTAATAACCACAGAATAGAGCACAGTCTGGTTTTCATTAAGTTTAAATTAGTCTCACATGAAAATGAATTGGTTCTGAATCTACAAGATTAAAATGGTAACATAAATATCTAACAGAAATGCTGCTTTAAAATCTTCTCAATCAAACCCAAAGACCTAGATGAAATAAAAAACACATATCACAGATTATCAATTAATTTAAATTGCAGAGTTATTTATGTTCATTTGATTTTGGGGACATATTTAATAGGCAATTTAAAATATTGAAGGCTATCAGTCAGGTGTATGTAATGAAAATTAATATTATCATCAAGAGAATTATTTGAAAGATGTGTTTTTTCCTGTCTTGGAAAGGTCAGTTCTGCTAAATCAATAGGAAAGTTTACATATTATTGTTAATTTAATACATTTAATAATTTATGTTAATAAAAAGTTATCATTAATTGTAATAAAATCAACAGTTTAATGTGTTCAACTTTACTCAGACATGGTTCTGGAAAAATCAAGTTTTGAACAAAGGATGTGATCCCTAATTAATGAACTGGTAGGTGAAGTAAACATGTATTCGTAGGAGGGTTGTGGACACTCTCTAAAGCTAGACCAGAGTGGTGTTTGTCCAGGACTGTTAACAAAATGGAGAAGAAGGAAGAGGTACAAGCCTTATTCAGAAGATGCATTCTGTCATGAATGGTCCCGAGCAATTCAACACCACCGTGATGAACCATCCCATGGAAATAGCTCAGTTCTTTCTTGGACAAAACCAATACCTCATTGCAAACATGTCCAGTCGTTCACTTGGAAGCATAACCAGGGTATTCCTGAGACTGGGCTGCCAAGAACTGTCCTATGGCATACAGGTTTTCCCAAATAATCTATCAACTGTAATTCCCATTTGGTACTTCAAAATAGTTATTGTTGGCTGTTTCTGATGACTGAATTCTGAGACTCATTGAGTGGATCAAAACGCTTTGAGTTTAGGAGTAAGCATAACCCATAGTGAACACTGGAAAAGACAGCAGGGAGGTGACAAAGGCCGGGTGTTCTTCCGGCCCAGTCCTTCCTGGTGAGACTGCTGAACACAGACAGAGCACACTGATCTGTGGACCTCTCCGAACACTGTCCCCCTCCCCCCACTTTTCCGCCCCATGTCCTGCTTGCATTTCCTCTCACATGGCCATTAGACTCCTGAAATGATGTTTGAACTCATTAACCACCAGGGAAATGCAAATAACGCTAGGGAGAGATTGTTACCCAACCACAGAAAGGGTTAAACTCCGCAAACAAATAATAACAAACAGGGGTACCTAGGTGGCTCAGTGGGTTAAAGCCTCTGCCTGACCTCAGGGTCCTGGGATCAAGTCCCATATCAGGCTCTCTGCTCAGCGGGGAGCCTGCTTCCTCCTCTCTCTCTGCCTGCCTCTCTGCCTGCTTGTGATTTCTGTCAAATAAATAAATAAAATCTTTAGAAAAAAATAATAATAACAAACAAAGAACAAAGATAGGAAAACAATGCCCATTATTGGTAAGGCTGTGGAGTCATCATGAGAGTCACACTGCTGGAGGACATGTAACTTGTGACAGTGACTTTGAAAACCAATTGATGTTATGTCTAAACTTGCAAATAACTGTACCCCATGAGCCAAAAAGTTCTCTCCTGTGTATAGAGCCAACAAAAGTGGATCCAGATGTATATAAGGAGCATGTCCAAAAATACTCAGAATAGAGTTATTCATAATAACCAAACCCAAGAACAGTGCAAATGTACATCAGCAGAAGAGTGGATACATTGTTACATGTTCATATAATATTATGTAGCACTAAATTTGAAGGAATTAGTTTGCTGCAACAACAGGGAAGAATCTCTAGAACCTGGCAAAAGAGCCAGGTTCCCAAGTATATTCTGTATGATTTTATTTGTAAAGAGTACCAAAGGTGACAAAATTCCTCCTCTGTGCTGGGATTCAGAATATTGGTTATCTTGGTGAGAACAGGAGCATGGTTTTTGGTAGGGAGCTTGAGGAGAGCTTCTGAGATGCAGGTCACGGTCCCTCTCCTGATCTGAGACTTGAGTCCCCAGAAACTTCCACTCCATGAGGAGACATTAGGCTATTTTACAGCTTCTCTCTGTGTGCTTCAAAAGGCATTTTTTCATAAAACAATTTTATTTTTTTTTAAGAAATGCAGCAAAGAAGTATATATGTTGTAGTGATTGGTATATATGTATCTATAGGACCAATTAGAAAGAATGATTTAATGTTAGCTGAACCCATATGTCTCCTCTAAGATGAAATTTTCACTGACAATATCATAAATCTTTAACAAGTGCTATTTTCCAAGCCCTTAGAAGGGAGCACTAATGATGAAGAACTTCATTAGCCTGCTCAGAAATGTTCTCAAAAGCAGTACAAGACACAGTTTAGGAGGTACTTGCCAACAGGATGAGTGCAATTGTTTTCTGGAATACCCAAGTGGAAAGAAGCACGATTTGTACTATTAAGGAAAAAATAGGAAACTGTGACTCATATTCCCTGCACACCCAGAGGAAAAACTTGAAGGACAATACTGACCTTTGGAAATGAATAGAACTTGTTTCAAGCTACTTTTCTAACAAGACAAAAAAATATTTCTTTTAAAATCAAGACATACCCTTAAATTTCACCTAAGCAAATCCTCCAAAGCCCCAGCTAACTTAATTTATAAAAAATCACTGCTAAGTTGTACACGTGCACACACGCACACACACACACACACCCCAAACATGTCAATCAGCTGTATGTAGAAAGCTACTTATTGAATTTCAGTAAATAAACTAATCTCTCAGTTATGTCCCCTTTTTTCATTTAGAGAACATAATTTTTAAGTTTAAGCCAAAATGTTGTTTTTCCTACATATTCACTCAATGGAGATAAAACTATAGACACTTGATCTCATCCTGTTCTGGGCTCTGTTAATAGAGCACTCTATGATTGCTAATTTTGTGTGTCTAATTTTAGACGGAGCCACGGACGCCCAGATGCTCGGTTGAACATTGTTCTCCGTATGCCTGTGAGGGTGCTTCTGGGTGAGATGAACATTTGCACCTGTAAAGTGAATAAAGCAGAAGGCCCACTCCTATCCCAGCCTCTGCGTGAATGGGCTCACCTGATCCCTTGAAGGCCTGAGTAGAGCCAAAGACTGAGTACGGAAGATTTCCCTCTCTTTGCCTCCCTGGCTCTGAGCAGGACATTGCTCTTCCCTTCACTCTGCTGGGCTCCAGACTCCTGACCGCAGATGGTTAGCTCTCAGCCTCCATAACAATGTAAGCCAATTCTGTATAATATCCTCTGGGCTCTTTTTCTCTAGAGACACCCCCCTACACACACACACACACACACACACAGAGTTTTCTCACATTATCGTGTTTCTTTCTGACTATAGCTCCAAGTCCTCCTAATTCCACTCTTACTGAGATCTACCTGCTCTCTGCTCTAGAGCTGAAGCTGGAAATCCAGGCTACCTTTTCATTACACATTCAAATATTGTGGGATCTTGGGCCCAGCCAGTGATATCTGGGGCCCAAACTGCCATCCAGTCATGCTCCAGGGCTGTGGCGTGAGCAAAGGGCAGGAAGTGAGCTAGGTGTGATGTCCCAGGGAGGGGAGCATTCTGGGAGACCCTTTAATTTCTTCTACTCACAACTCTCTAATTCTATTTTTGCTGTCATGGTGTCCAAGTCTGGCCCCAAAACACCAGAAGAGCTTTAAAACATACAATATCACTAAAATAGTTCTCCTGGAGCTCCAATAAGAAGACAGATTAGGATACAAAGCACCTCAACCGACTTTATGCCAAACATCTAATTAAACAGAGAAATTGCCACACCAGTTTCTCACCCACCTCTTGTTAACACAATGGGGACACTTCTCCAGCCTTATTTCTTTTTCCTTTTAGCCAATCAGCTGTCACAGGAACACCCCCAAAATCCGTGCAGGATCCCAGCTCGGTGCTGATGGCTGAAGCAAGACCACCGCTGTGGTCTGATGCATTCCCTCTCTCTTGTTATCACCTCCGAAGTGTGTATCTCTTCAAATCTGAGGAAAAGAAGACACTGGTCTGAGAACAGGGATTCTGGAGAAGAAAACAGGAGTCTTCTCACAGATGCTGTAAGTGCAGCTGTTTTCAAGGTCAGTCTTAGGATCAACCTGTGAATTACTGTAACTCATAAACCACGAGAGCATTTCATGAGCAAAAGAGCTTAGGTTAGACTTTTCTCTCCATAGCAAGAGGGGGTATGACATAAGACCACAGATGTTGCCACTGATAGCCTTCTGGGCTATAAACAGCAAGATGGACAGAATTTCCTTGGATCCAAACAAAAAGCTTACAGAACAACTCCCAGTGAGCTCTTTTGTTCTGTTGAGCGCTAAAAACAGCGGGTGAGGTTATCTTCCCTGCCAGAAAATGATGGGCTAACCACAGATGGTCTTCCTATCAAGGTCATCACCAAGATCACTAACAAAGCATTCTTAATTACTCATTTTCCACCCCAGGGAAAATCATTCTCTTGTGACTTTGAGACGGATTACACTTAATTCCCTTGACATCTGAGAGGGCTCAAATATTACCATTTCTCCCAACAGGGTGTAGTTTCAGCAGCACCCTTTCCCTTCCCCGCCTCTGCCACGGAGAGAGAACATGAAAAATGCTGGTAATGACCCAAAGTCCGATTCACTTTCAGATCTTCTCCAATGTATTTTTTTTTAAGTTTTCAGACTATTATCCTATAGGCATGATGTCAGTGTCATAAACTGTGATTCTCTGTTCCTTTATGTATCCCCAAGGCCTCTCAAATCAAAGCAGAATATCTAATCCCAAGCTTCAGGGCACTTAAGTGATTATAGGAGAATTGGAGAGAGGAAGAAGAGATTCAGAGCATCCCCAAAGAGCACGTTTCACAGAGAGAACCAGTGGCTGTAGCCTCCCTCAGTGCTTGAGTGCTCCTGCAGATATTTTCTAGGGAACGTGGAAGTATTATTTCAAGGGGCTGATGCTTTGGTAAGAAGGAAGTTCTAAAGTTCATGTTCCTCAGGATGCTTCTGGGTAGGAAATGCTATGATGTTGTATGGCAAATAGATGGTTAAAACTCAGGGTGTGATGTGCTACTATCATGCTCTGATTCTCCCTCCCATTAGAAGATAGGTCTTCTGTTCCATTCATCTAAGCTTCAAGCCCAACTGTCAGTGAACTCCCAGTACCAGCTGTCCTCATAAGGGTCAGGGCACAGCTGCCCTCGGTGCTCCTTCAGCCGCATCTCCCCATGTTCCAGAACAATGGCAAACTCCTGTTTTTCTTCAGTAAAACAATGTTTCCGAATGATTCCTTATGGGAAGCCTATCCAAACTGAATAGACTTCTATTACTGCATCATGTCTTATGACTCTTGTGAGTAACAGACTTGGTTATCAATTCTGTATTTACTACATATATCCACATAATCCCCTTCCTTCCTCCCCTTCTCTTATTTTTTCACTTTATTCTTTAAATTTTTGTTTGTATACAATATTATATGAGTTTCAGGTGTACAATGTACTGACTGGATATTTACATACTCTAGGAAGTGGCCCCATAGCTGTCCTAGTTACTACCTGTCACCTGTCATACAAACTTGTCACTGTATTATTGACTCTAAATCCTATGTCAAACTTTTCATCCCTGTGATGAATTGTGTCTCCAAATCCCCTTCACCTCTGCTCTGTCTTTTCAGAACAATGTTTTACGCTGATATCCTATGTATTGTAAAACTCCCCAGACATCTTATAGAGAACTCTGTATATTATGCAAATGATAAATATTGCTTATCAACATTATAATACCTCAGCGTTGCAGCATCACATTTCTATAATTTGATAAATATTTAAGTTTTTTAAACATGCCCCTTTTTATGTCAATCAAAATAAATATCCATATTATCCGCCAAACGATTTCCAAAACAAGCTGGAGTTTTAGGTGGAGGAAGGCACAATTCCAGAAACATTCCCATCAGTCACTGGAAGAATTCAGTGGGAAAGTAATTCAGATTCATCTCATTCTGCAGCTGCTGCTAGCTACATTTCTACATGAATATATTTTGTGATCCTTGCTCTTTCCTGAAAGAACAGCATGAACGGCCCTTAACACTTTCCTTCATGTGAGGACCAGGAGCGAACTATGAGCCGGTCAGTCAAAGAAGATTTGGGGCTGTGGCCTTAGGACTCATTTCAAAGGCATAAGATGAGATTGTAGGTACACGATTCACCACATTCCTGCATTGGGCTCCATTCTCCACTGTGTGGCTCAGTGGTCTTGAGGGGTCTTGAGCGGACACTAGCCTTCCCTGGAGCAGCTCATGCACTAGGTAGCAGCTCACAGAGTCACAGGTGTCAGCTCCCAATTTCCTGATCGGACATACCCATCACCCATCACCCTGGGTGATGAGCAGTCTCCCCTGCCTCCTGGCTCCATCCCCAGGTAAGTCCTTGGTAAAATGTCCGCCCTTGCAGAGCTTACCAAAACCCTGATCTTTTTCACTGGAGTTGACTAATGTGGCCTTAGCTCTGGAATTCCAAAAGCACTTGCCCTCAGACGCCGATTGTGGTACATGCCCATGGCTGCTGGGCTCTCTGCCTGCACCCTGTCTGACCTCCCTTGGTGGCCCTTCCAAGGAGCCACAGGTCTCCTCCAGGGCCTGTGACCCATCAGGTCTCAACTACTCTCTCCCTTGTGGTTTTGCTGAACTGTGGCTTTCCATCCAACACCCCACTCAGACCTCTACTTAATAAATGTTAACTTAACAAACTCACAACGCTGAAAAATATGACTTGAATGGCTTTGACAAAACTTGGGCTAAATAATTTCCTAAAACATAAATTGTCTTTATTAATGTTGTGTTTTAAACAAAGAGTCAAGATAGGCAATGAAGACTTTCACAAGGGGGAAAAAAAGTGCTGCTTTGCCATTGAGTGATCCTGAACTGTGGGCACAAGGAGCTCTTGAGAGAGTCTGACATAAATAGAGTGTGTCCATGGGTGTGCGCTCTGGAGAAGGTGATTTGGAAGGACGACCCAAATCCACATGCCTTACGATACAGGCACTTCATTGCCAGGATTGCCCTGCAAAACGATGTTGACAAAAATGCACGAGAGTGCCCAGTGTAGTGGATTTTAAGAGTATAACTCTAGAAAAGAATGCTAGGCAGAAAATGGCAGGTTTGAACAAAATATTGCTTATCGCTCTGCACCATACAGCTTTGTACAACTGGCATACATTGTTTTAACCTAAAAAATGATGACAATGTTATGAGTTGTTCTGTTCTCCTACATTATACTTTAATGTGATCTGTGTACATTACTAAAATGTAAATATAAATTATTGGGTGGCCGTATGGTAAGAAAAACATAGACATAGTATGGAGAAACACTGAAACCATTCTCCTCCCTAACTTCTGCCCTAAATTCCACAGACTTGGGAATCATGGCCAACCTAGAGCAATGTTTGTTAAAACTTGTTTAGTTTACTGTAAAGTGTTGTTTACAAAAAAAACACAAGTGGTTGTTCTATTTTACTGAGAATTCACTCGTTATCATATAGTTTTTGCAACAGAGTCAAACATTCTGCCTTTGAGCTTGGGGTTAATCCCAGGTGTTCTGTTTTCCAAGGCTTAAACACAATGAAGACACAGGTGAATTCTTGCAGTGACTTGAGAGTTTAAATCCTGGTCCAACGGACTTTCAGGGAATCATGACAACTTTTTATGGGGAGACAAAGTTTTCTTAGTTCCTAAAACATTAGAAATTTCTGGTAAGGAACAATAAAAAATAACCGTTTTGGTTTTGGGGTTTTGTTTTTCCCATCACCAGGAAATGGCGCAGGGAGCGGCGGTGGCATCTCCAATACCACAGGACCACAGGACCCTCCCAAGGGGGAGGGACGGCCCCGCCAGCTCCAGGGACTGGGCACACAGGAGTTTTACCAGAAAAGGATCCCCCCAAGCTGGATGGTGGGTGCACATGCGCGTGATGCTGGTGCCAGAAGCTTCCTCTGACCATATTCAAAATTCACCTTTTCAGCCCAAGCAGCCCTGGCGATGGCAGGCCTTCTCCTCTGTCTCATCACAGAAAACCCTTCTCCTTCCAGAAGTGGCTGCAGCCTTCACAGCAGCTCAGAGATGGGCTGGTCCCATGGGGACTTTGAAACAGTCTTGACAACGAGGAATAATCCATTCACACCCCACAGTGCTTTTTCTTCCTTTAAACAAAACAAGGATCGTGTCATAACTGCACTCATGAAAATGAAGGTTTTCAAGAAAATTTCCACAGAAGAGATTTGTCAACATGCCGTGAGTGGTGCCATTGCAACTTGCTCTGCTGATACAGAAATGGTTTTATATTTTGCCTCTTTAAAAACATACCGATTGAATTGGTATATAATAAGTGACATAAATTATGGGTTTTAATTTCCAGATAGGGCTAGAAATAGGTCAAATGTGAGTAAAATAAATAACAAAGAGACATTACATTTCAGGTTAAAATTATTGATACAAAACAGACCCCAGTTCTTCGTGAACTGCTCTTGTGTTCTCTCTGATCCTTGTGTACTTGCCTTCCCACTCGGAAAACAGTAGGGGCATGGCCTTCCTGTTCTCAGAACGTACATCTGCCAAGGAGAAGTCCCATAAGTGAAGAACACGGATACAGGGACACACAATGAAAGTGGGGCTTGCTAGTCACAAACGTCTTACATGTTTTGTAATCCCACCAGTGAGAAGACAGGTTGCACCTGTGGACATAGGCTTGCCAACACTCCAGATATGGTCGAAACGTCCTGAACATTTAAGTTCAGTCACTGGGCACACAAGTATTGCAATTTTTTAAAAAATCAAGCTAATATTGATAAAATGAAAACCACAACACCACGAAGATACAAAAGCTCTTCATAGATGGGAAAACCTTGGAAGACATTGCACAATGCCTTTTGTGACCAATATGCATGGGATTCCCCATAGAGGTGCCCTAGGAAAGTAACAGATGTAAGTTATTTTGAGATAAGCAGTTTTCAGGGTCAATAATAGTATCTGCAAAGGCAGACCTCTATTTTGATAACCAAAACCAGGATGCAAAAGGGAAGCCTCTCGTAAGGTGAGGTGAGGCCGGCCCACAGCAGGATGGCCTGGAGGGGAGTTGCTCTTCAGGGCACAGCCTTTTGGAAACTGAAGCCTGTTTCTTAAAAACTGGCCAGTGCTTAGGGCAGTCAGTCCTTATGGAGAGTCCCAGGACAGCACCTGCTGGAGTCCATCCTACTGGAACCCAGTAGGAGCTCGCACTTGCTGGGCTTTGCTGGGCTAAAGACTGCCCCACTCTCAAGGACACCGTTCCCTTCTCCGGTCTTACCAGGGATGCTGCTAGCTGCTGTGTGCTGCACCTGGGTGGAGCTGCTGTACTGGAGCCTATTAGGGGTCATTTCACTGGTAATCCCTGCTCCAAGTCAGGCTGGGGGATCCAGGCAGCCAGCCTTGTCCACTGATTTAGTCTCAGCAAATAAACATATTGTTAGGCTTCAAAATAAACCTGATATGTTTAGGAATTTGCATCAAAGTATTTTCCTCAAAATGGACCAAAGACCTAAATGTGGGATGCCTGGGTGGCTCAGTAGGTTAAGAGTGTGCTTTCAGCTCAGGTCATGATCCTGGGGTCCTGGGATCAGAGTGCTACATTGGGCTCTCTGCTCAGTGGGGAGGCTGGTTCTCTTTCTTCCTCTACCTGCTGCTCCCCCTGCTTGTGTTCTCTATCTGTCAAATAAATAAATAAACAAATAAATAAAATCTTTTTAAAAAAAGACCTCAGTGTAAGACTTGAAACCATAAACCTCCCAGAAAAAAAAAAAAAAAAACATAGACGATAATCTCTTTAGCATCAACTTTAGTTAACAGTTTTCTAGACACGTGTCTTCAGGCAAAGGGAATGAAAGCAGACATAAACGACTGGGATTACATCAAAATAAAGGACTTCTGTACAGTGAAGGAAGCCATCAACAAAGAGAAAAGGCAACCAACTAAATGGGAAAAGGTACCCATAAATGACATATTTAATAAGGGGATAATACCCAAAATATATAAAGAATGTACACAACACCAAAGAAACAGATAATCTGATTAAAATGGGCAAAGGAGCTGAACAGACATTTTTTTTTTTTTTTTTAAGAAGACATGTGGATGCTCAAGAGACACATGAAAGATGTTCAACATCACTTCCCATTTGGGAAATACAAATCAAAACCCCAATGAGACCATCACCTCATCACCACCATCATCTCACACCCGTCAGAATGACTAAACTCAAAAACACAAGAAACGACAAGTGTTGTCAATGATGTGGAGAAATGGGAACTGTTGGTGGGAATGCAAGTTGGCGCAGCTACTCAGGAAAACAGTGTGGAGGTTCCTTAAAAAGTTAAATAGAAATACTATAGGATCCAATAATTCTCTTAATGGGTATTTATCCAAAGACAATGAAAACACTAATCCAAAAAGATATGCATACCCTCATGTTCATTGCAGCATTATTTACAATAGCCAAGATATGGAAGCAGCCCCAGTGCCCAACAATAGATGAATGGGTAAGGAGGGTATAATATATTAAATATGTATATAATGGAATACTACTCAGCCATAAAAAAGGGTGAGATCTTGCCATTTGTAACAACATGGGTGGACATAGAGGGTATTATGCTAAGGGAGGTAAGTCAGACAAACAAGGACAAATGCCATATGAGTTCACTTACAGATGGAATTAAAAAATAAATAAATAAACAGATAAAAACTAGAAGTGGACCCATAAATGCAGAGAACAAACTGATGGTTGCCAGAGGGGAGAGGGGTGGGGGAATGGGCAATATGGACGAGGGGGAGTGGGAGTTACAGGCTTCCACTTATGGGATGACTAAGTCACAGGGATGAAAGGAACAGCATAGGGAATATAGTCAATGGCATTATACCAGGGTTGTATGGTGACAGACAGTAGCTATATTTGTAAACACAACATAAGGCATACACTTATAGAATAACCATGACATATGCCTGAAACTAATGGTACCCTGGGTGTCAACTCTTCTTCAGTGAAAAATACATAAAGGGGGCACCTGTGGCCCAGTAGGTTAAGCCCTTGCCTCCCACTCAGGTCATGATCCCAGAGTCCTGGGATTGAGCCCCACATTGGGCTCTCTGCTCAGCAGGGAGCCTGCTTTCCTCTGTCTCTGCCTCCCGCTCTGCCTACTTGTGATCTCTTTCTGTCAAATAAATAAAATCTTAAAAAAAAAACCATAAAGAACAATGTTAAAAAATATTTCCCTGCTATAATAACTCTTTACATTTATTGATGTTCTTTGTTTTTCTTTCCTTTATAACTAAATCCAGGGGCGACTGGCTTAGGTTCACTTTCAGAACAAAGCCCAGGATTTGTTGTGTGTAACATAACTAGTTTACTCTCTTAATTAGTTGAAGTGTGTGAAACTTCTCTTTATCACCAGTGTAAACATGTTCAATGTGCACATCCCACATATATTTCATACAACAATAATGAACTATGACGTCTCACACTCTAGGACAATCTGTGAGATGATTTGAACTGATAATTCAGTGATGTTGACACTGAGAAACTCCTTGCCTGGAAATCCACACAAGACACTGGCAACAGCTGATTTATGGTGGTCAGAAACTCACCATGACCCAGGCGGTGTGGAATACAGGTAAATAATACTTGGAAATGCAATTCAATGAAGGCTATTAGTTGTCCTGCAAGGTCCAAGCTCTAATAAGGCGATGGAACTCCATTCTTAGGACCTTGATTAATGAACGTCTATGATCAAACAGCTCGTGGCAAGATGTATTGCCCACGACCTGCTGGCCAAGGGCAGCAGAACCAGTTGGTTTCAGTTCATTGTGGAAAACCCTGCCTCCAATTTACATTGGAGCAAAGAGTGTTTCATAAAAGAAAGATATTCTTTATTCATGATCCCTAACAACCTTCCATTGCAATAAAAATTACACTCTTTCTATATTAGCAGTGCTTTTAAAATTAGGAACCATCTTCTTTCTTTTTTTTCCCCCCTAATTTGCTGCCTACATCTGATTTTCTAGCAACCAAAGGTTTTGGAAGATGGGGAGTGTAATGCCTGCAGAGATCTGCCCCACACTTCCCAGCCCCACACTGCCCAGGCATGGTTTCCTACCCTTAGCACTACTGTCAGCTTGGACTGACAAGTTCTTTAGGTTGGGGGCTGTCCCGTGAAGGGGAGGGTATTAGCAGCATCCTTGGTCTTTGCCCATTAGAAGCCAGTAGCTTTCTCACCCCCATTGTGAGAACCAAAAATGTTTGTAGCCTTTCCCAATGCCCCTGGTCTGGGGCTGGTCCTCCTCCAACTGAGGAAAACTCTGAGGGCCCCCTTCTGCCCCCAGCCCCAGAGCTCCCTGGATGACAGGGGAGATCTTTGCTGTGAAGAGCTCACCATTCAGGGTCTCGCTCCTGCCAGTCAGATCTGCCTCCTTCAGTCCGGTACAGGTGTCGATGGCGAGAGCTCACGCTGACTGCTGATCCCCATCTCAGTGTCCGCTTCCCACCGAACGAGCTGTGTAACAGATACAGGATTTCCTCAGTTCACAGAGACACATTTTTACCACACTTTATCATCAGTGAAATCAGAAATCAGATTGTCCTCAAATCGATGGCAAGCTATATGTTAATTGGCAGCGTGTTTTCTTTATTATGGTAAATAAAATAAGCCTTAAAATGAATCCTGTTTTAGTTGATTAAATATAATAGATAAAATTACAATTTGGCCTGAGAAAACAATGCACTAGCCTCAGATTATTCAATGCTTTAATCAAAATGCTGGCTGGGGAGCGAGGGTAAAATTAGATATCTGTGCTAGCTAACTTTTTACTAGTAATATTTTGGTATAGCAATGATCTATTATTTTATATAGTATATTTAAAATTATTAATCATGAGAGATGATTATGCATGTGGCCATTCACCCAGACACTATGCATGTGTCCAGGTGTATATATCTAATATATGTTTGAATAGATTATAAAGTGATAGATACAAACAAAGCCGCCATATTTTTTTAACTCTATTTTCTCATTAAGTTAGTTCTTAAAAATATACATGTGAGAGCCAATGTCCTCTGTTCCACATTCTATTTTTAGCCTCTAAGTCATGACCTGTCTGCACCCCTAAGCTACTTCATGGTTTCTCTTGTCCCGAGTCAGACCGTACAGAACTGCAGTTCAAGGCGCATGTCCTGAATACTACCTCTCTCCTCCTTTAGAAACCTTGGCTTCCTTGAAAGCAGTTCAATGTAATTGCCGTCTGCTGGTACGTAATTATCTGTGATCTGGCATTGGGCTACAGATTCTTTTTTCCTCTTCCAAATCAGTAAATATAATGTGGCTTTTTTCAGCTTTCAAAATTGTGTCTAATTAAAATGGATCTGAATTATTTATGCATTAATGCTCCATTTACTTTTTCAAGATGTTTAAAATATTTTGAGCTATAGTGAAATTTTCAACATTAAATTCTTCAAAGACTTTCAGTGGAGCCATATCTGTAGATTTAGAAAAGTAGCCATCATTCTCAGGAAAGACAAATTTTTAAAAAGAGTGTTACATAAAACATGGGCTACTTGATAGAGCATCAGTATTAAATAGTCATGGAAATAGATTTCCAATGTGAGGCTGACACCACAGTTGATTGAGAACAAGCTATAAAGTCAAATACTCAAAGTCAAACCATAATTTCAATAATTATATCTTGATAATCATGTGATGGCCTCACCGTGCCCTTGTGCATAAAGTAACAGCCCTTTTATAATGTCATTCGTGGCTTAACTTGGACATTGTAAGGCAAGTGATGGGGCAGCCTTAAATTCTCAGGCAGCCCAGGTCTGTCTGGGTCAGGTCCAAAGCTTCACCTTCCAAAACCCACGACACCTAGAGACCTGAGATCTGTGAGATTTTCGCTCACAAGGCAAACGGTGGACTCTGGACCTAGTATCTCAGTTTCTAGCTCAAATAATGACCCAATCAAATGCAATTTAATTACCTTTAGGTCACCATCAATCTGTACACATCTCATGATCTGATCAGTTGATTATAAAAAGACAGAATGTTTCATCACCTCTTTTTTTGGTAAGCAATTAAGACACCGTAATTCTTGCCAGGAGCGTATTGAGGGCAGCTCTGATGCCCCACCGACCTTCATAAAATGCCATCCCATCTGCTCTCAGGTCACATCTCACTGCTAGCAACAGCAGCACCAGCTACTTTCGAAACTGTTGTGACTGGTGCTGCCAGTGGCCCAAGTTAGCTCTGTGATAACGCTAGTTTAATTAAACTGGAGAATGAAATTAGCCCAACTTCCTAAAAAGTTGTTCCAGATACGATGACAAAGGGAAATCGAAAGTGAGCAAGAAAATGGCATTTAAAGAGCAAGCAGACTTTCCTAAAATAAAATAGGTTGACTTAATGAGACCATCTTGAAAAAGTGAGTAAAGCAGTCTTGGCTTTTATTACATTTCAATACATGTCTGTTTCCCTGAAAAACCAAAACAAAAGCAAAAACTAATCACTATGCTTTTTTTTTTTAATTGTCAAATTCTGTGTTTTCACGAGTTCCACTTACTTTGTAAAGGAAAAAAAAAGTCTAAGATTTTTTTTCTGGTGGTTAAGAATTCAAGTTGAACAAGTGCATACATTTTTCTTTTCTTGCCTTTTTACAAAAGAGCAAAGGGCATCAGAAACACACGGGGGGCCGTGAAGTCCTTCACGGAAGGGTTTCTGTTACAAAATGCACATGCGCTCACCGAGAAGAAAACAGCAGTGTTTCTTGATGTAACTGACACAGAGGATACGTGTTTATATTAGGGGTCAGAGATAAATTATCTGATATTTGTTAGTTTAGTTGTTTTGCTTGTGGGATCTTTCTTAACCAGGTACTATAATAACAAGAGGCTTGAAGGAGGGCTAACCTGCACATAATATGGCAATGCAGAATCTGGCTCCCACTGTGAATCCACTTCAAGCAGCCACTCTGTCAACCTCTGTAGCTGTAAACCTGGGATGTGTAGGCAGGACCGAGCAGACTGATACAAAAATTATTGTTATATTGGTCTCAGCGTTTCTCTTTTCCTTCACTTTCCCAATTACTGTTATTGTTCTTCTACGCGACTTATGCCAAGAAACCGTGCACCTGTATTTAGAGCCTTCCACATTACAGTGGGCCTTAGATCATGATTTATAAGCTTTGTCAGAAATAGGATCTTGAATTTCAAGGGCACTCTCCTTGCAAACTACTTCAGGCTTTTGAAGCCTTCTGAAGAGATTCTTAATCCAAATACACTTAGATTATGATGATACAATAAAAGATGAATATTTTGGAAGTGTTAAGAGTGCTGAGGTTTTATTTTTGTTTTGTTTTGTCTTGTTTTTTAATTCGCTATAAGCAAACAAACAGGATAGCACTTTCTTTGAACACATTAGAAGAAAAGACTTGATTGTCCCAAGTCATAATGCAACAGAAAGGTTTTCTGGAAAAGCAAGAAATGTCTGATTAAAATTTGTGAGTGTGGGGTTTTTCACAGCAAGTGCACAAGAACAGAGGCCTCCCTTGCATCTGGAGACCAGGCTGTCTCTCCAGGGCTCCTTCTGCTGAGGTGCTTTCACGTAAAGGCCACCGCCTACCCAGCGGGGGTTCTCTTCCCCAGTGGGAAGTGATGTCGGCTGCCATCTACGAAAGGGAAAAGTGAGGTGATGTTATGTCTTTCTCCTGACCAACACTTTTCTATGGCTGTTGTCGAGGCTGAATCCACATAAGTTTTGGCACCAGATGTATTCACGTGTTTGCATTAGATCAATCCGTCCCTTTAATAAATGCCAGTGGGAAAACCAGACAGGCACCAGCCAAACAAGGAGAAGACGGATTAGATGGATGGTGAGGTGAGGCACGTGCTGGTTACCCTGGCAGTGAAGATACTCCCACCGCGCACTTGCGTCCCTCATCACCACACTGTACCCTCAGTACACTACGGTTTTACTTGTCACTGGTTCTCAGTAAAGCCGGAAGACGAAATCGAATCCCCAGCACTGCCAGATGCAGGCTGGCTGAGGAAAATGAAGTAAATATCCCTCGTACTTGGGCCGTATGAAGTAAATGCCAAAGTGACTCAGACATTTGGAGAAGCCCTTTTGCTCTCTATTTAAAGGGAATACATTCAACCACCATGTTTTAAATGGATTTAACATTTTATGAGAAAGGATGATTTTTAAATATCACTTAAAAGATTTGTTTCGGACTCAAAGTCATAAGGAAATGCTCTACTTTAGAATGATTGGTAGAGAAACTGGTGTCTCAGAGATTCCGCTTAGAAAGATTCCAGAAGTCAGGGTCATGGGGAACGTGCAATGAATCAGTCACTCATTGAATTGCCTCTGAGTGTTAGATGCTGATTCCAGAATTGAGGTACTGTTATTCCCGTTTTATAAACGAGGTTGGGGGAGTGTGTTCTCAAGGTCACAGTTAACTTTCCTCCTTCCTTGGCAGAACAATGTATGCCTAGTGACTGAAATTACAGAAAGGAGCACAGGCACGCTGTCCTGCAGGGCCTTCAGCTAGATGGATAGACGTGCCAAAGTAAATGGAAAAATCCATCTCGAATTTATATATAATCAGAAAGGATTACTAAAGCTGGTGCTGCTGATGGAGATAAGTGTAGGGAGAACTTTGCCCCACTCTCACTCAATATTTCAGATGGCACAGTCAGCCCTTCTCTCCTGAACACCCTTCTAAGCCACAGAGACAATCATCATGTTTGCCTTCGGTACTGTCTACCAGGATTATGCCTGCCTTCGTGGATCCTGCTGAGGAGATGAGGAAACTGAAGAGAGTAAAATCAGTCTGATCTGAAGTGTGTATTCCAGAACACGTGAGTGCTTTTTTGGGATTTCGAGGGATTCCCAGAACTGTAGGGCAGCAACACAACAGGAAGCCTCTCCTGCCTCATCTACAAACGGATTCTAAATCCCTCTCTGATTCCACCATTTGGGACTACTTTGTTTGGCTTAATGAAAATTGTAAAGCAGATAAAGGAAAAATACCAGTCCACAGTGGCCAGGCACCTCCCACCTAAGGTGGGAGGGCTCATCCCTGGAATCAGGCCAAGTCAGACCCAGCTGTGGGTGTGGAGCCCCGTGAGGCAGGCAGCCTTCTTGGTCCACTAAACAGACGGCCGAGCCTAGCAGATGCCCCGTCGCCTTCACAAGGCAATCTAGCCGTACCCACCTAGTCGAGTCCCCTCAGCGGGGACTGTGCAGTACGTGTACTCCTGTGTCACCAGACCATTATGGCTCCCTAAAAACTATATTTTATTTCCAAGAAATATCCATTTTTCTTTCTTTTCTGTCTCTATTCTTATTTATAAAAATATTTTTCTCTCATCTTGTTTTAGTCACTAACCACATCAGTCTTATTTACTCCCTAGATATTTTCAGAAATCCATATTTTGGTGCCAAGTAGTCTATTTTTGTTCTATTTTCAGCTCTTCTGTGTTTTTATATCCTCCTCTTGTCTGCTTTTATTCCACTTATTTATTTTATTTTCTGATTTCTTCAGTGGAATTTCTGCTTTGGCATTTTAATAAGTTTTGTTATGGAGGTATATGATGAATTTTTTATAAATTCTCTATGGACACACAGAGGATGCATGTCCTCTGTTGAAGGTACTACCTAGTGTATCTTCATGAAATGGGACTTTTTGATTAAATGATTTGTGTCCTCAACATGAATGTTTATTTTCCTCCAATTTAATTAGTGAATTTCTGAAAAGTGTGTGTTATATTTATATGTCACATAAGTGTTGTATGTTATTATTACCATTATTGCTATGATTATGTTCTACAGGCTGGGGTCAGGGTACCAGCATTTTGAAACTCTTTTTAGGTCATTCTAATTTTGTATTTAATCATTTTCTTTGGAAATAATTATCGACTCATACACTGCTTGGGGAAACTACAGAGTTCTCCTCTGTGTATCTACCCAGGTGCCCCCAGTGGAAACATCTTAAATCACTATTTCTTAATTCCTTATTTTAGCTATCTTTTTAAAAAATGTAGCTGCATAGAAAGTTACAAGGACAGTACAGAGAAGCCTCATGTATCCTTGACCCACTTTGCCCTAATAGTTATGTTTCACAGAGTTGGGTGATTCTAATTTGCAGCAGGTTGAGAGCTCTCAAGCTACTGCACAGAAAAGCATTTATTCAAAGGGTCATATCGATAAGTATGAATGTCAGATCCATGAGGGGCAAATATACATGTGAAAACAAAAACAGAAGATCTTCCATTATAAACTGAATAGGCTGTCACTGATTCAGAACTTCTACTAGCAAAATATTCATGAGGATTAGAACTTGTGCTGTAAAAGTTGTTTCTCATGCTACTTGAATAGGATGTGGAGCCCAACAGACTCAAGCTTGTGTGGGTGCAAATGGTCACTAGGGAATTCGGGACATGGGCTCCGGGGAGCCAGTAAGTGCTGTATTCTTTGGTCTGGCTGATTCTGTCTTCAAGAACACAGACTCCACTTTAGGTAAGAGAAGGTAACATTTTCCCAAATGTCTATTTTGGCTTATCTATCCTGTTTTTGAATGCATCATTTTGTGTAGATCTTTTCATTGTTACTTTGGGTATTACCTTTTACTCATACACCTTATTACATTGGTGTCTGCATTTTGCCATGAGAAGTGGAGGAAAATTATTCTTTCTACTTTATAATTGATCTTAAATATTTTATCTACATGCACTGAAAACCACATTAGACAAGGCAGCAATTTCTGGCTTCAGTTGTCAAACATAGCTTGGAAAACTCAAGACAAGATGGTTATTTATATTGTACTTAATTGCATTTTTATTCTTTTGGTTTTTTTCTCTTCTTTCCTGATTCTACAACTTTAATTCTATTGCCATCTTATTTCTAATTTTATAACTTCTTTTAGTCGCTCTTAACTAGATTTCTGTCTCAGGACCTCAGACAGTCCCAGTGTGTCTCTGGGCTAACCATGGAAGGTCCTGGAACTAGGCAGAGGGATCTGTACTTGACCCAAAAGACACCCCAAGGCAATAGAGCTTCTGAATCAGGACAGGGTCATGGAAGCTATTTCATGGTGATTACCTTCATCTATAAGGATTGACAACTTGGATGATTATTAAATCTGTGAGATCAACTGAAATAATTCATAATAAGGGGCGCCTGGGTGGCTCAATCAGTTAAGGGTCTGCCTTCAGCTCAGGTCATGATCACAGGGTCCTGGGATGGAGCCCAGCATTGGGTCTCATCAGGGAATCTGCTGCCCCTCTTCCTCTGCTTGCTGCTTCTCCCCCCCTGCATGAAGCCTCTCCTTTCTCTATCAAATACATATGCAAAATCTTTTTTAAAAAAAGAAAAAAGAAAGAAAGATTTCATAGTTATTCCAATAAATATTTAAGGTCCAAGCCAAAGGGGAACTAAGCAGGGTTGGAGAATAAACAACATATTGAGGTCATCCAAAGGGAGGAAACAAAATGTTTCTCTTGTTGATTTTGAAAAGAGTTAGAAGGTGCTCCTGGCTCCCACTCTCTTCTCTGGGAGAAACTGTGTCAGACCCACCCACACTAACTACCTTCTCTTTCCTGGTTGTGAGCAGTGCCTGAGAAGAATCACACATGCTGTCATTTTCTGAAAATAAGAGAATAATGTTATTAACAAAATCTCCTTTGATTAAAAGGTAAATGTCACTTGTATGCAGTGTGGGATGTACACTGAGCATTTATGAGTGATCAGGAAAGAAACCTTTATTGCTTTGCTCTCCAGTCAAGTCTGGAAAGAGACAGAGAGGGTGGTCCTAGGTTTGAACTAAACTTTGTGTAAATGACCTTGGCCTTTTCTCCCTGGGAATGCATCTCTTGACCTTGAATCAAAGGTTGCCTGACAGAAGGAATCAATCACCAGGGCTCTGAGTGGGGAGGCGTGGGACCCTTAGCTCACGTATCCACAAGGTGGACCCTCTGGCAGGGCAGAGACCACCACCACACACAGCTCTGAGAGATCCGCACAGACCATTCCAGGCCAGCCACATTTGCAAAGGGAACTGAGTCTGCATGCCTCTGGAAAAAGGCTCTGTAACCACAAGACATCTGCCCCGCCCTGACATGGTCCAAATAGCATCTTGTGAACAGAAATGCAGAAGGACAAGAGACACCAGCAGGCTGTGTAGGTCCGCACAAATATACAAGGCAGAAGTGTCTTTCATTGGTTTGTGTTTATCTAGTCTGTTTGAGGTGTGCAATGAACATCATATTCTTGAACTATTTGAACCATTTGGACAGTGATTTCTTCCAGCTGAGATTTGCTTTACCACATATTGGCAGTGATGTTCTGTTTTATAGTTGGGCTGCAGTGTGTTGAGATGGAACACAGTCTGTGAGGAAAGATACAGAGGAACGTGTTACTAATTACTAGGAAGTGAAGTCTAGCTCATCTGCTACCAGTCCTCCACCACTCTGCAGCCCCGCAGACAGCAGGCACATGTTCCTAGAGCAGTTGGCACACAGCTGGCAGAGCGGGGTTGGCAAAAAGGACCTGGTCCTCCAAATAGGGAGGATCAGAGTCTCATCACCAACTGTTGCTTCTTTTTTTTAAATTTATTTTTTATTTTCAGCATAACAGTATTCATTATTTTTGCACCACACCCAGTGCTCCATGCAATCTGTGCCCTCTCTAATACCCACCACCTGGTACCCCAACCTCCCACCCCCACCCCTTCAAAACCCTCAGATTGTTTTTCAGAGTCCATAGTCTCATGGTTCACCTCCCCTTCCAATTTCCCCCAACTCCCTTCTCCTCTCTAACTCTCCATGTCCTCCATGCTTTTTGTTATGCTCCACAAATAAGTGAAACCATATGATAATTGACTCTCTCTGCTTGACTTCTTTCACTCAGCATAATCTCTTCGAGTCCCATCCATGTTGCTACAAAAGTTGGGTATTCTTTCTTTCTAATAGAGTCATAATATTCCATAGTGTATATGGACCACATCTTCCTTTTCCATTCATCTATTGAAGGGCATCTTGGTTCTTTCCACAATTTGGCAACCTTGGCCATTGCTGCTATAAATATTGGGGTACAGATGGCCCTTCTTTTCACTACATTTGTATCTTTGGGGTAAATACCCAGGAGTGCAATTGCAGGGTCATAGGGAAGTTCTATTTTTAATTTCTTGAGGAATCTCCACACTGTTCTCCAAAGAGGCTGCACCAACTTGCATTCCCACCAGCAGTATAAGAGCTGATCACAGGGTGAGACCAAGAGGCAGATGGCCAGTGTTGTCACAGCCCTCCCTTCCCCCCGCATCACTATAAGCTCTTCCCCTGTGGTGGGACTGACTTCCACAGGACTTAAAGAGATGGTGCCTTTCCCACCCCTTCTTTGTCCTCCTCTTTTTCCCCCTTTCAAAGACACAGACATTGATGATTAAGAAATTCAAAAACAACTGCATATTCAGGGAAAATTCAGAAAGTTACTGGACGTGCCCAAGGGAAGGTGTCGGCTGAGAAAAGACTTGAGGAGGCCTTGAGTTTACACCGCAGGCTGGTCTTCAGCAGAGAGACATAGGACAGTGCTCTCAAAACAGACCATGGCACAAAGCCAGCAGGGCCTGTGAATGGTGGGGAAGATGGATTCTAGAAAGCTTCTCTAGGTTTTTAGAGTCATCACCCTATTTTATTCAAATTGTTCAGTTTTCAACAACAAAACATCATAAGGCATGCAAAAAAGATTGAAAAGTATAACCCATTCAAAGGGAAAACATACAGTGACAGTAACTGTCCCTGCAAAAGACTGATGGTCTTGAAGTAACTGTCTTCATGGTGCTCAGAGAACTGAAAGACATAAAGTCAGGAAAATGGTGGGGGAATGAAGCAGCAATGGAACAAAAAGTTAGAAACCCTAACAAGGAGCTAAAAAGGAATTTGGGGACTGAAAAGTACAATTTCAAAGGTACTGAAATGAGAAATTTACTGGAGCAGGAAGACGAAAGACTCAGTGAACTGAGAGGACCATGGAAGTCGCCTACTCTGAGGAACAGAAAGGAAGGAAGGTTAGAGAAGAACGAATAGAGCCCATGGGACCTATGAGACAATATTAAGAGGACCAACGTACGTCCAGTGGAAATCCCAGAAGGAGAAGGAAAAGGAAAAAGAGAAGGAAGGACAGATGGACAGGAAGGGAGGTAGGGAGGGAAGGAGGGACAGGACAAAGAGTCACAGAGACAGAAATTTTTTATTTCTCTTACAGTCTACCACAGTTATAAAAGACACATGCTGAGAAGATGTGCCCATAGACTCATGATGTAATACAACAGGAATGAACTCTTTTTAACTACAATGAGGGAATTCTGTGGTAGGTTCTATACTAGTGGTCAGGCCTTGAAGAACCCAAGAATCCGCATGTCTTGCCTACCTAGTGGAGCCGTTCGGTGGAACCCCTGTGGACGTCTGGACATCTGCTAACAGGGTTTCTGAGGTATTTCTGTCTCAGCAGTTACCTGTATTTGTTTGGGAAAAGCTTGAAAAACTGGCAATCTGATAACTGAGGAAAGGGTATCTTGGCTTTTTTAGCGTTCTCATTAGTGAACCCAGAACCATGGGGGCAGGGGTGTGGGTGTAATCCCATTACTCAGGAGCACAGAAAGACTCCAGAATCAGAGCACCAGGGGCACCTGAGGGGCTCGGTGAGTTAAGCATCTGCCTTTGGCTCAGGCCATAACCCCAGGTTCCTGGGATGGAATCTTAGCTCCGGCCCCCTCCCCAGTGGGGAGCCTGCTTCTCCTTCTGCCTGCCACTCCCCTGCTTGTTTTCCCTCTCTGATAAATACATAAATGAATAAATAAACTTAAAAGAAAAAAGAATCAGAGGCTAGAAAGTAGACCGAGAGTTGGTCAGATTCTCCATATGCACTGTCAGGTCAGCTAAACCCTCAAATAATACATTTGGTAAATGTCCAGTTTATGTAGGCACATATTTACATATTTACCACATATTGGCAGCTGGAGATTTACACGTGGCATCATTTTCTGAAAATAAGAGAATAATGTTATTAACAAAATCTCCTTTGATGAAAAAAGTATGTGTCACTTGTTTGCAGTGTGGGATGTACACTGAGCATTTATGAGTGATCAGAAGATCAAGCTAGAGATTTAACTGCTATGGAGATTGGACAGATAATCCACTGGACCTTAAACAAGTAAACCCGTATACTGCAAACCCCTCTCATTCCTTCACATCCTGGGGATTTTTTTCATGGCTTAGCTGCCAAATGTTCCTAAGGCAAACCTGACAGCTTTGGGACTTTCACACACTCCCAACTTAACAAAATAAAACAAACAGAAACAAGTAACAACATCAAAAGCAGCACCCCCCATCAATGCTTTCATTTGCTTTGTTAAGATAGGGGTATGTGAAAGCTTTGAAATAATTCTGACTCGTACTATCAATGAATATTATAATAAAATCAAAGTAATTAGTACAACTTAAAATTCAGGAAGAGCAAATTTGTCTTGCTGGGGCATCTCACTGACCACGCTCACAGGAAGAGTCCCTAAGTTTTCCATAAGTACTTTGAATTTCCACCGACGTTCCTTCCACCTTCAGGCATTTTATGCTTTAAAGTTTTGTGGGAAATTTCTAACAATGGACCTGTCATTGGGAGTCTCCCCCAAGTAAAGAGAAGGGTAAGCCTGAGTGACACCGTATCTATCAAACTCCTTTTCTATCAAAATCACTGCTTTCTATCCTATTACTTGAAAGAGTGAAGCAAAGATGGAGCCACATTGCATTTCCCTAAAAACACAGCAGGATAGTCTCGTTGTGCAAGGATACAGACAAGCTGGTTGGAGCATTAATATGACCCTCCCACTTCATTATTTCTAGGTAAAAAGACAGGTCCTCAAGAACTTTAAGGTACCCGCCCAATGATAAAGATTTTTTTTTTTGATGTTCACTGATGTTTAAATCAAGGAGATCATGTGGGGAGATTAATTACAATGATGGCTTTAGTGTGGGAAAGGCTGCTAGGGTACAGTTGAGTTAGCCCACCTCAGAACTGGTTTATTCTGACTCACTGGAACCTGTTTTATTAGCCCATAAGGAGCGTAATTATTAACTGACCTTTGTCTACCCTTGAAAGTTCGGTCCAAAAAATACACAGTTTAGTAAATTAAGCTAATTTAAGTTTATGATTGGGTTAACAGGATGCAAGTAGTAAAATTTACTCATACCATTCTAAAAATTCCTCCAGGGTTTTTTGTGGATATGTGTGAAATTACACTCCTTCCTCAATTTTGCAACATTCCCTTGTATTTTAAAAAAAGATATTTCTTGAGTCAACAGTAAGTCTTTCAGAAAACCCTTCCCTAATATGAGAGGGGGGGGATATGTTTTAATAGAAAAGAAAACAGACCTTGATTTTTCATATAAGTTTAAAAAAAAAAAAGAATTAGTGACACATCTGCTGTGCTGGTTCTCATGTGACCAAGAGGAAAAACAAAAGTAAAGACCATGTCAAGAAAACTGTTGCCACTATAGGGTCTGTCATTTATGATTTGTAAATGTATCTCCAGCAAAATGAGGGCAATATCCCCTTTCTCTCAGCAAGTATAAATAATGTGCATTTTTGTCAAAAGACTCTCCTTTAAGAAATGTAGAAAATTGATTCTGATGGGAAAAGGAAATATAACTCAGGAGGGAATGGAGGAGAAAATACACAGGGATGATTTATTCTGTCAGACTTTATGTCTTGATATCTAGAGCATTGAGGAGATGCATCCCAGTCGTGAACAAAGACAGGTCGGCAAAAACACGGACGTCTACTCTTGGATGCGTGGAGTTGGGACACTGAGAACTTAGCCCCCATCAGACTGTCTTCCGCTGAAACAGACAGGCACAGGGACTAGAGCCTGTGTCCTACCTCGACTAACCCTCTTGCCTACAGATGAGTAAACTGAGTCCCAGGAAAAGGAACTGACTTGAATTTGCAGGATGAGCTGACTCTCACGTAGATGGGTGAAGATGCCCAAAGACATTAACAATCTCACTGTATGATTGAGACCTATCAGCTAAGTTATGCAAGGTGTTCAATTCCACTCCCATATTCCAAATGAAAAATGCCAGAGGGAATGTGGCAAGAAGGCACACACAAGGACTGGGGTAAATGTCACTTGAGCATTTCCCTGGGCCTTTATTTTATGACAATATTTTCAACATCTTAGCAATGCTGAGTCTCTGCCCAAGGGCTCCAAGGCACCGGGCTCTGCTTGTCTTTCTTTCTTTCTTTCTTTCTTTCTTTCTTTCTTTCTTTCTTTCTTTCTTTCTTTTTGTATTTATTTATTTGACAGAGAGAGAGAGAGACCACAAGTAGGCAGAGAGGCAGCAGAGAGAGAGGGGAAGCAGGCTCCCCATTGAGCAGAAAGCCTGATGCAGGGCTCAATCCCAGGACCCTGGGATCTTGACCTGAGCCAAAGGCAGAGGCTTTAACCCACTGAGCCACCCAGGTGCCCCCTGCCTGTGTTTCTACACGGGTAAATTATCTTCATGGTGTCTCACCTGTTCAATGTCTGCTGAACTACAGTCTCAACACACGAATGCCTACTCTCCTCCCCTCCCTGGTGAAGATGGTTGCCCAGCCCTCCACATTCCCTACCCCACTTCCTTTATTTGGCTTCAAAACCTCTGACTTCCAACATTCCAACATTTGATTGGGTTAACAGGATGCAAGTACTAAAATTTACTCATAATATTCTAAAAATTCCTCCAGGGTTTTTTGTGTATATGTGTGAAATTATACCCCCTTTTTAATTTTGCAACATTTCCTTATATTTGAAGGAATTTGCACTTCCTCATGTAGAAATCTAATACTTTGGTAGATTTTACTTATTTGTGGTTTTACTTATTGGTGACCTTGGTGGGATTACACACAAAACAACTTCGTGAGAAAAGGATTTTCTTTTCCATGTCTTTATTGATTGCTCTGTGCCCAGAGCCTAGACATGTGCCTGCCAGACGGTAAATGTTACATATATTTTTGTTGAATGATGTGGAATGCCATGGGAGGTTCTGCTGTGACTTGTATGTGGACATTTCTTCTTGTCTGTGCAGGGAAGTTTCCCGCAGCACCCTTGGCCACTCACATGTAAGGCCGCCGTCTACATGTATAGGAGAACATCATGACGACAATACCGCTCCTTTCCCCATCTCAATCCACAACTCCTCATGTGCTCTGGGATGAGGAACACTCAGTCCTCTGATATCAGGCATTTCCCCTATTTTATTAAAGCTCAGAACACGAGCATCTACTCTTCTTTCTCTTTGCATTTCTGCTAAAACAACCCCCACTTTGAAGGAGTAGATGCCAAGGGGTAGCCTGAACAGTAGAGAATTTGGGAGGCACCCAGAGACCAGGGGATGAGGAATGCTTTGGTTAACCTACCACAGTATTAGATTTCTACATGAGAAGTGCCAACAAAAGTGTCTTTGAAGCAGCCGTACATTCCCAGGGTTCTCTGTCAAATAAGCAGGACCCGAAGGCTATGGAAAATTCTAGATAGAATGCTCACATGTCCTGCTTAACCAAATACTTAAAACAAAATCAGGGCCATTCTTGCAAATAATCAGCTTTCGTCTATTTTCTTTTTGAAGGAGCTGTTTTTCTAGACCTGACCCTGCTATTATCATACAAAAAAACAAATCAGAAGTTAATACAGAGAATTTGTATTCAAAAGGATCATTGCATGAAGATGAAAGAAGCTATTGCAATGATGGGAGGGGACCATCCAAACAGGCAGAACCTCTGGCCAGAAGATCTGAAAACATCTTCTTCAGGGGAACGGGGGGGTAGGACCAAAAAAAAAGAGAGAGAGAGAGAGAGAGAGGAGTTTTCTTGCATGGGGAGGAGAGAAGAGGCCAGAAAGGGGAGTGGGGAGCTGGGGAGAAGGGTGGAGTCATCAGGTATCCGATGCTGAGGCCAGCATGCACTCTGGAGAGGTTGTTCAGAGGCTGGGGGAAGGACAAGGACATCACCAAGTTCCATTAGTCAGTGCTTTGTTCTGACTGATCAGTGGGGATGAGAGGTTTAGCCAATTAGTTATGAAACAGAGAATGGGAATGTGGAGGGTCTGTGTCTGGCCTGTCACAGGGAAATGAGGGAGCACCTGCGACTGAGTCCTATCTACGCCTTCAGTGGAAGGAGGTGTAGATAGGACTGCGTTTTATCACTGGTTTACAAATAGGAGTTTTCAGGACACCCATTCCGGAGCACCAAAGGGCAAGGGTTTTTTTAATGCCTGTGGTTTTCCTAGATCTCGGCGCTCTGTAAAGTCCCATGTGTCAGCATCAACGCCTGATCACAAATCTTCTGTGAGAGAGCTGAAGGCTCCAGACCCTTCCTCAAGGAAGAATCTGTGCTCGTTTCCTATTTTCTGTTGACTGCGGATTTTTTTAATGACATGACATCCTGTACCTTACAGTGTAGTCTAGACTCAGATGAATCCCTCAAACATAAGATGAGCCCAAGCTGAAACTCTGAAAAACTACAGAATGCCCTAAATACAGGGACAGTTAGGAACCCAAGTCAGAAGAAGAAAAACGTCCCACAGAGATGCTAGGGTGGTTTCCAAAGTCATTGCTCAGTCCATTGTCTCCCACCCAGCTGGGGAGTGAGTGGAAGGGGAGCCCCCATGAAGCTGTGATTAGCACCAGAATCATGAAGACCGATAAACAGCTGTTTCTTTAAGCCTATTTCTAATTTTCAACATTCAATAGAAGGTTGAAGATTTTCTATAGAAAACCTATGGTCTCCATCCTCAGTCTTCTAAGCTTCAATCTGAAAGGAAGTCTATGTCCTCCCACTGTAGAGCTTTTCTTGGTATTAATGACAAAATGCTTGCTAAGATCCCAGCCAGGAGTACTCACTGAGAGGGGCCATGACCTGAGGTCTTGGGCATGGCCTGTCACGTCTCCCAGATCCCCTCTGATAGACCCTCGTGACTCCCTCAGACGCTCAGCTGTAGACTGCAGAAGGAGACTGTGGATGATCTCCCCAACAATTTCTAACGTATTCATTCACTTCAATCCTGAATTTCTCCATGGAAGTTTCTTCTGGGGCGGAGGGCAGATGGGGGGATCTTGTTCCTATTTGGGTCCCCAAAGTAGAGCTGGCAGGATGCCTGCCTATGACAGCCAGTGTCTGCTGTCAAGGATTTCTCCTCAGCTTGTCCTCAGAAGCTAGCAAAATGAAACATTTTTTCAGTTAATACGTTATCTGACCACTACCACTGCTAAAGAGAACTGCTATTTTCTGAAGATTTTTATTTATTTATTTGTGACCGAGAGAGAGAAAGAGAGAGAGAGAGAGAGTGAGAGAGCGCACAAGCATGGAGAATGGAAGGCAGAGGGAAAAGCAGGCCCCCAGCTGAGCAGGGAGCCCGATGTGGGGCTCAATCCCAGGACCCTGAGATCATGACCTGAGCCAAAGGCAAACGCTTAACTGACTGAGTCACTCAGGTGTCCTGAAAACTGCTATTTCTAAACCAGTGATAAAACATAGAAACAGTTCCATTAAAGAAGTTTTAGGAGATAATCATTATTCTAAGACTTGCATAGTTATGGATCTGATCTGATCTGATCAAGGAAGTACAGTGAACGTTTTTGTTTCAGATTAGTAAGAGGAGGATTGTATTAGATGCGTGGCAACGCTAACATATACATAGTAAATAAACCTAATTTTGGATTATTACCCTTGAACTATGTTTTGTAGGTAATGTGTAATACTTCTGCTTAAGAATTATACAAGTATCTGCTTTTTGGATGTTGAGTTTAAGAAGTTCTTTATAGATCTTGCATACCAGCCCTTTTCTGTAGTGTCATTTGCGAATATCTTCTCCCATTCCATGGGTTGCCTCTTTGTTTCATTGACTGTTTCTTTGCTGTGCAGAAGCTTTTTATCTTGATGAAGTCCTAAAAGTTCATTTTCGCTTTTGTTTCCCTCACCTTTGGAGATGTGTCTTGAAAGAAGTTGCTGTGGCCGATGTCGAAGAGGTTACTGACCATGTTCTCCTTTACCATTCTGATGGATTCCTGTCTCATGTTGAGGTCTTTCATCCATTTTGAGTTTATCTTTATGTGTGGTGTAAGAGAATGGTTGAGTTTCATTGTTCTGTATATAGCTGCCCAATTTTCCCAATACAATTTATTGAAGAGACTGTCTTTTTTCCATTGGATATTTTTTCCCACTATGTCCAAGATTATTTGACCATAGAGTTGAGGGTCCATATGTGGGCTCCCTACTCTGTTCCATTGATCTATGTGTCTGTATTTGTGCCAGTACCATGCTGTCTTGGTGATAACAGCTTTGTAATATAGCTTGAAATCAGTCAGCGTGATACCCCCAGCTTTGTTATTCTTTTTCTACATTTCCTTGGTGATTTGAGTGTCTTTTCTGGTTCCATACAAATTTAGGATTGTTTGTTCCCCAATGTTCATAGCAGCAATGTCCCAATAGCCAGACTATAGAAAGGGCTGAGATTCCCTTCAACAGACAAATGGATAAAGCAGATGTGGTCCCTACAGACAATGGACTATTGCTCAGCCATTAGAAAGGATGAATACCCATCTTTTACAACTACATGGATGGGACTGGAGGAGATAATGCTGAGTGAAGTAAGTCAAGCAGAGAGAGTCAATTATCATATGGTTTCATTTATTTGTGGAATAGCATGGGTATAGCATATCCATATGGAATAGCATATAAGGAATAGCATGGAAAACATTAGAAGGAAGGCAAAATTGAAGCAGGGGAAATCAGAGGGGGAAACAAACCATGAGAGACTATGGACTCTGGAAAACTGAGGGTTTGTGTGGGGTGGGAGAATGGGTTAGCCCAGTGATGGAAATTAGGGAGGGCACATATTGCATGGAGCCCTGAGTGTTCTACACAAACAATCAATCATGGAATACGACATCAGAAACTAATGATGTATGGTGACTAACATAACATATTGAAAAAGATTTTTTTAGTAAATAAAACCCTACAAAAAAGAAGAATTATACAATTATCACAAAACACATCTAACAAGGGTGCCAGTAGGTAACTCTTCTGGATGACTTACTAGGATGTTGTGCATAAAAAGGAGATACACAAACGTGAATGCTTGTCATAGTTCATGGAATGTTGCAATACCCAGGAAAGGACCCCAGGGGGCCACTACCACCTGCTTGGCTAAGGAAGTCCAGGGGGTTCCTGCTGTGCTGTGAGCTTCTCAATTGCTCCCAGAGAGCTGCTGAAGAACCCAGCTCACCATAAATGGAGTGGAATAGAATGAATGCTTTAATATTTTCATTAACTAGGACCTCGAAAGAATCTCAGTTGAATTACTAATCTGTGATATATACATCAAAGGTATTTTTTTGTTAATATGTATGAAATTAGATTTGATCTGAATAAAAGGGGGGAAAGAGCATTTGTGTGTGTTTTGTTTTGTTTTGCTATTAAGGAAAATTTATTTTATAACCAGAGTGGTATGATATTGCCCATTCAAAATGAAAATTTGGCACATGTTTACATCATGTGGAAAAAGGAAACAATGTTCAGTGTTTAAAGACAAATGAAAGCATACTGTAACCACTTTTTTTAAAATTTTTTATTTTTTATAAACATATATTTTTATCCCCAGGGTTACAGGTCTGTGAATCAACAGGTTTACATACTTCACAGCATTCACCAAAGCACATACCCTCCCCAATGTCCATAATCCCACCCCCTTCTCCCAAACCCCCTCCCCCCAGCAACCCTCAGTTTGTTTTGTGAGATTAAGAGTCACTTATGGTTTGTCTCCCTCCCAGTTCCATCTTGTTTCATTGATTCTTCTTCTACCCACTTAAGCCCCCATGTTGCATCACCACTTCCTCATATCAGGGAGATCATATGATAGTTGTCTTTCTCCGCTTGACTTATTTCGCTAAGCATGATACGCTCTAGTTCCATCCATGTCATCGCAAATGGCAAGATTTCATTTCTTTTGATGGCTGCATAGTATTCCATTGTGTATATATACCACATCTTCTTGATCCATTCATCTGTTGATGGACATCTAGGTTCTTTCCATAGTTTGGCTATTGTGGACATTGCTGCTATAAACATTCGGGTGCACGTGCCCCTCTGGATCACTACGTTTGTATCTTTAGGGTAAATACCAAGTAGTGCAATTGCTGGGTCATAGGGCAGTTCTATTTTCAACATTTTGAGGAACCTTCATATACTGTAACCACTTTTGCTAGTGTCTGTCATTTGCAAAATCCTTGTATTGTCTCCAGGTAACTATTCATTCTTTCTTCCAAATGAGGGCATAAGGATTCTAAAAGGTAGAGTAAATCTCAAGAGTTCTCACCTGCAATAGAATTGTAAGATGCTTTTCCAAGTTATGGTGTCTGCAATTCACGACTACACCTTGTAATTAAGTAAGAAATTCTGATTTTAGCATTGTATCTTGGTAAGAGAATATCTGAAGTACATTAATTCAATCTCCCTAAATGGTCTGTTACCATCTGAATACTTATGCTATAATTGATTTTTAAATTATGCAATAATTATCTCCTAGCTTGCTTAAAACCATGTTACAAATAATTATTTTAAGTCAATGAACATTATTTTGCAAACCAGCAGCTCTTCCTCATTAAAAAATTTAAAGTTGCTTTAAAAGCTATTTTCCATAAATGTTCTACAAATGAGAATTCAATTCAATGTAATTGCAATTCAAAAAAAGGGGGACACATATTTATAGATAAGAGCCCAAATGACCAGACCTATGGGGTTCACGCTCACCTAGCGTCCACACCAACAGGGCTAATGTAAAGTGGCTGGAGGGTGGGCCAAGAGAAGGGATGAGCTCATTCAGAATCAAAGGTCACATCTCAGGAGGGAGAAGGGAGAGATGTATGTATAATATTAGCTAAAGCTGATTTTGACCCTGACTTAAGTTATTTTACTTTGTAAAACACTCATTATTTTTTTTCGAATATTTAAAACAGATCCAGGGATGAGTACAGAAATAGTGGGTTTTTTTCCTCCTTTCACTGAATGGATAATTTAAAGGAATATTTCTTCACACAAAGAAATTGTGAAAGGGAAGAGCTAAGTGGTAAATACAGCCGATGTCAAGAGAGTTGTTTCATGGTAAATTGCCCACATCAAGCACGTTGCTTTCATGCTATGTAGGATCCTGTGGACAGCATGGATTGGTTCCTTAAAGATTTTCAAGGTCACTCATGTATATGATTGTACAAAACATATCATGCTCATAAAAATCATTGAAATGTCTTCATATTGATCCCAGGGGATGGGGCCTGGCATTGCCATGAGAAGGGGGCTTGCCTTTCACAAATTGTTGGCATTTCTGAGTGGGGCAGCAGACACACACGTCATTTGCATAAATGTCCAAAACCAGGGCCTGTGTCTCTGGACCTGTCAGCCTCGCTTTCTCCTGATTGGTTCCTGCTGCTTCACAAAATTTCTCATCTCTTTACTTTCCCTGTTTTGGATCAAACTGTGAATCATAGTTGAAAGAGTCTTTCAATCTTTTAAATTTCTTCAGAGTTGTCATTTCAATAACAGCTCACGGTTGGGCTGTACTAGCAGCTAATGATCAGCAAGAATGACTCAGCAGTGAGGACGTCTGACACGAAGGCATGGCAGTCTGGGCACGGGAGGAAGAGCGGTGGCTCCTGCACCTGCTCTGAGCCCGGACAAGTCATCTGCCTCTGGCTTCCAAGGCTGCCAGGCCCCTGGAAGAGTCGTAGCAAAGACAACCTGTTCTGCGCAGTCTCCAGAGGAGCGGTGTGCCTGTCCCTCTCCCTCTGTGCCTCCCCCCATTCATGCTCTCTCTGTCTCTCAAATAAATAAAAATTTTTTTAAAAGTTTGCTGAGTGGATAGATCTTATGTCAAGTCTTCCTGGGACAAACAGGAATGAGATTGGAGAAAACTTTTGGTGGGTCGATACACTCATGGCAAAGACTGTGGTGATGGTTTAGGTTTATTTTCAGACTTTTCTGCTTTTGGAAGATGTGAAATTCCAAATTCCCCTTTTGGAAGATGTAACTCAAGGATTTTGTGAGAATTCACTGAAAGAGTGACACCCTGAGCCTCCTACCTCCTCCTCTTCCTTCCTGGAGTGATTCCGTACAGTGTGTGTCAGAACTCCAAGTAGTAGCTGGTGTAAAGGGTAAAGGAGAAACAATGTTTCACTTCAAGAGTAAGAAAATAAAGGTTAGGAAAGGATTTCAGACGTTAAATGGATCCAAGTGCAACAGAACCACTTTTTCAAGTCTATCTGCCATGCATGCAAAGGGCCCACAGATATTTTTCATTAGCTGAATCTTTTGGTCAAAAAATAAATAAACAACTTACTACTTAGGTCTATCCTTAAACTGGTAAATATCTCTTAAAATCTATTTAAGGTTTGGTACTTGAGTGACATATACATTTCTGGGGTTTTCTTGTCCTCTTTTTTTTTTTCCCCTCCTTAACTTTATTAAGAGCTACAGGAACAAGGTAGGCAACAAGGATTCCTCACATTAAAAAAATACAGCTGGATGCTGTCACCTCATGGCAAAAACATGGCAAATGAATCATATTTGGGGAGTGAACTGACAAGAAATGAAGTCCAAATGAAGGTAACGTACAAGCGTAAAATCACCGCGGCATTGGCCCAGAGCTGGCAGCTCTCCTCACTCCTGCTCCCCTAGTCCAAGGTCACCTGAGTGTGGGTGGCCCTGCCCTGCGACCTGCCTTTCCAGCGAGCAGACTGCTTGCAGCAAGTCTATCCAGACCTTCCCCATCTCCAAGGATGACTGATTTCCAGGCTTGGGGTGACAATTAGAAGTGAACACAACGAGGTTCTATGCCCAGATGTGAAGGTCGAGGGCTATTCGGTGAATCTTCACTTCACACATCCCTCATCTGTCCCTTGATATCTTTTAATACACATCAGCAGAATATGCTCATGTGAGAAAATTGTTTATGTGAAAGAAATAAATGTCTTTCTTGGAGGAAGTTTTGTTTTTAAAACATATGTATCTCTGAATAGGTTTGAAAGTTTTAACTCATTTCCCCGAATGTGATAATTTTCCAATAAATCTGAAAAAGAGTGTTTACACAAAGGTGTAACACCTCGGGGGTCTGTGTGGAAAACAAAACACTCATCCCATGTGGTTTTAAATGTATTTTAGTGGTTGCAGGTCCATGTACTCTGTCTAAGCAAACTGTGCCTTCGTCCCTCTGAGACCGAGAAGTGAGTGGAATTGGTTTGGGGAAGGAGCATCTCACCCCCGTGGCATGTAGGACGTGCAGATGAAATGGCCCCATCCTTTCCACTAGAATGATGTTTCCCTTTAAAAACGGTGGTAGGATCTACGATTCAGTTCGCTCAGCTCTGCTCCGAGTGTTTCTAGAGCAGACATGAGTGTATCACAACACACAAAGACTCACACGGTCTTGTTCTAGTGACTCTGGAGATGGGGCTCACAGGGAGAGAAGGAAGCACCCCCCCCATAAATACAGGATCGATGGCAGACCCCGGCAGCTGGCATGTGACCTCACCATGCAGGTATATTTTCTGCTTTTTTGTTTGTTTTTATTAGTGCATGATTATTACTCAGCTTTTTGAAGACTCATTCTGCCTCCTTTACAAAAGTGGTATGTATGATATTGTTCATTTGTTCCTGAATGGAAAAGAAAAGGAAAAAAAAAAAAACAAGTATGGGCCAGTGTCTCACTAATTAGAAAAAATCTGTTGCTACGTAAAAATGTACAAAGCACTAAGTGAGTGCCTTGGCATGCTGGGGAGAACTTGTAAATATCACCATATGCTTCCCCCCAACCCCTTGTTTTACTGTTTTTAAACGTGCAGTGTGATTGCCTTTTCCTTCTGCGTTGGATGAGCTCATCTCAACACTGGTTTCTGCCAGTGTTTCCCCACTGTGCCGTATGCTCCTCCTTCACCGTAATCTATCAGTTCTGTGGTGGCTTCAGTTCTGCCGTCCAGTCTTTACTGAGAAATCTGCAACTGTCTGTCTTCATCTTCCTGATTTTACCAGCTCTCCTTTATGCCTGTTACTCATTAAATCTACATTTCCTCTAAATTTACTATGGCCTAAAACATTGGTAAGGAATTCTCTTCTTCACTTGCATATACTTCTAGAATGTTCTCGCCATGGCCACTTATCCCTTCTCCCTGCACGGTGTTTGCCCGGAGCCCTGTTTTTCCACCCACCACTGGCTCAGGAACTTCCTTTGTTCTGGGGTGTTATGAGTTCTCCTTGCTCCCCCCTTAACCTTTCCTGAGGTGAGCCTGTGACCTGTGGCCTGAGCAGTGGGGCAGGGGGACAGCTGTGCACAGCCTTGTCTCATGCCCGCCACTGGCTCCATCTGCCTGTTCTGCACCTGTCCACTTCCTTGCGCCTTAGCACAGGGCTCCCCACGGGGGCCAGGCCAGCAGTGAGCACTGCCTTCTCCTGGAAGCCTTGTTCTTCCCCAGGCTGGGAAAGGATTTTCCGGGTCAGGGAGCCAACTTCACCCAGGGCCCTGAGTTCCTTTTCCAAGGACTCTGGATATGTTGAGAAGACCTCTTATGACACTGCCTTATATTTGGCTGGACCATTCTTATTGCCCAGAGAAACATGGGACCCGTCTCTGTGTGTCTTCTTTCCTTTTTTTCCCCTTTCAGCATAGTTGCCAAAATATCCTAATTCAGTGGCCTTTTTCTGTCACTGGCTGCCCCCACATGAGCTTCTGCTCTCTAGGAAATGTATAAATAAATGTCTCCCTACTGCTCCAGGCTTTCTCCTTTTACCAGTCCCTATTTTGGTGGATACCAGTGAGATTTTTCTGGATTGGTGTTTTCCCTCGCACCCCGTCTTCCCCAGAATTTGGGGACACGGATCTCAGGGGGTGCAAGGACCCCAATATCAGCTGCGTGGGAAGTACAGACTTCAGACCCCACACGGCCTTGGTGGAGTCATGGACGCTGGACAGCTGCCCTTCTCCCCCAGCACTGCTAACGTGGCTTCCAGCAGAGCCAGCCGTGGCATCTTCCCCACCTACGTCTGACCTTGAGAGTGTGGGGAGATCAGGAAAATAAGGCACTGAAGGGTGCATCTGGGAAGCCAGGATGGGGGCAGCACACTGACGGCAGGTTGCAGACAGGTGGCAAAGCTACAGAGTCAGGCTGAGAGCTGCAATGTGCACAGCCCCTTGTCTGTCCCCCACCGTCGGGAGCAGCCTTGGCTGAGTCCTCACTTCTGCACGTGGGGGCTGGGATGGTAGGGCCTGTCCTTCTGCATTTGTGAGAATTGCATGAGATTAGTGGGCAGCCGGGCAGGACCCAGTGGGCAAGTCTTCCAGAGATGCCTGTCGCTCCGTTCCTTGCTTTCCCATGTCTCCTTTTCGTCAGGCTGGATGCAGTGCACTTCCAGAAAGCAAGACTGGAATGTGTGTGGCAAGTGTGTTCTCAACCCTCATTAGCAGAGACCTTTTCCCCTAAGATTTCCTGTAAAGCAGTGGGATCAAAGCTGACGGTGGCTCCGAACCTTGTCCTGGAGAGAGGCCGCGGCGGGCTAGGACCCCCACGGCTTGTGTGCGCTCCCCTGAGCAAGGACTCCTTTCATCTGAACACAGATAACCGAGAGCCAGCCTCGTGCCACAGCTATGCTTCCACCAGCAACTCTGTAATCTCTAAAACATCCATCGTGTTGCAGCATTTGCCCCAAATAAAGCTATTAGTTCATGGTTTGAAGATTTGCACTCAGGGGTCTCACCCTGAAACCCACCCCCAGCCTTGGCACTTCTAAAGATAAATGATCTCATTTGGTCTGTCTTCAGGGAGAGAATTACAACACCCCACAATCGGGGTTGATTCCCAGGAAGTATGACTGTTTAAAGATAAAGGGTTTCACAATAGGATATAAGTACTACACAATATAAAGCATCATTGCCAATAACTTATGTAAAGGAAGACATGGGTTTTGTCTAGGAAGGAGTTTTCTGGTCTATGTCTGGATGGGTTCTTCAAAGAACTAAATCTTCTGCATTTATTTATTGGGAGGTGATGTGTTCACAATTATTAATAATCAACATGTTGTGTTCACAATTATTAATAATCAACAGGACACGAAAAAAAGAAAGAAAAAAAGATCTCCTAAATAAATGTGAGCCTGGGAAGCATCGGGAAAGTGCTAACCCACAGAACTCCCTGTGTGACTGAGAAGAGCTCTATCCCAACCTCCAACACAGCAGCACCAGCTGGGTGTGGCCAGGGGGTGCCTGGAATGTGTCTCATGTGACTGAACTTGAATTTGTCCATTGGCTATGGTATTGGATGCTTTGCTGAGTAAAAACTATTCTTTTTCTTTTTGTTTTCCTTTTTATTTTTTTTTTCATGTATACAGTTGATTATAAAATAAGCTGTATGTATTGTCACCACCATTTTGTGACTTGGAATACCTAGTCACATACAATTTAGATCCTATGATCTGTCCTTAACCAAAATGGGAAACGGAAGAGTGAGTAAAGACAGCTACAAACAACAAAATTTGGAGACAGAGAAGAACCAATTTTCCCAGTTAGGAAAAAAAAAAGAAAAGAAAAGAAAAGAAAAGAAAAAAGACCAGTTGTACTGTTGATTTTTTTTTCACAACTGAAGTTTTCCAGTTTGATTTAATGAATACAATCTTAAAGGAATGTCTCTTTGATCTATAATTAAGAAACCATTAGGTCATATGTTTTACAAAATTTGAATTATTTAAATCGAAATGTAATATCAGCTGTTTTTCAACTACCAGACACCTGCTAAATATTGGAAAACCAAGGCTGTTTCTTTTCTTTCATGCTTCCTCACCTTCACTGCAAGCATGGCTTTTCTGGAGGCTCATTTTGGCTTCAATGTACTTTCTTCTAAGCTGTGAATTCAGTAGAACTCTCACAAGGCTCTTAAGTGGATGCGCAATTTACTATTCTTTTCCGAATATTCTACTTGCAGTGGACATGGTTTTCAGCAAAACCACTCTTCCGTCGGTCAGTCCATAGTGAGGCTCAGAACCTGGGGTTGTCTATGTCTTGAATCACCGTATAAGACAAAGCACTGTTTTTTTAAAAATCTGTACCCATACCCATAGGCTGCCAAGATTGGAGGCACTGCCTCGAGCTCGTTGGTGAACAGAGCGTGCTCTGGTGCTCTGAGAGGCACGAGCAGGGAGCCGGTTCCTCGTGAGATTTACAGGTTCTTGGCAATTCTCCCACAGAGCTGCTTCACCTGCCTCCTTGTAGCCACCCAGTTCACGAGCCCCCAGGTGTCAACCCACATCAGTGTGGCCTGTGAGACTCTGCCTGGTCCCACTGCTCCCATAACCTTCTCTCTCAGTCACTTACACTCCTTGGGGTGACCTTTATTTCCCTGCCTTAATGGCACCATGCTTGTTCCTGCCTCTGGGTGTTTAGACTTACCCTTCCTTCTGGCTTATAAAGCTCTCCCCAGAGAGCTTTCCCAGGCTGCCTCCTTTCACTGTTGGGGTTTCTATCAAATGGCAGCTGCTCTGTGTGGCCTTCCCGGATCCCTTAGCTAACCCTCTGTCCCCATCCCCACAGTCACGCCGCACCGTTACTCCTCACTGCTATGCTCTGTCTCGTGTGACCCTACACTGCATCTGTCTTCATGTTTACTGACCACCCCCACCCCCAGCATTGTCTGCTCTCCACTGAATACCAAACCTAGTAGGACAGCTGCTCTGTCGTGGGCATGCAGGAAATACTTAATTAAATAAAGATGTGTTAAACTTTAACTGATGATTAAGGCTTATTAAACATAACTGATATTTTCCAAATTAATTTCTCAAAGACGTTCTACTTCTCATGTGAAACAAACCTCTGACTGGAATTCTGGGTGGTGTGTATGTGTGTAGGGCATGGGGGGATCACGGCACAGAGTTCCCGCTCAGAGGAAAGAAAGAGGTCATGGTCTCCTCCGGCCTGCCCACTGGGGATGACCGAGTGCCACATCTAAGTACTTAGGCTCTGGGGGTTCGAACATGTTTTCAGGCTCATAGAATTTCGTATTGAAAAATGCAGGTGCCTTTTCATGGTGATTTTTCTCAAGCACTATGTTCAGCTCTGGAAAGTAGATTTGAAGAAGATAAGACATGGTGTGTGTTCTTGGGGAGCCTATATTATAGCCTCATTGGCTCCTGATTGGGAACAACACATACAGACAGGGTTTTTAAAAAAACACAGGGAAGAGGAAAAAGGGAAAAAGGAAGAGAGAAATTGCACAAGACTAATTTTGCCCACTTTACTATTTTTTCTCAAATTGGTCGTATAGAACATAAAATATGTGTAAAGACTGTGGCAAAGTAAATGGCTCATATAGTGAGCATTTCTAAGAGAGTGTTAGGGCTCACTCTATCAATTTTATTGTATAACTGTTGGCTTCCGGTACCTTTCAGAGACAAATCTGGAGCAAGCAATGTGATCAGAAGGGCATTTTGATCTATAAGATCTTATCATCCTACAGATCTATAAGATCTACATTGACACTCCTGAGGTTTCACCCATTTCAAACTGTTCATGCTGAGCCTGTGAGGCGTCAGATTGATTCAAGGGGGTGTATAATCTCTCTTCTTAGTGTTTCTGCATAAGACTGTTTTTCTAAAAAATTATACAGCTGTGTAAGCAGGAACTCTAAATGAAAACACTGAAAATAGCTTTTGCTGTTTTCAACATTAAATACTCTAAGCAGAGCTGAAGTACTGAAAGATAATTCCTCTGTTGTTCCCTTGCCACCTAAAGAGCTTTTTCTCTTGGAAATTTTGAGTTCTGAATTTATCTGAAAAGTCTTAATTATGTTTAAGAAAATGTTTCTTATTCACAACCTGAAGTGATCTTCAATCAGTCAAAGCCCTGTTTGGATGCTCCTGGAAACTTATAGGCCACTGACAAGCTTTCTTCTGTGATTCCTGGATTCTGGGTTAGATCTATTCCAGGAGTCCTGGGAGCCTGCTCCTGGGGAATCTTAATGACCCTTGCACAATCACAGACAAAGCCAGAGGCAAAAAGAACCCTCAGACTCTTACCTCCTGTAGCATTCACTATCTGGTGCTTCCTCCCACGGCCTACCCTGGGCTCTTCCTACAAAGCCTAGAATGGCTGGGCCAAGAGAACTCTCAGATGGTGAGTTTTTAGGACCTTCTGCCAAATTTTCATTTACTGTTATGCTTAGGAAACAGCGCTGGATTCTGTGGGGCAGGGATATTAATAGTTTTTAAGTCGAAACTTCTATATCAGAATTACTGCCCTGTCACTTGCAAATCAAGAGTGAATTAACTTCATCTTTTTGAACTTCTATCTCATTGACAATAGAGATAGTGAAGATTGCTCCAAGTCCTTTACCTAAGAAAACACCTGTGAGTATTCTGTAATACAACACTCTCAAAAACAAGAAATGATTTCTTCTTCAAATCAATTCAGAATGAGGCAAGGTAGAAAGAAAAATGAAAAAGAAGGAAGGAAAAAATCTTGCATTATTATTTTTAGCAGTTGAACAGAGGACCCAGGAGTTTGAAAGGTGAAAGGTGCTGGATGTGTTATGAACAAACCTCCTGTAGGTCCATGGACACCCTCAGCAAAATGGCACCTGCATAAACGGTCTGTCACCATTCCCTAACACCAAAAGCAGAACACAGTCTTCTCTCCCTGTGACTTTCCATGCACTTGGGCTCTGGAGATTCGAACACGTTTTCAGGCTCATAAAAGATGATGTATTTCAAACTTATGTTGAGCACCATCAAAATGAAAGTGTGTATCTCTCACTCTGAGTAAGGAAAACAAGAATGAGAATGAGGTGATATTGGCAGACAATGGATTTCTTTTTCGTGCCAAATGTAAGGAGTTTAGGAAAGCACAATATTTCCTTAATCTCTCTCTCTCTCTGGGTTTCTCTGGATTGTGGAAAGTCATCAGAGAATCTGTTTCCTGATTATTTGTTCCTTATAGTTCACAATTTCTCTCAATGTTCATCTTTAATTTTATCCCCTATATAAGCCCAAACAGGGTCTTTGATTCACAGGTGTGTTATTTTCCATCAGCTATAGCTTATTGCCACTCAAATTATATTGTGTAAAATGTAATAAAATGAAGACCTTGAAAAAAATGCAAATAAGCAAAAGAAAAATATATATTTACAATATACAAAATATGCATGTGTGTGTATCCACACACTATGCAACTATATGTGTGTGTACATATGTGTATATATTTATAGTTGTAACACATAACTTACTTGGAAGATACAGTGCAGGGACAGCGACATTTCTATGGTCCCAGATGCACAGAATTATGGGAGAAAAGATTCATTTCTGGCTTTCGTTGTTGTCGGGTTTCCCTCCTCTTCCAACCACCAGCCGTGAAGTCAGGTTTTAAAATTGAATTCATTTAATGATTTTAGGCCCTAATCCCTTACCCAGAGGGGAAAAATGCTGTCCATGATATCTTGTATATCCACCCAGTAATATCCATTTCAGGGATGTATTGTTATTATTATTTATTGTTATTATCTTGCTTTTAAAAAAACCTGTCTCACAAATGCATTCTATGTGATCCATGTTATTCCATAGAATGAAGGTAGCATGCTTTATCTCTGTGCTCACCAGCGGCAGAGAACCGGACCGAGACTGTGAGGACGTGACACTGTCCTCACAGGCGTATTCTGTGTTGCTCACGTGTCCCTGTGGGATTCGTTCCCAGGAGTGGAGTTTCTATTCTGTGTAGACGGTGCACTGAGGGGATTTAAGGTGATCCTCCTTCTGGACTGTCATCTTCAGAGCTATGCAGCAGGTGTTTGGGACATTTTTATTTAATGTTATGCAAATCGCCTTCCAGGGGCTCCTGCCTAAATCCCCTGGACCATGGCAAGCCAGTTTATGTGGGTCAGGCAGCCAGACCCCCTGGGTTCCAGTTCTATGACCTCACAACTAGCCGTGTCATGTGAGGACAGTGAACTGAGATGCCTCCTGCCTCAGTTTCCCTACTTGTGAATGTGAGGATGTGTTGAATTATCACATGTAAAGCACGTGAGGCAGTTAGAGTCCTGGACGTCCTGAGCACCCAGCATGGGTTAACTCTTCTGGTGGCTTTAATGATCATCTTTAAATGTATTCTGTTTTTAAACTGCATCTTATGCTGAATGATACACAGGGATATCATAGATCTGATGTGCTAGCTACATGTCATACTAAGACATGGGAAATAGAATATTATAAAATAAAAAAAAAAGCGTTCAAACTCCGCCACAATTTGGAAAGTTCTAGCCTGAGCAAGATCATTCCTCGGAATGCCTTGAGCTCCTTAAATCAGAGAGGGTCCATGGTGCCACATGGGTGTTACGAGACTCATCTCTCCAAGTGGGAGTGAAGTTGGGCATTTCTCGTATGTTCACGAGTCATTTTATTTTCTTTTTGTAAACTGACCATTATCTTTTTTGCCTGATTTTATATGAAGTTTTGGTCTTTATCCATTGGTTTGTAAAAAGGTTTTATAAATGGAAGAGATTAGTTCTTTGTCAGGTGTACTAACAATTTTGTTCCTATTCATGTCTGAAGTATTTCTGAGGGCTCCCCCCACCCCCATTCCGTTCCTTTCAGTTGAGCTAAGTTATCAGTCTTTTCTTCCCTGGCACCTGGGTTTGGGCCTTGCTGACACCCTTGATCTTACCCACAAGGCTGAGAAGCGATTGGGTCCTGCTTAGAAAGCCACAGCTGGCCACCTGTGCTTTGTATCCACAAACATTCTCCCCTGGTTTTGTCCTGTCCTTTCTCTGGGTCTCTTTTAGTGTAAATCTTCATTCCATTCCACAACTACTTCAATGTACGGTGTAAAGGATGGACCTTGTGTGACGTATGGACCTCTAGATGGCTATTTGGGCCAGCATCACTTACTGAGTAACTCCGTTTTCCTCACTGAATTGAATTGCCACATTCACTGGCCGCATGTGCTACATTCCAGGATAAGTCTGTGTGTTTACTGCCGGGCCCTCCGATCGCTCGTCATGAACACCTGTCCTGACACGCTAATCTCTACACCTGTAGAGCTAACACTTGTTACTCTTTTCACTAAGTACTCTTTTCACTAAGTGTACTCTTTTCACTCAATGACTCTTGAATGTAACATTTCAAATTGAAACATGGCATTATCAAAAAAATAAATAAAAGGAATGATCTTATTTTACTTAGCATTTTACTTAGGAAGGACTAATGTCTTTATAATATCAAGTCCTGGTACCCAACCCAGGGATTGTTTCTGTCTCCTGTCATGTCCTTCGGTGCTGTTCTGAATATTTATTCATAGAAATCTTGAAACATTTCTTGTTAATTTTTTATTTCAGATTCCATTAAAATTGGAGACAATTTTTCCTTATTTTACATATGTGGGGAGAACCATTGGCTTTTGAAATTAATTTCAGAGGGAGAAACTTTACTGAATTTTCTTACTACTTACTGTTTTTTGGAATCTTGTCTTATTTTCAAGAAACAGACACTGATAATTTTGATTTATTTCTAATGTTTATGCTTCTTGCTTTATACCTCTTCTTGCTGAATGTGCTAAGAAAGGTAAGAATAGAAACCTGGGAGGGAGGAGTGAAATATTAAATACAGGTTTAAAAAGGAAGCTATTGCCACCAAAATAAATGTCCTCTCTGGGATCAAGTTATGAGAGAAGTCAGAAATAGAAGTCTGGGACCTTAAAGAGACATGAAGGAATGAAGAAAAAGCTTACAAAACATTATATTGCTGTTATTATATGACAGAAGTTTTAAATCATTTTATCATCCCTGAATGATGAACCAAATCCAGTCTCTCTCTCTTTTTTTAATTTAAAATCAATTAATTGGGATGCCTGAGTGGCTCAATTGTTAAGCGTCTGCCTTTGGCTCAGGTCATTATCCAGGGTCCTGGGATCCAGCCCTGCACCCAGGCTCCCTGCTCAGTGGGAAGCCTGCTTCTCCCTCTCCCACTCCCCATGCTTTGGTTCCCTCTCTCCCTCTGCTTCAGTTCCCTCTCTCAAATAAATAAATAAAATCTTTAAAAAATTTTTAATATAAAAAAATCAAGTAGTTAACACATAGTGTATTCTTATGTATTTATGTATTATGTATGTATTATGTATATTATGTATTATCCTGTAGTTTCAGGATAGAATTTGGTGACTCATCTGTTGTGTACAACACCCAGTGCTCATCACATCCGTGCCCCCCCTTAATGCCCGTCACCCCGTGACCCCATCTCCCCGCCCACCTCCCTTCAGCAGCCCTCAGTTTGTTTCCTGGAGTTAAGAGTCTCTTATGGTTTGTCCCCCTCTCTATTTTTATCTTACCTTATTTTTTCTTTTCCCCTAAGCTCATCTGTTTTGTTTCTTAAATTCCACATATTAAGGAGATCATATGATAATAGTTCTTCTCTCGTTGACTTATTTCACTCAGTATAACGCCTTCCAGTTCCATCCACGTCGTTGCAAATCACATCAGGTCTTTCGATGTGCATATATATTCATTCGAGGATATCAAACACAGCTTCACATTTACTTCTATTTTTTTCTCTGTAAACTCCTAACTAATTTGCTTTTTCAAGACTCATAGATTTGGAGAAAATAAGGCAAGATCAACCACTTTTATTACATTAGCTTTGGGGCATAATATATATATTTGTTATGGAATCGTATATATACACGATTATGAACAATGAAGGAAACATAATAATAATTACCATAATTAGTGATATTAATAATGTAATTAAAATAGGAACAGCCACAACACCACTGAAAACTTCCTGTGTGCCAAACACTGAGTGCAGTGATGTAAATGGATTTTCTTGTTTAATCCCCACAAAAACTAAGTTTGCAAAAGCTTAATTGCCCAAATCCATCGTTTATGACTTATTTTCAAAGCCAGTTCTGTACAACTCTAAAATCCCAGCCCAGGCACTAACTTAGCCCCAAAACTATTCATTTATTTTTTGGTAATACTTAAGAAATCACAAATTTTGGTCCCAAATCAATTTTTTTAAAAAGTCCATCAATAAATGCAAGCTGCTGAAAGATTAACTTAAACACTTGGTAGAGATTTTAAAATAACATAATCTAATCCGGGCATATGTGCTGAGAGCTCACAGGGGCGTTTTCTGGAGATGCGCACGTAGCATCTCTATCCGAGAAAGAAAACCATCCTCAGGGAGCCTGCGCTCCAGAACTCCGGCATCGCCGACCTTTCATGTAGGACGTTCACGAAGAAACGTCTTAAATGAAAGCTAACATCGGACTCGGAGAGTCTTTGCCCAAAGGCAGACACACACACGTGGCCAGCTTCTGCGGTCAGCTTCTTCCTAAGGCCATGTCCTCCTCGAGAAGCCTGGCTGCGGGCGGAGCCTCGTGAGGGATACGGGAGATCGGGATCGTCCGGGGCAGGGGAACGAGATCGTCCAGGGCAGGGGAACGGCATCATCCAGGGCAGAACAGGATTGTCTGGGGCAGGAGACCTCTGCCTCTGCAGGGCCTCGGAAGCACCAGGTAGGGGCGTCTCAAGAAACAAACCGAGCGGCCCCTATTCCCAGAGGACAACTGTGCACAGCTAAGAAGATGGTTTTCCACTGGAAAAAAAGGGGGTATTTTTTTCAGCTGGTGACAGGGAATGAGGTGGGGGACAGGCTGTCAGGGGACTGCTAGAGTCCCCAAAGGCTGAGTCCCTGGGACTCAAAGGGAGACTTCCTTAGGAAGCCACTTGCGAGTCCCCAGGGTTCCTGAGGCTGCTCAGAATGGGAACAGTCTGTCGCTCCCTTTCATTTAACCAGTATCCTTTTTTTTTTTTTTTTAAATTGAAGTATGGTTGACATAAAATGTTATATTAGTGTCAAGTGTATGACATAATGATTTGACATTTACACATGTTATAAAATACACGCCAGGTAAGTGTCCCCACCATCTGTGGCCACACAGTGTTATCACGTTACTGACTGTGTTCCCTGTGCGGCACTTTTCATTGCCGTGACCGGTTCATTTTATAACTGGAAGTGGCTCAACGCCCTTTACCCATTTAGCTCATCATCCAACCCCCTTCCCTCTGGCAACCACCGATTTGTTCCTTGTATTTAAGAGTCCATTCTTTTTATTTTGTTTAGATTCCGCATGTAAGTAAAATCGTTATCGTATTTGTCTTTCTCAGTCTGACTTTTTTCAGCTACCATGACACCTTGTACGTCCAGCCAGTGTGTCTAACAAACAGAGGCCCCAGAATTTTCACAGTATAGTCTTTTGCTTTCTTGGTTAAGTTTATTCCTAGGTATTTTATTATTTTTAACCAATTATAAGTGGGATTCTTTTCTTGCTTTCTTTCTGCTACTTCGTTATTGCTGTATATAAATACAATAGATTTATGTATATTAATTTTGTATCCTAAAACTTACCTGAATTCATTTGTCAGTTCTAATTTTTATGTTAGTGGAGTTAATAGGGTTTTCTATTTATAGTATCATGCCAGTTTCTTTGCTGGCTGTCAGTTTTCCTTTTTTTTTTTTTTTTTTTTGCCATTTGCAAACAGGGAGAAGTTTCCTTGTTATGAATTTGGACATCTTTTTTTTTTTTTTTAACTTTTTATTTTTTATAAACATATATTTTTATCCCCAGGGGTACAGGTCTGTGAATCACCAGGTTTACACACTTCACAGCACTCACCAAAGCACATACCCTCCCCAATGTCCATAATCCCACCCCCTTCTCCCAAAGCCCCTCCCCCCAGCAACCCTCAGTTTGTTTTGTGAGATTAAGAGTCACTTATGGTTTGTCACCCTCCCAATCCCATCTTGTTTCATTTATTCTTCTCCTACCCACTTAAGCCTCCATGTTGCATCACCACTTCTTCATATCAGGGAGATCATATGATAGTTGTCTTTCTCTGCTTGACTTATTTCGCTAAGCATGATACGCTCTAGTTCCATCCATGTTGTCGCAAATGGCAAGACTTCATTTCTTTTGATGGCTGCATAGTATTCCATTGTGTATATATGCCACATCTTCTTGATCCATTCATCTGTGGATGGACATCTAGGTTCTTTCCATAGTTTGGCTATTGTGGACATTGCTGCTATAAACATTCGGGTGCATGTGCCCCTTTGGATCACTACATTTGTATCTTTAGGGTAAATACCCAATAGTGCAATTGCTGGGTCATAGGGCAGTTCTATTTTCAACATTCTGAGGAACCTCCATGCTGTTTTCCAGAGTGGCTGCACCAGCTTGCATTCCCACCAACAGTGTAGGAGGGTTCCCCTTTCTCCACATCCTCGCCAGCATCTGTCATTTCCTGACTTGTTGATTTTAGCCATTCTGACTGGTGTGCGGTGATATCTCATTGTGGTTTTGATTTGTATTTCCCTGATGCCGAGTGATATGGAGCACTTTTTCATGTGTCTGTTGGCCATCTGGATGTCTTCTTTGCAGAAATGTCTGTTCATGTCCTCTGCCCATTTCTTGATTGGATTATTTGTTCTTTGGGTGTTGAGTTTGCTAAGTTCTTTATAGATTCTGGACACTAGTCCTTTATCTGATATGTCGTTTGCAAATATCTTCTCCCATTCTGTCAGTTGTCTTTTGATTTTGTTAACTGTTTCCTTTGCTGTGCAAAAGCTTTTGATCTTGATGAAATCCCAATAGTTCATTTTTTCCCTTGCTTCCCTTGCCTTTTGCGTTGTTCCTAGGAAGATGTTGCTGCAGCAGAGGTCGAAGAGGTTGCTGCCTGTGTTCTCCTCAAGGATTTTGATGGATTCCTTTCGCACATTGAGGTCCTTCATCCATTTTGAGTCTATTTTTGTGTGTGGTGTAAGGAAATGATCCAATTTCATTTTTCTACGTGTGGCTGTCCAATTTTCCCAGCACCATTTATTGAAGAGGATGTCTTTTTTCCATTGGACATTCTTTCCTGCTTTGTCGAAGATGAGTTGACCATAGATTTGAGGGTCTATTTCTGGGCTCTCTATTCTGTTCCATTGATCTATGTGTCTGTTTTTGTGCCAGTACCATGCTGTCTTGATGATGACAGCTTTGTAATAGAGCTTGAAGTCCGGAATTGTGATGCCACCAACGTTGGCTTTCTTTTTCAATATCCCTTTGGCTATTCGAGGTCTTTTCTGGTTCCATATAAATTTTAGCATTATTTGTTCCATTTCTTTGAAAAAGATGGATGGTACTTTGATAGGAATTGCATTAAATGTGTAGATTGCTTTAGGTAGCATAGACATTTTCACAATATTTATTCTTCCAATCCAGGAGCATGGAACATTTTTCCATTTCTTTGTGTCTTCCTCAATTTCTTTCATGAGTACTTTATAGTTTTCTGAGTATAGATTCTGTGTCTCTTTGGTTAGGTTTATTCCTAGGTATCTTATGGTTTTGGATGCAATTGTAAATGGGATTGACTCCTTAATATCTCTTTCTTCTGTCTTGCTGTTGGTATAGAGAAATGCAACTGATTTCTGTGCATTGATTTTATATCCTGACACTTTACTGAATTCCTGTATAAGTTCTAGCAGTTTTGGAGTGGAGTCTTTTGGGTTTTCCACATATAGTATCATATCATCTGCGAAGAGTGATAATTTGACTTCTTCTTTGCCGATTTGGATGCCTTTAATTTCCTTTTGTTGTCTGATTGCTGAGGCTAGGACCTCTAGTACTATGTTGAATAGCAGTGGTGATAATGGACATCCCTGCCGTGTTCCTGACCTTAGTGGAAAAGCTTTCAGTTTTTCTCCATTGAGAATGATATTTGCGGTGGGTTTTTCATAGATGGCTTTGATGATATTGAGGTATGTGCCCTCTATCCCTACACTTTGAAGAGTTTTGATCAGGAAGGGATGCTGTACTTTGTCAAATGCTTTTTCAGCATCTATTGAAAGTATCATATGGTTCTTGTTCTTTCTTTTATTGATGTGTTGTATCACATTGACTGATTTGCAGATGTTGAACCAACCTTGCAGCCCTGGAATAAATCCCACTTGGTCGTGGTGAATAATCTTTTTAATGTACTGTTGAATCCTATTGGCTAGTATTTTGTTGAGTATTTTCGCATCTGTGTTCATCAAGGATATTGGTCTATAGCTCTCTTTTTTGGTGGGATCCTTGTCTGGTTTTGGGATCAAGGTGATGCTGGCCTCATAAAATGAGTTTGGAAGTTTTCCTTCCATTTCTATTTTTTGGAACAGTTTCAGGAGAATAGGAATTAGTTCTTCTTTAAATGTTTGGTAGAATTCCCCCGGGAAGCCATCTGGCCCTGGGCTTTTGTTTGTTTGGAGATTTTTAATGACTGTTTCAATCTCCTTACTGGTTATGGGTCTGTTCAGGCTTTCTATTTCTTCCTGGTTCAGTTGTGGTAGTTTATATGTTTCTAGGAATGCATCCATTTCTTCCAGATTGTCAAATTTATTGCCGTAGAGTTGCTCATAGTATGTTCTTATAATAGTTTGTATTTCTTTGGTGTTAGTTGTGATCTCTCCTCTTTCATTCATGATTTTATTTATTTGGGTCCTTTCTCTTTTCTTTTTGATAAGTCGGGCCAGGGGTTTATCAATTTTATTAATTCTTTCAATGAACCAGCTCCTACTTTCGTTGATTTTTTCTATTGTTTTTTTGGTTTCTATTTCATTGATTTCTGCTCTGATCTTTATGATTTCTCTTCTCCTGCTGGGCTTAGGGTTTCTTTCTTGTTCTTTCTCCAGCTCCTTTAGGTGTAGGGTTAGGTTGTGTACCTGAGACCTTTCTTGTTTCTTGAGAAAGGCTTGTACCGCTATATATTTTCCTCTCAGGACTGCCTTTATTGTGTCCCACAGATTTTGAACTGTTGTATTTTCATTATTATTTGTTTCCATGATTTTTTTCAATTCTTCTTTAATTTCCCGGTTGACCCATTCATTCTTTAGAAGGATACTGTTTAGTCTCCATGTATTTGGGTTCTTTCCAAACTTCCTTTTGTGGTTGAGTTCTAGCTTTAGAGCATTGTGGTCTGAAAATATGCAGGGAATGATCCCAATCTTTTGATACCGGTTGAGTCCTGATTTAGGACCGAGGATGTGATCTATTCTGGAGAATGTTCCATGTGCACTAGAAAAGAATGTGTATTCTGTTGCTTTGGGATGAAATGTTCTGAATATATCTGTGATGTCCATCTGGTCCAGTGTGTCGTTTAAGGCCTTTATTTCCTTGCTGATCTTTTGCTTGGATGACCTGTCCATTTCAGTGAGGGGAGTGTTAAAGTCCCCTACTATTATTGTATTGTTGTTGATGTGTTTCTTTGATTTTGTTATTAATTGGTTTATATAGTTGGCTGCTCCCACGTTGGGGGCATAGATATTTAAAATTGTTAAATCTTCTTGTTGGACAGACCCTTTGAGTATGATATAGTGTCCTTCCTCATCTCTTATTATAGTCTTTGGCTTAAAATCTAATTGATCTGATATAAGGATTGCCACTCCTGCTTTCTTCTGATGTCCATTAGCATGGTAAATTCTTTTCCACCCCCTCACTTTAAATCTGGAGGTGTCTTTGGGCTTAAAATGAGTTTCTTGGAGGCAACATAAGATGGGTTTTGTTTTTTTATCCATTCTGATACCCTGTGTCTTTTGACAGGGGCATTTAGCCCATTCACATTCAGGGTAACTATTGAGAGATATGAATTTAGTGCCATTGTATTGCCTGTAAGGTGACTGTTATTGTATATGGTCTCTGTTCCTTTCTGATCTACCACTTGTAGGCTCTCTCTTTGCTTAGAGGACCCCTTTCAATATTTCCTGTAGAGCTGGTTTGGTATTTGCAAATTCTTTCAGTTGTTGTTTGTCCTGGAAGCTTTTAATCTCTCCTTCTATTTTCAATGATAGCCTAGCTGGATATAGTATTCTGGGCTGCATGTTTTTCTCGTTTAGTGCTCTAAAAATATCATGCCAGCTCTTTCTGGCCTGCCAGGTCTCTGTGGATAAGTCAGCTGCCAATCTAATATTTTTACCATTGTATGTTACAGACTTCTTTTCCCGGGCTGCTTTCAGGATTTTCTCTTTGTCACTGAGACTTGTAAATTTTACTATTAGGTGACGGGGTGTGGGCCTATTCTTATTGATTTTGAGGGGCGTTCTCTGAACCTCCTGAATTTTGATGCTCGTTCCCTTTGCCATATTGGGGAAATTCTCCCCAACAATTCTCTCCAGTATACCTTCTGCTCCCCTCTCTCTTTCTTCTTCTTCTGGAATCCCAATTATTCTAATGTTGTTTCGTCTTATGGTGTCACTTAATTCTCGAATTCTCCCCTCGTGGTCCAGTAGCTGTTTGTCCCTCTTTTGCTCAGCTTCTTTATTCTCTGTCATTTGGTCTTCTATATCACTAATTCTTTCTTCTGCCTCATTTATCCTAGCAGTTAGAGCCTCCATTTTTGATTGCACCTCATTAATAGCTTTTTTTATTTCAACTTGGTTAGATTTTAGTTCTTTTATTTCTCCAGAAAGGGCTTTTATATCTCTCGAGAGGGTTTCTCTAATATCTTCCATGCCTTTTTCGAGCCCGGCTAGAACCTTGAGAATTGTCATTCTGAACTCTAGATCTGACATATTAGGTCCCTAGCCTTCGGTACTGCCTCTTGTTCTTTTTTTTGCGTTGAATTTTTACGTCTTGTCATTTTGGCCAGATAAGAGTAAATGAAGGGGCAAGTAAAATACTAAAAGGGTGGCAACAACCCCAGAAAAATATGCTTTAACTAAATTAGAAGAGATCCAAAATCGTGAGTGTGGAGAAAGGGGATAAAAAGAGGTTCAAAAAGAAAGAAAGAAAAAAAAAAGAAAAGAAAAAAAATTTTTTTTAAAAAAAGAAAACACCTGAGAAAAATGTAAAAAAGAAAATATATATATATTAGATAAACTAGTAAGAAATCGTTAAAAAAGAAAAAGGTAACAGTTAAAAAAAAAAAATTTTTACCCGAAGGCGAGAAGAAAAAGAAAAAAAAAAAAATGAAAAAGAAAAAATTAAATTAACTGCAAGACTAAAAAAAAATCACAGGAAAAAAGCCATGAGTTCCGTGCTTGGCTTTCTCCTCCTCTGGAATTCTGCTGCTCTCCTTGGTATTGAAACGGCACTCCTTGGTAGGTGAACTTGGTCTCGGCTGGATTTCTTGTTGATCTTCTAGGGGAGGGGCCTGTTGTAGTGATTCTCACGTGTCTTTGCCCCAGGCGGAATTACACCTCCCTTACCCGGGGCCGGGATGAGTAATCCACTCGGGTTTGCTTTCAGGAGCTTTTGTTCCCTGAGCGCTTTCCGTAGAGTTCCGGAGGACGGGAACACAAATGGCGGCCTCCTGGTCTCGGGCCCGGAGGAGCCGAGAGCCCAGGGCCCCACTCCTCAGTGCGCCCTCAGAGAACAGCGCCCAGTTATTCCCGTCTGCCTGACCTCCGGCCGCGCTCCGAGCTCACCGAGCCTGCGATCGGTTCAAGGTAACACCGAGCTGTGAGCTTACTGTCGGCTCTGTTTCTGTAGCTGGCTTTCCCGTTCCAATACCCGCAAGCTCTGCGACACTCAGACACCCCCGATCCTTCTGTGACCCTGCGGGACCTGAGGCCACGCTGACCCCGCGTGGGCTTCGCCCCGGTTTAGCCTCTGGAGCGATGTCCCTCAACGGAACAGACTTTTAAAAGTCCTGATTTTGTGCGCGGTTGCTCCGCCGCTTGCCGGGAGCTGGCCCCTCCCCCCGGGGTCTATCTTCCCGTCGCTTTGGATTCACTTCTCCGCCGGTCCTACCTTTCAGAAAGCGGTTGTTTTTCTGTTTCCAGAATTGCTGTTCTTCTTCTCTTCGGTCTGCCGATGGATTTTCAGGTGTTTGCAATCTTTAGATAAGCTATCTAGCTGATCTCCGGCTAGCTGAAGCAGTCTCAGCTTGCTACTTCTCCGCCATCTTGACTCCTTCTCCCTAGGGAATCCACATGGACAAAAAATTCCGAAGATAACCAGGCAACAAGAGGCTTGTATTACATCCTGAGCTAAAAAAAATAGAATTTGGACATCTTTTATTTCTTTTTCTTGCCTATGTGCTGTGGCTAGGACTTCCAGTACTATGTTTAGTGAAAGCGGTGAGAGTGACCCTCATTTTGTTTCTGATCTTAAGGGGAAAGCTCTCAGTTTCTCATCATTAAATGTAATGTTAGCTGTAGGCTGTTTGTTTTATAGAGAGCCTTTATTGTTTTGAGGTGAGTCCCTTCCACACCTACTTTGCTGGGAGTTTTTTATTATGAATTGATGTTGTACTGTATCAGATGTTTTCTCTGCCATCTCTTGAGATGATTGTGTGTCTTTTCATTTTTTCTCTTGTTAATGTGATATAGCATATTCACTGATTTATAGGGGAATATTGAACCACACTTAAATTCCTGGAATAAATCCTACTCGATCATGGTGGATGATTTTTTTGGGGTATAATATGCATTTTATTTTATTTTATTTTATTCTAAATTTATAATTTTTTATTTTTTATAAACATATATTTTTATCCCCAGGGGTACAGGTCTGTGAATCACCAGGTTTACACACTTCACAGCACTCACCAAAGCACATACCCTCCCCAATGTCCATAATACCACCCCCTTCTCCCAAACCCCCTCCCCCCAGCAACCCTCAGTTTGTTTTGTGAGATTAAGAGTTACTTATGGTTTGTCTCCCTCCCAATCCCATCTTCTTTCATTTATTCTTCTCGTACCCACTTAAGCCCCCATGTTGCATCACTTTTTTTTAATGTATTCTTCAATTTGTTTCATTCAAGTTTTTTTGAGAGTTTTTGCAACCATGTTCCTCAGAGATGCTGGTCTGCAGTTCTTTTTTTTTTTTTTTGTGGTGTCTTTGGTTTTGGCATCAGGGTTATGTTGGCCTTACAGAGAGAATTTGGAAGTTTTCCACTCTCTTCCACTTTGTGGAATAATATGAGAAGAATACGTTTCAGCTCTTCTTTAAGTGTTTGGTAGAATTCACCTGTGAATTCACTTGGTCCTGGACTTTGTTTGCTGAAAGTTTTTTGATTACCAATTAAATTTCATTACTAGTAATCAGTCTGTTCACATTTTTTATTTCTTCCTGATCAAGTTTTGGAAGATTCTGTTTACAGGAATTTATCCATTTCTTCTAGGTTGCTTCACTTGTCAGCCTACAATTTCTCATATTATTCTCACACAGTCCTTTGTATATTCTCCCCTTTCATTTCGATTTCTATTTATTTGAGTCCTCTCTTTTTCTTGATGAGTCTTGCTAAATGTTTATCAATTTTGTTTATCTTTTCAAAAAACCAGCTTCTAGTTTCATTAATGTTTTCTATTTTTTGTAGTATTTATTTCATTTATTTCTGCTCCAAACTTTATTATTTCTTCTTTTCTACTAGTTTTGGGCTTTTTTTTCATAGCAGCCTTAGATGTAAAGTTGGGTTATTTATTTGAGATTTTTCTTGTTATATGAGGTAAGCCTGTATTGCTATAGTGTTCCCCCTTAGAACTATTTTTGCTGCATCCTAAAGGTTTCAAACTGCTATGATTTCATTTTCATTTGTTTCCATGTGTTTTTTTATTTCCTCTTTGACATCTTGGTTGACGCCCATTATTTGGAAGCCTGTGGTTTAGCCTCCATGTGTTTCTTCTTGTAATTGATTATTCTAGTTCCATACCACTGTGGTCAGAGAAGATGCTTGGTCTGAGTTCAGTCTTCTTAAATTTACTGAGACCTGTTTTGTGACCTAACACGTGACTTCTCCTGGAGAAGGTTCCCTGTGCACTTGCAAAGAATGTGGGTTCTGCTGTTTGGAGTGAACTATTCTGTTGGGTCTGTATATATGTTGGGTCTGTATGGTCTAATGTGTCATTGAAGCCACTGTTGCCTTGTGGATCTTGTGCTTGGATGATCTGTCCTTATGTAAGGGGGATGATAAAGTCCCCTGCTGCTGTACTGCTGTCAGTCTCTCCCTCTACGTCTGTGAACTTCTGCTCTGTGTGTTCAGGTACTCCTGCGGTGGGTGTATGTACATTTATGATCATTACATCTTCTTGTGGAATTGTTCCCTTTGTCATATTAATGCCTTTCTTTGTGTCTTGCTACTGTCTTTGTTTTAAGTCTGTTTTATCTGACATGGGAATTGCTACCCTGACCTTTTTCTTTCTCCGCTTCCATTTGCATGATCCATGCTCTCCAGTCTCCTCACTTTCAGGCCACCTTTAGGTTTGAAATGAATCTCTCGTAGGCAACATACAGACAAATCTTTTTTGTTTGTTTGTTTTGTTTATTTTATTTTATTTTATTTTATTTTATTTTATTTTATTTTATCCCTTCTGTCATCCTGTCTGTTGATTGGGGCATTTAGTCCATTTACATTTAAAGTAGTTGTTGAGGGTGCCTGGGTGGCTCAGTTGGTTAAGCAACTGCCTTCAGCTCAGGTCATGATCCCAGAGTCCCAGGATCAAGTCCTGCATCGGGCTCTCAGCTCCACAGAGAGTCTGCGTCTCCATCTGAAATTTCCCTCACTCTCTCAAATAAATAAATAAATAAATAAATAAATAAAATCGTTAAAAAAAAATAAAGCAGTTGTTGATAGGTACATACTTATTGCTATTTTGTTAATTGTTTTTTGGTTGTTTTTGTAGTTCTTCTCTGTTCCTTTCTTCTCTTCTTGCTTTTTTCCCTTATGGTTTAATGACTTTCTTTAGTGTCATGTTTAGGCTCCCTTCTCTTTTTTGTGTGCATACCTACATAGAATTTTTATTTGTTATACCATTGCCATCAGGTTACCATCAGTTACCATCAGGTTGACATATAACGTCTTATGTATGCAGCATTCCATAGTAAGTTGGTGGCCACTTAAGTTTGAACACATCCTAAAAACACTAAATTTTTACTTCCCCTTCCATTATTTATGTATATGATGTCATATTATATATCTTTTTTTTATATCTCTTGGCTGATTTTTGTAAAATAATTAATTTTACTGTTTTTGTGTTTTTCCCTCCATACTGGTTTTATAGTCTACTAATTAGTAGCCAGCAGACTGGTTTTATTAGTCTTTACCTGTATTATATATTTGCTTTTACTGGTTTATTTTTTGCCCCTTCATAATTTCTTACTTCCAGTCTGGACTTATTTTTTTTTTCCATTCAAAGCATTCCCTTTAACATTTCTTGTGAGGTTTATTTACTGGTAATGGACTCCTTTAAATTAAAGAAAATTTTTAAATGAAATACTTTTAAAACTTAAATGCATTTAAAGTAATTTCTTTATTTTCAAGTATATTTTCCCAACCTGTTCTTTGGGAAGGAATCTTTTTCTTGCATATAGAGACTACATGATAAGAAAATCCACTTAAGTTTTAAGTTGTCAATGTATTCAGAATAATAAGTCTCATCTTGAATTCATAAGAGCTATAGCAACCTTTTAAATTAGAGTTCTAATGAGTTTTTAATGAAAACGACAAAACTCTGATTATTGCAGAGAGTGCAGATTAAGGATTAAATAATGGCTGTCTAGACTCACCAACATCTGGCCGTTATTTATTGATTCCTCCCAGCCCCACGTTCCAGGCCAATGGCTACCAGGAGGACCCTGCCTCTGGCTGCCACCCCCATATGAGCACTGCCGCAGGAAGGTTCTTTCGGTCAACGCAGTGAGAGTCATCTGCTTGGGCTGACAGATGGACAGAAGAAAACTACTTCCTAAAGCAGGCAGAATCATTCTTATGATTCCTAAATGTTTGGGGGAGGCTGCATGTGTTCTGTTGTAGAAGAAAGAAAAGAGGGAGGAAAAGAAAGATCATGTGTTTGAAGAAGGAAAACACAAGTCAAGACAAGAGGGGAAAGGGCAGAAAAAGAGAAGAGAAAAGAGCATGTGACATGCTGGTGTTGCCTCCTGGCCTCCAGCCTTTGCTGCTAGAACCACTGGCCCTGCCCCCTGTAAAGGGTTCCATGTCTCTCGATGGCCTTCCAACAGCCACATGTGCTTAAACCAAGGTGGGGTCAGACCTGAGCTGGCCCCCTTCCTCTGAGCTGCGCTCACCACTAAGGCTGGGTATGTCTGAGTGCTCTTCCAACACATTTTTTTTTTAATTTGACAGAGAGATAGAGAGACAGAGAGAGCACAATTAGGTAGAGCAGCAATGAGAGGGAGAGGCAGAAGCAGGCACTCCACTGAGCAGGAAGCCTGATGCGGGACTCAATCCCAGGACCCTGGGATAATGACCTGAGCTGAAGGCAGACGTTTAACAGACTGAGCTACATAGGTGCCCCTCCAAGGCTATTTCTAATCAGAGTAGAGGGATAAAAAGTGTCTTTGTGGCCATGAAAATTAGAAGATGTAAAACTCAGGGCTCACTGAGATGCCTGGGAGGCTAAATTGGTTGAGCATCTTACTTTTGATTTTAACTTAGGTCATGGTCTCAGGGTGCTGGGATCCAACCTGACAACATAGGCTTTGGGATCCACACACAATGGTGAGGGGGCTCTGCTTAGGGATTCTCTCCCTCTGCCATTCCTCCCACTCTCTCTCAAATAAATAAATAAATAAATCTTAAAACAAAGAAACAAACAAACAAACAAAAAGACCTCAGAACTCACAAAAGCCAAGGTTTCTACCAAGTTCAACAACTGACCTGTAGGAGGGAATGGACTAGCAGGTGACATGAGGCACCGTTTGCCTCCTCAGCACAGCTGGGTCTTCTCATTCTCACTACACAGCAGAATCCGCCATTTGTCTGTACTAATTTGAGCTTTTTAATCTCATGAATCATAAATGCTGTAGCAAGAAAGTAAAAATAAAGAAGAGGAATAAAACAGACAAGAGAAAATAAAAATAAAATAATAAAATAAAATAAAAATAAATCATAAATGTTGTAACATGAAAGTAAAAATAAAGAAGAGGAATAAAACAGACAAGAGAGGTTAGGACAATGTACATAAATGAGGAAAAGAATGAAAAAAGAAAGACACACATATAGGCATTCTCCTTTGTTGGCTGTCATGAAGCATGTGAGCATTTTGGGGAGACCCACATGACAAGGGGATGAGGGTGGTCACCATGCAGCTGCCAGCAAGAAACTGGAGCTCTCAGACCCTCACACAAGAATAAATGAATTCTAACCAGTAACCTGGTAGAGTCTGGTAGCAACATCCTTCCCTGCAATAGACAACACAGATTTTGTAACTGAAAGTGATCTTGCTGGAACACGACCTGAAAATGTGAGCGTGACTGTGGATGGCAGTGAGTGGAAGACAGAGAAATTCTGAGGAGTGTGAGAGAAAGTCTCAATGTCCTGTTAGTAGAAATTTAAGTATTGAAGATGCTGTTGATGAAGCTCAAAAGGAAGTAAGAAGCAAGTTACTGGAAACCAGAGGAAGCAAGATCCCTGTTATGTGGTTTCAAGGCTTTGCAGAAATCATCTCCTGCAGTCGTTTGAGAAGCAACAGGACTTGCAAGCCATGAACTCGGCTTTATAGCTAAGATTTCCAAGGAAAGATGGAGGTGCCTTCTGGCTTGTAGTACTGATAGCTGAGCACTGCATGTAATAACCCTCCTACTTAGTGTAAAATGCAAGAGGAGAGAGGTACATTAGAGGAAGCACTGTTTGAAAAAAAGGATCCAGGTTTTGATTATTTTGAAATTTTTCAAGTCTTTCCAGGCAGCAGAGAGAAAAAGCCAAGAGTGTGACCATGCACATTTTGCAAAACCTTGGAAAGATCAAATCATCAGAGTGTTCCAAAGGGCTTTCAGATGATCAAAGATGTTCTCCTTGCAGTCCCTCTTGGCCATACCAGAGAGCTTCTAAGAAGGTAAATTGTGTTGTCCCTCAGCCCACACAGCAGGAATCCCAGGTAAAAAGAGTTTATCCAGAAAAGACCTTGGGGGCTTTTGTCTAGAAATGTGAGCCCCATCCCATCCAGGAAATTCATGGGAGAGACACAAGTTCTTGATAAAATTGTATCAGTAAAATTCTGGCCAGCTTGGTCTAAAAGAGAGTATAAAAGGGAAAGAGGATACCAAAATCCTAAAATTATACTGTCAGGAAGCTGGCAGAGGGAAGTTGGTTGCATGTACATAGTATCCTCATAAAGAAGGAAAGATGACTCTCATGTCTAAACCAAGAACCCAGAGACTGGAGACAAGAGCCATGGAAGGTTACTCTCTGTGTTTGAAAACTATTATGGACCAGTGACCTTTTGTCCTTTACTTTTTCTCCTTTTTAGGATGGGGACATTCATAGCTGTTATGGATGGCTATCCCACCACTGCACATGGGGTGCATGAGGAGGGTGCAGGTGACTTTTCTTAAGGCTGGTTGCTGGCTCTGTAGGTTTGCAGAGTGACCAGTCAAGAGGAGTTTCGCATAGTGTCATCCACACCTTGGAACTGACCTGCATGATGAGGTCCTGGACTTTGAGCAGATGCTATCATGGGATGAGGCCCTTGGAGACCTTGGGATGGATGAACGTATTTTACATTTGGGAAGGGCCTGAATCATTGTGACTCTGACAATCTTGTAAGGAGGACCCCATGATTCCTGTTTCCAGATTTGCCCTTTAAGAGCTCCCTCCTTCTGAGTATGGACAGGACCTGTGACTTCTAATCTATACAGTCCTTCAAAGGTAATAGACATAAGTTACTATGTAGGTGGGATTCAGCAACATAGCTAACTGTCTTGCTGGAGACTCTTTTGCAGACAGTGGTAAGGCACGCAGGTACTGGGGGGAGGCCTACCTCTTGAAGAAATGCAGGCAGCCTCTAGAACCCAAATGCAGGCTATGCTGTAGAACAGCTCAAAGCCAAGGCCTTCCGTTCTCCAGCTGGGAGGGAATGAATTCTGCCAACAAGTGAGCGAGCCTGGAAGGAGACTTTTCCCCAGTCCAGCCTCCGAGTGAGAACCCAGCCCTGCTGGACAACCTTGAGTGTGACAGAACCCAACTAAGCCACGCCTATGCTCCCAACTCACAGAAGCAGCAAGATAAGAAGTGTGTGGTGGTTTAAGCTGCTCAGTTTGTGGCACTATTTTTATGCAGCAATGCATATCTACCATGGCAAGTGAGAGGGAGAGAGAGATAAAAGAGAGTGAATACAAAAAAGGACAAGAAAACACAGTCAACAGTACTGAAAAGACAGTCCCCAGAGGGAGACTGAATGCAGGAACTGCCGACAACCAAGGCCAGCTCGCTGATTTGGGGGAGGACAAGAAAGCAGTTCAGAGTGGGTGGACGTGAACCACTGAACACAGGCCCCAGCAGCACAAGAAGAAGAGGTGCTGAAGAGGACACGTCGGGGCTGGAGAACTCTGTCAGCCCTGTCTGGGGTGCTGTCAAGACCTGGTCCAGCAGGAACCTCCATACCTGCTGAAAGCCAGAGCTTTCTGCCAACCTGCTTTGGCACCTGCCATGCTTCACAGAAGGAAGACGTGCCATCTGACGACACTTTTGAGGCTCTTCAGAGGCCGCTCAGACCGCAGCTCGTGGTCATCTCTTTAGAAATGGAAAGTAATGAGCTTAGCTCGACGTCTGCTAGTTTACAGGGTGGCCCAGAGAAATTTTCATGATGAATCACACATCATCTCTTTTTTTTGAGATTCTTAATTCAAAAAATTTCTTAATTCTCTCAGAAATAAGTAAAAACTATACATCAGGGATAGCGACTTCTCAGTGGTCATCAGTCTACTGCTTCGGTCAATAGAACATGGTCACAGAACCCCTTGGTCTGGCTCCAGAATGTTTATAAGCCACTGTTAGGCTGGGTTTCTGGGCATCTTTTATCCTGACACTGCTCCTGGGCATTTGGTCTCTCCAGGCAAGTGGGTCCTCAGATAAACCAACAGCAGAAACACTATTACCCACAACACTCGCTCCTTTGTCTTTCTTCTTAGCACTCACAGTAGTTCTGTCTTGTTTGAATAATGGTTTGAACGATGCTGAATTCGGGTTATTTGTCAGACACATGTTGTAGGAGTAAGTGCCTGAGGTAATGCAGTTGCCCGGAGTACAACAGACAGATTTCTTGGGTGATCAAGAAGAAAACCACACACCCACACACTCTCTTGTTCAATACAAGGGACTCTCCTTTGAACATAGCATTCATGACTAGAGCTTTCATTAACTTCTCTAATGGAAGCTAAAGTGAAACATTTATGAATAAGTAAAAGAGGCTAAAACAGCCTCTTCTCTCTCTCCCACTCACCCTGCTTGTGCTCTTTCTCTGTCAAATAAATAAAATCTTGCAATAAATAAATAAAGTCATTTGCAAAAAAAGAATAATATCGAGAGTTGACTACAGCCAAATAACAGAGAGCTCCATGGGCACGAGCTCCTGCCAGGGCACTGCTGTGCCCCTCAACATGCTTTTCCTTTTATTACACACTTAAATATCCAGTGTCTATTGGAATTTCCAGATTAAATCAGGAAGCAAGAAAAATAAATAGGTTTTATGAACGTAAAGAAATGCAGAGGCTATGTAACTGAACAACATAAAAATAGATTACAATGACATTGATTTCTTAGATACCCAGACCCTGTTCTCATTCAGAGAATGCTTTTCTCCCTCAATTATGCATGTGGAATGCATGTAAAATACAATTTGGAACTTGCCATCTTTTGCAAAATATTTTCAAAGTAAATTGGTAGGTTTGGTTTCTCTACTCAATATAGGTTAAAATACATGTGGGTCTTTAAATAAAAGAACATGCCCAGATGCTTCCTTCTTGCCAATATTGCTTCTAATTTCTCCCACTGTCACTGAACATCAGGATGTAGCTGGTCACCCAGTGGGAGGTCCCCCTTCCCCCAATCCCCAAGTGGCCACAGCTGGGACCTCCATTCTCTCTTTAAAATCAATCTGCAGCCACTGGTATTTATTTGACCTAAGTGGGGATCAATCACCAGCATCTTTCTATAGGCATCTTTCTATAAAAGGAGGAAAATAGAAACAAAAAGAAGAAACTGTTAAGATCATTGTTAATAGAATAAAAACACCTGTGAGGCTGTGTATATACCAATGATTAAGAAAATAATAGTCCTCCAATGCATAACATGCAACTTCTCATCATTACAGAAAAAAAAAAAAAGCATAAAACCATGAACTGAATGTAAAGGAATGGGACTTAGATTAATTGCTGGACATTCTAGGGCGCAGACACCCCTGAATCTGTAATGTGGTTAATATGGAGAGAGGCCCCCAGACATCCTGTGCTCGGGTCCCCTCACAGAAGTGGTGGATCTCCTGGGTCCCGTGTAGGGTTTGCAAAGAATCCTGCTATCTGAGCCCTTTGCCTTTTGCTCTACCTAAGGAAACAAACTCACATTAAAGAAATTCTCAGAAATAGTTCAGCACATTGAAAAGGATCCAAAAGAAAATGTTGGAAGCTGATCCAAATGAAGTTTCATGGTAATTCTCCACAGCCCAGAAAAGAGGGTCACTCGCTATCGTCAGTCACGTGATGGGAAGAAGGCAGGCCAAGTTCAAAATACTCTTGCTAAGTATCTACAAAGACATAAGACACTAATTTTCAATGTTTCTAAGTGTTTTAAATTATAGCGTACTACATAAATATGGCCTTCATCTGTCATAACTAGGTAGATGCCCAGCTTAACTTCACAACCAAAGGGGTGTAGCAGCCGGTGGAGAACTTCAGCTTTGAGCTCTCAAAGCCAAGTCTCATCATGCCGTTGTGGTGGTTTCATGCAGAAACAAGTCTGTATGTGTGAGTAAGAGCCCTGGGGAGCTCGGGAGCTTGTACCCACATGCTTTCCCTTCCTGTCTTTCTCTTGCTGCCTCCTGTTCTTTTCCTTTAAATAAAAACCTTTCATGAATACAACCCATGGAGTCCTCTCAGACACACCAAGTGGAGAAATCTTTGCATTTACCAAATACATATGCCGCATGGGAAGAGACGTTGTTATGACTCCGAGATTTAGAGTGTGAATGGAGACAGCATGCCTAAAGTAAATTTCTCTAAATATAAGTATGCATATTTCTGGTGCCATATCTTCAATAATATGAAAGTAATAAAAATAGAAAGAGAGAACACTCTCATCTCTCCATGAAAATACTTCTTAGTGTAACATGGCTCCCTAAATCTGTTGAACTGGAAGACTGCACTGTTTTCTGACTTCAGCATTTTTCTCTTGTAGACTATTTTGTGCTCGGAAAATATGATTGGGATGGCTCCAATTATGTAATCTTAGAGTACATCCTTAAGTATCTTAAAATGTGTTGAACCTATTAAAACCAGTAAGAAGTTACAGAGCACCGATTATTAAGGAATGAGTCCTAGGACCTCAAGTAGGCTGGCATGGGAGATCCTTTGTTTTTGTTTTTGTTTTAAAGATTTTATTTATTTGACAGAAATCACAAGTAAGCAGAGAGGCAGGCATAGAGAGGGGGGGAAGCAGGCTCCCTTCCAAGCTGAGAGCCCTATCTGTGGCTCAATCCCAGGACCCTGAGGTCATGACCTGGGTCAAAGGCAGAGGCTTTAACCCACTGACCCACCCCAGCGCCCCGATGCTTTGTATCTAATGCACGCACCAGAGATTCAAATGTAGATAAAATGCTTACATTATAGGGACTCTGGGAAGAGAGAGGATGTGGATGGGGGCTTGAAATCCAGCCTTCATTTGATGTCATGGCAGAGAAGTAGGACTGAGGACCATCTCAGCCTGTATGACCTTGGACACATCAGTGAGTCTCTCTGTGCTGCTGGGCCTTGCTCAGAACATGCACGGCTTTGACATCTCTAAACTCCATTTCTTCTCTATAAATCTGTTGTATCACTGAATCACTGCCTTACTTTTTTCAGCAAAACTCTCCTGGTCTTCACTGAATCTTTCCAATTCTTGGGCATGGTCTTTCTTTCTCATCAGAGATCTACTGCAGCACATCAGTTGGTAAAAGCCTTAAGAAAAGCTGGCAGCAAGTATCTTTGTGAACAGTCCTTGCTTCCACTACTAGATCTATTAGCCAACCTCTGATTAAACCCATTCAATTTAACAAATACCATTTAACAAAAAACACAATTTCAAACACTCAAATGTGTCATATGGAAGTGTGGAATGGTTTCAGTTCAGTATTTCTAAACCTCCATTAAATCTGTTTTGTTAAATTGTCAGTCTTTCAGGAAAAGTCTTTGTTTGTGATATGATTTTGCAAATGAGGTAAAGGGCTGATTCCAAGTTTGAAGTTGTCTTTTGAAAACCTCAGCCTCCAATAATAAATTTGGCAATACTTATCTAACATTTTATATTCTTAAAGGTTCATTGATAAAGTAACTCAATAAATTGGTTATCTGCTCTGCCATTGTTATTCATGAGCAATTAGTTTTAATAGGAAATTGTGAACTTCCTGCTGGGAGAATGGGCCTGCTGCTTTTTTTTTTTTTTTTTTTTTTTTTTTTTTTTTTTACAGATTTATTTATTTATTTTAGAGAGAGGGAGAGAGCATCAAGAGGACTCCCTGATGAACACCGAGCCAGACCTGGGACTTGAACTCATGAACCTGAGTTCATGACTTGAGTGGGAACAAAGAGTTGGAAGCTTACCCGACTGCACCACCCAGGTGCGCCCTCCCCCATTGCTTTCCTAAGCTTTTTATGCAGACTTGGGAATGGTCAGAGATGTGTGTAAAGAAGTAACTGCTTTCTAATGTTCTCCAATTTGAATCTGACTTCCCTTTAAAAAAAAAATGACACATTATTTAACAGCTCTCAGTGCCTTTTGCACTCATACCATTGGCTGTCAAGTAAATGCTGAAAAAAGACACCCTAAAGAAATGTCTATGTGTAGAGTAATCTTCACTTTAATGTTGTAGTATAGAGACATCAAATCCATTACAACAAACACTCCCACTTTTTTCATCTTTCTATTTCTCATATTCAACACAGTTCATACTGTAGGTGTGAAATAAATGCTTCCTGATAAATGATAGATAAAGTGCTACATGCTGGATGGCCCTGTTTTGTAAAGGGGCAGTGCAGCAGGTGGGTCAGCACGTGCATGCTAAGGCCAGACAGAGCTGAATTCGAGTCTGGCTGTGCCCGTTCCTAGCTGAGTGTTGGAGGGTGTTAGATGCTCCTTGTCTCCGTGAAGAGCAGAGTTTAGGGCCCTGCCTTACAAGTTCCTCCTGACCCATTCCATATTGGTATTCTGTATTTTCTCTAGATAAGGCTTTGGGGCTTAAGAGCAACATGGCAAAGCCTTTCCCCAACTATACCTATTAGGGATCACATCTGTCAGTAAAAATGTGTCTAAAAACAATGGCCAAATAAAAATAATTAAAAATCTCTAAGTATCAGGAGTTCTATCACCATATATCTGAAAATCTATCAGAAGTATTGGCATTTCATGGTTACTCAGTTTTCTTTATATTTAAGCCAAGTGGAAAGATGAGATGAAATCAATTATGTTATGTTACTAAAGATCATAGTAAAGTTGGAAAATATTAAAGGAATTAATCCACTTTCTGGACAAAATTAACCTGCTTCCTAAATTTATGAATCTTATGCAATGCAAATTACATATACTCTGTCATACGACCAAACTCCAATAAGTGTCCTAGAAGGTTGCTGATCCCACATTTAATTCTGGCTGAGCTATTATCAGAAAGATCTCTCACATCATAAAATCGGTTTTACAGTTTACAGATTCAGTACTTGCCAAGAACAAGGATGCATCTGATAGAGAATATAGATTATGGTCGGTGCATTTATATTTTCTTTAATTTATTTGTTCCTCCTCTGATAGTTTAAAGACACATTTGCTAAACACACTACAAAAATCGTTTCACGTTTCCTGACTGACCCCGTCCTGTGTGATGCAGTCCCGGGCGGGGTATCCACGTGCCATCTTCCCACGAGCGAGACCTGCCTGCCGTCAGTGACCCCTGACAATTCTTGGTGTGTGGGCATCACCTCTTCCCCTTCTGGCATATCTACTAAGGTGCTATTCCTTCTTTTTTCAATAACATACACAGCGAATTTTTAATAGGTTATAGAAAAGTAGATATTTTTCTTTCTAATAGGTTGATGTTCTGATCTTTCCAACCGGTCTCATCCTCGTATAATTTTTTACTCACCTTCGTAGTCAGGTGTGACTATGAACAGACAGCTCTGTTGTCATTCTGAACAATGAATCGGATCACACCGAGCTCAGAAACCTCTGGAGACTCTCCTGTCTGTTCTCCTCCCCACCAAGGCCAGGCATACTTCGCAACGAGGTCCGTGTCTTGCCACAAATCCCTCCATCCTCTTGTCCTTCCCTGAGCCCTGACACTCCATCCCTTACCAAGGCCCGCCCTCCACCGTTACTCCTCTAAGATCAAAGTCCTCCTGGTCTTGGGAAAATTGAGAACTCTTTCCCAACAGCTTCTCTCTTCACCTGCTTTCTAGATGTCATTCTTCCTCACTCTCAGCTCACCCTTTGGTGTCTTTTCGCTTTATTTTGCAACCAGGAAATCCAGGACCCTTGCTCCCTCAGACCAGCAGCTCTGCACGCCTGTGGAGGCCCCCCTCCATTTTCCAAGGCACCACGGACCGAAGGATGAGTGACTATAACATACGTTGTGGTCAGAATGGGGATGGCTATCTTAGGGGACTTGTGATGTATTGAGCAAAGCTTGGAACTGGGTATAAACATGACTGCCTCAAGATTCCCTGTAAGGAAACATGGCCAGGACCTTCCCACGGTTCTCCCATAGCCAGCCTGGCTCTGCTTCCTGGAAAATCACCAACCTCCTGACCCTGAGAGTCAAATTCAGAAGCTCTTCTCTTCACTCATCTTTAGGAAAAAACAAACCTCTGTATACACAGTCATTGCTCTGAGCCTAGAATATACATCTTGGTCCAACCACAATCGCCCACTTAATGTATCAGTTCTCCAATGATGTCTTCCTGCAGGCTGATTTTTTTACTCTAAACCTGACCCAGAGCTGTGCCCTTGCAGACAACCTAGGGCTGGACTGCCCAGGCCTACTAGGTAAGTCCTAGGAGGGATTTGTCAGTCTGTCTTGGGTCCCCTTTAGTTCTTTCTTACAGAGGACGTGCCCCTCCATTCTTCCTGCAATGTGCATATTTCCTGTGGATTCCTCTGGACAGAACACCTGTGTGCATACACACACACATACTGCACACACTTGCACACACAGACACGTACACAACACAAATCCATATATGCACAGTACACATAAGCATGTATAAACACGCACAGCACACACATATGCACATGCACACAGACATGGGCATTGCACACATTCATTCTTCCAGCAAAAAGTTACTGAACCCAATGTGAATACAATATGAGCAAAATATGGTCATCACCCTAATGGAGCTTATGGCCAAGTGAAGGAGATGGCAAATCGCTGCAAAATAAAATCTCTCTTTGTACTCTGTGACAACTGTAATGAAGGCCGAGTGCTCAGATGATGCCCCACGAAGAGACGTGCCAGGGCTAGGGGCTGAGAGCAGCTTCAGACCTGGAGGGAAGGGCACTTCAGGGAGAGGGAACAGCATATGCAAAGACCCAGTGAGCTGAGGAAGCATGTATTTAGTTTTTAGAATTGGTTTTGAAAGAATCACCAAGAGACAAATCAAGACTCCACACCCTACAAAAAAAGTAAATATATTTACCTGGGAAGTTGAGTCAAGAAAAAATCCCATTCATATATAAAGTCCTGCTTTTTTTTAATTGTAAGATGATGACATTTGAAAAACTGCACATCATTTTCTTTTCCGTTTGAAAAACTCTCACTCGATGTTTAAGTGCCAGCAAGTACCAGACTTCTCACTCTGCTGTTCCCTTTGATCACGTGAACTTCGGTTACACTTGGCTTTCCAGCAGACACAGAACAGACAGATGTTATGCTTCCACTTTTACCTTCTCAAATCCTGAGAAATAGCACATCCTAAAATACAAGCGCTGATGACCGATGGACTAAATGTCACTCACAGACGTGGTTCAGTGAACAACCTTTAGAAACAAGTAAATGAAAAGTGCAATTGCTCTAAGTTTTATGGCTTCCAAAGCCTCTTTTTTATCCCTTATGATTCTCAATGGATCCGACAGAAAAATGCTAGACATTAAAGTACTTTTTTTTCCTCTTGGAGTAAATAAGATGCTGGTGTTATTTTTAGACTATGGATTGAGTAATTCTAAAAAAAAAAAAATGTAGAAGTGACACATGTTCAAGGAACGTAATCCAAAGAAGAGGGACATTGTGGGCTGGAAGCAGGGGTGTGATCTGGAAGGCAATAGGGGTTAGTAGCCTCAGAGCTTGTCAGTCAAATAGATAGGGCTCTTCTGGGAGAAGACAGGTTTTCTCTGATTTTCCCCAAACCCAAATTCAGGTTCTGGTTAGAAGAACTAGACACAGCCCCTGGTTATGTCTTTGTAGCTATGGCTATGCCCATGATTCAGTAATCCATGGATGACTGTGCCCTTCAGGCCATCCTTTGGAACACCAGGTCCTCTTTCTTCTGGGGAGCTTGCCCCCTTGACCAGCCTGTGAACTTGCTCCATAGCCCCAGGGTAGAGGAGACTCCCTGTCCCTTGTCTCCTGTTCTCATGGTAGTTGTGCTGGGTCTGTCCCTGATGCTGACCCTGACCTTCAGTTTCCTATGTTCTGCCCAGGTCCTCAATCCTTGTAGCTTCATCTTCCAGATGCCAACCCTCACTTCCTGTGTGGACCACGTTGACCTTCTGCCCTTCCTCTGAGTCTTCAAGGCTCACTGCTTACGTTATCAGGTCTTTTGTTGTCAAGGACTGTTCATTCCAGACTTCATTTCACCCATTCAGACCTGACCTCTTGTCCATTTGCTTGGGTTCTGAGGGCATCCCAGAACCTGACCATCTTCTACATGGTACTTTTCCCTCTTTCTGTAAGATTCCTTTCAGAAATGGCTGAGACTTTTGTTGTTGTTTCCTTGGGTCTCCCAGAGTTCCTAAGTCCAACCCACTTGGGCAATGGACATATTGGACAAATCCATCCCACCGATGAGCAGTCCAGTGCTGGCTCCATTTCTCAGCAGAGCTGCCACTGACTCATTAAAACACACACCTGTCTGTTCTCTTATGTAGTGAGCCTGTCACGGGCACAACAGTCTCAGTAACACACCTCACTGCCCATGACTATGTGATGCCTTCTAGGGTGCTAAGTCTGATCCCTCATCAAGCGCTTTCCTTCTGAGATGTGGCAAAGCAAGTCAGAGGTCAGTGTTCTGAGCTGAGGCCAGGAAGCAAAGCCAGAGGCCGGGTTCCCCAGCTTGCAGACATAGGTGATGGGAATCTCAGAGAACAAGGGCTTTCAGAGGAGTTGGTTGAGGAGGGAACTGTTCGAGGATCCAGCAGGATCTTACTATCTACATAGTATAGAACCCCAGGGTGTTAATTGACAGAGCACCACCGAGGTAATAATTACTCCCCCACTTCATGGCATGAGGAACCCCGGTGGCCTGTGTAGGAACCCCCTTTGTTTCACTTTATTTTTCCTTACCACCACCAAGTCCCACTGTAGTCACTTTAGTATTAACGACTCATAAAGTATAGATGCTCCCAGCACTCTTTGCACACACTGACACACTTCCCTACATCATACCCACAGCTGTGTGTGATTTAGTGTGCAAAATAGCATTGCGTTTTGCTATGAATTTTATTGTTTCATACTTTTTTTTAAATTAATGTGATGGCTTTTTAGCTTATTTCCATTACTTCAGCTGTTCTAACTCCTTTCTGAGGTCACAGGGTATTCGTGGATCATTTTACACTTCGAGTTCTCTAATACTGGATGCTTTGACTCTTTGCTGTCACTAAGAACACTGTGATGAACACGATGGACCTGCTGAAGAACTTTTAATATGAGGAAGATGCACTTTTGGCCAAGTTAGCCATAAAGTTGAGTGCAAGTGATCTACTCACATGACTCTGCTCCATTGGATTTCGGGAGCAGAATGGAGCAGTTCCAACAGTGCTTTCAACATCTTGTGCACAGGGAACCAGCAGGGTTAACCTGACTTGGTTAATATACATAGTACCCTAATACACAGCCTCAGAACTTGCTGGTGGGACACCTTTATCCACAACCATCATGAAGTGCTCAGTAATGCTCTAGCAAACCCAAAATGTCAACGTCTTTTCTTGCTGACTTGACAGCACAGAAGAACATGCAGTAATTAGACTTCAGAAATCTGAAGCATACTTACATTTGTTTTGAACCTTGGAGGACACTTAATTCACACACTTTAATTAGATAACATGCTTGTTTGGGGGGAAAGACAGGTATTTCTTTTTTTTTTTTTTTGGAGGGATTATTTTATTTATTTTCTTTTTTTTTACTTTTTAATTTTTATAGGTATTTACTTCTTGATGAATCATTAATGTCTAAGAACTTCACATCTCCCAATTTAGGTATTCTAAGAATACAGACATACATTGCCTAATGCAATGGGTGATTATCAGGAGTATCCTCAGGACACAGGAGTAGCTTGGGTCTTCCAGAGTCACCTGAAGGGACTGACATGGCCTTTGGGAGATCCTCACATGGACAGACTCCTATGAACCATGGGCCACCAGTGCTTTCCTTTCTCTACTGGAACAAGATATTTTAGGCCTATGTCACTCTTGAGCTTGATGTTTGGCAGCCCAGAGACTGGCTCCACTCCCTGTTTTGTTTTGTTCTTGTTCTTTACAATGAATTTTCTATCTGTATTTAAAAATAAAAATTTTAATAAAAGTACAAATTACCAACTTCCATAATCTGGCTATCGTGGATAACGCTGCTATTAACATCGGGGTGCATGTATTTCTTTCAATTAGTATTTGTGTCTTCTTTGGGTAAATTCCTAGTAGTGCAGCTGCTGGGACGTGAGGTGGTTCTCTTTCTAACCTTCCGAGGAGCCCCCAGACTCTTCTTCAGGGTGACTGCATGAGTTTGCCTTCCCACCAGCGGTGCAAGAAGATTCCTCTTTCTCCACATTCTCACCAATACCTGTTCTTTCTTGTGTTAATTTCAGCCATTCTGACAGGTGTGAGGCAACACCTCATTGTGGTTTTGATCTGCCTTTCCCTCCACACCTTTGATCCCCCTAGCCCTGTTCCCTGTTCCCATTCCCACTTCCAGATGTTAAACCATCAACCCAGCCACTCAGGCAGAAACTTCTGTAATATATTTGGCTCATTATTTCCCCAGATGTATCTATACGGTCAGCTAATTCTTTCTCACTATCAGTTACCCAGCTGTGTAAAAAATGACCCCAAAACTTCGTAGCTTAAGAAAACAAACACTTCGTTAGCTCACAGTTCCATAGGTCAGCAGTTTGGGCCACATGCAACTGCATGGCTCTTCTCTTGGCCTTGCAGAATGCACTCAAGTGGCAGCATTAGCTGGGGGTTGGCTAGTGTCCGGTGGTGCCCAAGCTATGACAGCCTGTATCTGCTATATATGGCCCAATCATCTGCAAGGCCAGCTTTGGCTTCTTCCCGTGTCAGTCTAAGGGCAGCAAGAAAGTGCAAACACCACGGAGAAGGTACATTCCAAGTCCTTGTCTGCATCGCACTTGACAATATCTTGTTGTTCACAACATGTCAGCTGGCCAAGTCCAGAGTCAGAGAGGGGCCACAGAAGAGTGTGGATAGATGAGGGGCCATTGGAGGCCACTGCTGTGACACTCTTTCCTCCAACCCAAAGCAAATCCCAATGTCTGCACTTTCCTTACCCACTGGCTTCTCTGGAATCAAGCCCCTCTCATCTCTCACTCGGAGATTGTAATAGATTCCTACTAACTTGTCTGTCCAGTTCTTCTCTCAGATCCCCCGAACAGGTTTTCCAAGGACAACAGAGAGATTATTTAAAATGTAAGCAAGGTGGTCTTGTTCCCTGTCAAGAATCCCTCCAAGATTTCTTATTTAATTGAGAATGTGACGTAGATGAATTCCTCGGGCGGAAACATCTCCGCAGCTTTGTCTCCACTTACCTGTGATGCTCGTCTTCCTTTCCCTCAGCTGTTGTCAGGGATGCCCATCTTTTGGTTTCGCAGAGAAATTGGGCTCTTCCCAGCGATACGTCTTTCCATTATCATTCACACACCCCCACCCACAATGTTCTTCCCTGAGCCATTGCATGACTTAGCTCCCTCTTGGATCTCATTAAAGTGGGATCCTTCAATGACTGTCTTTCAAACCTGGTCTGTTTCTTTTGAAGCTCTCTGTGCATCACAGTTTTTTTGTGTGTGGGTTACTTTTCCACTTACCTGTTAGCTGTTAGACAGTAGTTTGTGGGCACAGGAGGACAGGGTTATGGCTTTTCGTATTCTCACTGTTTAGCTTGTTGTGCTTGTACGTAGTACAAACTCAAGAAATCTCTGTACAATGATCTCTCCAAACTCAAAGCAGCATTATCCACATGGCTAAAAAGTGGAAATATCCGATATGCCCGTAAACTCATGAACGTTGAATGGACACAATATGGTACACACATATGGAGGAATCTTGTTCCACAATAAAAAGGAATGAAGTAGTAACACATGCCACAGTGTGGATGGACCTGAAACATGACACTAGTGAAAGATGCAGACCACAGCAAAACCAGACCCTACATCTCGTAGGATTCCATTCATACGAAATTTCCAGAATAGGCAAATCTGTGGAAACAGAGGCTAAGTAGTGTGAGTGCTGGGAGACAGGGAAAGGCTGCTCATTATATGGAACTTCTTTTTGGTGGGAAACACTCTAAAATTATATAACCGGTGGAAATGCACAACTCTGCTAATCCACTAAAAAATTAAATGTGCACTTTATGTGGGAGGATTTTATGATATGTGAATTATATTCTTCAAAATTGATTTAAAAAAATAATTCTTAGAAAATGAAATAAAATCAGGTGCAATAATGTTCACACTGAACCCAATTTTGGGGGGAACAGGAGAGGAACAGCTATTTCAAAACTTCTTCAATTTCTGTGCATTATCTTTTTCATTTAAGAGGTAAAACTGTAGAAAGAGATGTGAAACCAGAAACAGGAGGAGTCAACTTCAAACTCCTTTGGTAAAGATGTTTTCGTTAAAGAAAAGTTAAAAAATCAGGGGATGCGGAGAAAGGGGAATCCTCTTACACTGTTGGTGGGAATGCAAGTTGGTGCAGCCTCTTTGGAGAACAGTGTGGAGATTCCTCATGAAATTAAAAATAGAACTTCCCTATAACCCTGCCATTGCACTCCTAGGTATTTACCCCAAAGATACAGATGTAGTGAAAAGAAAGGCCATCTGTACCCCAATGTTTATAGCAGCAATGGCCACAGTCACCAAACTGTGGAAAGAACCAAGATGCCCTTCAATGGACAAATGGATAAGGAAGATGTGGTCCATATACACTATGGAGTATTATGCCTCCATCAGAAAGGATGAATACCCAACTTTTGTAGCAACATGGACAGGACTGGGAGAGATTATGCTGAGTGAAATAAGTCAAGCAGAGAGAGTCAATTATCATATGGTTTCACTTATTTGTGGAGCATAACAAATAGCATGGAGGACATGGGGAGATAGAGAGGAGAAGGGAGTTGGGGGAAATTGGAAGGGGAGGTGAACCATGAGAGACTATGGAAAACAATCTGAGGGGTTTGAAGGGGCGGGGGGTGGGAGGTCGGTTTACCAGGTGGTTGGTATTATAGAGGGCACAGATTGCATGGAGCACTGGGTGTGGTGCAAAAATAATGAATAATGCTATGCTGAAAATAAAAAATAAATTTAAAAAAATTCATGGAATTTTAAACCTCGAATTCACCCTAAAGAATATTCCATCATAAAATGCAATGTCTTGGAATATATTTTAATTAGCTATGCAAGTTTGCATGCACACATTTGCGCACACACACATACACACACACACATATTCTGAGTTCATTTCATCTGTGCAAGAACCAGGCAAGACCCTGCCAGCCATTTCCAAGTCCTGACATAGGTGTGGAAATTGGCCTTTTCTATCATTGTGAAGATGTATCTTGGCTGTCAAAGAACTAAACATTATTTATTTTAACCTGCCTGAAACTTAAAATAATTTGAGTTTGCAAACTGAATGTGCTCTAATTCCCTTCTTAGTCAAATGAGGAAAGTCAGCCAGTATGTTTGAGTCTGACCTTAGGCGGCACAGTTAAAAACCACACTCCAGTCTGCAGGCTTAATTTTCCTTGCTCTTCCTCCTGAATTTTATTACCCTTCAGTTGTCATTTCCGATCTCTAGTGTGTTGTGATAATACCCTCCTCTGGAATATGCTTCCACTAGAAACTTTTTGGAACTGTGAAAAAGGAATTACTTATCATGATCGTTCACTCATTAATGTCACATTTTTGTTGATACCTGATGTTGTTGAAGCTACTCTTAGCATCCAGAGTCTTGCCACTCAAGAAAAATAGCCACCAATCCACACAATTCCTTTCAGAAAACTCTTTTCCTAAGAAGTGTGATAATTGTATTTCTCACTGCCCATATTCTTTTATGTGTTCTATCCTATGCTTAGGAATTTAAAAAACACGTACATAAACAAAACAAAACAAACCACACATACACACCCACCCACCCACACACACACACACACACATATATATATAAAATATAAATATAAAAAACCCTCTGAGATAAAACTCTGCTTTAGCTAGTTACCTTGGATTAGACAATTCTGCTAATAGTTTGTTACATGACTATGTGGCAATCAAATAAGACAGTAAGATACCCGAGCTCTTCAAGCTGTGTTGGATCCCTACACTTCCCCAATTTAACCAGGATCCTCCATGCTGACAGGACAACCCATTCTGCTGGCATGAGCCTTGCCTCCCTCCTTGACTCATGGGTCCTAATGACAAAAGCCCCTTGAACTCGCAATCTGACTTGCCCTGTTGCTTCAAACAGCCCACCTGAATGAGAGTCAGGCATGTAAGATGCAATGTAACTAAACAATGAGATCTGTTAAATGTGGATTGGGAATATGAATATAAAGATATTTGAATGTGAAACTGAACAGAAGTTTACCTAGATAAAAAACTGATGACCTGGCTTTGGTCCACAATTCTTCTTATTGGAAGGAAGACAGCTGGTGATTTATGAAGTAATTTGATGTGCCATGCAACTTACAAATCATGTTCTATTTAATCTTCACATTAAAGTGTGAGGGAAGTGTTGCTCCATCTGTGAACCAGATGAAGACTTAGAGGATCGAGAAGTTGTAATAATTTATTGAGATTATATAATTTGTGAGATTCAGAATTACATTTTAAGATATACCTTATCATATCATTTCTATAATAGCAATTATTCTCCTAGAGTTCTTCAAACTTAGAGAAATACATAGAAATTCAGTTGAGATCATCTCACAGTAATTTATTGAGGACAGATGATAATACGGATCTTTGGGGAATTGAAAAGATTGTTAAGGGAAAGAAAATTGGTAAACTGCATTTTTTTCCCTGAAACTAAATGCTTTTCTTGCCCTCAGAGCTAGGCATAGGTTTAAAAAGCAAGTGTATTATTGTCTGTCTCTGCTTCTCAGAGAAGCATGAAAGGCTTCCAAAATTTAAGGCAAAATATCAGAAAACCTGATGTTATAAGATGTCTTGGCTCCAAAGTTTTGTTACTGCCATTTTGATGCAATTCATGTGTTGAACATGCTGCTTCCACATTTATGACAAGCATACAAAACTTTAATCAAAATTATCTCAAATTTGAGTCTCATTAAAATATTCACCTAATTAATACCATCTTCCTTGATTCTATAATTAAAACCTTTCCAATTTCTAAACTTTTTTTTACTAAATGTATTTTCAGTGGTTCCTATTCCTTAATTAATACTTCAGAAAAAAACTTGATTTACTGTTCAAAGTTTACTAAGTCTATCTTATGTCAATGTGTATTTTGTTTTGCACACAGTTGTTAACTAAATGCAACTATCCAAGATCTTAAACATTACAACTTTGTCAAAAATATTTTTGTTATCTGTCCATATTTTACCAAATAAAACTTCTTACCATGTCAAGTTTTACGTGCTATCAATATTTTGGGGGAGATTCTTTCTACCAAGTGTGTTTTTTGGCATTTTATTATTGCTATTTTCAATACTTCCAAGCTATATGATTCTTCAAAAATATTTTTACTTATAACTCTCAGTTTGGGGGTTTGTTGATTACTTCAATCATAATATTTACTAAGAAATGGTTAAAAGTTTTGGATGTAATTATCATCATGTTTTCATGATAGACATTTCAAAAGTTCAAAAAATGATTATCCTTTGGCTTAATAAGAGAAAAATCATTCCTGGATTCATGTGAGGAAAAAAAAAATCTTACAGCTTTAGTAATTACAAAATAAGAATGCTAATTTCAAGAAATATTACAAACACCATTATCATTTGGTCTATTGTGAAAGACTAATTATTCAGTTAAGTAAAATAATAGGTATTAATTTCACATAACCTTAGTAGAGATATAAATCCTATATATTATTTCTAAATCATGTATTTTTTATTATGGCCAAATATACATGACACATACCATTTTACCATTTACTATAACATCTGCCATTTTAATTATTTTTTTTAAAATAGACTCCACACCCAGCATAGAGCCCAACACAGGACTTGAACTCACAGTCCTGAGATCAAGACCTGAACTGAGCTCAAGAGTTGGACAATTAACCGACTGAGCCATCTAGGCATGCTGTTAACCATTTTTAATTGTACAATTTAGAAGCATTAACTTTTATAATGTTAATCACCATGACCCATTTCCAGAACTTTCTCTTCATTCAGGACACTCCACACCCATTAAGCAGCAACTCGCCATTTCCCCCTTCCCTCAGCCCGAGGTAACCTTTTTCCCGCTTTTTGTCTCTATGCACTTAGTTATTCTTGGTACATCCCATAAGCAGATTCATGTAATATTTGTTCTTTTGTGTTTGGCTCATTACACTTACCGTAATATCCATAATATTTTTGAGGGTCACATACAGAGCGTGTGTCCAGATTTTATTCTTTTTTTAAGACTGAATAATATTCCATTGTATGCAGACACCGTATCTATTCATGCATTCCTCTATTGATGGACACTTGTGTTGTTTTCAGCTCTTGGCTACCGTGAATAGTAATACTGCTGTGAATGTTGGTGTATGAGTACCTGTCTGAGTCATTGCTCTCCATTTGGGGAGGGGATGGTGAATACCTAGAATTGGAATTGCTAGATCCTATCATCCATCTTTTTGAGGAACTAACAATTTCACACAGCAGCTGTGCCGTTTGAAAGTGCACATGGACTTCTGGTCCTCCATGTCCTTACTGAAGCTTGTTGTCTTCAGCGTTTTTGAGAATAGCCACCCCACTGAGTGTGAAGTGGCATCACATTGGGTTTTGCCTTGCATTTCTCCAATAATGAGTAATTTGAGCCTTTTTCATGTGCTTTTTGGCTATTTGTGTATCTTCACTGGTGAAGGGTCTGTTCAAGTCCTTGCCCATTTTTTTTTTTAATTGGGGCTCTTCGTTTTTTTATTCTTGAGTTGTAATATTTGTATATTCTGGATATTAAGCTCTTATAAAATATATCATTTGAAAATATTTTCTCCCATTCTATGCTATTTTCCCCACTCTTGCTAATGTCTTTGATGCACAAAGTTTTTAAATTTGATGAGGTTGAATTAATTTTCTCTTCTTGCCCATGGCTTTGGTGTCCTTCTCCCTGAAGTACCAAATCCAAAGTCATGAAGACTTTTCCTTATGTTTTCCTTTATGACTTTTATAATGTTAGCCTTTACATTTAGGCCTCTGATACATTCCAAACTAATGTCTGTATATGGTATTAGGTCAGAACTCAAACTCATCCTTTACCATATAGGTATTCAGTTTTCCCAGGACCATTTCCTCAAAAGACTATTTTCTCCCCCATTGAATGGTTTTGGCACCTTGCTAAAAATAATTTTACAATACATGTATGAGTTTATTTCTGGGCTCTCTAGTCCATTCATTTGTATTTCCATCTTTATTCCAATACCATGTTGCTGTGATTACTGCAGGTGTAGAATATGTTTCAAAATCAGGAAATGGGTGCCCGCCAGTTTTGTCCCTCTTTTCCAGGATGTTTTGGCATTTCAGGTTTCCTTGATTTTCAGCAAAGTGAGCTTTGTATTTGCTCATGTATTTACCTTCACCAGAGATTTTTATATCTTCTTATGGGTTCTACTTGCTGTCTAATGTTGTTTTATTTCCATCTGAGGGATATACTATTTTTTTTAAAGATTTTATTTATTTATTTGACAGACAGAGATCACAAGCAGGCAGAGAGGCAAACAGAGAGAGAGGAGGAAGCAGGCTCCCTGCTGAGCAGAGAGCCCAACACGGGGCTCGATCCCAGGACCCTGGGATCATGACATGACCCGAAGGCATAGGCTTCAACCCACTGAGCCACCCAGGCACCCCGGATATACTATTTTTTGTGGTGAGGTCTGTGGTCAGGGATTTTATCAGATTTTGTTTATCTGAAAGTGTCTAATTTCTTTAATTGTTCCCTCAAAAATAAAGGACAATTTTGCTGGTTACAGAATTCTCAGTTGACAGCATTCTTCTTTCGGCTCTCTGAACATACCATCCCACAGCCTTCAGATCTCCAAGGTTTCTCATATGAAATTGCCTGGCAATCTTCCTGAGGATCCCTTGCATATGATCACTCATTTCTCTCTTGCAGCTTTCTCTCTTAGCCTTTGTTTTTTGATAACTTCATTAGTGTGTTTCAGTGTGACTATCTTCGGGTTTATTCAACATGGAGTTTGTTGAACTTCTTAGGCTTACATTATTTATGTCTTTAATCCAATTTGGAAAAATTTTTACATCATTTCTTCAAATGCTCTTTCTATCCCTTTATCTCTCTTGTCTTTTCCTAGGACTCCCATAATTCTTATGCTGGCTTGGTTGAGACTGTCCCACACAATATTGATTCTCTGTTTATTTTTCTGTTTTATTTTTCACCCTACTGAAAGCTTAAGGTGCTCTCAGATCCTTTCTAAGCATACATCTTTTCTGGGCATGGACATGGTTTTCTAATTTCTCCCCTTATATGTGGTTGCTTTTGAATATCCTAATTTCCAAAAAAGTCACAACCCAGCTTCTCTAGGCCTTAGATGGTTTATTCTATATCTCCACTTGTAATCTCTTGCTCCAGGCATCTGTGAGTATAGTTCTCCTAGATTTTACAAACAGTTCCCATTACTTTTCCTGCTTGTGTTCCAAGTTATGCAAGATGGGAATAAATGCCTTGCATCAGCCTTTTGGGTATAGCAGATGTATGAAATTACTTGGGAAAAAAGTCTGTTCCTCTAATTTAAGGGGAAAATTGGGAACCAGGTTGCTACCAGCTTAAGACAAAGACTATTACCAGGTCAGGCAAGGGATAGGGTTAGATGACTATTGCTTGGTTTCTACAAACTTTTACTGTTTTCAAAGCTCTTATGAATTGATTCATACAACTTCTGACGTGAGCGTGTGTGTGTGTGTGTGTGTGTGTGTGTGTGTGAGTCTTGGTGTGTATTATAGGTAGAAATCAGTCCTTGGGACTTTCTACTTTGCCATTTTGCTGATAACATTGCTATATTTTTTAAAACCTAAGAAATGTTTACAGATAAACAATCTCCTTGAATATTTTTTTCTGTTCCATTTTTTTTTAACTGATAAAATTTTTTATTTCACTTTTGAATTTTTACACTTTTCCTGACTATTCCGTGTTAAGGTGGAAACTAGAACTGTTTAAAAGACATACACAAATCTAGTACATCAATAACCGGGGACTTTTCTTTTCTTTTCTTTTTTTTTTTTTTTTTTTTTGCTATACTATTTTCACAACCACAGGAGTGCTTGCTAGGCAATATAACCGTCACAGAAGCAAACGTGAGGCAGAATACTGGTAAGGAAAAATGAAGCAAGAAAGAGCTACCAGATATACAGACAGGCTCGTTCCACATTCACTACTGCATTTTCAAGTGCCAAGTATTAACTGCACATTTTTGTTCAGCTAGAAAGGGGGGAGGGTTTATTTTTTGTTTTGTTTTTTTCTTTTTTCTTTTTTTTTTCCCTTTTTTGGGGTTTTAAATCAGTGCATGAATGTTTCTTTTCTCATTTCAGCAGATGGACAAACAGGCGGACACTACGGCTACATGGAATGTTCAAGGGAGAGGGGGTACTGTGAGACTGGTAGGCCTGGCTATTCTGGACTCTCCCCACTGTGGTGTTCATGCAACTTCCCTGCATTATAGGGTCTTGTTCAAACAGGTCTGTGAACTTGGCTGAAGGAGCACACTTGGGAGAGCTGGTGACAGGTACTAACAAGCATTATCAGGGCTGGCTGCAACACAGGGAGAAATCATGGGTATTTAAAAACACTTTTTTGACTCAGATCTCAGTCTGACTGAAGAGCAACGAGCGTGCTGAGAAATCAGAGGAAGCCAGAACTATGTGCTGGCTCTTCTCAACTTCCCTGAAGTGAGGCCTGCGGACCAAAGTGCTTGCCATCTTCGCTCATCCCCCTCCAGGCCCCCGCCCTGCCCCTAAAGGTGTTCAACAACAAACAGAAGACAGCAACAGAACTGAAAAGGAAAAAAAATGTAAAGAAGCAGGACAGACACTTCAAGAGGGAAAATAAAAACCAAGGTCAACAGTCAAAAAGGACAGTGGGAAAAATGTCTCGATTTCAAAATATAAAAGCCCCAAGCTATGAAGCACCCAAAGACTTGAATACTTCTTAAGTGAAAGGCAATTTCTACAGAACATGACTCTGAAAGGTATTACCCAGGAAACAGATAAGGCCATTCATAAGATACATGGCTTTTCTCTTCTTTAGGTCTTGGTTACAAGGAAAACAGATTCCACTAATGGAGCCCAAGTTGCAAATCAGTACGATGGCTGTGGGGAAGGGGTGTTAGTCATGGGGTCTAGGAGCACTGGGCCTTTTCACGGTGTCAAAACCCAATTATCTGCCACAAAGAGTTTCCATTTTAGGCTTCGAGTTTACGGAGAGGAAGACACTGTGGACATCTGCAGTCATGAACTTTTGAGTGGCAACAGCTCAAACTGGCCAAGTGTCTGTACTTCCCCCCCAAAACAGGCAGAACTACTGTGAGTTGCTGTCACAGGAAGGGGTCTCAGTCTGCGTCCCAGCGTCACAATATAATCTCTATAACTTTCTGTACAACTTTACAATGGAACTGTTATTTCCATGACTAATTTGATTATCAGTTTAAACTTTCCAAAAAGTTACACATAATTTAGGTCTAGTTTTTCTACCAGTAAGAGTTCTGCTAAGTTACAAAACCCCATAATCACAGTGTTCAGTTTAAAAAAAAAATCAGCACACAGTAATCCTGTCAATGTTAATCAAAATCAAAACTTCAGAATGCCGTGGCATTTATGTGACCAATCTGAGTATTAGATACACACACCAGCTGTTTATCCCATGGACCATTTTGCTAGGCTGAGGCTGTGAAAAATTGAAAGTCGCCGCAGGACTTTTTTTTTTTTTTTTTAATCGCACAAAGGGATATATGTGGAGGGTACAGAGTGACACTGAGCAGATCACGAAGCACAACAGACATTAGTTCTCTCCCTCCCCAGCATCTCCTTCATCTCCCTGGTTTTCCGACGTCCACAGAGTGAGATTGTCCCTAAGCAGCTGCATGATCAGGGTGCTATCTTTGTAAGACTCCTCATTCAGCGTATCCAACTCAGCAATTGCTTCATCGAATGCCGTTTTTGCCAGGCTGCAAGCCTTTTCAGGAGAGTTTAGAATCTCATAGTAGAAGACTGAGAAATTCAGTGCCAGGCCAAGTCGAATTGGGTGTGTAGGCTGCATTTCTTTCTTACTAATTTCAAACGCTTCCTGGTAAGCCTGCTGGGAGTTCGACACAGTGGTTTGTTTATTATCCCCAGATGCCACCTCAGGAAGATATCTAAAATAATCGCCTTTCATTTTCAAGTAGAACACCTTGCTTTCCGGTTGTGTAGCACTGGGAATAAGATATTTGTCCAACAGCTCCAGAACGTCATTGCAGATGTCCTGCAGCTCGGCCTCCATCTTCTCCCGGTACTCTTTGCCCATCTGCTGCTGCTTCTCATTCCTCTCTGTTTTCTGCTCAATGCTGGAGATGACGCGCCAGGAGGAGCGGCGGGCGCCCACCACGTTCTTGTAGGCGACAGAGAGCAGATTTCTCTCCTCGTTGGAGAGTTCGTGCCCCTCTTCCGTGACGGCCTTCATGGCTGCGGCCATGTCGTCATACCGCTCGGCCTGCTCGGCAAGTTTGGCCTTCTGTACCAGCTCACTTTTATCCATGGTCGTTCCCGGGGGAGGGCAACAGGAGGAAAAGATGCTTGTGAGCGAAGCTCCGAGCGCGGTGACCGCTTCCTTCCCAAGCCCACTCCTCAGGCGGCAGCGGCGGCGGCTGCACTGGCGGCGACGGCAGCAGCTACCCCGGCTCCGGAATCAGCGGCGGCGGTGGCGGCAACTCCACTTCCCTCTGTTCCATTTTTATTCCCTTCTATTTGGACTCTAACTGCACATATACCGGGAACTTTGGGTAAGTCCCACGTGTCTCTCCTGTTCTTTTCTATTCTTGGTTTTCTCTGTGTTATACTGTGGACATTTTCTATTGACCAGTTCAATAATCTTAGTCTATCCAATCCTTTCTTAAAACCATCCATCTTGTTCTTAATTTCACATACATATTTTTCAGTTATAAGCTATGGCTTTTGCTTATATATAATGTCTAAATCTCTGGTAAAAATTCTCATTCATTTTGTGTCCATCTTTCTCTTTTTTTCTTCAGCATATTAATCACAATTATTACAATGTCTGCTAAGGTTATTTTCTGGATTATCTGTCAGGCTTGCTTTTTAGAGTTTTATTATCTTGTTTATTTCTTGCTGGTTTTAGCCATACTGTATTACCTCCTTGCATGTCTTGTAATTTTTAACTGCATGCAACATATTTCAGACAAAAGAACCTTTGAGGGTCCAGATGGCATCTTCCACCACTTGTCCATCTCCCCCATTAGGCAAAAACAGTAAGTGGTTGGTAACATCCATCTAATCTCTAAATTTCAGCTTAGGTAAGTTTCAGTTTCCCTCTCCTTCATCTCTCCTTTTCAGGTGGGGCCCTCAATAGCTTCTAATTGAAATATTCATGGGTCTTCCAACAACATAGCCTTAAAGTGGATATTCTAGAATTTAAAAGTACAATATCTAAAATGAAAACACAGAAGATGAGTTTAAGAGACCCACTTTTGTCCTCTAAAGATTTTCAGCTCAGTCTTTATCAGCCAACAGCTTCGACATTTGACAAGTGGAATTCCATCTGATTTTAGATTAGATATAGACAGAGAAAGAACATCACTCCCATCCTTAAAATAAGAAAAAAGCTATAAAGCTGAAAGTTGACTAATTTCTATGAGACCATGAAAGAACCAAAGTCACAGCTACAGAGACAGGTGCCTGCAGGAAGAACAGCCCCAGAGCATTTGCTTCCCTGAGACAGAAGTGGCCAAATGTCATATAAATAAATAGAAATATCAAACAAGAAAAATTTTAACAAGTTGTTGAAGCATGGACTTTACTGGGAGTGTGAAGCCCCTGGAGACCACTGCTATAAAGGAGGAATTTCACCCTCTTACAGGTTTTTCTTCTAGGAACCCCGTCTAACAACCACAGGGAAGATGGGGAGAATGCTAAGAAAGAAAGGTAATGGCTGAGGGAGAAGCAGCCTTGGCCAGCACTCCACCCAGACCCATCCCCCCTTATTTTCCCTAAAACACAAAGGCCTTTAGCCTACAGAAGAAAGATCAATTAAATCATAGTCTGAGTCCTGGGAAAAGGAAATGGAGACCACCACTGAAAATCTACCTTCCCCCATATCTTTCAAAGTGGATAAGAGCCCCAACCTGCAGAAGGCACAGTGGCAAATCCACAGGCTGGGGGTGCAAAATGGAAACCCATTCAGTGTGAAGGAGGGAAAAAGGAAGCTCTATTTCAGGAAGAAGTGTAGGAACAATAGTGACATCCATATTCTTAAGACCAAGGTTCAATCTCTTTAAAAAGAAAAAAAAATCCTTAAAAAAATGGGATTACCTGAAGCTGAGATTTAATTAGAAAATCAGGGAATTTCACCAACCAAATTTCATCCCCAGCAGCACACTAACTAGCCAAGAGTAAAAATATCAATGGATATAGCAGAAAGCACAAGAGTATTGGTCTTTCCGGAAGTTCAAATTAAAAACACGATGAGATGCCACAATCAGCACTGCTAAAACAAAAACAATAAATGTCTGACATGAACCTTTATAATTGCCATTCAAGCTGACAAAGAATGTAAACAGCCAAGATGTCCTTGAGCAAATGAAAGGATAAACACGCTGGACACCTTGTGTACTGGGCTGCGACTCAGAAAAAAAGACACGGTGAGCTGCTGAGTCACAAAACAACATGGCTGGGGGACTTTGGGGAATGCCTGCTTCCTAAGGATTGTGAGGTTTGTGCACATTTTACTGCCTTTCAGGAGATTTGGGGAATATGCCTTTTACTGTCTGGTGTAGAAATCAGCAAACACTTTCTGGGGTCCCCTATTCTCTCCAATTTATGATTTCAGCTCATGTGACTACTAAAATTTTTGTTAGTTTTATTTTCTTTCTGCATCCCAGCCTTTGCTGACAACAGGGGAAATAACAACTACTTGTTATTCGTTCTTTCCCGAAGTCTGCCGTCCTTGAAGTTTTAGCTCATTCAGTACTGCTGTTTCTACCTGCATCTCATGCCTTCAGACACCTAACTTTTCATGGTTTATTCTACTTTTCCTAGTTGTGATTAGTGAAGGTCTGCCATGAGTAACTCTCTCATCCAGGAACATACATTTTTTTTTTAATTTCTTTTCACGTAACAGTATTCATTGTTTTTGCACCACACCCAGTGCTCCATGCAATCCGTGCCCTCTATAATACCCACCACCTGGTTCCCCTTCAAAACCCTCAGATTGCTTTTCAGAGTTCATAGTCTCTCATGATTCACCTCCCCTTCCAATTTCCCTTAACTCCCTTCTCCTCTCCATCTCCCCTTGTCTTTCATGTTATTTGTTATGCTCCACAAATAAGTGAAACCATATGATAATTGACTCTCTTTGCTTGACTTAATTTACTCAGCATAATCTCTTCCAGTCCCATCCATGTTGCTACAAAAATTGGGTATTCGTCTTTTCTGATGGAGGCATAATACTCCATACTGTATATGAACCACATCTTCCTTATCCATTCATCCGTTAAAGGGCATCTTGGTTCTTTCCATAGTTTGGCAACCGTGGCCATTACTGCTATAAACATTGGGGTACAGATGGCCTTTTTTTTCACTACATCTGTATCTTTGGGGTAAATACCCAGGAGTGCAATGGCAGGGTCATACGAAAGCTCTATTTTTAATTTCTTGAGGAATCTCCACACTGTTCTCCAAAGAGGCTGCACCAACTTGCATTCCCACCAACAGTGGAAGAGGGTTCCCCTTTCTCCACATTCCCTCCAACACATGTTGTTTCCTGTCTTGCTAATTTTGGCCATTCTAACTGGTATAAGGTGCTATCTCAATGTGGTTTTAATTTGAATCTCCCTGAGGGCTAGTGATGATGAACATTTTTTCATGTGTCTGATAGCCATTTGTATGTCTTCATTGGAGAAGTGTCTGTTCATATCTTCTGCCCATTATTTGATATGATTGTCTGTTTTGTGTGTGTTGAGTTTGAGGAGTTCTTTATAGATCCTGGACATCAACCTTTTGTCTGTACTGTAATTTGCAAATATCTTCTCCCATTCCATGGGTTGCCTTTTTGTTTTGTTGACTATTTCCTTTGCTGCACAGAAGCTTTTGATCTTGATGAAGTCCCAAAAGTTCATCTTCAATCCTAATTATTTTCAAGAAAAGCTAAATTTCAAATCAAAACACAATCTGTATTTTGATTACAATATTAAGTACGATTATTTATTGGATGCTTTCTTCAGAAACTCACTTGATACGGTACTGTTCAGAGGACCCAATTAATGGAGATTATAGTTGGTGGAAAAAGTGATTAACAGCCATTTATTAGTGAATTTTGAAAATAGCATGGAGAGTTCTCTGAACTAGTTAAAGAATCCAAAATTGGGGAGCAGCAGTGTAACTCAGTCGGTTGTGTCTGACCCTTAATCTCAGCTCAGGTCTTGACTTCAGGGTGGTGAGTTCAAACCCCCTCTTGGGCTCCACTGGGTGTGGAGTCTGCTTAAAAAGAAAAAAAAAAAGAATTAAAATTGGACTATCTGAGTCAGGAAAAAAAAAAGAGGATATTAAAAATGTAATATGAGTGGCTCACATCTCAAATTATTTCTATTAAAGTCTAGCAAAAATAAGCCAAAAACAGTTTATCTACTTAATGTATCATAGACATCGCTTAACAAACAAATGCTTGGTGAAAAGCCAATATAAAGGGGTGCCTAGGTGGCTCAGTGGGTTAAAGCCTCTGCCTTCAGTTCAGGTCATGATCTCAGGGTCCTGGGATGGAGCCCCCCATCTAGCTTTCTACTGGGTAGGGAGACTTCTTCCCCCTCTCTCTCTGCCTGCCTCTCTGCCTACTTGTGATCTCTGTCTGTCAAATAAATAAATAAAATCTTATAAAAAAAGGAGAAAAGCAAATATAAATAATGAGAAGGGGATCAATAATGCCAATATCTTCTCTATACTCACATATTTTTCATGCTATGAAGTACAGAAAAAATGTCCTTGATTTACTATAAGAAAGATGTTAAAACCTTGAGCAAAGGGGTGCACTACGTCTCTCCTGCTCCTCACTTGAGTCTGCGGCAGGTGCGAGGCCGCCCATGCACCGGGACCGTCTGGCTGCAACGGCTGGAACAGCTCACGGACCGTAGGCTCGAGGGAGCTGAGTCGTCTTCGCTGCAGCAAGCATGCAGGAGGTGGGCTGCATCTCCATGGAGCAGTCGGTATGGACTAATTCCCTTACCCTCTGTGGTCTGGCGTGACACCAGCACTCCCGCTGTCGCTGTTCCTGGACCAGAACCACCTGCGGTCCTGGCCTCTGCCCGGGGCGGGTTGACGGGGCAGTCCCACCCCTGGCAGTCTCTCCACACCCACAAGTAAGACATACTCAGGTCAGGACGGGAATGTTGACTTGGGAAAACCTACCAAGTGGGATCTGGAATCCAAAGAGGGGGTCCAAGTTTCAGTCCTGCAAATGCCCAACACTGGTACCTTGGCCATGGTGGAGTCTGGGACCTGTAAACTGTTATATGGCAAACACTGAAACGTGAGCCCCATTTAGTCCCAGGTGGGGACCTGGTCCCTTCCGTCTGATTTGGCTTTTTGCTAAAAGATCAAGAACTCTGAAGTAATATGGATTTTCCCCATCTATAATTTTTAAAACCTTGTTTCTGATTCTAAAAGTTCTTCATGGTTATAGGAAAATATTTGGGAAATACAAAATGATTTAGGCAGAAACATATGCCCTTCAAAACCCCAACTCTGGTAAATGAGGAGTTAAAGTCTTGGTACTTTTACTTCAAAAGTGCTTCAAGTTCATTTCCTTACCATTTTAGCACAGCTTTCTATATTGGACATACTTGTAATTAACACCACCAAAGTCTGAATGTGACAGCATTGAGAAGTGGGAATGGGGATTCAACTCCATTCAGGCAAGCTTCTGTGGTAGCTGAAGGAACTAAGGGGGTGCCTAGGGGACCATCTGCCCCCACCCTCACTTGCCTGAGCATCTGGGTCAGGGACAGGCTCTTGGAGAACAGTGAGGACACCTAGCTGTGTCCACAGTAAGCAGGAAGGGGTGTGGAGATCCCTCACACCTGCACTCTGGGGTCTCACACTCTGGGTTTCCCTGGGGAGAATGCTTTCTGCAACCTACCTGGAGTTCTCATCCCCCTGCCTCAGCTGCCTATTGAAGGGAACCCCACCAGGTGGGTCACAGCACATTTTTCTAATTAGATTTCCGGACTGCTCAACAAATGTTGAGTCAATAGCATAATCTTAAAATTCCTCTTTATAAAAATTGAGGTCGTGACCACTGGTGGTTCTGACCTGTGCCTGGCAGAGTCTTTTCCTTTCCTATGTGCTTCTCACCTCCACCACTGTTCCTGCCACTAACAGGGCTTACCTCCCCACGGATGCAGCTCCCTGTCCCAGGGATGGCTCCCTCCTCCTGGAGGAACCCCTCTCCATCATCAGCTAACATCCAAGGACACATCCAAGGACACTCTCTTAGAGGACACATTAAATTTAATATCTTTATCTTAGAAGAAAATATAAAAATATATCTTCATGATTGGGGCAGGCAATGACTTCTTAGATATGACACACAAAAGAAATGAAGAAAAAGAGGTAAATTGAGCTTCATCAAAATTAAAAACCTTTGGGCTGCTATCAAATAATTAGTATTATAAAATAGAGACAAACCACAGAATGGGAGAAAATATTTACAAAGCGTATATCTGATAAGAGACTTCTCTCCAGAATATGTAAGATCTCATACAAGTCAATAATAAGATAACTAAACCAATGGGAAATGGGCAAAGGATGTGTATAGACCTCTCTCAAAGGAAAATATACAAATGGTAACTGGCACACACACACAAAAATGTGCAAAATCATTAGTCATTAGGGAAATGCAAACCATAATGAGATAAAACAATAATGAGATACCACTGGAGAAACACTAGGATAGCTAAAATAAAAAGAAAGAAGCAGGTGTTGGTGAGGGTATGAAGAGATGAGATCCCTTATACGTTGCAGCAGGAATATAAAATGACGCATTTGCTTCAGAAAACAGTTTGTTCCTCAGGATGTTAAACACAGATTTATCACAGGATGCAGCAGCCCCACTGGTAAACGTGTCCCCAAGAGGAGTGAGAACAGAGGTCCACAGGAAAACCTGCACATGAATGTTCACATCAGCATTGTCTATAAGGGCCCCAAAGTGGAAACAACCCAGTGTCCATCAACTGCTGAAGGCATACAGAAAATACAGTATACCCTCCAGTGAAATACTCAGTGTAAGAAGTACTGATGTATCCTACCACGTGGGCGGGCCCTGAAAAATACTATGCCAAGCAAGAGAATCCAGTCCAAAAAAGATCGTATGTTCTACGATTCCACTTGCACCAAGTTTCCAGAAGGGGAAAATGTCCAGAGACAGAAAGTGTGCTAATAATATTACTAAGGAGTAATAGTGAACAAGGGGAAAGGGGGAAGCATAGAGGATATGGCGTACCTGCCCATGAGTGTAAACTTCCTTGGAAAAGAAATGAGAATGTTCTCAAATTAGAGTGTTGTGATGGTTTCGCACCCTGTAACTGTACTTGAAGAACACCGTGCACTTTAAGTGGGTGAATTTTATGGTATGTGAATTTTGCCTATTACAGTTTTAATTTGGCTTTTCCCACCAGAAACTAATATTTAGAAGAGCTGCCCTTTCCATCTGCTACTTTAGCAAATCAAGTCTCAAGACGTCTGTGGTCCTCAGGAACAATTCATTAAGAAATTACCACACCCTGCCCAGCACTGTCAGCAATAAGTTATCTTTTGGAGAGCCATGCATTTATGGTTAAATCCATAACAATTTAAGGAGATAAAATAAGAAGAATAAAGGGAGATCAATAGTTCTACAATTATCCGCAGAGCTGCAGCATAATTATATTCCAGACATCTACACCCTTAATGGACTTCTGATAAGAAGCCATGGATTAATAGTCCACATTAACTTGGGCTGAGTTGCAGAAGAAAATCTGCACTTATAATTGTGTCACTTTTGCCTGTTTTGCAGAATTCTATTCTAGACTGAAGTGCACTATGAAAAGATACATCTGTAATCAACCACCATTGAGAAGAAACATGAAAGAAACCACCTCATGTACACAACAAGATCAATAACGAAAAAATCAAAAGATATGACAAGAAGTTTTTTAAGTCATGTACAAAGCCTATGTGAGGAAAACTATTCAACACAAGGTAAGTCTTCTTCATTCTGTTTATTCAATTTCTTTTTAGTCATGATATCTAATGCTTTGAAATTTCAAGTGATATTTAATAACCTTTAAAAAGGACTTTTTAAATTTATTAAAATTTAAAATTTATTAAATTTAAAATTTATTAAAATTTTAAATTTACAATTTCCATCTGTAACAAACATGACCTAAGTTAAGATGCACAGCTCTCAAAGTACATTTCAATAAATACTTTTCCTTCCTGGGCTGTCCACTCTGAACTTTAGACCCAAAGTGTATCAGAAGTGACAGTACAATTTAAAAGGCATGCATTACTTGGTAGATATTTTATGAAGACTATTTCTTTTCATCTCCATAAGAGCTCTAAAAAGAAGATTGTATTTCCACTATGTGAGAAAGAAAGCTACTTCCAAGATTTGGAAGCTCTGCTCCTGGGCGATGAACTCAGATCTGCCTGTCCCAAAGTCCCTATTCTTCCCACTTTCCACTGTCCGTTGGTGTATTAATCTAATAAATAGTATGGAAAATACGAAAGAGGAGAGCTTTGCTTCTAGGCTCGTTAGATCCTGAAGAAGATTTTCTGTTTTCATTGGTTCTTACTACTTAATCTCTCAGATCTGAATTGTAAATGTAGACTTCTTATCTTCACTATGAAGTTATAGACAGTTTGTGAGCAAAATCAGTAATTCTACATTGTATCTTTTGAAGTGCCTAGAGCGAAGATGACAAAAGAATAGACTTGACAGATGCAGAGAAGTCTTTCAAGGAATATGGGTAGAAGGGAAAAGGAATCAATAATAATTTGACAGGAAAATCTGTCTTAAACAACAGATTTTGTGAGATATACTCAGTGTAATTGAAATGTCAGTTATTCTTAAATTAATATATACATTTGAAGGGATCCCAGTTAAAACACCAACAGGTTTTGATCTCCCATTTTTGTTTTAGTGAGTGGTGAGGTCCTTAAGTCAAGCCAATTCCAACCTATTTGTAAATAGACCAAAAAATTTTCACAAAACCCTGAACAACAAGAGAGTGACATTGCCTACCAGGTAGTGAACATTTGCCCCCCTGTCCTGCGTGCTAAATGCCTTCATCCTATCCCAATGTTCCCCCAAAATCCTAACCCGTTCTAGCATCACCTGTAAGTTCCAAATCTCATCCTCTAAATCATCCATGTCAGGCAGGAGTATGACTCTGAGTAGAGGCCACACTCAGAAAGGCTCCAACCGTGGACCTGTGAAGAGAGAAAATAGCTATCTTCTTCCAGAATAGCATGGTAAGGCAGGTACAGGATAGACATTCCATTTTCCATAGAGGGAAACTTAAAGGAGTAGAGGGGTCACCAAGTGAGTCCAAACTCAGCAGAGCAAGTTCCATTAAGGCTTGGAAGATCCTCTGAGTCTTGGTGCCTTGTCCCAGGGCTTTTGGGGTGGCCCTGCTGGCCTGGCCTTGAGCCTCTCTGACCTCTGTCTCCATGTCCACATGTGTGTCTTTGGAGTCATTCTTCCTTGTTCCTGAAGGACAGCCTGTGTTTTCCCGCAGGTAGATCTGGAAGCCCACTTCCTGCTTCTAGAATCTCACAGGTTTTGGATAGCCTCCCTTCATTTATTCCTGTCTCTGTTCCTTCAGGAGAAGCTCGTGGTGTTTCTTCTTATACAACATTCCATGAAACCGTGCTGGTCTGTGGTGTACATCGTGGAGCACCCATGCCATTAGACCTCTCCAGCCAAACCCCATCTCTGCTCCTGGCTCTGCTGAGATGTCTGAGTGGGTCCATGGGGCCCCAGATCATGTCTTCAGCAGAAGGTTGCCCAGCCTCACACTTGGCCCTCTCTCCTGAGCATCCTTCATCAGCCATGGATGGCCTTGTTTTCCCACTCCCAACTGGGATTGGCTTGGGACTAACCCAGTCAAGCACTAGTCTGTCTTTGCCGAGCAACCCCTCCTCAATTTATCTCCTTATTCACACATTGCTACGAGCTGAGTGGAGCCCTGCTTGGAAATCTCTTCAGTTATCCTCAGGATCTCCTCAGCTAAATCTCAGCTACACCTCTCCATATTTGCCATCATAAATTGTTTTCCACTGGACAAAATAACACAATTCATTTGAGTTTTCTGCCACTTTGCAATGAAGATGAACTTTTCTCCAATTTCGGATAACATGTTCCTCCTTTCCTTTTAAGACCTCACCAGAAGCACCTTTAACATTTGTATTTCTGCCAAGATTCTGGTCATCAACGTTCACAATGAGAAACTTTCTCTGCCATGCTTCTTCCCGAGTTGTCACCAGAATCTCCCTTAACATCATTCTTCCTTCCCAGTTCAGAAGCCACTTTGCTCAGGTGCTGCCATAACAAACAGTCACAAACTTGGTGCCTGAACAGAAGTGTTAAGGTTTTGATAGGATTAGGGCAAGCTGTTCCTTCTGGAGGCTCTGAGGCAATCATTTGCTCCACACTCTCTCATGGTTTCTGGGGGCTGCCAGCAACCCTTGTCATTTCTTGAACTGTTATTTGTTGTTGTTTTTTTAAGATCTTATTTATTTATATGACAGAGAGAGATCACAAGTAAGCAGAGAGGCAGGCAGAGAGAGGAGGAAGCAGGCTCCCCACGGAGCAGAAAGCCTGATGCGGGGCTCGATCCCAGGACCCTGGGATCATGATCTGAGCCAAAGGCAGAGGCTTTAACCCACTGAGCCACCCAGGCGCCCCTCTTGAACTGTTGATACATCACTCCCATCTCTGACCCTGTCTCCACGTGGCATTCTCTTTTGTGGCAAACATTTTTTCCCATTTTGTTTTTTTTTTTTTTTTATATTCACTATTTAAAGTATACTTCTTACAGAGAGAAGGGCCGCAAAATACAACCATATTTTACAATTAATTTGCAAGTGGAAAGTGTTAATTAAAATTTAAGGCTCTCGAAGTTTCTAATTAGCCTGTAAAATTCATTCTGCTATTGGGGTTGAGTTTTTATTTCTTTTCTTGGTTGTATCTCTAATTATAGACTGTAAACTAAAAGTTGGGTGTTTTTTTTTTTTTATATTTCACAAGAGCATTTTAAAAGAAAATCACCAAAGTTTTAAAAATGTAAATGGCTTCCTAAGATTCAGTTGATGCAAATACTATTAGATAATTTGGTTTCACTGTGAAGTGAAAACTTCTAACAGAAATGGTTGATCTTTTACTTTATGAATTGGAATTTAGGGAAAATAATCTCAAATATTGATTAGATTTAGTTAAATCATGGGCATAATTCCATCAGTTGGTGATAATACACAAATTTCATATTTTTTATCCAAGTAGCACAAGAATATGGCAAAAAGTGTGGGTTACCACTCTATTCTTATAAAAAGATTCATTTATTTATTTGAGAGCAAGGAGAGAGGGGTGGAGGGAGGGGGGAAAGGGAGAAAGAATCCCAAGCAGACTCCCCACTGGGCACAGAGTCTAAGGCGGGCTGGATCCCATGACCTGTGATCCTGACCTGAGCAGAAATCAAGAGCTGGATGCTTGGTGGACTGAGCCCCCTGGGTGTCCCCTCAATTTTTTGAATATACATCCAGGACTGATTTTTAAGATTACAGTCTTGCATAATAGGCAAGAAGCTGAAATAATGACTGAGTCAGAAATTAAGGCAACAGCAATTCATTGACTGGTCCCCATACATCAAGCACATTGATGTCCCTCGTCACAGCAGTGCTGACCCTTACTACTTCATTTTTTAACCACATTCATATGTACCTAGATAACACAGCATCCAGAGCCAGTAGATGTATCTACATCCTGAAGGCACCGAATTTTAGCATACAACTCAGTAATGCCTAGTCACTCTGGAGGGCTGTCAATATGACCACTGTCTCGTTTGAAAGCATTTCCAAAGAGGCTCGCACTCCCGTGCTGTTGGCTTCATTCCCACTCCAAGCCAAAGTGAGGGCTAATGTACTTCCTGTCTCTACAGGCTTGCCTTTTACAGACATTTCATATAAATGGAATTTCACAATCTGTGCTTTTTAAAAATGTACTTAGCCTGATATGTTTTGAGGTTCATCTCCATTGCAGGATGGATGCGCACTTGGATTATTTCTATTTTTGGCTCTTCTAAATCATGCTGCCATGAACATTCATGCACACATCTCTGTACAGACACATATTTTTATTTATCTTGGATGGATATTCAGGAAAGTCATTGCTGGGTGATCTAGTAAATTTACATGTTCATTTTCAAATAACTGACAGATTGTTTTCCACGGTGGCTGCACCTTTTTGTGTTCCCATGAGCAATGAATGAGGGTTCCAATTTCTCCTCAGCTTCTCCAACACTCATTCTTGACTTATATTTTTTTCACTTTATTTTTTTTTAAGATTTTTATCTACTTATTTGACAGAGAGAAAGAGAGCACAAGCTGGGGAGCAGAAGGAAGAGAGAGAAGCAGACTCCTCTCTGAGCAGAGAGCCCAATGTGGGGCTTGATCCCAGAAACCAGGATCATGACCTGAGAAGACAGACGCTTCATCCACTGAGCCACCCAGGTGCCCCTGTCTTTTTTGCTGTGGTCATCCTTGTAATTATGAAGTGACATCTCATTGTGGTTTTTATTTTCATTTCTCTGATGAGAATTCTGCCTTGGGCTCATTGGCCATTCTATATACATATGCGTTGATGAAATGTCTATTCAAATTTTTAGCTTATATTTTACTGCCTTTTTGTCTTGTTGGCAAAAAGGCAGTAAAATGTGTTTTAATTAGTCAATTCGTTGACTAATTGAGCTGCAAGCTTTTAGAATCTATTTGGGATGCAAGTAATTTATCATAATATGTTTTCAACATTTTTTCTTCCCATCTAGGACTTGATTTTCACTTATTAATGGTGTTCTTGAAGTTCAAAATTTTTTCATTTTTATGAATGCGAATTTGTCTTTAATCACATGTGTTCTTGGGGTTGTAGTAAGACTGTCTAACCTTAGTCCCTATTCTGCTGAAAGTGGAAACTGAAGTTTCATGTGGCCCAGGAGATGCTCAAGGGCACACATGTGTTCACAGGCAGGAAGTTATCCCTATGCCATCTCTCCTCTGTGCTCACTGCTACCAGGATTCAATTCCTGGGAGCCCAGATGGGGGACGTCTGACCCTGCGCCTGCGATTTCCCCAGTGGTGGACATATTTTGAGTGACCCAAGCCCAGGAAGAAGGAACAGACCTGTCTTTTCAGAAAACACCTCAAGCTTCTTCTGTACCATGTGAAATAAATGTTTTGTGAGCAAATACATCCTATAAGAAAGTTTCTGATGATCCCTTCATCACCCTAAAGTAAAATGAACAATGCTCTTCTCTGATTTTAAGATACAAAAAGTATAAATGTAAGTTAAAAAATTGGCCTTTAAACCTTTTTTTTTTTTTTTTAATCTATATAAACAAACTCTAGGAGTGCCTGGCTCAGTCAGTTGAGCACTGGGCTCTTGATTTTGGCTCAGGTCAAGATCTCAGGGTCATGAGATGGAGTCCCTCGCCAGACTCTGTGTGGGGATGGACTCTGCTTCTCTATCTCTCTCTCTGCCCTTCCCCCAACTCACAAGTCTCTCTCTCTCTCTCTCTCTAAAATAAATAAATAAATCTTTAAAACTTTTCTATAGGAAAACCAGGGGACCAACTGTTAAGTTTAAAGTAATCAAAAATTTCAACTGCATTACCCAAATTATTATAATGTGCCAATAATTAAGGTCAGTCACAGTGTATGTTGGTTTAATGTTAAAACTAACTAAAGAGACTTTACGAAGAATACGTGGAGGAGACTAGCTCATGTTGTGAATTTAGGAAGCATTTCAAATATGTCCTTGTGGAAGGCGGCCTCAAAAGTGACCCCAATGACCCCTACCTGCTTGTATACCCACCCCCTGAAATCCCCCCACGTCTTGGACATGGGCTAGGCTGAATGACCTGCTTCTAACAAATACACAGCAGAAGCACACACACAGCACTCACAGCACTGCCAAGGTAGGTGACAACATTATGTCAGCATGCCCCTGGCCCTCCCTCTCTTGAGCACTTGCTCTGGAAGAAGCCAGCGGCCATGTTGTGAGCTGCCCCACTGATATGCCACGTAGTAAGGCCCTGGTGTCTCTGGCACACAGCCAGAAAGCACCTGGGGCCAAGGAGTGCCAATCTCCAGTCCTGGGACTGATCAGGTCTCTAAAGGGATCCTCATATTTGAACCAACAGGAAAAAGTCCTATCCTTTAAGTCTGTATGACTTTTGGATAAACCACATATTCAAATTAAGTGGAGTTCAATCAGACCAGGAGCGGGCGAGAGGACTTTAAGTATTGCATCATGATCCAAGCACGCTACAGGTAAGGGCTAATGAGAAGTGCTTTCAGCAGCAGCTGTCACTCCACCAACCTCTGGGGGTGTGGGTGAGCTCGGATTCTGCCACGAGGACATCACACTCAAGGCAACACCTGGCATCTTAATTATTGAAGGGCTGCACAAGGATCTCTCGTTCATGCAAACTGCACGCTTGTAATTCTTGACAACCGACGGTTAGAGGTAAGGGGTTCATTTATATTCTCTTGACCAGCAGTTGTGTAGATGAGGGCACAACTTAAGATCGAGCAATTAGAGGGAGTGAGATTTCTTCTAACTTATCTCTCTTCAGTTATGTTATCAGGAATGATTCTAATGACTCCATGTGACTAGCATCATAGTAACAAAGATGGAAATATATAAGGCATCTTATAAAGCAGCGCTTCTCAAAGCACGGCATCTTTTCTTAGAAAACCAAGTGCCCTGTCTCCACCCCCAAACTACTGGACCAGTAGAGGAAAAAGTCCCCATTGTTTTCAAGAATGACGTTTGGTTACCAGGACATCATCAGGATAGATCAGGGTGCTGACTGAGAGGCCAGTTTCAAAGGGAAGAATTCTGTCTTTGTAGTATGAACACTGAGGTCATGCATCTAGCAAAACAAAAACACTCCAGTAAACCAGGTTTTTAAAATAGCTTCTTTTTACATCATTATGAAAGATTTTCTGAAAGAAGTGGAAGGAGTTTGGATGGGACATTTATGACTCATGTATTTTTGTTTTGTTTTGTTTTGTTTTGTTTTGTTTTACAGTGGGTTCAATACCACTCAGAGCACACTGGTTCTCTACGACCAGGCAGGTCCAGGAACAGCCTTCCCTGGCTCCTCTTGAGAAATGTGGTATTGTCGGAGTCTTGCCAGTGTCCAGATTGTAGAAGAGCTGAGGTGAAGGGCGTGAGGCTGAGGGCTGGTCCACCCATTCCTTGGGTTCAAGGATGAGAAGGGCAGATCCTGTGTGAAGGGCTGTGGGCACAGGGGCCGTTCTGATGGATCAGGACTTGAAGGAGCTCAAATGAGAAGTTCTCAGGAGAAGGGAAGGATTGAAACAAATTTTCCCTTCTTCCCCCAATGAAGATGTGTGTCTCTCTTCTTATTTCTTCATGTTTCTGAAAAGATTTTGAGTTGTTTTTCATTTCTGCTGCAAAGGCAAATTTTCTGTCAAATAAAAATGTGAACTGAGAAAATTAATAACTAAGAGAAAAGGGGTGAGGTGGGAAGAGGTCTGCACAGAATGACCTGCAGGCTCAGGCTGACCTGCTGTTTTACTATCTCACAATTCAGTCCTGAGGGAGGTTCTGGGGCCTCGGAGGCATTTTGCTGTCTTCTCCAACTGCAGACAACTTTCATCATCTTTCCCTTCTTCTACGTACTTCAGTCCTCCCCGTGTTATGGTCAGAGACATTCCCATTTCTAGATTTCTAGAGTGGAGTCATCTGATTGTTTCCTTTTACTCATGCCCTTTATTCAGCTGTCCTGTTTGCCCTTAACTCCCCATGGCCTGACCCCTACAGAAGCCGAGACCATGGAGGATGACATCAGGAGGAGCTTGATGAGGACCAGGCCTAGGAAATACCACCGGATCAAAGGAGGAGGTTTTGGGTAACACCTCAGAGAGGAACCCCTGGAAAGGGCCATGAGGAGGGGGAGTATCAAAGCCCTGTAAGATACTATCACTCTGGCTATTCAACATGAATATCTACAATCACCATAATTGGGTTATGAAAAAGGAGCATATTATACAAACACATATAGAGAATTGTTTTACTGCATTTCTACTATACGTATAAAAATTCTATTTAAAATTCTATGAGCACAATTATATATTTTAATTTTCTTTTCAGTAATGTGTATTTTAGCTCCTTAAAAGTACTTTTTCTAGGGGCACCTGGGTGGCTCAGTTGGTTAAGCATCTGACTTTTGGTTTCCGCTCAGGTCATGATCTCATGGTCGTGGGATTGTGCCCCGAGTCGGTCTCTGTGCTCAGAGGGGTCTGCTTGAAGGTTCTCTCTCCTTCTCCCTCTGCCACTCCAGCTCATGCTCTCTCTCTCTCTCTCTCTCTCTCTCTTTCAAATAAAAAAATCTTAAAACCAAATGAAACCGAATAAAACAAAACCTTTTCTGGCTACTGTACACATGCCCCAAGGTTGTTAACCCAGAGAGCCACTGGCCTAAAGCCACACATGTTTGGTCTGATGCACCACTGCCTTTCAGCTCTTGTGGACTCCATTCTCCCATCTATTTTTCAGGGTCACAGATTCTAAGAGGCTTTGCCACAACATCCCAGGGTCCCAGAGTAGCCACATCACAGCATGACATCCATATGTATGGAGACAACCACAGTCCAACTCCAGAAAAAAGAGTCACAGGGCATGTATCAAGGAAGAAATAGAATTTTATGTTTGCATTTTAAGTTTAGGAACCATCAGAAGTACTTGTATTGGCACTGGCTTGTTGTCAACAGAGTAACAGGGAGACAGCAGAGAAACCCTATTTCAAAAGCTAAAAATCTCACTAAATCCTTAAGATGTTATGAAATAAAGCTTTGATTCTGGTACACAAAGCAGGCCCTGGAATTTTTCCTGTGCCCTGCATAATACTTTCTAGCAGATAGGGCTTACTTTTTGGTGTTGTTATTAGTTACGTTCCTTTTCCCTAGTTTTTGGTTGACTTTATTATTTTGCTTTATTTTTAAAGCTTACAAAATGAAGGGTGTAAGCTATGCAGAAGATGTAAGGGATAAAAATAAAGAAACACCCATGCATAACTCCTCTGCCTAAGACAGAAAACTCAGCCATGTCTTCGCAGACCTTTATTGGTCCATCTCTACTCCCATCCTGTTGGTTATCCCCATTGTTCCTCCTCATAGTTTACTTGATGGGAATATACGGCTGAAAAAAATATCACTTTGAGTTGCATACTTTGAAATTTAAATAGAGGGAACCATATACTGTGTGTATTCTTTGACTTGCTTTCTGGCTCAGAATCATGTTGATAATATTAAATCTCATAAACTTTCATTGTGGTCTATGGTCATTGCTTTATTATATCTCATCATAAAATTATATTAAGCAAATGCATCCATTCTAGTTGATTGGATTGGGTCTTTCCCCCATTTTTCATATTACAGTGAAAACAGCTATGCATCTTCTCAGGATCTTGGAGACGGGGCTGAAATTTATTTAGAGAATATACAATAGGAATGGCTGAGTCCAAAATTTGACACATCTTCACATCTACGAAGCTTCAACAAACTGTTTTCTGAGATGGCTGTGTCCTCATGAGCAGTTAAAAGGCTCTGGAAGTCCATGTTGCTATGTAGAGTTGATAGTGTTGCTTTTTTTAATTGTGTCCAACTTGGTGGTTGGGAAATGGGATCTATGTTTTAATCTTCATTTCCTTCATTACTAAGGCAGCAAATAAAGAAAAATAATTTTTTAAGTATTTTATTTATTCATTTGACACACTGAGAGAGAGAGAGAGAGAGATCACAAGCAGGTAGAGAGACAGAGAGAGGGGGAAGCAGGCTCCCCGCTAAGCAGAGAGCCCAATGTGGGGCTCAATCCCAGGACCCTGGGATCATGACCCGAGCTGAAGGCAGAGGCTTTAACCCACTGAGCCACCCAGGCACCCCTAAAGAAAAATAATTTCATTTAGACAAACCAAGAAGGAAAAATGGGAGGGGGCTACCTCGGATGAAGGATCAAATTGGGTGTCTCCTGTGCAGAGTCATCTATGTAGACATGAGAGACGAGATGGGCTGTGCCAGGTAACCAGCCGTGGGCAGGGGGCTGCAGACAGAGGGAGTGGTTTCTAGCAGTTCCAAGAGGCAAAACCCTCTTTCCTTTTAAGTGCTGTAAGTATTCTTAGCTGGTAAATAAGAGACCTTGCCAGACAGTTTTCATCTAGATTAAGAGACTAGGGAGAAAAGGGAGAATGTAGGGAGACATACTTTGTGCCTATTTATTCTCTTAACTGGGGTGAATTACTTTGCACTGTAAGAAAAGGAAAATCACACATAAAAACAAATTTTTAAAATCCTTGAGAAGAATTAATCTGGCATGAATCATGCAATGTTTTAAGCTTAAAAGAATCATTAAGAGCTTTCTAGATTTGGAGAAATATATACATATATATAGTCGGTCATATTTTAGATCTACATGACTTGCCTGTGTTAAATCTAGATGAAGCATTTCTAGCCCATTGGAGATGCTCCTTCTTGTTCCCAAGTTCCATTATATGTAGCTGCAATGGGTCATTCCCTATCACTTGAATGTTGAGTCGAACTGAGTGTCACCATTCACTCCTGGAAAAGGACCCACCTTTAATTATCAGTGGAGTCCAGAAGAGCCCAATGGGGAACCTTTCTAGTTTTTCTTAGTCACTTTGCATTCTCTTGGGAACAGATGCCGGGATGGAACCAGTCATATGAGTGATTTGCCAGGGAGATGCCTGTGGAGAATGAGGAAGCAGGAGTAAGCGTGGAAAGCGTTCCTATTTCGATGCAGGTCTGATGACCGAGGAGACAGGATGAGGCAGGATTGGACAAGAAGAGCTTCGGACTTGACTGCAGTTCAGAGACAGCTTCAGCCAGGCTGATGCGGAGTCTGGAGTAAAGGCACCCTCCAGAGAGACCCCACATGAGGCCAGGAGAGCCCTGCTCCACCATCCAGTCATTGGCTGAGAGAAGCCTTGGGAGAATATGGACCCAGGATGGAGGTGAGTGGGGACCCAGAAGTCCCAGAGGTACCTAGGCTGGAGGCTGTCACTTTCCCATGCCTCTCACAACAGGTTCTTTTGAAAGGGAGAGCCGAAAAACGTATCTCCATAACTGCCTCACTAAGAAATATAAACCTATTAAACTCCCCATACAAAGAAGCTCACAGTCTTTAACGTCTGCATAACAATGAAATATCATGAATGCATCGGGCTCCTAAACTACATGTGGGCCTACCAGTTATGACATCCAAGAGCATCTCACTGGTGTTCCTAATGACATCGAAATGAAATGAGGGTTATTTGCCTGGTTCAAGGGATTATTTTTTAGAACTTTGTGTTGTTTGCAAACAAATTAAGAAAGACATTTTTTAAATTTACAAATTAAACTGATGTAGAGACATCTGTTAGTACCCTATAGCTTCAGTTCTCTATTTGTCTGTAAGCACAGTGATTCCCTTTCATGTTCCTATCCTCAGCACTGAGTTGGTTTGCTCTAAGTAGATTTTCTTCTGCATGAGCACGTACTCATTATTTATTTGGACTTCACATAAAATGGTTGCTATCCTTGACCCAGTGGTCCCAAACCACTCACATGGGTCTAGAATGTTCTGTTCCTAGGGATGCTGTCATATGATTGCAGAAGCCAGGCCTCCTGCATTGTTCATTCATTATGTGACATTCAGATTTCTCAGACTCATCTGCTTCATTATCTTATTCCTACTAACCACACAACCCATCAAAGCAGAAGAACACAAAAATTGGATTCAGACAAAAGAGGCCCAGCTTAACCAAGAGACTGGTTCTTCCTCCTCCCTTTGTTTGCAATGTTCAGTGTATCTACTTTACAATGGGAAAGGAGTGGAATGGCTCACTTACACAGAGTAGGAGTTAGTGGAGAAGAATCATTAAATAGTGAGAGGAAGGGTAACCTTGTGTTAGGTTGGCCATCTGTGTGGGAGAGGAGAATTATGAATCCCTACAGGAGATTTGTCTAACAGAGGCCATGCAGTTGGGAAGAGCAGAGAGCCCTAGAATGACATGCATCTGTGATGCCCACCACGTGACATGCCTTCCCTCAAACCTCTTTATGTCTTATTAGAACCTCTTACTACTCAGCATGGTTGCCTGCTTAGTCCCATGACCACCATAAAACTTCTGGAAAGATAATAACTTTCCAGTTGGAACATAAGTATTGTTAGCTCCCCCAATGGCCCCCTTCCAGGTCCATGACTCATGGTTTGCTACCTTTGTCCTGAATGGCTCTCACTGATAACTTGATCTACCTTTGCTCCTGTCAAGGCCACTCAGCACCCTTTAATAGAAACAAAGAATGTTCAATGACAGTTGCAAAAAGACCAACTAAAAATAGAACCCAAGTCACTATTAGAAGGCTAAATAATTAACTAAATAATTAGCTACTTTCAAAATCAAAGTCGACCCCCCAAAGCCAAGGAAACTCCCTGACTGACAAATGCACTAAGACAGCCACTTTCCAAGGAGACTCCTCCTCCACCACCACACACTGTCCCCTGCTCAATCTTCTGTAGAGACAGAAACTTAATGGACACAACACACTGCAGCTGCTAACACCTGAGGCTGAGAAGCTCCTTGGAAGGATGAGGCAGGAGGCTTCACCACTCAGATGGGTTTTGGAGACACCCAAATTGGCCACTGGGTCTCTTCTTGGTCTTTCGCCCAAAATTTAGCCCACAGCCTTCATAAAATTACATGTTAGACCAAAGGAAATCTCAAAGATCTTCTCCACAAATATTGGTGGTAATGGTAATAACTAGCTCTTCTGCACAACCAGAAATAGGCACCATGTGTTCTCATTTATGGACTTTTGTCTGATGCATGTAGAAGTTTTAGAATTAAAGCTCTTTATTTATACCTGTCTGGATGTTTTTGTGTCTACACATATGTAATAGTTTCCTGCCTTTGGATGGTATTACAAAATTACACCATAAATTTCTTAAAAGAACTTTTATTTTAATTGCTGCAATGATAAATAAACACATACAGATTGAACAGTTCTAAAATTCCCAGAAATTTGGGAAATTTAACTTTTAACACTTTCACATGCTTTAAAAATATTCTTATACAAACTGACTCAATGATTTTCAAAATTCAAGTTTCCATAATTTGGGTAGGTCTTTAGCAATCAGGACTAGTTTGATATTGCCGGTTGAAACACTGGCATTTCTAGCATCATACATTTCTATTCTATTTGGGTACATTCTTCCCAAAATTACAAAGGTTTTCTGATTAAATAAACCTGCCTGTGGCTACAGCTGTTTCAGACTATCAAAAATGCAAATTTTTCCTTAACCAAATTGAACCTTCTTCTGACCAACCTTATTTCAACAGTACTTACGATTTGTAGTATAAAAATAGTTTCCAAGCTCTTTACATAACCTAAAACCTTAAAGTTATGCTAACCTGAGTTAATGGTTTTCTTTAGATACCTAGGTCACTTATAAAGAAGAGAAAATACTGAAACTTAATTACTAAACTTAATTAATTCTATATGCTTTTTGTCTCTAATTTTTACATGGTACAGACTGGGATAAGATTTCAGAATTGCATTCAGGCCAGGTTATTTCTCCTGGAGAGCACACTTCTATTCTATAGAAAGATCTGGACATATTTCTAAATAATTCCTATGCCCCAACTACCTCCTCCTCTCATCCACCCCCCTCCAAAGCCACAAAGGCACCTTTCTCTATCCTTACCATGAGAACCTACAGGGCTTCTGATGGAGAAGGCCCCAAAATGGTGGCCCCCAGGATTTTCCCAATGAGTCACAACCAGCCTCCAGCCATTTGTGAAAAGTATCATTTAAATCTCCCCATGTGTCTGTGGCTTCAATGTGCTTGCTATGGGCCTCAGGAGGCAGTCACAGGTTCAGCTCCTGTCTCTCTGGATATGCCTGCCTCTCTAAATTTCAGGGTGGCAGCTAGTCTTGAAGCCTTGGTTCTCTGAGGAGCCCAAGAAAATCTACTGATCTCCAGTTTGTCCTGATTTTTCTTCCTGTAAGGCTAAAAGTGATGACTTCTGGAAGTTGCTTCTCTTGCTGCCAACATGTTATACAACCATGTTATGTCTGTAATACTGAGCAGTGAACATCGGTACCACTGTTAACTACAGATTTTATTCTGATTTCACCAGTGTCTTCCATTAGTGTCCTTTGTCTCTCTCAAAATCCAAATAAGGATAACACATAGAATTTAGTTATGTATCAGCTTAGTCTCCTCAATCTGTGATACTCCCATAGCCCTTTCTTTTTTTTTTTTTTTTTTTTCAAGACTTTTTCACATTTGAAGTTCTCTCATTTTGGATTTTTCTGATATTTTCTATTAATTAGGCTGGAGTTATGTTTGGGGGGAAAGGTGAGTCCCCTTTTTATGCATCATATCAGGATGTACATGACAGAAGCTTGACTAATAACTGGGGATGGAGCTTAATCACAGGGTTTAGATGGCACCTACCAGATTTCTCTGCTGAAAAGTTACACTTTTTCCCCTCAAATCTCTATCAGCTAGAAGCCAATCACTAAATTCAGTGCACACTCAAGGGGAAGGGAATTAAACTCTACCTCTTGGTAGCAGGAATATCTGTATCTATATCATGAATTTTTCTGTTATTTATTTTTTCATATGGACTCATGGACATTTATTTTATTCTTTGGAATTTGATCCAACATATGCTTGCTTGTGTCATTGCTCAATTTGTTAAAATTTCCTGGTTTCACCTTTGTTTGAGCTTATAACTTCTTCAGTCTGTGTCTGCCCTGAATAATGCTGTATTCTTACTTCTCCCAGTGAGTGCCTGTCACTCTCTAGTTTTCAGGTTGCTTCTTCTTCCTGTGACATCAGTTCTCTGCTGGGTTCACAAAAAGTAACTCATTTCCAACAATGCTCTTTCCAGCTCTCTATGTCTCTGAAATCATTTATTAGACTGATATCTGATAAATCATGATCCAAGAGCTCGCATGAAAATAATGGATGTATAATTACAATATGAGTTCTGAATCACTGGTTCTGTGTGCTCTGAAATTTTCTGATCCAGGCTGGTGCCATTAGAGAAGATAAAAATAGATTATTTCTTCGTGTCACTTCAGTTCCCTCCCTTCACATCACTCCCATCTGTCCCTCACCTACAGAACCCATTAGACACATAAGGCCCATGACTTGGCTTGTTCTATATCAATACTATCAATCATGCTCTTTGGCTTTACAGCAATAGACTCACTCCTGACTTTGCCCTCAGGAGAGAATACAGTAAATTATCAAAAAGAGAAGGTTTACATTACTCTCATAAAGTGTAGTTAACAAGCAGGGAGGACGTTCATACAACACCCCCATCAATCAGTACCTGTGCTGAGACATAACAGTAAATGTCAGTGGTAATAATAATAATAATAACAATTGAATAAATAAAGGCTTTTAAAATGGGTACACCTCTGAGAATTTTAGAAAAAAAATGCAACATGAATTTAGGACTCAGAGAGTTTAAAGGTCAGAACAGGTCAGGAAGAGTAAAACTAATACCATTTCATAGATTTGAGCAATTACTTTAGGAAAAATTCATTACATAATACATCTGTTAGATGCTGAGGAAGTAGTATAAAAAGGGACTATCTCATCTGATAAAACACTATCAAAATGTATTCTGGAAAGGGATTCAATATGGCAGCAAAGGAAGATCCTGAAGTGATCTCCCATAAACATAAACACATCAAATCTACAGCTACATATGGATCATTCCCCTGTGAAAAAGATCTGAAATCTGGATGACAATCAACGGATAAAAGAATGTCATTGAGACAGGTAAGAGAGGCAGAGATTTGGCCTTCACAAAAAACTCAGGCCCCAGAGCCCAGCACGAAATAGGGAGGGGTCTCACCAGTCTGGTGCTTCCTCTGGAAAAGTGAGGAGTTGGTGCCTCATATCAGGCATTCCAACCCTTGGGATCTGCACCAGAGAGATGAGTTCCCCAGAGATGCCTGGCTTAGAAAACCAAGGAAGATAAGGGATCCAAAGTACTATAGGAAACTGAGGTTCTCTTTCTAAAGAGATCATGTTTGGTCTCACTCATCCTGGGATCCTACTCAAAAGCACCACTTTTTTTTTTTTTTTCCGATGTGGAAAAATTATTTTTTTATTTCTTTTCAATGTAACAGTATTCATTGTTTTTGCACCACACCCAGTGCTCCAGGCAATACGTGCCTTCCCTAATACCCATCACCTGGTTTCCCCAACCTCACACCCCCCACCCCTTCACAACCCTCAGGTAGTTTTTCAGAGTCCATAGTCTCTCATGGTTCACCTCCCCTTTTAAAGTGTCTAGACTCTATGGCAAGAAAATTCATTTGTTCATCTGAGGGTATCTGCCCGAGGGGCAGGGAAGAGTCAGGGGTCTCTCTGGAGACAAAGGCTCTGGCAGACACCATTTGTGTGTTCTCCACCTACCCTGTTAGGCAAGGTAGGCACATTGTGACACAGCACATTTCTGTTGCCTCACAAGAAGGGCTCGCAGTCCCAGCATGGTCCCACCGCCTTGCTGAGGCTAGAGAGAGTGGGTGGTAGCAGCAATTCTTCACTCCCGCAAGGGAAGACTAGTGTGAAAAATCATGGCATTTCCCTGCCCCCAATCTCGGGACTGGGATAGGGCAGCACAGCTAAAATTGATGAGTACATGCAGTCAAGGCATGTTCCTGTTCTCGTTCTGAAGCCAGAGGGCGTGCCTTGTCCCCTGCACATACCAGCTTCCCTGCTAAAGCCAGTAGGCACGTGAAAACCGCACAGGGGATGCCCCTTATTTGTTTGGCTCTGGTGGCCAAGGGGGCTGGCATTCCTGAGCTCCAGGGAACTATAACAAATGCAAAGACACTTCTTGGCAGACCAGTACCCCCAGGACACTGCATAGACAGCAGGCTGATACACAACCCCTGTCTTTCCGTGAATAAAGCCTTTTTACTTACCCTGGAGCTTCAACCTGAGGGACAAGCTTCATGTCTCCCAGACATCTAGAGGCTACAGAGGTGCTCCCAGGGAATGTAAGCAGAAAGAAACCATCCTTGCTCATCCCTTTTGCCTCAATACAGCTCTACCAAACATCCCAGAAAGGAGCTTATACACTTATCTAGAGCCCTGATTTTTGAAACTGTCACCAGGGACACCTCCAGATCTCCCAATCTGGAGTCCAACTGGGATTGAAATTGCCACCTTACAAGACTATATATACTTGCACACTTTAAAAGCTTCTGCCTGAGTGTCTGACTTCCAATCAGCCTAAAACAAAGTGTTAGATTAGATTCCTTTCCTTGGAACACTGACAGGTCTTGGGGACAGATCAGAAATAAATCAGGCTATTCAGACAATCGCAAAGGTTAGGAGACAACTAAGAACCAGGACAAGGGTAAGGGAGAAAGTTTGTCTCCCACACATGGCAACTTTTCATCACTGGAAGAAGTAGTTGTTTTGCCAAATATATAGAAACACAGGAAGTCAAGCAAAATGAGGAAATAAAAATACGTTCCAAATAAGAGAATAAGACAAAACTTCAGAAAAACGTTAATGACATTGAGATAAGTAACCTACATGTAATGAACTCAATCTGATAGTCATAAAGATGCCCGTGGAACTCGGGGGAAGAATGGAGGAGCACAGGGAGAACTTCACTAGTAACAGGAAGTGTGCGAAAGAACCAGAGGTGACAGGAATGACGAATACAATAATTAAACCGAAAACTACACTAAAGGTTTTCAGCCTGAGACTGGATGAAACAGAAGATAGAGTCTCTGAGGTGGAACACAAAGCTGCCCAAACAGAGCAACAAAAAGAAAAATGAATTCAAAACGTTAAAGATAACTTAAGAAACTTAATGTGACATCAAGCAGCATAACACTCAAAAAGGTCCTAAAGGGTGAGGAGAATCAGAAAGGTGCAGAAAACTTATTTGAAAAAATCATGGGTGAAAACTTTCCTAACCTGAGGAAGAAAACACCACACTGGGATATTCAAATCAGAAAAAGAAACAAATAAGAAACACCTCAAAGACCCCAACACCAAGCCACATTATAATTTGAATGTCAAAAATTAATGATAAAAAGCAGCAGCAGAACACCTGTTTATTATGTGCAGGGAAGTGTACCCAGTAGGCTACCAGCAGATTATTCAGCACACGTTTCACAGGCCAGAAGAGAGCAGTGTGATGTGTTCAGAGTACTGAGGGAGGCACCTCAGTGGCACAATTGTTTAAGAGTCCAACTTTTGGTTTCTGCTCAGGTCATGGTCTCAGGGTTGTGGGATCGAGCCCCACCTTGGGCTCCCTGCTCGGTCTGCTTCAGTTTCTCTCTCTTTCATCCCTCTTCCAAACAAATTGTTAGTGTCCATGATCAAAGCAACGAGGCTGATGCAAAGTGAAAGTCAAGCATAGTTTTATTTCGTGCCAAGCATCGAAAACCAAACCGACTGGTAGGGGCCATGTCTTACAAAGAGGTGATGACGACGACCCTAACGAAGCCACTCCCCAGACAAGGCCATTCTCTGGACAAGGATGCTCCCCAGACAATGACCCTGATGAGGCCGATAACTACCCCAACGACTACCCCCAATGTCTACTACTACTCCCACCCGTCCAGCCTCACAAACCAACCTTTAAAGAGGCGGTTGAGCCCAGCCCACACACAGGTGGCCAATGAGATTGCAACACACAGGGAAAGCTGCACAGTCATGCTCGGTCAGCAATATGGGTGACCAGTTTAATTTCAACTGACCACAGTAAATATATGAACACCCCACTGATTGGATGTCTCCATCTGGTCTGGCCCACCCCTATATCCGGGGTTTGCAAGTAAGTTCCTCTGGCAAATGAGACCCTCAAACAGGCCCTCACATTCCCCCCCTTTCCTTGGAAATCAGTCAAATCCTTGACTTTTTAGCCAGTTCTATGTTCTCCTGTTGTAAGGGCTTATATTGAGCTTGTAAGACTAACATTTTTTTTTAAGATTTTATTTATTTATTTGTCAGAGAGAGAGAGGAGCGAGAGTGAGCACAGGCAGACAGAGTGACAGGTAGAGGCAGAGGGAGAAGCAGGCTCCCTGCCAAGCAAGGAGCCCAATGTGGGACTCGATCCCAGGACGCTGGGATCATGACCTGGGCTGAAGGCAGCTGCTTAACCAACTGAGCCACCCAGGCGTCCTGTAAGACTAACATTTTATCGCTCTAATTTTCTTTTGTACAAATGACATTAGGGCATTTACAATGCAGGGGCCAAAAGCAACAGTAGTGCACAGTCGGCTGATGAGTTAGCCATTTACCGCTTTGTATGACCTTTTGCATTTTTCTTAATTCCATTCATCTAATTTCCTGCCTATACTTTACATAAACAGGTAACAATAGGAGCAACAATAAACTCACAAGTTTTTTAGTCTTAGCTTTAGTCCATGGTCAGCAGGGTCCGTGGGCTGCGGCTTCCATCTCTGGGGGGCGTCCTCGTCCTCATCTCATTTGACATGATCCGCGTGAATCCAGGCCCTAATGCCTTCTACTTTTACTGACATGGGGGTGGTCAGGATGACAGTAAATGGTCCCTTCCAGCGAGGCTCTAAGTTTCCCACTTAGATAGCGACATATCCAAACCAAGTCCTTGGGTTGGTAAGGATGTGGTTCCACCTCTGTCTCTGACCCAGTGTGGGCAGTCCGGATCCCTGTGTGGGCTTTTTTAAAAATAGACTGTAATGCCTGCAGTGACTGGAGTACAGAATTATCAGTCATTTTTGCTAGGGCAACCTCTTGTAGCCAAGGACAGAGCGGGGGGGGGGGCGGTCTCCTGAACATTGTTTCAAGTGGGGTCACCTTGTTTAAATAGGGTGTACATCTTGCCTTGAGGAGGGTGAAAGGAAGGAGATCAACCGATCCACCACCAGACTCCAGAATTAGTTTTGTCAAGGTCTCTTTAAGAGTCCGGTTCATTCTCTCTACTTGCCCGGAACTCTGGGGCCAATAGGCACAATGTAGTTTCCAATTAGTGCCAATGGCCTTGGCCGATCCCTGTGAGACTGAACTCACAAATGCAGGGCCATTGTCTGACCCGATTGCAAGAGGCAGCCCAAACCTAGGAATTATTTCTTCTAGTAGCTTTTTGGCTATCACTCTTGCCATCTCATGTTTGACAGAAAAAGCCTCTACCCAGCCTGAAAAGGTATCTACAAAAACTAACATATACTTGTGCCCATATTTTCCAGGTTTCATTTCTATAAAATCTATTTCCGGGCGCCTGGGTGGCTCAGTGGGTTAAGCCGCTGCCTTCGGCTCAGGTCATGATCTCAGGGTCCTGGGATCGAGTCCCACATCAGGCTCTCTGCTTGGCAGGGAGCCTGCTTCCTCCTCTCTCTCTCTGCCTGCCTCTCTGCCTACTTGTGATCTCTCTCTGTCAAATAAATAAATAAAATCTTAAAAAAAAATAAAATAAAATCTATTTCCCAATAAATTCCTGGTTCCTTACCTCTTTCTCTTTTCCCTCTTCCCATTTTAGTTCTTCCCACATAAACTGTCTGGCATTGAGCACATCTATCAACTACATCCTGAACCATACACCCTAATTTAGAAACATGGAACTGCTTGTCTATAAGTTCCTTGAGTTTGCGTATCCCCAAGTGAGTACCCTGATGTATCTGGTCTACTAACTTCTTCTCTAGTCTTCGAAGAAGAATTATTTTTCCTGCCTTAGTCTTAGCCCGATTCCCTTCATAGTCCAATTAAACCCATTTTTGTAAATACTTTAAATCTTCTTCTAAATAGTTTGGTTTTTCTGGTAGGGCTGGAGCCGGGAGTGTAGCCAGTTCTTGTACTGTTCCTCAGGCTCCTTGCTTTGCAGTTTGATCTGCTAATTGGTTTCCTTTTGAAATCAGATCAGTCCCCTTTTGGTGACCTGGGTAATGCATAATGGCCACCTCTTTTGGGTCCCAAATAGCCTAGAGGAGAGCCAATACTTCTCCTCTGTTTTTAATTCCTTATCCTGCTGCTGTTAATAGGCCCCTTTCTTTATAAATAGCCACATGTATATGGAGAGTAGCAAAAGCATACCTGCTGTCCATATAGATGTTGGCGGTTTTACCTTAGGCTATCTGCAGTGCTTTGGTGAATGCAATCAGCTCCACTTTTTGCACCGATGTTCCGTGTGGCAGGGCTGCTGTCCAGAGTTCCTGCTCAAAAGAAACCACCAAAGCCCCCACATACCTCTTTCTATTGACCATGTAGCTACTCCCATCTGTGAACAGAGTCATCTCGGCATCTGGGAGGGAAATGTCTCTGAGATCCGGCCTTATTCCTGTGACTTGGGTTAGGACCTCCCCACAGTCGTGTAGGTGATCAGCCAGCTCCTCTGGCAGCAGCGTGGCTGGATTTAGCACCACTGGGGACTGGAAGGTCACTCTTGGTTCATTAAGGAGGAGGGCCTGATACTCCGTCACTCAGGCGTTTCTCATCCATTGGTCTGGTGGAGCCCAGAGAAAGCCCTTGATAGCGTGTGTGGTGGTTATGATGAGATTTTGACCCAAAGTCAATTTACTTGCACCCTTGACCAAGAGGGCCGTGGCAGCAATTATGTGGAGGCAAGGGGGAACCCAGCTGCTACTGGATCTAGTTTCTTGCTAAGATAGGCTACTGGCCTTTGCCAAGGCCCCAGAGTCCGAGTCAAAACTCCTTTGGCCACCCCTGCTTTTTCATCCACATACAAGTGGAAGGGCTTGGTAACATCTGGGATGACCAATGCTGGGGCACTGAGTAAGGCTGTTTGTAATTCCTGAAATGTTCCTTCGGCCTCAGCTGTCCACACTTATTATAGCGAGCCCCCCTTTTGCCAGTTTGTAGAGAGGTCAGGCAATCTCTGCTAACCACGGTATCCACAGCCTACAGTAACCCACCATCCCAAGAAACTCCCTCACTTGTCGGGACATGGTGTGGCAGGGGTATCGGGTGATCACCTGTTTCCTGGACTCAGACAGTGAACGCACACCCTCGTGGAGATCAAAGCCTAGATAAGTGGAATGGCTCTGACAGAGCTGTGCTTTCTTTGCTGACACCCGATATGCTTTTTCCTGGAGAGTCTGTAAGAGAGCTCTCGTCCCCCACAAACATGACTCATAGTCCTCAGCGGCTTCTAGCCAAGTTATCAACATACTGTAACCGAGTGACTCCCGGGTTGGAGGTTCTGTACTCACACAAATCCTAGTGTAGAGCCTTGGCAAAAATGGTGGGTGAATTCTTGAATCCTTGGGGAAGTCTTGTCAAGGTGAGCTGGCCTTGGAACCCTTCTTGTGGGTCGGACCACTCAAAAGCAAAAAGGGGCTGAGATTCCCTTGCTAAATATATCCAGAAAAATGGATCCTTGAGATCTAAGATGGTATACACAGTTCTTTCGGGGCCCAGGAGGGAGAGTAGGGTATAGGGGTTAGGCACCATCGGGTGGGTATCTACAACCCGTTAACTTCTCGCAAGTCCTAAACAGGTCGGTACTCCCCAGTCTCAGGCTTTTTGATGGGCAACAAAGGTGTGTTCCATAGAGATTTGCAAGGAAATAGAATCCCATCTCCTCTGATCCCTTCCTTTGCTCCCTGGGGCAGGGGGGACTGCCAAACGCGAACAGCCATAGCCATCGCCTTTAATTGCACCACCACTGGCTGTTGTCCCCTGGCCAAGCCAGGCGGGTTCCCTTCTGCCAAGACCTAGGGAAACTCGACCTGTAGGGTTTGGAGAAGGCTCCCCCCCCCCCTTTGTCTCCTCTGGTTTTGAGACTGGCTCATAAAGGAGGTATTCATCTACTGCTGCCATAAGCACCTGTACAGTGGGTTGTCTCAAGGTTACAGTCATGTCTCCTTCCAAGAACTGAATGCCAGCTCATAACTTGTGGAGGAGATCTCTTCCCATCAAGTTATATGGGGCATTAGGAAGGGAAAAAAATCAATGTTTAACTACTCCTGAGGCCAAATTTAAAGTCCTTTCTGTTGTTCATTTATGCCTCTCTGTGCCTTTTGCTCCTTGTACCTAGACTTCCTCTCCAGATAGTTTCCCCATAGGTTTAAGTAATGATGAAAATTGGGCTCCTGTGTCCACCAAAAAATCAATTGATTTTCCCTCCACTTCAATTTTTACCTGAGGTTTGGAGAGGGGATTCGAACCATGGCCCCTTCAGTCTCTGGTGGCGGCAAGCATTGCTGTCTTCTTTTGGGGGCACTCCTTGGCCCAATGTCCTTTTTCCTTACAGTAAGCACACTGATCTGAATCTAAGTCTTCCCGCCTGCCTTCTCTGGGCTTAGGCTTTTCCTTCCATTTACTATCCCCTACCTGTCTCCTCCCCTCCTCATGTAATGCCAAAACCTTAACCAGTTTTTTTTGTCTGCTTTTCATCCTCGTGTGCATCCCTGTTGTTAAACACCTTTTCTGCTATTCCCACTAACTCAGTCAGATTCTTCCCTTCAAATCCTTCAACTTTCTGAAGTTTCCTCCTTATATCTTGGGGCTGACTGACTGGCAAATGCAAGATTCATTGCCCTCTGATTTTCGGGTGCCCTAGGGTCAATCTGACTATACATTTTATAGGCTTCAATAAGCCTTTCTAGGAAAGCTCCTGGAGACTCATTCTTACCTTGAGCCACTGTACCAGTTTTAGATAAATTTATGGGTCTCCTTGCAGTTGCACGGAGGCCTGCCAGTAGAGCCTGGTGGTAGAAATGTAAGCTCTCCTTGCCTTCATTGGAGTTTGGATCCCAGTTGGGGGGTTCCCTCAGGCAGTAGTCCTCCATTCAGCAGGGATCGAGGTGAGGTCCCTGCCAAGTATCTCACTTTTCACCTTATGGGTTTCTCGCATGATGCGATCCCTCTCTTCTGCGTTAAAGAGAGCCATAAGGAGCTGTTGAATATCCACCCAGGTAGGTTGGTGGATAAGAAAGACAGTCTCCAAGAGACTAATTAAATCCTGAGGGAGGACATAAAAGGATTTGTGTTGGGCCTTCCAGTTATAGATGTTAGAAGAGGAGAAAGGGATATAGGTTAGGTGGGGGTGCCCTCTCCCGTATGGTAGAGCAAACTCACGGAGAGGCAGCATTGGCGCCAACAGCACTGGTGAGGTAAAGGGAGGCAGAGGGGGATAGAGGAAAGGGGAAAGATCAGGGCGGTCTCTCTGCTTGGTGGTCCCATAGGTGGACCCCAACCGCATATGAGGTGGACTGGTAAGGGCATCTCAGGACTGAGAGTCAAGTTTAGGGGACAGATGGGGACGGGGAATTCCACATCCTCCACATCCGATGGGGGTAGGACGGTCTTCTTCCCTGGTTCCCCTTTATCTGTCTGTTCTGGTTTTGGTCTTTGACCTGCCTTAGAGGGAGAGAGATGGTTTCATTAGCAGGGGAAGGTGGGACTTGAGCCATGACGGTGGCTCTTCTATCAGATATCACCAGGCCACAATGTAAGGTATTTGGTCTCGATGTAGATTGAACACCTCACTCAGGGTAGAATAGATCTGAGCCTAGGCAAACGTTCCTTCCGGCAGCCACCCTGTGGGCCACTCTAACTGGCAGAGTGTTTTTAGTGTTCCGGGGAAACCTTGTCACCTGACTGGGTGGCTTTACCTTGAAAATCCTTGAAATGTTCAAGAACAAGACCTAGGGGTTTCACAGGTCCCTTACTCTCCGCTTGTCCCATTTCTCCAAATACAACAAACAACACAACAGACAAGAAAAAAACAAGGCAAAGACAACCACAGGCCCAGCAATTCCCATCCAGAGCCCACTGATGGTGGGGACTTTCTTGGTCCCTGACAAACCAGACAATGGACAAAAAAAAAAAAAAAAAAAAAGCTAGAGTGAAGACAAAAATAATATGTTTAACTAAAACTACAATAATTAGTTAAAAGATTTATATTTTAAAAAGGTTGTGACATCAAAAACATTAAACATGTGGTTCCCCACAGTATAGAACTTCAACAGTTTACATCAATGGAAAAGTCATCCACACAGAAAGTCAATAAGAAAAACATCAGTCTTAAATGAACCATGTATACTGAGGTGAATGGATAAAGATATCACACAAATCAATACTATTCAGCCATAAAAAATAATGAAATGGTGATGGTCGTGGTAACATGGAGAACCTTGAGAATATTTTGTTAAATAAAATAAGAGAAAGACAAATACCATATAGTCTCACTTGTATGTAGAATTGGGAAAAAAAAAAAAAAGAAACAGATTCATAGATACGGAGAAGAGATTGGTGTCTGCTGAGGGGAGGGACTTGGAGGCCTGGGAGGGCGGAGGGATAGAGCCACAGGGTGGGGCTCCCTCCCCCTCCCTCAGGAGCCCTTTGTGACCAGACACTAGCTCTGTGATGTGGGCCTGGGCCTTGTATCTGCACCTCCACACCCAGGGCTCAGTTGTCTGAGGACAGCAGTGTGGTTGGATGCTAAGTCTCAGAGCTCAGTTGTCTGAGGGCAGCAGTGCGATCAGACATTAATGTCTGCTGAGGGAAGAGATGGAATATTATCTCTTCCCTCAGCAATTCTTTTTTAATGGTTGGCTGAGCTCCAGTCCCATTATCTGGGCAGTTAATGTCATCTTTGCCCTTGTTTGTGGGATAGGGCTCTTTGTATATTTAGTTTCTTATTTCCAGCCTGATCCATCCTCACCACCAGGGAAGAAATACAGGAAGAGCGGGAAGGTAAGGAACCCTCGGACCAGACCCAGCAGAGTATGATTCTATCTTCTTTTCTATTATTCCTTCCACTTTTCTGAGTCACTGGAGAGACTCCTGAAATGGGAAAGAATAGAATGGGTATTCTCAGGAGAGAGCAGACCACCATCCATCCAGGACAAGCCAGACTCAGCAGGGGTTAGAGGGACACGAGGATTTCTCCCTGAAGATCTCGGGCCAGAATCCAGGTGTGGTGAGGGGTCCAGGGCAGTGTCCCAAACACAGTGACCGGTGGCCAAGGACCAGAGGCTAAAAGCTGCCTCTGTAGCGGAGGTCAGGCCCCTGAGCACTGTGTCACCAGCCACGGTCCAAGGACAGGTATTTCAGGTGAATGTTCCCCCTTCAGGGCTGATTGAGGGCAGTACTGAGCCCAGGAGGTCCCAAGCAGCAGCTAGAGTGGGGCTCTGGCCTTGGAAAGTGGGGTCCTATGTGAAAAAGTCCAGTTGCGCCACCAGGTCTGGTATTGTGTGTGTTTCTTGAGCAGAGGAACAGTGGCAAACTTCTCACATAGGATATCCTTCTGTACATTCTTCAAAGAAGGAAAACTGGAAATATTTGTATCCATTTTGAAAAGGAAATGAGTAAAACTAAAGAAAATCACAATCCGCCCACCCCCTTAGTTAAATATAGGAAGTCACACTACTCATGAGCAGTGAGCACCTGCTGCTGGGCTGGGGGTCCCAGCCTCCCAATGTTCTCTTATCTCAGTACCAAGCAGAGCCACGGAGGAGCATCAACAGAAGCCAGAGAAGCCAGACTCTGAAAGGTGAGTGTCCACCACTCACCCCTGCGTGCCCCAGTTACACTGTGCCCCCTGCTCTGAAACCCGGCCCCACCACCTCCCAAGACACCAGGGCCTGAGCCCATCCCTCAGGAAACAGAGCCCTGGGAGGCAGGTTGGGGGCTCCTGGGAGGGAGATCACAACCCACCCAGAGGCTTCCCAGATTCTGCACCAGAACAAAGCCCTGAGGGGCTGGAAACGGGTGTCGCCCAGCAGGGGCCCCAGGGCCTAGACTAGGGGCAGGACCTCCTTCTTCTACTGTTGACAAGCTGTTCAACTCAGCTCAGATTCCTCTGTAAAGCCATGCAGTCCTTCCTCCCCCAGCAAGGTCATGAGTGAGAAAACACTTTGGAAAAGACAAAGTAATCCCCAAAATGAACCCTGTAATCACCGTGTGGGCACGTGACCTTTGACAGTGCTGTTTGGGGCTTCCAAGTCCAATCCCCAAAGGTTTCCCCTAAAGGGACATTATACCCAGTCTCCTGTAAGACACCTGGGCCCCCGCCTTCCCCTTGACCCAGTCTCCTGTTTCCAGCTTGCAGAAATTGCCTGCACGAGCTGGAAGAGTTCCGCAGTTTAGTCTCTCTTCTGCAAAGGTAATGAATCTGCCCCCCTTATCACCTGGGTGGGCCTCCCCGAGTCTGTGGTGTGACCCCCAGGGCTGCAGGGAACCGGCCTCTGGGGCTGCTTGCGGGTGCTGGGAGGAGCCATGGGACAGATTGTGACCAAAGCCCCAGGCTGAGGGACAGCAAGAGCATTGTGATGTGGGTGTGGGGCGTGGAGAGCCATGGGGTCCTCTCCCGGCCCCAGGCTGCTGCAGCGACAGCTCACACCTCTTGTCTCCCACAGCCATCTGACAAGGGTCTCTGACCAGGGGGGCTTTCACCAGTCCTTACATCAAGCAGCCCCTGGTCAGGTGTGCCAAGGGGCACCAGCTGGAGCCCATCAGCCATGCAGGGAGCCTGTGGAAGGCGCTCCTCCTGCCGTGGCCTCATCACCTGCTCGTGCTCCACTGACAGGGCCCCCTTGGCCTCTGGCCTCCACCCTGCCAGTGAGACCTCAAGAAGAGCAAACTAACTTTAAAAAAATCCTACCAGACACAGTGAGAAAGAACTTTCTTCCAAGTCATTCCAACTGGGCCTCTCTCATTCCAGCCATCTCAGGCCTTGGCCATGCCAGCTACCCCATTTTTTCCTTTTCCTGGTGGTGGGAAAGTACCAAGTCCTTGTTCTTGCCTGGCACATTACAGCACAAATGCCAGCAAGAACACGTGTCCTGCCACCCACCAGATGCCTCATTCTGGCATGGCCTTACTAACAGGCAGATAGAGACTCATAACCCTCTGTTTGTCAATCCGGATGTCCAGAAGCTCCTTGAACTACTAATCAGCAAAAGGGTAGAACTGAAGAGTTGGAAGGAGAAAGAAAAGGTTGGGTCAGTTTTCAAGCAGGGGTGCCCAGATGACCACGTGAGCTTCTGGGGGACTCTGTGGAAGCTTCTGGGTACTGAGCAGACCACCACCACCCAGCCATCTTTCTGGAACATGAAAAACAAAGCAGAGCCACTGGCCCAACCTCAGCCATTCTCATCTCCCAAGGTCTTGGAAGACCACTTGCAATGGAAACGCAGCCAGCTCTTCTGGGGTCTCCCCTCTCTGCACAGTGAGTCCCTGGTGACCACTGCCTTGTTTTCTACCCACTCTTCTCCACTACAGTCTCCCTCTGTTTTATTCAATGGGACCTCTAATTGCTTGCCAGTTCTAAACCAGGATCAAGTATCTTCACAGTTTTCCCATGCCCCACCATTGTTCCACCGTGGGATCCAAACTCAACCCTCAACACTAACCTTGCCCCAGCCCCAAGTCCCCCTTGCACCCTCTGTCCCAATAAGACCACCTTCTCTCCCATCCCAGAGGAGGACCAGTAGGGTATCTTTTGCTACATCCCAGAAAAATACACAATCCTTCACCCCAACTAAAATGCAACATCTGGAGTGGCCCTTGTTGCCAAAGCAACAAGGAAGGGGGAAGACTTTACCCACTATGGAGAAAAGATCTCCAAAATTCTTTAGCCAAGTCCCTCCCAAGCTTCTAGAGGACCACCAGGCCTCCCGGGCCCACAGATCAGGTTCTACTTATCAAGGGGACTTTGTCATCTTTAATATCCAGAAGCCACAGCTTCAGAGGAAGCTCAGCAGGGATAAACAGCAAAGCAGTTTGCCCCACAAGGTTCAGCTGTCTCTGGAACTGAGGTGGCCTCAGGATGAATCCCCAAGAATGAGTCAGGCACAGAGAGAGCAGGGGCTCTCAAGGCCCTTTGTGTTTAAAGGTAAAAGCAGCCAAGCTACATGGAGGACCAGGTCCAGATACCACAGGAAGTATAAAGCAAGATTCAAACTAGAGAAGAACTTTGGTAAGGGTCTATGGCAGTGTCTGAAGAGGACACCAACAGGTCTCTCCAGGATCTCAGCTAGATTCCCAGTGAAGGTTCTGGGAACCAACTCTGAGAAGGAGTTTGGAAGACCCTTAATAGGGGCCTTGGAGGGTGATCCAGGAAAATACTTAGCCAGGGGCCCAGACAAGAAACATATAGAAAAAACTTTAAAGGTTCATTTACACAGGAAATTAGGACAGATCAATATAGGTCTGATCCCTGTGACTGTGCGTCGATCCTGGTTTGTGGCCAGCCATGCTTTTCCCAAGTCCCAACCCCACATGGTTATCAGAAATCTAGCACCCTTAAAGGATCAGGAGCTCTGCGTAAACACCTCCCATGAGCTGTCCTTCCTTTGTCCTAACACTCAGCAGAAGCTGGAAACACACATCATAAGTTTTCGAGTGAGGCGTAAGTGGGACCTACCTCTCCAAACTGTTGAGCCCATAGATCTCAAACTACTTGAAGCTCAACATTTGCCTTTTCCCCAGTCCCCCTTTCCATGCTCAGCCACCTTTGTACCTGGGGCCCCCTCAAAAGCCAAATTTTACAAGTTCTTGGAGAAACCACCTCAGCCCCATCCAGAAGAGAAGGGTATAACTGAAAAGTCTGATCCCACTTCAGGGAGTCCCCTGCCTGTTCCCTCACCCATACGTGAGCAAATCCAGCAGGCCCTGGGAAGGACTTTACCTGGTGATGGCCATCAGTCCTCAAAGATGTCTTTATCAAGACAGGAGGGCAGTTCACCTTCTTGGGCCTCCATTCTCAGCCTCCCAAACAGAACCCTGCACAGCAAGACTGGTATGGGGGCCAAGAAAGACAACCTGGAACCAAGTCCAAGTTTAGCAATGGCCAGGAATGAGCTAAAAGAGAGTGGGGGTCAGGCCTCACCAGACATGGTAGCAACACTGAAGATGAAGCTCAGGTCCCAATCTCCAAGGTCTGAAGGGGCCACAGAGGCTATGGAGGCCAAGAAGGCCCCTGCCTGGAAAGTTGTCTTAAGACCCAGTGGGCTGGCCAACAAACCAGCCATTTATGTGGATCTGATATCAGGATATCCAGGTGCTAGGAAAAGCCCCTCACCATCTACAGTGTTGGTTGCTCAATATCCAGAGGAGGTAAGCCTTGAAACAAAGGTTAGTAAGGTTGAGCTCCAAGAGAAGATAGAGTCGGAAAACCAGCCTGAAGGCTCTACCACTAGTGAGCTTCCTCAAGATTCTCCCAGTGACCTCCTCCTTCCAGACTTTGCCACTTGTGTGCTTGTTGAAGACAGTGGCACCAATGTGCTCCCACCAGACTCTCACACTAATGCTGTCCTTGCTGCAGACAGCTTGACCACTCAAGAGTCACCCTCCTGTTCCCAAATGGAACGTGCCAGTGGAAAGACACCATCTTCCCCGGTGTCACATAACCTTAGCTCAAGTGGATCAAGCAGTGAGGGGCAGCAAGAGCCCTGTGGACCAAAGGTTGAGGAACCAAGTGACAGCCAGAGCAACAATGAGACCACTGATGAGGGAAAGGACGAGAAGAGACCCAAACCAGAAGAGAATAAAGACAGGTGTGCAGAACCATTGACAATCAGGGCTTCCCAAGCTAGCAAGATAGGCCACCCTCCCCAGGTCAGAGGATCAGGAGAGAGCCTTGGGAGCAAATACCTCCGGCTCATGCCACTGGAAAAGGGACACGTTTTTCCGGAAAGCCACTTTAGACAAAGGATGAAGAACTTTCTGCAGTGCCTTAATCCCAATAAAAAGAGCAAAGGACTGGAAGGCCCCCTTCAAAAAGGCAAGCCTGCATCGGCTTCTGCCCCGAGCTGGGTACCAGTCAGAAGCAGATCGGTTATGGACAACAGGGCTGCCGAAACTCAGACGGTAGTGACAGCCGTGAGACAAATCCTGGTGGAAAAATTGGGACTCCACCAAGGAATTCGGGCCTCAGAGATGTATCAGCACAAGGAATTGCAGGCCCCAGTACGTAGGCATTCTTGCCCTCACAGGGCTTTCGCCTTTACAGACCCGAAGAGAGTGATGGGAGGAATAGCCTCCAATCAGCAAGGTACCTCCAAGGGCCATAGCTGCCCGAGCAAGAGCCAGCTGACCAGATACAGGAATGGTGAATGGAAAAGCCTCCCCAGGAACCTGGGGCCCCCAGGCAGACCCAGCCAGCACCAGCCGATGGTGGCAGGTGTCTCAGGTCGAGTTCATCATTATCCTACATGCAGTTTTCGAAAATATGCCTCAACCTATCAGGCAGAGAACGCTTCACACATCTTTTCTGGTCAGAAAGATTTCCCTCAAGAAAAAATCGAGTATATGCAAAGAAAGTCCATTTTTTCTCATATTAGTACATCCTCTGTGTGCTAATGACTTCCCCATGCCACAATTTTGTCTCCTGAAAATATATGTTTGGTGTTTTTTCTCTCATGAGTGGTGCTGGACTTTGTGTGTGCCCTGCTTGGGTGGAGGGGATCAGAGTTTTCTCTCCCCAAAGGCCTTCTTTGGTTTCCAGAATGATGGGGCCTTGGAGGGCCAGGGACCTTGGGGTCCATCCCGTCCCCTTCCTCACACACCTTCCATTTCCACGACAAGGTGAACAAGACCCAGAGTGGGACCTTGCTCTGCCCATCCTCTCCTGCTTTCCTTCCACCTGAAATTTGTGTGGTTGTAGGGAGGGTCTGCTGAGGCATAAATCCCACTCAGGCTCCAGGAAGACAGAGTCCTAGATCAGAGTGGGGCCTGCAGTTGGGAGACACAAGGCTGGCCTTGAGGGCAGAGGTGAGAAATCCTGCCCCCATCCACATATCCTGTGGGGAGTAGAGGACGGCCATCCCAGGAGCCTTCTCACCCCCAGATAATCTCATCTTAGCTCCATGCAGCCCCTTTTACACTCGGAGCAGCAAGGGATGAGCTCTCTCCCAGCACTGAGGGTGTGTGGGATGCCACAGAGACCCCCAGGCACCAGCCTGCCCAGCCCCAGGGCACTGAAGGGGCCTTCTCACCACCACCCCCTTCCCCTTCTGGGGGATGGGTGGGGTGTGGCTGTTGGCAGGGGGACCCTGTACTTAGGGTGGGAGGCCAGGAAGGAAGCCAAGTGTCAGGGTAAGCCCATGCCTGGTGTGACGACTGAGGACCCTTTGTGTCCCACTGCCACCTACAGGCCCAGAGGGGAGAAGTTGGAGGCCCCGGGACTGTCCCCACAGGATTTCCACCCTACTCCAGCTGCCAAGTCCAGGGGTGGGGTTGTGAAGAGGGTGGGGTGGGGGTTGTACAGAAGCCACCTGAGCTCCCACATGGAAAGTCAGGTTCCCAGAGACAGCCAGGCCTTCAGGCAGAGAAGTTAAGTTCTGCACAATTTGATAAGCTTGTAGGACTGCGGGCCCCGGGAAGACTTGTGGTCTGTGACCTTTATGTACACGTGTGGCCCAAGGATGGCTCCCAGGGGACTGGTGGGGACTCGGAGGCCAAGGGACTGGCCTGGCTCCTGGTCATGGTTACCTCAGAGCCCAGAAGGGCAGGAGGACAAGATGGGGCTTGTCCCACCACCGGCTGGAAGGAGGTGTCCAGAATGAGCGTGCAGTCCAGGAGGCTCCCCCACCACCCGTGTGCCCCAGTCCCAGCCCAAAATCATCCTCTAGGGCCCCTCACACATAACTCACATGGTAGAGAGTCCCACAAGTCGGACGTGCACTCCACACTCCTGTTAGTAGAAGTGCCATGGACAGGAGGCTGGTGGAACAGCCAGAAACAGGAAGGAGCAAATCCCCTTGCCCTTCTCCTGCCAGATGGTACAAGAAGGCCAGAAAGGGAAAGCCCCATGCCAAGAGACCTTGTGCAGAGACCTCTGACAGAGACCCACCAAGGCCTCCCACAGAGACTCATACAGAGACCCACACTGAGACCTCCCACAGAGACCCACACAAAGCCCACATAGATCCTACACAGAGACCTCTGACAGGGGCCAACATCAAGAGCCCTCATGAACACCATGTCCACGGATGATCTTCAAGGCCCTCCCACACAGACCTTATGCAGAAACTCTCACAGTGAACAACACCAAGAGACTTCACAGAGAACTGTGACAGAGATCCACACAGATTTCTCTCAGACACACCTCAGAAACTGATCTGAATACCCACACACAGCTCTGCAGAGCCCACACAGAGGCCTCCAAGTGCCCTGCAGACACCAAAGACATACCTTGAACAGAGGGCTCACCTCTATCCTTAGGAGCCCAAGTAGCCACCCAGTGTCAGGCCCCGCTTGGATCTGAAGCCACTTAACAAACTGGCAGTGAAGTTGTGCTGTAAAGGCTTGTGTATTTTTTAATTACTTCTGAAAAAGACTTAGATTCCCCATGTAAACCTGAAAAATCCTTTCCTTCACAAATTTTCATTAGCCTGAGCTCCCATGCACAGTTTAAAGAATCAGAAACTGAAAACAAAACTTTGCCATCGTCTAATGAGGGAAGAACTCTTATTTGTCCAGTTTTAGCTACGGTTTAGTGAAATGGCCTCAGGGGTCATGTTCTTTATTTTGTTAGGGACAAGTCCCTCCACCAAAAGTGACTTATTCACATTGGAAATGCTGTAGGGAGGCCTACAGCCATTGGAACTTGGGATGGAGTGAACCAGCAGAGAGGTCATCGACTCAAATGTACAGACAGCATGCTCTTTGGCCCAGAGCAGCTTGTGGTAGGTTTGGGAGGCTTGCTTTATTTTTAAATCAAAGAACTCACAGTGTCAAACACATGAAGCTGTTTTAGAAATGAAACAGTTTGGCAATATATCTTTTTTTAAATTTTTTTTTTATTTTTTAAAAACATATATTTTTATCCCCAGGGGTACAGGTCTGTGAATCACCAGGTTTAAACACTTCACAGCACTCACCAAAGCACATACCCTCCCCAATGTCCATAAACCCACCCCATTTCCCAACCCCCCTCCCCCCAGCAACCCTCAGTTTGTTTTGTGAGATTAAGAGTCACTTATGGTTTGTCTCCCTCTCAATTCCATCTTGTTTCATTAATTATTCTTCTACCCACTTAAGCCCCCATGTTGCATCACCACTTCCTCATATCAGGGAGATCATATGATACTTGTCTTTCTCTGCTTGACTTATTTCGCTAAGCATGATACGCTCTAGTTCCATCCATGTTGTTGCAAATGGCAAGATTTCATTTCTTTTAATGGCTGCATAGTATCCCATTGTGTATATATACCACATCTTCTTGATCCATTCATCTGTTGATGGACATCTAGGTTCTTTCCATAGTTTGGCTATTGTAGACATTGCTGCTATAAACATTTGGGTGTACGTGCCCCTTTGGATCACTATGTTTGTATCTTTAGGGTACATACCCAGTAGTGCAATTGCTGGGTCATTGGGCAGTTCTATTTTCAACATTTTGAGAAACCTCCATGCTGTTTTCCAGAGTGGCTGCACCAGCTTGCATTCCCACCAACAGTGTAGGAGGGTTCCCCTTACTCCACATCCTGGCCAGCATCTGTCATTTCCTGACTTGTTGATTTTAGCCATTCTGACTGGTGTGAGGTGATATCTCATTGTGGTTTTGATTTATATTTCCCTGATGCCGAGTGATATGGAGCACTTTTTCATGGGTCTGTTGGCCATCTGGATGTCTTCTTTGCAGAAATGTCTGTTCATGTCCTCTGCGCATTTCTTGATTGGATTATTTGTTCTTTGGGTGTTGAGTTTGCTAAGTTCTTTATAGATTTTGGAAACTAGCCCTTTATCTGATATGTCGTTTGCAAATATCTTCCCCCATTCTGTCAGTTGTCTTTTGATTTTGTTAACTGTTTCCTTTGCTGTGCAAAAGCTTTTGATCTTGATGAAATCCCAATAGTTCATTTTTGCCCTTGCTTCCCTTGCCTTTGGTGATGTTCCTAGGAAGATGTTGCTGCGGCTGAGTTCAAAGAGGTTGCTGCCTGTGTTCTCCTCAAGGATTTTGATGGATTCCTTTCTCACATTGAGGTCCTTCATCCATTTTGAGTCTATTTTCGTGTGTGGTGTAAGGAAATGGTCCAATTTCATTTTTCTGCATGTGGCTGTCCAATTTTCCAAACACCATTTATTAAAGTGGTCTTTTTTCCATTGGACATTCTTTCCTGCTTTGTCGAAGATTAGTTGACCATAGAGTTGAGGATCTATTTCTGGGCTCTCTAATCTGTTCCATTGACCTATGTGCCTGTTTTTGTGCCAGTACCATGCTGTCTTGATGTTGACAGCTTTGTAATAGAGCTTGAAGTCCGGAATTGTGATGCCACCAACTTTGGCTTTCTTTTTCAATATCCCTTTGGCTATTTGAGGTCTTTTCTGGTTCCATATAAATTTTAGAATTATTTGTTCCATTTCTTTGAAAAAGATGGATGGTACTTTGATAGGAATTGCATTAAATGTGTAGATTGCTTTAGGTAGCATAGACATTTTCACAATATTTATTCTTCCAATCCAGGAGCATGGAACATTTTTCCATTTCTTTGTGTCTTCCTCAATTTCTTTCATGAGTACTTTATAGTTTTCTGAGTATAGATTCTGTGTCTCTTTGGTTAGGTTTATTCCTAGGTATCTTATGGTTTGGGGTGCAATTGTAAATGGGATGGACTCCTTAATTTCTCTTTCTTCTGTCTTGCTGTTGGTGTAGAGAAATGCAACTGATTTCTTTGCATTGATTTTATATACTGACACTTTACTGAATTCCTGTACAAGTTTTAGCAGTTTTGGAGTGGAGTCTTTTGGGTTTTCCACATATAGTATCATATCATCTGCGAAGAGTGATAATTTGACTTCTTCTTTGCCAATTTGGATGCCTTTAATTTCCTTTTGTTGTCTGATTGCTGAGTCTAGGACCTCTAGTACTATGTTGAATAGCAGTGGTGATAATGGACATCCCTGCCGTGTTCCTGACCTTAGCGGAAAAGCTTTCAGTTTTTCTCCATTGAGAATGATATTTGTGGTGGGTTTTTCATAAATGGCTTTGATGATATTGAGGTATGTGCCCTCTATCCCTACACTTTGAAGAGTTTTGATCAGGAAGGGATGCTGTACTTTGTCAAATGCTTTTTCAGCATCTATGGAGAGTATCATATGGTTCTTGTTCTTTCTTTTATTGATGTGTTGTATCACATTGACTGATTTGCAGATGTTGAACCAACACCACAGCCCTGGAATAAATCCCACTTGGTCATGGTGAATAATCCTTTTAATGTACTGTTGAATCCTATTGGCTAGTATTTTGTTGAGTATTTTCGCATCTGTGTTCATCAAGGATATTGGTCGATAGCTCTCTTTTTTGATAGGATCCTTGTCTGGTTTTGGGATCAAGGTGATGCTGGCCTCATAAAATGAGTTTGGAAGTTTTCCTTCCATTTCTATTTTTTGGAACAGTTTCAAGAGAATAGGAATTAGTTCTTCTTTAAATGTTGGGTAGAATTCCCCTGGAAGCCGTCTGGCCCTGGGCTTTTGTTTGTTTGGAGATTTTTAATGACTGTTTAAATCTCCTTACTGGTTATGGGTTTGTTCAGGCTTTCTATTTCTTCCTGGTTCAGTTGTGGTAGTTTATATGTTTCTAGGAATGCATCCATTTCTTCCAGATTGTCAAATTTGTTGCCGTAGAGTTGCTCATAGTATGTTCTTATAATAGTTTGTATTTCTTTGGTGTTAGTTGTGATCTCTCATCTTTCATTCATGATTTTATTTATTTGGGTCCTTTCTCTTTTCTTTTTGATAAGTCTGGCCAGGGGGTTATCAATTTTATTAATTCTTTCAAAGAACCAGCTCCTAGTTTCGTTGATTTGTTCTATTGTTTTTTTCGTTTCTATTTCATTGATTTCTGCTCTGATCTTTATGATTTCTCTTCTCCTGCTGTGCTTAGGGTTTCTTTCTTATTCTTTCTCCAGCTCTTTTAGGTATAGGATTAGGTTGTGTACCTGAGACCTTTCTTGTTTCTTGAAAAATGCTTGTACCGCTATATATTTTCCTCTCAGGACTGCCTTTGTTGTGTCCCACCGATTTTGAACCATTGTATTTTCATTATCATTTGTATCCATGATTTTTTTCAATTCTTCTTTAATTTCCCAGTTGACCCATTCATTCTTTAGAAGGATGCTGTTTAGTCTCCATGTATTTGGGTGCTTTCCAAATTTCTTTTTGTGGTTGAGTTCTAGCTTTAGAGCATTGTGGTCTGAAAATATGCAGGGAATGATCCCAATCTTTTGATACCGGTTGAGTCCTGATTTAGGACCGAGGATGTGATCTATTCTGGAGAATGTTCCATGTGCACTAGAGAAGAATGTGTATTCTGTTGCTTTGGGATGAAATGTTCTGAATATATCTGTGATGTCCATCTGGTCCAGTGTTTCATTTAGGGCCTTTATTTCCTTGCTGATCTTTTGCTTGGATGATCTGTCCATTCCAGTGAGGGGAGTGTTAAAGTCCCCTACTATTATTGTATTGTTGTTGATGTGTTTCTTTGATTTTGTTATTAATTGGTTTATATAGTTGGCTGCTCCCATGTTGGGGGCATAGATATTTAAAATTGTTAGATCTTCTTGTTGGACAGACCCTTTTAGTATGATATAGTGATATAGTGTCCTTCCTCATCTCTTATTATAGTCTTTGGCTTAAAATCTAATTGATATGATATAAGGATTGCCACTCCTGCTTTCTTCTGATGTCCATTAGCATGGTAAATCCTTTTCCACCCCCTCACTTTAAATCTGGAAGTGTCTTCGGGCTTAAAATGAGTTTCTTGGAGGCAACATATAGATTTTTTTTTTAATCCATTCTGATACCCTGTGTCTTTTGACAGGGGCATTTAGCCCATTAACATTCAGGGTAACTATTGAGAGATATGAATTTAGTGCCATTGTATTGCCTATAAGGTGACGGTTACTGTATATGGTCTCTGTTCCTTTCTGATCTACCACTTGTAGACTCTATTTTTGCTTAGAGGACCCTTTCAATATTTCCTGTAGAGCTGGTTTGGTGTTTGCAAATTCTTTCAGTTTCTGTTTGTCCTGGAAGCTTTTAATCTCTCCTTCTATTTTCAATGATAGCCTAGCTGGATATAGTATTCTTGGCTGCATGTTTTTCTCGTTTAGTGCTCTGAAAATATCATGCCAGCTCTTTCTGGCCTGCCAGGTCTCTGTGGATAAGTCAGCTGCCAATCTAATATTTTTACCATTGTATGTTACAGACTTCTTTTCCCGGGCTGCTTTCACGATTTTTCTTTGTCACTGAGACTTGTTAATTTTACTATTAGGTAACGGGTTGTGGGCCTATTCTTATTGATTTTGAGGGGCATTCTCTGAATCTCCTGAATTTTGATGCTCGTTCCCTTTGCCATATTGGGGAAATTATCCCCAATAATTCTCTCCAGTATACCTTCTGCTCCCCTCTCTCTTTCTTCTTCTTCTGGAATCCCAATTATTCTAATGTTGTTTCGTCTTATGGTGTCACTTATCTCTCGAATTCTCCCCTCGTGGTCCAGTAGCTGTTTGTCCCTCTTTTGCTCAGCTTCTTTATTCTCTGTAATTTGGTCTTCTATATTACTAATTCTTTCTTCTGCTTCATTTATCCTAGCAGTGAGAGCCTCCATTTTTGATTGCACCTCATTAATAGCTTTTTTTAAATTTCAACTTGGTTAGATTTTAGTTCTTTTATTTCTCCAGAATGGGCTTTTATATCTCCAGAGAGGGTTTCTCTAATATCTTTCATGCCTTTTTTGAGCCTGGCTAGAACCTTGAGAATTGTCATTCTGAACTCTAGATCTGACATATTACCAATGTCTGTATTGATTAGGTCCCTAGCCTTCAGTTACTGCCTCTTGTTCTTTTTTTTTGTGGTGAATTTTTCCCTCTTGTCATTTTGTCCAGATAAGAGTATATGAAGAAGCAAGTAAAATACTAAAAGGGTGGCAACAACCCCAGGAAAATATGCTTTAACCAAATCAGAAGAGATCCTAAATGGTGAGGGGAAAGAAAGGGGATAAAAAGAGGTTCAAAAAGGAAGAAAAAAAAAGAATGAAAAAAAAAGAAAATGAATAAAAAAATATATAAAAAAGAAAAAAATATATTAGATAAACTAGTTAAAACACGTTAAAAAAGAAAAGGGTAAAAGTTAAGAAAAAAACTTTATCAGAAGGCAAGAAAAAAAAATGAAAAAGAAAAAAATTAAATTAACTGAAAGACTAAAAAAAGTCACAGGGAGAAAGCCATGAGTTCCGTGCTTTGCTTTCTCCACCTCTGGAATTCTGCTGCTCTCCTTGGTATTGAAACCGCACTCCTTGTTAGGTGAACTTGGTCTTGGCTGAAATTCTTGTTGATCTTCTGGGGAAGGGGCCTGGTGTAGTGATTCTCAAGTGTCTTTGCCCCAGGCGGCATTGCACCTCCCTTACCAGGTCCCGGGCTGAGTAATCCACTTGGTTTTGCTTTCAGGAGCTTTTGTTCCCTGAGCGCTTTCCATAGAGTTCCAGAGGAAGGGAATACAAATGGCGCCCTCCTGGTTTCCGTCACGGAGGAGCCGAGAGCCCGGGGCCCCTCTCCTCAGTGCGCCCTCAGAGAACAGCGCCCAATTACTCCCATCTGTCTGACCTCCGGCTTCACTCCGAGCTCACCGAGCCTGTGGCTGGTTCAAGGTAACCCTGAGCTGTGAGCTTACTGTTGGCTCTGTCTCTGTAGCTGGTTTTCCAGTTATAATACCTGCAAGCTCTGCGATACTCAGACACCCAGATCCTTTTGTGACCCTGCGGGACCTGAGACCACGCTGACCCTGCGTGGGCTTCGGCCCGCGTTTAGCCTCTGGAGTGATGTCCCTCAGTGGAACAGACTTTTAAAAGTCCTGATTTTTTGGGCCAGTGCTCCGTCGCTTGCCGGGAGCTGGCCCCTCCCCCCAGGGTCTATCTTCCATTCGCTTTGGATTCACTTCTCCACCAGTCCTACCTTTCAAAAAGTGGTTGTTTTTCTGTTTCCAGAATTGCTGTTCTTCTTCTCTTCGATCTGCTGATGGATTTGCAGGTGTTTGCAATCTTTAGATAAGCTATCTAGCTGATCTCCTGCTAGCTGAAGTAGTCTCAGCCTGCTACTTCTCCCCTCAGTTCGGCAATATTTCTATTACCCTTGGTTTGTTTATATTTACTGTTAACAACATAAAATAATTATATCTTTTTCTTTTTGTTTCTTTTAAAATATGATAGTATCCTTAGATGATATCATGTATATGTTCAGAACATGAAAAAAATCACAAGCTAATGATCAGCTATGGTAGCTTAAACTTCTGGAGTATTCAGAAAGTTTCATATTTTAGAGAATCTTAAGGCACGTTCAGTTTCTATGACTCAGGAAGTCAGGCTCTGCTTTATATTATCAGCTAAAAAAGGGCACAGTGCTTAAATAATTTTGAAATCTTAGAAAATATTCCATTTAGTTGCTGCTTGAAATATATATTACCTCAATTAAATTAGTTGGAAATTGGCATTTTAACATCTGTTAAATTTTAAAAGTATACATTTAATCAGCATTTCATTATAATAACAAAGAGCTCACTATCTACCTAATATTTTCCAAGCTGGGCATTTAGTTGAGACTCCGTATTTCTCACTGGTCTTAAGACTCCTGTTGCCCTGACTTGATAAGATCTAGATAACAGATCTCAAGTGTATGCCTAAATCTCTCAGGTGACCCGTTGAGGTGATGATGCCACAATCTTTTCTCTCAGAAGAGAGGAAGAGCTGGTGTCAGTTCTGTGGGTATATATACACTTTTTAATTAAGAAAAAACATAGGCAGTAAAATATTTTATGGACTCACAGTTATTAATGTTATTAACATTTTGAAATTTGCTCCCCTGATGATACTTTCTCATGTTACTGAATCACAGGAACTATGGAAAATGGCCCTGGATAGCCTATAATGTCCAATCAGTAGTATTTAATAACCGAGACAACACATCATTTCCCTATAGTTGCCTGCATCCACAATATCCCACAATCATAAAAAAAGATACTTTCTTTTTTAAGTTTAAGCTACTTCTAAACCATGCTTTTAGTCAGAATAAAATTAAATTCTTGTAAGAGGTATAAAATAATGTAACTTCTAACAAAATAAATGGGAATTTTTGAAGTTTTACTGTCTTTTGAAGGAAAACATCACTGCCTTGTCTCATCCTGATAACAAGAAATGAGATGACACAGCTCTTTGCTCTCAGTAATTTTATGTGTGTGTGTGTTAGTTGGTTCTGTGGCTCAGATGCATTAGTATTTTTTTTAAAGATTTGTGGGACAGACTATTTTTATAGAAGAGATAAATAGGACATATGTCTTGTTAGTGTCAGTAGCCATTCTTACCCCACTTGGAATAAGGGCAAATGAGGAACCAACACAAACGTTTTCTGGGAAGTGATTCCATTACCTTGAACCTTTCTTAGTAGAAGAAAAGGTGGGAGATCTCAGGTAGGAAGCTGAGACACTTTTGCCTCACAAATAAGTACACTATTCATAGGCCATTAAAACTGGGAGGGCTGCTGCAGGCTGTTGGCTGGAAGGATTTGCAGAGAGCAAATGAAGACAGACAGGTACATTTAAGGTCTATTGGCCATAGCCAGGACACCATTTACAAAATGTGCCCATATAAATTTTAGCATTATTTGTTCCATTTCTTTGAAAAAGATGGATGGTACTTTGATAGGAATTGCATTAAATGTGTAGATTGCTTTAGGTAGCATAGACATTTTCACAATATTTATTCTTCCAATCCAGGAGCATGGAACATTTTTCCATTTCTTTGTGTCTTCCTCAATTTCTTTCATGAGTACTTTATAGTTTTCTGAGTATAGATTCTGTGTCTCTTTGGTTAGGTTTATTCCTAGGTATCTTATGGTTTTGGATGCAATTGTAAATGGGATTGACTCCTTAATATCTCTTTCTTCTGTCTTGCTGTTGGTGTAGAGAAATGCAACTGATTATATCATATGATCTCCCTGATATGAGGAAGTGGTGATGCAACATGGAGGCTTAAGTGGGTAGAAGAAGAATAAATGAAACAAGATGGGATTGGGAGGAAGACAAACCATAAGTGACTCTTAATCTCACAAAACAAACTGAGGGTTGCTTGGGGGAGGGGGTTTGGGAGAAGAGAGTGGGATTATGGACATTGGGGAGGGTATGTGCTTTGGTGAGTGCTGTGAAGTGTGTAAACCTGGTGATTCACAGACCTGTACCCCTGGGGATAAAAATATATGTTTATAAAAAATAAAAAATTTAAAAAAAAATGTGGCCATAATATAAGTAGGAAACAGAACTTGACCAAGGCTGCTGCGTGTCCTATCTTCCCTCAATTTACACAGCAAAGACACTGCCCTCCACCACCACCTCCCCACAGAATCCTCCCTCGTTGTCAGTCAGAAACTTACTGTGGACTTCAGATGAAGAAGTAGGTAAAGAAAGGAAGAAGAGAAGAGGGGAGACAACCATTACCAACACACACACACACACACACACACACACACACACAGTGGTGTTGGTCTCTGCTTTATCCCAGCCACCTAGTTAACAAATGGGGATCCCATGGCACAGAGTCTCCCCAAGCCACACAGGTACTCAGTTTCCACACCTGACTTTAATCCAGTGCTTCCTCTGCTACACGACTTGAGCAGTGTAAAAGGATCTCTTTCCTAAATCAGACAGATGATATCCCTACAGGAAATTATTTCCACCACCACCAGATAATGGTACATATCACTTATTTCAGAGAGAAAAAAATGAAGGAAAAGTCATCTTGCCATTTAGATAATGAAAATTTCAAAGAATAGAAACCTCTCTGGATCACAGTCTTGTTTTTCATTTGTTTGTTTTTTAAATATTTTATTTAAAAAACAGGAGTATAGAGAGGGAACACAAGCAGGGGAGCTGGAGAGGGAGAAGCAGGCTTCTCACCCAGTAGGGAGCCCAATGTGAGGCTTGGTCATGGGATTGAGCCAGAGCTGAAGGCAGACACTTAACGAATGACCCACCCAGGCATCCCAATGACAGTTTGTAATATTTCTCTAAAAGAAAAGAATGACAAATGGGAATTTAAATCTATTAACTTTCATGAAAATAAGTACAACAGAGTGTGTTCCACTTTTCCCTCTGGGTGGACTCCTTCGTGAGAAGTGTACCTTTGTCCGCATCTTGAATCCGCCTGCAATTCCAAGTAGTCCTCACAGATTTTGAGGATTGGAGGCAAAAGTACACAAAGTCCAGTTCCTGGAGATACCATCCCAGCTTTGCTCATCTGAGAGGCTTAGGAAGTCCATTAAGAGTGAGACAGTAAGGGCCTATTTAATGTTAAAATCTGTTTAACTATTAGGGCCTGCTTAGCTAGAGCAACTCCATATTGCCTAGGTAGCCATATTGTTGCTTACATCCACGGACTTCATTCCAGGAATAAACACCCCATTAGTTCCTGGTATCAGTTCCAGGTATCGATTCCAGGAGCAAACACCTTAACAATAGAAGCCACATACCTTGAGGTCCGTGGTTATGCCCTATAAAACCAGCTTGTGAGATCAGGATGGGGTCACTCTTTTTGGAGGCGGACCTGGCCAGTCAGTCTGACTTCTAGTGCTTGGCATAGAATAAAGTTTGCATGACTTTCACTTTGTCTCAGTCTCATTCCTTTGATAATGGGCCCGAACAGAGACCTTTTTGTGGTGGGGCTCACCAGGTGACTGGACAGGACAGTACACCGGGGTGCAAAGGAACACATTAGAACTTCCATTTGGAAACTTTTTCATCTCATTTTTTTAAAAAATCCTTATATTTATATAAGCTTTGCATTGGATATAAATTATAGACTTATGATGCATGTAGTTAACTTACAAATACATAAACACATACACATAAGAGGCTACATATGCTGAAAGATTTTTATGGGCTCAAAGAATGGTAGAAATGTAGAGACCACTGACATGAACAAAATTCCTGGTCTTTTCTAAGAAGCTGATCCAGAATCCAAAACAACCATTGGTTCTGGGCTCCATCAGCCAAACCATCTATATGGCTGGTCCAGAAAGAATGAGGACCATGGAACTCCAAAAGGGCTGTTTCACCAAACTTGGCAACCTTGATCATCCCCTCATAGGCAGGGCGTGGGGGTCCAGAAAGAATGAGGACCGTGGAACTCCAGAAGAGCTGTTTCACCAAATTTGGCAACCTTGATCATCCCCGCATAGGCAGGGCATGGGTGACACAGAGGTGAGTGAACCATTCTGCCCCAACTCACCTGCAAACACAGCAGAGCTGTGCACAAATAAAACCCCAAGCCTGTGATGAGGGTTGTGTTGAGGGGAAAAGAAAGGGAGGTGAGATTCAGTTAGAGTGCAGTGAAGGAACCTCATGCCTTTCCTGGACCATCAGACCTACGGGAGGTGTGGGGAGGGTGCAGAAGCCATGGGAACCCCGGACAACATTTAGCAGAGATCACACACACCATACTCAGGAGAATCGTTAAGAATGCAATGGTTTGCATTTCCATTACATTTTTGTGAGTATCCTATTGCTTTCAAGGTAAAATTTTGAAGGTATTTTCCAACGTAAAAAAATGGAAAATCCACTGGGAGATGTTATTTGCTTTGGATCATGTGAATAGTTCTGCGGACAGAAAAGAATGGATTCCTGCAGTCAAGTATATGGACACAGTGACTTGACTAGGAAGCAAGGGGGCTAAATACATTGGACCAAATTAAACAGATTGGCTATTCCTCGGGCACACAACCACTGATGGTGCTCACAAGCTGGCTTATTAAGACAGACCTCTAGCTAACAGGCCAAGCAGCTGCTGTGAGTGCACTTAAGCACAGTCCGCCTGGGAAACACCCCAAGGTAAGGGCTACAAGGAAGGATGCAGCGAGGTCAGCCAATGACCCAGTTCTGGTGAAGGCAGCATCTGCGCTGGTCAGCTCTCACCATAGAGGATGATGTGAGAAGCACAAGTGGAGAAAGAGAAGTATTTCAACTTCGATGTCAGAATCAATCACCTGAATGTATCACTAGATGTAGAAAACGAACTGAACTGAGAGTCTAACTGGTTCATCCACGACACGCTGTCTACATTACCTGCTTGTCTTCTGCAGAAAGGACGTCATTATTTCACAGATTCTCTAATCCCCACCACACTGGGAGAGTCTGATATACTTGTCAAGGTGAAGCCAGACATCAGGGGACAGACTCACAGGAAGTATGAATGTCGTGCAACTCCCTGAGAGACCGGCACCAAACGAAACATTTCATGGCATGACATGATAAGATATGATATATGATGGATGTATCGACAAACAAAAGGATGGTGAAAAAATACTATAAATTATAGATGTGAAAAAAAAAATGACCTCTGCCATCTCAGGAGAAGTACCCTACTTTTAACTTAATTCTGCCACTCTCAAGGGCTATCATGTCTGTGTTCTTTTTATTAGGGTGACATTTTTGCCTGTACTCAGCATATGGATAATTTATCAGTGAACAAGTTCTTATTAAAACCCTTTGCAGGAATGCCTGAGTGGCTCAGTGGGTTAAGCCTCTGCCTTCAGCTCAGGTCATGATCTCAGGATCCTGGGATCGAGCCCAGCATTGGACTCTCTGCTCAGCGGGGAGCCTGCTTCCCCCTCTCTCTCTGCCTGCCTCTCCGCCTACTTGTGATTTCTCTCTGTCAAATAAATAAATAAAATCTTTTTAAAAAACCCTTTGTATTCAAATTACAAGCAGACTTTATATAATAAATGCCTTTCTATTATATAAATGTCATTTATTTTTATGATAATTTATACATTTGTATACATCTTATACATTTTTATAATAAATGTTGTTATATAATAAGTGTTTTGTGAATGTCCTCTTTGTTTTATAACATTCCACTCTGATACCAGTCCACTAGTTTTCTAGGGAATAACAGTGGGATGGTGAAAAGTCAGAGGTTGAAATCTTAAGCAAAGGGAATCAGAGGGCCCAGGCTGAGACAGTGCTTAAGAGAGAGTGCAAGAACTGAAATCATCTTGGTGGTTTTAACATTTATGAATTTTTACTATGTCAAAATAAATATAAAATTTGGGAGTGGAAGAGTTAAGGCAATCTTAGAGAATACACCCAAACCAGCAATGCACTTACCCATTAATCTCTTTCTCCCCATACATTGAACAGGTTTTGCTAGAAGACCTGTACATTTCACTGATTTCTAGAATTCAAGAATTATATCTCCCAATAGAAGGTAAAAGCTTACCCATGTTCCCTTTACTGATGGGATGGTGGTGGGGGTATCCAGCCCTGCTAATGTCCAGAAGTGGCCCTGATTCACACCAGGGCCATGTTACTCTCCTCTTGGACATAAATGCCAAGGGGTATCACAGAACACCAACGCCAGACAAAGTTACTCTGAGATCATGATAAAGGGGGACAAAATGAAGGTAACTCATAATTGTTTTTAAGTATAGAAACAAAGATCACCCCCAAAATACCCCCCAAAATACCAGGCACCCCATTCTCTTCATTAATATGAGTGACATCTACCTCATTACCGGTAATGGTTTCTTCTGACTATAATCTTCCCTCCTATAGATAAGATTTATTGATATCATAGAGTTGCCTCTGCCTTCAGCATCCAATTAAATGTGATTAGATTCAGCATTCAATCTAAATCCAATCTAAAGTGACCCCCCACTTTTCGTCCTTCCCTCAAATCACCCAACCAAAACCCAATCCAACAGCAGATTGTTTTCTAACACCTCCTCCCCAGACACCTCCTGGTTCCCCATGGTATATGTTCTCCCTCGTTGCAATGAATAATAAGCCCAGCTTGTCCTGGATAAAACTCGTTCATAGGAGTGTTCCTAGTGGTCTCTGGCTAGAGGATGTGGACTTTGGAATGATCTCAGGGCAACCAGCTGATTCTCCCTCCCAAAGGAGAACACCCCCCATTCTTCAGTCCTTCCTCCAAACACCACTCACTCCACAGCACTTCCATCCTCCCCCAGCTGAGTCAGGTCCCATGTGCTGCATTCTCCAGACCCCCTGCACTCCCTCCTGTGACAGCCACTGCCTATAATGGCAGGCTTCTCACAAGTGCATTGAAAGCTCCTTGCAGGCCCAGGGAGGAATGTCTGACCACATTGCCTGTAATTAGTCTGGGGCCTGTTGAGACGGATCAGTAAAAATTGGCTTATTCATGATCACATGTCGTAGAGCTTTCCAATCTCCCTGAAGACTGAATCACAACAGTGTAATCACATCTTTAAAAAGGTTTCCAAGTAGCCAATATGTTTTGATAAGAATCTGTAAGATAAAACAGCATTAACAATTGAAATTTAATGATGCAAAGAAAACTCCAAATTATTGAATCTAAGTCTTTTATTTTATATGTCAAATACAAATATCCTTGTCACTTTTGAAATTAATCACAAAACTTGTTTACAGAATACAGTTTAAAAAGCATTTTACCTTAAGGTATTACTTTATGATGACGAAAAAAATCATTTAAAAAGCTATTACCAAAGAATATATTTAAGATAATTTAAATATGCAACTTGCAACAACCACATATATTGTAAATCTACTATTCTAAAAACAAGAAACAATTATCTCTTGTTTACTTTAACATTTAATGTGCTGAAAAGTCCAGAGAACCATTGGTTTATTCATAAATTCATATAAAAAAGGGTAGTGAACAATCACACTACATGCATTTTCCCTCTTTGAAAATTATTTTTGAATTATTGAAAGTGTTTAAAGACATTATTTGAAAGGTGTGCAAGAGAGAGGAAAATATGCCTGCGTGCTTACTGCCTAACAATTTAAATTACAAATATACAGAAGCACCAACTTTCAGTTATCAGATGAATAAATTTTAGATATTTAATGCATAAAGTGGTGATTATAGTTAATAATAATGTATTATACATAGAAATTTTCTAGGAGAGTAGATCTCAAGTGTTCTCTCCACAAGAAAAGGGCAAAGACATAAGGTGATAGTAATTTTAATTAGCTTAACTGTAGTATGATTTCCTGGTTTCACTTGTGAGATGATTGTGAAATCATTTCACAATATATAGGTAAGTGAAACATCACATTGTACAACCTTAATCCATACAATCATTACTTGCCCATCATACCTCAATAAAGCTAGAAGAAAAAATGCACAGATGTATACACACACATGTATATCCATATATGTTACATGGTGTATATACATGTGTGCATTTTAGCATCCTTAAATTTGTATAACCTATTCCAGTTTTTGCTGGAAAATGCTGTTTTCATTATTCTACATAATATGGCACACTAAGGTTGATAAGCAGATATGATGCCCAAGTAACTTTTTTCTTTCTCCAGGGGTTTCTTCCAGGTCAACCTGAACTTGAGTTTGGAGAATTACCTTCCTGCTCTACACCAACCACTGCCAGCATCCCCAGCTCATTCCAAATCCTCTGGTTCTCCAAAACTTTCATGAGCATAAAGAGAGGTTTTTTCTTGGGAAAACATTGGATAGCTCTACTATTGACCACCTGTGCATTTATAATGAAGGATCAATCTGTGTGATTTGTCTATAAACTTGGAAGGGCAAAATGAATGCTTTTGCTTTTTACTCAGAATAACTAATGGTATGAATGGATATACTATTAAAGGTAAATTTTCATTAAAAAGTGTTCACAAAAAAGAACTAAGAGTTCTTTGTGTGTCCCTACCTCTAAGAGGTTTTCTCCTAGGATTTTCTTTGATCATTTTATAATGTTATGTTTTATAGCTAAGTTTCTGATATATTTTGAGTTAATTAGTATTAAGGGTCTGAAGTTTGGGTTGAGATTTTTTTTGAGCCTATGGATGTCCATTTTCTCCAGTATTATTTTTTAAAAGACTGGCTTTCCTCTTTCAGAAAAAAATTGTCGGAGACCATAGTGAGCGAAGAAAAAAAAAGTAAAACTGAAAGTGAAGATTTTTATTGCCTTTATAAAAAATGCTTTAAGAGATTGCCATTTCTAAACAAATAACAATTTATAGAGGTACATTAAGCAATAAATAATTGTGAAATTGAATCATGTTCAAAATTAACCTAGCATGTTTGAGGAGAAGACCTCATTAATCATATCCATTGCTATAAGATCATCACAACTTTGCGGGTATATTGGTGAATCTGAAACACAACTTGATCTCACATGGCCCTGCTGTCATCTTGGGCCCTCACTCAGGATTGTAAGGTCACCTCCACTTTTTCTGTTGCGTCTTCCTCTATCTTCAAGTCAACAATGATATGTCAAATCCCCCTGTGCCTGAAATCTCTCTGACCTTTTCTTCTTTTTACCAGACAAAGCCTGTGTAAAGAGCTCACCTGATTGGGTCTGGCCCACCTGGATAACCTCTATGTCTTAAGGTCAAGTGACTCAGAGTTTTAATTACATTTGCAAAAATTTCTTCACAGTGGTACCTAGATTAGTGTTTGATTGAATAATAAGAAGACCTGAATCTTGAAGAACTGTGTTTAGAGTTATTCCTACAATGGGGCACCTGGGTGGCTCAGTCAGTTAAGCATCCAACTCTTGATTTTGGCACAGGTCAGGATCTTAGGGCTGTAGGATTTAACCTATTTAAGATTCTCTCACTCCCTCTCCCTTTTTCCTCCCCTTCCTCTCTAAAATAATAATAATAAAATTATTACAACCATGGCTTACATCCATACTGTTCTCCGTACTGGCTTCACTAATTTATAGTCCTACCAACAATGCATGAGTATTCCCTTTTCTCCACATCCTCACCAACAATTATTATTTCTTCTGTTTTTGATGGTAGCCATTCTAACAGGTGTGAGGAGATATCTCACTGTCATTTTGATTTGCATTTTCCTAATGGTTACTGCTGGTATGCATTTTTTTTTTGTACCTGTTGGCTATCTATATGCATTTAGAGGACTGTTGCAAGTTTGTTTGTATCTGCATGTACCTGTTGGCCATTCTCTTCCAATTCTATCTAGAACTCACTCAAGAGGCTAGCCCACTACCAAAATACCTGCCTTAGAAATCATTCCTCCTCTCTCTCTGCCTGCTTCTCTGTGATCTCTGTCTGTCAAATAAATAAATAAAATCTTTTAAAAAATGGGGTGCCTGGGTGGCTCAGTGGGTTAAAGCGTCTGCCTTTGGCTAAGGCCATGATCCCAGGGTCCTGGGATCAAGCCCCACATCGGACTCTCTGCTCAGCAGGGAGCCTGCTTCCTCCCCTCTCTCTCTGCCTGGTTCTCTGTGATCTCTGTCTGTCAAATGAATAAATAAAATCTTTTAAAAAATTAAAAAATTAACAAAAATTGGGGCTCAGTGGGTTAAAGCCTCAGCCTTCAGGTCAGGTCATGATCCCAGGATCCTGGGATGGAGCCCCACATCAGGCTCTCTGCTCATCGGGGAGCCTGCTTCCTCCTCTCTCTCTTCCTGCCTCTCTGCCTACTTGTGATCTCTGTCTGTCAAACAAATAAATAAAATCTTAAAAAAAATAAAAATTTAAAATTTAAAATTTAAAAAAAAATCACTGACCACTTTCTACATTCAAAGTATAATTGAAAATCTTTATCTTAACAAACACTAGAGCAACAATTGACATTGATGGAAACCAAAACCTCCTCATTGGAATGATGTCTTCATTTGTCTTCTAGGCACCCTATTCTCTGATAACTCTCCTACCTCAGGAGCCACTGTATCTATGTCTTTTTTGTTATTTTATCCCTATTTTCTCATTCTGCTTTTCTCTAACTCCTTGGAGTTAATATTGTCTCAAGACTTTAGATCCCATTGGTATGCTGGTTACTCACAGGTTTGTATTTCCAGCCTGGACCTATACCCCTGAACTCCTTCTCATATGTCTAACTCCATATGTGTTGGCTCACACCAAGTGTCTAGAAGTCATCTGATCTTTCCTTATCTCCTATCCTTGCTCTTTGAATCTTTTCCCACCTCCAATCTTTCTTCTTCCAGCTAATGGCAACTCCATTCCCCTAGTAGCTTAGGCAAAAATTTTTGGTGTCATCCTTAATTTCCAACTCACATCCCACATCTCTCATATCAACCAATCCCACTGGCCCTATTTCAGAATTATAACTGGTGTCTAGCAATGTCTAACTCCCTCTCCTGCTCTTACCCAAAACTTATCACTTTTTCCTGGGGTTTTTTCATTTCCTAACTTAGATGACCTCTACTGCTTATACCTTATGCTTCTACAGTTTATTCTTAAAAACCAGAAGGAGTGAGACTTCTAAAACAAGGCATACAGTGCCACCCCTCTGCTCAAAGCACCAGAAGAACTTCCTGATTCATGCAGTCAAGTCTAAAGTGTTTACTATGGCTAACCAGACTCTCCACTCTTCCCAGCAATCCCCCTTCCTTGTTCTCTACCTTCTCTGTGTTGTCTAGTTTGTCTATGAGCTCTTCTTTAAACCTGTCACAGCTTTTCACCTTATTTTCTTTGGCTCTGTCCTCATGTGCTTCTCCCAGACATTTACATGGCCCTGCTCTCACTTCCAGCTCCTCTGCTAAAAAGGCACCATGATAGTAAAAACTTCTCTAATCACCCTCTTTTTTTCAAAAGACAATGGTCCCCACTTCCCCATTTTGCAATCTTTTCCCCCCTTTTGTTTCATTTTATTTAAAAAATTATTTTTAGAACTGGTATAGAAAGATCATGAACTCACCTCCTTCCATAAACACAACAAACCTATGGCTGCATATGCAATAATTCCCTCCTCTGAAAGAATCCTGAAAACTGTAAGGACCTATTTATCCAGACTGACTCCATCTCAGTTAAATAGCCACTTTGTTGTTTATGCAGTAAACTTAAATTGACCCTGCCCCAGAGAAACTTACTTAAAGCAAGTCCAGAAACCAGTAAAATGTAGTCAGCTAAGGGGGAACCCTCTTACACTGTTGGTGGGAATGCAAGTTGGTGCAGCCACTTTGGAGAACAGTGTGGAGATTCCTCAAGAAATTAAAAATAGAGCTTCCCTATAACCCTGCAATTGCACTCCTGGGTATTTACCCCATAGATACAGATGTAGTGAAAAGAAGGGCCATCTGTACTCCAATGTTTATAGCAGCAATGGCCACGGTCACCAAACTGTGGAAAGAACCAAGATGCCCTTCAACGGATGAATGAATAAGGAAGATGTGGTCCATATACACTTTGGGGTATTGTGCCTCCATCAGAAAGGATGAATACCTAACTTTTGTAGCAACATGGACGGGACTGGAAGAGATTATGCTGAGTGAAATAAGTCAAGCAGAGAGAGTCAATTATCATATGGTTTCACTTATTTGCGGAGCATAACAAATAATATGGAGGGCATGGGGAGATGGAGAGGAGAAGAGAGTTGTGGGAAATTGGAGGGGGAGATGAACCATGAGAGACTATGGACTCTGAAAAACAATCTGAGGGTTTTGAATGGGTCGGGGGTGGGAGGTTGGATGAGCCAGGTCGTGGGTATTATGGAGGCCATGCATTGCACAGAGCACTGGGTGTGGTGCAAAAACAATGACTTCTGTTACGCTGAAAAGAAATAAAAAAAATAGTAGTCGGCATAGAATAAAGCTTTGCATAACTTTAACTTTGTTTCAGTCTCGTTCCCCTGGCCAATCAGTCTGACTTCTAATACTTGGCACAAAATAAAACTTTAAATAACTTTCACCTTGTCTCAGTCTCATTCCTTTGATAACGGACACTAACAAAAACTAGATGAACAGTGCCTCCACCACAAATTATAAAAGAGCTACACTGAGATAGGTAGGAGCAGCAGAGACATGCTTTCCCCCAAAACACCACCACTCCAGGCAGGGCAACACACAATCAGAAGGACCTCAAAGATATCGAACTTTTCCTGAGGGGCAAGGAACTTGTCTTCTATATCAGGCACCCCAATCCCTGGGCCCTGCACCAGAGAAATAAGCCTCCAAAACACTTGGCTTTCAGAGCGATAGGTACTAAAAAGGCCATGTGTTGTGATGAACACTGGGTGTTTTGGGGTTTTCTTTTGCCTGATTTTTTTAACTTTTTTATTATGTTATGTTAGTTACCATACAGTACTGCATAAGTTATTAATGTAGTGTTCCATGAAGTGCTGGGTGTTATTCGTAACTAATGAATCATTGAACACTACATCAAAAACTAATGGTGTATTATACAGCGGCTAACAGAACATACATACATAAGAAAGACACTTGGCTTTCAAAACCAATAGGGAGTATGTCCAGGACAACCACAGAACTCTAGGGAATAGACTATCCATTCTTAAAGGACTTACACAGAGATTCACTCAGCCTGGGACTGAGCATAAAAGCAGCATTTTGAAAAAACCTAGACCATATGTGGAAACTACTAATCTTAAAGTGACTTCCAGCAAGACAGAGGCCTGTTGTGACTCTTTCCAGAAATGAAAGTGCTGGTGGGCACTACTGTTGTAGTCCCACTCTACCTATTAATGCTGGTGTTGGCAGGTACCATATTGGCACTCTGACCTACTAGTGCCACTGGGCACACCTTGCCACACACATAACACAGCACACTGCAGCCAGCCAGGAGAACCCCAGCTCTACTCTATATGCCAGCTACACCAGAGCCATCCAGGAAATCACCCTATCCCCCTGTGCTGCAGCCATGCCAAGGTCCGATGCCTCATCTATGTGCTGCCTACAAGTGACCCACTTCAAAATGAAGGCACATGCACCCATGAAAAGACATTTCATGTAAGTGAAAACCAAGAGAAGCTGTTGTAGTTAGACTCAGACAAAATAGACTTTAAAATAAAGGCTGTAACAATAGACAAAGAGGGGCATTATATAATGATAAAGTGGTCAATCCAGCAAGAAGATGCAACATTTATAAATACTTATGCACAAAATATGAGTGCTACAAGACAGACAGCAAATATTAATAGACCTGAAGGGAAGAATTAACACAAGAAAATATAATATACTACAATACAAGTAGACAACTTGAACTCCAATGGATGGATCATCCAATTAGGAAATACATAGGGAAATATCAGTCTTAAACAGCACGTTAGACCACATGGACTTAAAAGACATGTACAGGACTTTCCATCCGAAAGTAGCAGAACATATACTCTTCTCAAGAGCATATGGGACATTCTTCAAGATGTATCACATGCTAGGCCACAAAACAAGTCTCAGTATATTGAAGAAGACTGAAATCATATCAAGCATCATTTCCAACAACAGCAGTATGAAATTAGAACTCAATTACAGGGAGAAAACTGGAAAAATTATTAATATGTGGAAATTAAACGTGCTATTGGACAACCAATTGGCAATTAAAGAAGTCAAAAGAGAAATGAAGAAATACCTAGAGACAAATGAAAATAGAAATGAGACCTATCAAGGGCACCTGGTGGCTCAGTCAGTTAAGCATCTGCCTCTGGCTCAAGTCATGATATTGGGGTCCTGAGATCAAGCCCCACATCAGGGTCCCTCCTTCTCACTCTCCCTCTGCCCTTTCCCCACTTGTGCACTCACACGCATTCTATTTCTCAAATAAATAAATAAATAAATAAAATCTTTAAAAAACTTTAGGAAAAATCGAAATGAGACATATCAAAATCTATGAGATGCAGGAAAAGCAGTTATAAGAGGGAATTTTGTAACAACCCAAACCTACCTCAAAAATAAAGAAAAATCTCAAACAAGCAATTTAATTTTACAGCTAAAGGAACTAGAGAAAAAAAAAACAAAGAGCAAACAAGGATCAAAGTTAGAAGAGGGGAAATAATAAAGATCAAAGCAGAAACAAATAAAATACAGACTATAAAGGCAATACAAAAAAATCAATAAAACTTAGAGTTGGTTCTTTGTAAAGATAAAGAAAATTGACAAACCTTTAGGTAGACTAGCCAAGAAAAAGAGAGGGTTCAAATAGATAAAATACAAATAACAAGGAAGAAGTCATAACTAATGTCAAGAAAAATACAAAAGATAATAAGAGACTACTAAGAAAAGAGAAGCCAAGAAACTGGACAGCCTAGAAGCAATGGATACATTCCTAGAAACATACAGTCTGAATCATAAGAAATAGAAATTCTGAACAGTTTGATTACTGGCAAGGAGATTGAATTGATAATCAATACTTTCCAAAAACCAAACGTCCAGGACCAAGGATTTATAAGTATATCAAAAAGAGTAAAATACCTGAATGAATTTAATTAAGGAGGTTAAATACATGCGTACTGAAAACTGTAAGACACCGATGAAAGAAACTAGAGATGACACATATAAATGGCAAGATATTCCATTCTCATGAGTTGAGAGAATTAATATTGTAAAAATGCCCATACTACTCAAAAAAATCTGCAGATGCAAGGCAATTCCTATCAAAATTACAATGCTGGTTTTTTTTTTTAACAGAACTAGATTAAATAATTTGTAAGGAGCTATGAAACACTCCAAGTAACCAAAGCAATACTGAAAAAAGAGGGACAAAGCTGCAGGTATCCCACTCCATGATTTCAAATTATACAACAAAGCTATAATAATCACAATAGTGTTGTACGTACATAAAAACAGACCCAGATATGAACAGAACAGAACAGAACAGAACAGATACCCCAGAAATAAACCCATACATACATGATCGATTTATGACAAAGGAGGCAAGGACATACAATGGGGAAAGAACAGTCCATTTATTAAATGTTTGTAAAACTGGACAGCTACATACAAAGAAAAGAAACCTGATCACTATCTTACACCATATACAAAAATCAACTCAAAATGTATTTTAAAAAAAACTTGAATGTAAAGTCTAAAACCATAAAACTCTTAGAATAAAACATAGACAGTAGTATCCTCTTTGTGTAGTTTTTCTTTTTTTTAAGATTTTATTTATTTATTTATTTGACAGAGAGAAATCACAAGTAGATGGAGAGGCAGGCAGAGAGAGACAGAGGGAAGCAGGCTCCCCGCTGAGCAGAGAGCCCGATGCGGGACTCGATCCTAGCACCCTGAGATCATGACGCGAGCCGAAGGCAGCGGCCTAACCCACTGAGCCACCTCTTCGTGTAGTTTTTTTTTTTTTTTTGGAGCTGACTCCAAAGGCAAGGGCAAAATAAACAAAAGTGACCACATTAAACTGAAACGTTTCTGTGCAGCAAAGGAAAACATCAACAAAAAGAAAAACAGCCTCATGATATGGAAGAAAATAGCTGCAAATCATATATCTGATAAGGAATTAGTATAAAAAATAAATTTTTTAAACATTTATACAACTCAATAAGAACAACAACAACCAAAATCTGATTTTTTTTAAAGATTGTATTTATTTATTTGACAGAGAGAGATCACAAGTAGGCATAGAGACAGGCAGAGAGAAAGAGGAGGAAGCAGGCTTCCTGCTGAGCAGAGAGCCCGACAAGGGACTCGATCCCAGGACCCTGAGATCATGACCTGAGCCGAAGGCAGCGGCTTAACCCACTGAGCCACCCAGGCACCCCCAAAATCTGATTTAAAATGAGCAGAGGACATAAATAGATATCTTTCCTAAGAAATACAGGAGGCCAAGAGATGCTTGATAAATGCTCAACATCGCTCCTCAAGGAAGAAAAACCAAAACTATAATGAGGTGTCCCCTCACCTCTCAGAATGACTAGTATCAAAAATACAAGAAATAACATGCTGGTGAGGATGTGGAGAAAGGAAAACCTGCTGCATTGTTGGTGGGAATGTAAACTGGTGCAGACACTATGAGATATGGTGTGGGGGCTCCTCAAAAACTGAAAAATAAACAGCCATATGATCCAGGAATTGCACTGTGGGGTGTCTATTTGAAGAAAATAAAAATACTCTTTAGAAAAGCTAGTATACTACATAGATACTGTTCTGTTCATGGCAGCCTTGTTCACAACAGCCAGGATATGGAAACAACCCAAGCTTTCCCAACAAATGAGTGGATAAAGTAGGTTATACCTATATGATATGTGTATATATATATATATATATATATATATATATATATAATTGAGCATTCTCATAAAAATAAAGTCGTCCATTCTCCAAGAATATATAGCAATCCTAAATGTACATGCTCCTAGAAAAAATCTTCAAATATATGAGGTGAAAGCTAATCAATATGGAAAAAAAACACATAAATACCACAGTAGGGGAATTTAATACTCTTCACTTAATAAATGATAGAATAAGTGAGCAGAAAATCAGGTGAAGTATCTTGACTTCAAAAAGCCAGATGTGGGGCGCCTGGGTGGCTCAGTGGGTTAAAGCCTCTGCCTTCGGCTCGGGTCGTGGTCCCAGGGTCCTGGGATCGAGCCCCACATCGGGCTCTCTGCTCAGCGGGGAGCCTGCTTCCTTCCCCCTCTCTCTCTCTCTGCCTGCCTCTCCAACTACTTGTGATCTTTGCCTGTTAAATAAACTATCATATGATCTCCCTGATATGAGGAAGTGGTGATGCAACATGGGGGCTTAAGTGGGTAGGATAAGAATAAATAAAACAAGATGGGATTGGGAGGGAGACAAACCATAAGTGACTCTTAATCTCACAAAACAAACTGAGGGTTGCTGGGGGGAGGGGGTTTGGGAGAAGGGGGTGGGATTATGGACATTGGGGAGGGTGTGTGCTTTGGTGAGTGCTGTGAAGTGTGTAAACCTGGTGATTCACAGACCTGTACCCCTGAGGATAAAAATATATGTTTATAAAAAATAAAAAATTTAAAAAAAAATAAAATCTTTTAAAAAAAAGCCAGATGTTTTTGTGATTTCAAAAACTAAACTAGAGATTATAGTGTACCATTAGTATGTTGTTTTGGCTATTTCTCAAGCATTATCTGAAGAGCAAGTGTGGTTAAGTCAGGGTCTAGAGCTGTGTGCCATTTATAAGGATTTATCTCTTGCAAGGAACACCAGGAAGAAGCTAGTGGGAATGAAAGGATGGCTCATACAGAGACAGTGGCATAGTACATTTGTATTGACCTAATTGTGGAAGTTCTTGTATCAAGACTCCCAATACAATTCATTATGTCAGCACATACATAAAATTGGGACTTAACCATTCCTTTTCTTGAACCCTATTAATGTTATGAGCCCTCTCATAAGCAAGTTTTCTTACCAGTGAAAAGTTTTGTTTCTGATTTTTGTTTCTAAACTACAGTGAAAACTTTTTCAATCCAATTTCACACTAAAAAACAAGAAATTATAATAAATATATAAGAAATTGTTCAATGTCTCCAATAAAATAATGTCTGCACATTGAAGTGGGAAAAGCAAGGGGAGAGAGCTGATGGAACTTCTGGAGCCACAGAGCTCCTGACCCGTTAGCAGCTGAACCGAAGTGGGGAATCAGCATTAAATAGCAGTTTCCTGGAACCATAACTAAAATAATAATTACATAACTGTGAACTTATGCACCACAGGAGAGAACCATTTACTTGAGTTTATTAAGAAATTAAAATTCCGGTAGAACTCCAGAATAAAAGTCACTCCCTTAGGACTGACTATGGGAAGATAGTTGTACTTTACATAATTTACCTTTTAGCACATTATTAGAAATGTAGTGAAAATATCAGAGGGATTTATCAAATTTTTCATCCCTCCCAAGTAATTATTAATTATAAGTGACAGCATCAATATTTTAAAAGAACTAAAGGAGAAAACACTAGATGAAATATGTGCTTTGATTTAAAAAATCATAGAAATATTAAGGATGAAAAACATGTCTAACTATTGGAGGAACACAGCAAGTCCCATCATACGGATCAATAATCAGACTATTTAAAGAGGATGGACACATTATAATAGGAACATTCATGAAGAGCTGTAGCTCTAGAGCAACAAGAACAGAAGATGAGGATTCTGAAACATGGTCTCAGAACTTAATGGGACTAAGATTTGCTGAAAATATGAGACCTGGAGAAGGTGCAGTGACATATGGAAGTGAGATCTAACTTGCTAGAAAAATTAGTTGGAGAGGTCAAGAAGACTAGCACTGGTGTTCAAAGAGGCATATGTAATGAATACAGACTCTTCTACTCTGCCTGGAGCCCTCTCCAGGGAGCTAGCTTGGCCATAGCTGTAGAAGGAGACTATATAAGGAACACCTGTGGAAGCAGGGAGTTTCACTCAATGACTGAAATGTGTGAGACCTGAGGAGGGGCATTTAGGATGGACTTTAGGGATATCTAGTCTAACTCCCAATTCCATGGGTGAGTTTACCAAGGCCTGGGAAGGAGAGAAATAAGGCAGTTGATAAGTAGCTGGGCTGTGCTATAATCTAGCTTTTCAAGTTTAGTGATAAGATCTTAAATTTCTTGAGGATAACTACCTTCCATTCTGAGAGATTTGAATTTCAAATTCAGGATTGCTTGCTCTCAGGCGATAGGTTTCCAGATGCCTAGATTCCTGGAGACCTATATTGCTAATAAATGGACTACTACATAATTAGGCATTCAGTCAGTCCTCGTTTATTTGGCATATATCCTCATATCTCCTTTTAATGTTTCTAGGCCCCATCAAATCTTATAATCCTAATCCAGGATAAATTTTAAAAACACACATATACATTCAGGAAGCTTCTTTCAGAAGTTTCATAAATGTCTAGGGTCCTCATTATAAAACTATATACCACAGAGTGTACAGCTTCAGAAGTCAATGGCATTTCCTTTCTCAATCCCTCTTTGTTAAGTCATACCCTTAGGTACAATTATATCACCAAACCCAGAGCTATAAAAAGTAAATTTATAATTTTTTCACACTGAAACCTATCTATAATTACCTTTTTTTTCTTTTACCACGATGATACTCTCCAAAAATATGAAGTCCCTTGAGCTGATTGTTTCCAGAAGGCACTTTTTCTACTCCTAAATATGAATGCCAAGAACAGGTAAATTGCCCTCCTTAAGGGCCTTTATATTTTTATAATTATTTCACACTCTGCAATAATCAGTAATAGCAAAGAAAAGTTATTTCAGTTACCCTGAAATGTCCTACTAGAGTGACATATGGATGCTTGATTGACTAGGGTATGAGCACAATGTAATTTTCTGATTAATCAAAATGTCTAGTTTTTTTTTAAGTCATATTTTCCAGCTAGTCAATAGAACAGGTCATAGACACTTTAAGTTTAATGAAAATTTAAAAATTAGAAATATCCAATTAGAAAATTAGAATACCCAATGCATGGAAACCAGTAAGGTTAAACAAGTAATTACGCTTCGATGTTAAGATCAATCCTCATGGGAGTGAAGACATTGGTGCTGGAAGCCCCAAGCATCCATCTCTCCAGATGGACAACAATTGTACCAGCAGAAACCATCTGAAGAAAACACTTTGCAACTCTGTAGTTTCTTTGTTAACTTGAAATGTCCAGGGGATAGTTTGCTTGGGAAATTTTGGTTAACTTGATTTATTTAAGGCACGAAGTTAATGGCAGCTACCCAGCCCCATATCAGGCAGTTGTAAAGAATATGACCCATGTTTCTGAGGAAGCTTATGGGACCAGGGTTGCCAATGATAACCTTGTCATCCAAATAGTAGGGACTTAGATTCTCATTAGGAGTTATTGCTCTGATTGATGAGATGGGGACAGGGAGGCTGGCCCCCAATACTCCAATTTCTACAGCTGAAGTGACTTCCGGGAGATTTGAAAGAGTCACATATGTTGTTTTTGATATTAAAACAATTATAAGGGGGAATTTAGAAGGCCACACACTAAACCAAAGAAAGATGCAGCTCAGAAAAAACACCTCAGCACAGAGGTACCTTATAACATAAAAAAGCACCAAACCTTGGTTAAAGGGGGGAATATTATTTCCAGTTTCCACATGATAAGATTCAAAATTCCAATTTTCAATTAAAAAAATACCAAGGCATACAAACAAACAGGAAATTATAGCTGATTCAGAGAAGCAAAATGAACCCGAGGAAACCCATGTGTCAGGCTTATTGAACAAAGACTTTAGGATAGCTTCCTTAAAGATGCTCAAAAAGATATATGAAGACATAGACAAAGAGGAAAATAATATGTGGGAAAAAATGAAAAGATAAATTTATTTTTAAAAAGAACCAAAAAAGGGGCACCTGGGTGGCTCAGTGTGTTAAAGCCTCTGCCTTCAGCTCAGGTCATGATCCCAGGGTCCTGGGATTGAGCCCCACATTGGGCTGTCTGCTCCATGGAGAGCCTGCTTCCTCCTCTTTCTCTTCCTGCCTCCCTGCCTCCCTTTGATCTCTTTCTCTGTCAAATAAAATCTTCAAAAAAAAAAAAGAACCAAAAAATGTCTAAAGTTGAAAAGTATAATAACTGAAATGAAAAATACATCAAAACGATTCAAAAACAGATTTGTGCACACGAAAGAAAGAGTTGGTAGGCTTAAATAATTGAAATTATCAAGTCTGCAGAACAGAAAGAAAAAAAAGAATGAAAAAAAATTGAACAGAGTCTAAGGGACCTCTAAAACACTATTAAGTGGACCAACATAGGCATTGTGGGAATGCCATCAGGAGAAGAGGGATAGAAAGGAGCAGAGTGGTGCCTGGGTGGCTCAGTTGGTTAAGTGCTGCCTTCAGCTTGGGTCATGTTCTTGAGGTCCTGGGATCAAGCCCGTTGCTGGGCTCCCTGCTCAGCAGAGAGTTTGCTTCTCTCTCTTCCTCTGCCTTCCCCCCATGCTTGCACTCTTTCTCTCTGTTTTATCACTCAAATAAATAAATAAGTAAATTTTAAAGGGAAGAAACAGAAACTAATTTGAAGAAATAATGTCAAAAGACTTCCAAAATTTAAAGGATTGAAATTATAATAAATTAGTCTACACATTCAAGAAGTTCAACAAACTCTAAGTTGAGTAAAATAAAGATACTCGTCCAACTACACATTGTAAACAAAATGTTGAAAGATAAAGCCAAAGAAATGATCTTAAAAGCAACAAGGAAGAGGTGACTCATCACACACAGGAGATCCCCAACAAGATTATCAGTCAATTTCTCATTTGTGGAGCATAAGAAATAACACGGAGGAAATGGGGAGACAGAGAGAAGAGAGTTGGGGTAAATTGGAAGGGGAGATGAGCCACGAGAGACTATGGACTCTGAAAAACAACCTGAGGGTTTTGAAGGGGTGGTGGGGGGGAGGTTTGGGGAGCCCGGTGGTGGGTATTAAGGAGGGCATGTAATGCATGGAGCACTGGGTGTGGTGCATAAACAATGAATTCTGTTACACTGAAATTAAATTAAATTAAATTAATAAATGAATGAGCACTAGTGTAAAAAAAAAAAAAAGAAAAAGAAAATCTTGGAGACCAGAATTAGGTGGTTTGCTCTACCCAATATGCTTAAAGGAAGAAAAAACAAAGACAAACAAAACTGTCAACAGAAAACTTTATATCCAGCAAAATTGTCTTTCAAAAATTATGAAGAAATGGCATTCTCAGATTTTAAAACACTAAGGGAGTTCATTACCACTACACCTTCCCTGCAATACATGCTAAAAATAGTCCCTTAAGTTGAAAAGAAAGGAAAATAGTAACTGGGAGCCATATTTTAAAAAAAGGGTAAAGGTAAGACATGAGCATTGGAAAAGCGATTATTATTATAATGTTGGATTATAATATAGGCCAACTTTCTGTTTTCTTCAGCATAAAAAAGACAAATGTACATAAAATAATCACTGATTTATATTATGCAGCACACAATGTATAAAGATGTAATCTATGACAATAGTAACAGAAAATGAAGGTGTAGCTGTATAGGGGAGGAGTTTTCTATGCTATGGAAGGAAGTTGGCATCAATTCAAATTATATTATTAAAACTTTTAGCATGTTAAATGTAACACTCATAGTAACTACCAAGAAATTATGTATACAGCATACATATAAAGAATTGAGAAGAGAATCAAAGTATTTCACCACACAGACACAGACACACACACACACACACAATTAACTAAAATGAAGACAGTAATGGAGAAAAATGAGGAATAAAAAGACTACAAGCATGTGGGAAACATTTGTTTGTCAGAAAATGGCAGAGATAATTCCCTCCTTATGAGTGATTAAGTGTAAATAGATTACACTCTTCAATCAAAAAATAAGAAACTGGCAGAACGGATAAAAACATATGATCCAACCATATGCTCTCTACCAGAGACTCACATTATTTCTAAGACAAAAATAGATTGAAAGTAAAAGGATGGAAAAATATAGTCCACACAAATAGTGAACAAAATAGAGGTTCAGTGGACCTACTAATTTCAAAGAAAATGGATTTCCATTCTTAAAAATTTAAAAGAGGCAAAGGAGTAAATTATACATTTATAAAAGGTAGAAGAGTTCAAGGAAAATAAAAGTTATAAATATTTATGCACCTGATAACAAAACCTCAGATATGAAAAACTCAAAAATGAAGCAAAAAATAATAATAATTAATAATAATATGAAACGGAGGAATATCAGAAGTTTTACAATAATGGTTTCAATAATGGATTGATCAGTCAGACATAAGAAAAATTAAGAAATTAAAGTACATAATCAGCACAATAAATCAACTAGATTAAAAAAAAATATACAGAATAGTCTACCCAACAGCAGCAGAAGAGAGGTTCCCTTTTAAGTGTACATGGGACATTCCATGGGACAGATCACATGTTAAACCATAAAACAAGTCTCAATAGATTTTAAAAGGCAGTTATCATACAAAGTATCTCCTCCAACCACAACAGGATGAAGGTTGAAATACATAGCAGAAGGAAAACAAGAAAAGCTATCAATATGTGGAAATTCAGGAACACACTCCTAGAGAAGCAATCACCAGGATAATTAGAAAACATTTATAGATCAATGAAAATGAAAACACAACTTACCAAAATTAAGAGCTGTGACAGAGGAAGTGCTCAGAAGGAAATCAATAGGTGTAAATGTCTGTTTTAAAAAATAAAAAAAAATAAAAAATAAATAAAAAATAAATAAGGTCTCCAATCAATAACACAACTTCACAACGTAAGGAATTAGATAAGGGAAAGCAAGTTAAACTCAGAGCTAGCAGGTGGAGGGGGAGGAGCAAGATGGTGGAGGAGTAGGGGACCCAAATTTGTTTTGCTCCCAAGAACTCAGCTAGATAGTTATCAAATCATTCTGAACACCTAGAAAGTCAACAGGAGATTGAAGAGAGGAAGAGCAGCAACTCTAGGAACAGAAAAGTGACCACTCACTGGAAGGTAGGACGTGCCAAGAAGGGACTCTAAGGCTATATATGAGAGGAGAGACCATGGAGTGGGGAGGGAGTCTCTGTCAGCTGGGTATCGGCAAGCAGTGGAGCAGTGGAGTATGAAATCAGAAATTTTAGGAGTCTGCTCTGCTGAGGGACATCACTCCAATGACTAAGCAGGGGGTAGAATTCTCGTGAGGACAGTGTGATCTCAGGACCCATGGGGGTCACAGAAGACCAGGGATATCTGAGTGTAGCAGAGCTCCCAGGTTTGGAGCAGGGAAGCTGGCAGCAGAGATGGAGCCGAGCATTGGGCTCTCAGCTGGGGTTGCCAGAAAACCATGATCCTGGCACAGTCGGGCAACTGCTCTTTGAGCAGGAACCCCACAAGTGGCAGATCCAGAAAAACCTCTTCCTTCTTTCTCTGGGATGAGCAGTGCAGGAATGGTGCAAAGGAATCTGCTGGGCCATGCACCAGAGAAAGAAACACTTGGTCACAGGCCGGGTGAGCTCAGAGTGCGGCCAGAGACCAGGGAGATGGGAGGGATTGATGGCTTTTCTCTGACAGAGCACTGAGGAGTGGGTCCCCAAGCTCTCAGCTCCTCCAGCCAGAGACTAGGTGGCCACCATTTTCATTCTCGTCCTCCAAAGTGTTACAGAAAGCACTCAGGAAACAAAAGCTCCTGAGAGTGAACCAGAGCAGATTACTTAGTCCAGCCCCTGGCAAGAGTGGTGCAATTCCACCTTAGGCAAAGACATTTGAGAATCACAGCAACAGTTCCCTACCCCAGAGGATCAGCAAGAACATCCAGCCAAGATCAAGTTCTCCGACCAAAATGAGAACTGCAGAAATTCAGACCAAGGGGAAGATAACACATAGAATTCATGTCTTTTTCCCCATGATTCTTTAGTCTTTCATAGTTAATTTTTTTTAATTTTCTTATTTTTTCTTTTAAAAAATTTTTCCTCTTTCTTATTTTAACCAAATCTTATCAATAATACCATTTAAAAAAATCTTTATTATTTTTCATTTTTGCAGTCATATTCTATCCCTTCATTGTACTTAAACTCATTTTTTGTGTATATATATAAAATATATTATATATATTTTGTATCTATATATAATAAAAATAAATATTAAAAATATAAAATGTTTTAATAAATATATTTAATAGATTTTAAAAATATTAAAAATAAATATTAAATGAATAAATTATATATATATATGTTTTTCTTTTTTGGGGGATAAGGTTTCTTATAATATATATATATATATATATATATATATATATATATATATATATCCTTATATATCCTAACTCTAGTGTATCACTTTGTTCTAGTACTATGCATGATCACTTTCTCTCCCTTTTTAAAATTTTTTTCTTTATTTTTTCAACCAACTTCTTATCAATTCATTTTTTATAATCTTTTTAAATTTTACATTTACAGTCATATTCCATCCCTTCATTGTATTTACCCTTTGTGTGTGTGTGTGTGTGTGTGTGTGTGTGTATGTTTTTCTTTCTTTAAAATTTTGGAAGGCAGTTACATCTAACAGACCAAAATAAACCCAAAATCTAGTGTGTGGCTGTGTTCTATTCACCACCCTGATCATATTCCCCCCCGCCCAATTTTCCAACAGTTGCAGGTCTCTTCTGATTCATTTAGTTTATATTTTTCCTGGATTGTTTTTACCCTTTTAGAATTTCATTTTCTCATTCATCTATGCTTCTCTGGACAAATAACAAAACAGAACAACTCGCCTTAAAAAAAAAAAAAAAAGAACAAGAGACAATACCAACTGCCAGGGACCTAATTGATACAGACATTAGTAAGATGTTGGAGCTAGAGTTCACAATGACGACTATAAATATACTAGCTGGGCTTGAAAAAAACATAGAAGATACTAGAGAATCCCTTTCTGGAGAAATTAAAAAACTTTAATCAAGACAAGTTGAAATTTAAAAAGCTATTAATGAGGTACAATAAAATATGGAGGCTTTTACTGCTAGGATAAATGAGGCAGAAGAAAGAATTAGTGATATAGAAGAACAAATGATGGAAAATAAAGAAACTGAGCAAAAGAGAGACAAACAGCTACTGGATCATGAGGGGAGAATTCAAGAGATAAATGATGCCATAAGATGAAATAAAAGTACAATTGGGATCCCAGAAGAAGAAAAAAGAGAGAGGGGGGCAGAAGGCATATTGTAGCAAATTATAGTGGAGAACTTCCCTATTTGAAGGAAGGAATCAGGCAACAAAATACAAGAGGCACAGAGAACCCCCCTCAAAATCAATAAAAATAGATCAATACCCTCTCATCTAATAGAAAAACTTACAAGTCTCAAAGACAAAAAAAAAAAAAAATCTTGAAAGCAGCTAAGTACATGAGGTCTGTAACCAAAATGGTAGAAATATTAGATTGGCAGCAGACCTATTCACAGAGAACTGGCAGGCCCATAAAGACTGGCATGATATATTCAGAGCAGTACATGAGAAAAATATGCAACCAAGAATACTATACTCAGTTAGGATTTCATTGAAAACAGGAGAAGAGAGAAAGAGCTTCCAGGACAAATAAAAACTAAAAGAATTTGCAAACATCAAACCAGTCCTACAGGAAATATTCAAAGGGATCCTCCAAACAAAAAGAGAGCCTAAAAGAAACATAGACCAGAAAGGAACAGAGACCATACACAGTAACAGTTACTTTACAGGCAATGGCACTAAATTCACATCGTTCAATAGTTACCCTGAATGTAAATGGCTAAATGCCTAATCAAAAGACACAGGGTTTCAGAATGGATAAAAAACAAGATCCATCAATATGCTGTCTGCAAGAAACTCATTTTTTACCCAAAGACACTTCCAGATTTAAAGTGAAGAGGTCAAAAACCATTTCCCATGCCAGTGGACATCAAAAGAAAGTTGGGGTGGCAATCTTTCATGTCAGAAAAATTAGATTTTAAACCAAAGACTATAAGAGATGAGGAAGGACACTATATCATGCTTAAAGGGTCTGTCCAAGAAGAAGTTCTAACAATTCTAAATATCTATGTCCCCAACATGGGATCAGCCAATTATATAAGCCAATTAACAACAAATAAATACATTCATAGATAATCAAATAATCAAAGAAACGTTCACAATAATACAATACTAGTAGGGGATGTTAAAATCCCCCACACTGCAATGGACAGATCATCTACACAAAAGATCAACAAGGAAATAAAGGCTTTAAATGACACACTGGACCAGATGGACATCACAGATATATTCAGAACACTCCATCCCAAAGCAATAGAATGCACATTCTCCTCTAGTGCACATGGAACATTCTCCAGAATAGATTACATCCTGGGTCACAAATCAGGTCTTAACCAGTACCAAAACATTGGGATCATTCCCTGCATAATTTCAGACCACAGCTTTGAAACTTGAACTCAATCACAAGAGGGAAATTAGAAAGAACTCAAATACATGGAGGCTAAAGAGCATCCTACTAAAGAATGAATGGGTCAACCAGTAAATTAAAAAAGTATTAGGGGCACCTGGGTGGCTCAGTGTGTTATGCCTCTGCTTTGGCTTAGGTCATGATACCAGGGTTCTGGGATCAAGTCCCATATCAGGCTCTCTGCTTGGCAGGGAGACTGCTTCCCACCCCATCCCCTGCTTCTCTGCCTACCTGTGCTCTATCTCTGTCTGTCAAATAAATAAATAAAATTGTTCAAAAAATAAAGAAATATTTTTAAAAATTGTGGAAACAAATGAAAATGGAAACACAACTGTTCAAAATCTGTGGGACACAGCAAAGGTGGTCCTAAGAGGAAAGTATATAGCAATACAAGGCTTTCTCAAGAAATAGGAAAAGGTCTCAAATACACAACCTAAGCCTACACCTGAAAGAGCTGGAGAAAGAACAGCAAAGAAAGCCTAAATCCAGCAGGAAAAGAGACATAATAAAGACCAGAGCAGAAACCAATGAAATAGAAACCAAAAGAATAGTAGAAGAAATCAATGAAACTAGGAGCTGTTTCTTTGGAAGAATTAATAAGATTGATAAACCCCTGGCCAGACCTATCAAAAAGAAGAGAGAAAGGACCCAAATTAATAAAGTCATGAAGTAAAGAGGAGAGATCACAACCAATACCAAAGAAATACAAACAATTATAAGAACATATGAGCAACTACATGTCAGCAAATTAGACATCTCGAAGAAATGTCTATAAACTACCAGACTGATCCAGGAAGAAATAGAAAACATGAACAGACCTATAACCAATAAGTAGATTGAAGCAGTAATCAAATATCTCCCAACAAACAAGAGATGGGAGACGGGCCAGACGGATTCCCAGGGGAATTCTACCAAACATGTAAAGGAGAATTAATGTCTATTCTCCTGAAACTGTTCCAAAAAAAAAAAAAAAAAATAGAAATGGAAGGAGAATGTCCAAACTCATTTTATGAGGCCAGAATTACCTTGATCCTAGAACCAGACAAAGACCCCATCAAAAAAGAGAATTACAGACCAATATCCCTAATGGACATGGATGCAGAAATTCTCACCAAAATACTAGCCAGTAGGTTCCAATAGTACATTAAAAGGATTATTCACCACAACCAAGTGGTATTTATTCCTGGGCTGCAAGGCTGGTTCAACATCCACAAATCAATCAATGTGAAACAATACATTAATAAAAGAAAGAACAAGAACCACATTATACTCTCAATAGATGCAGAAAAAGCATTTGACAAAGTACAGCATCCTTTCTTGATCAAAGCTCTTCACATTGTAGGGACAGAAGGTACATACCTCAGTATCATAAAGGCATCTATGAAAAACCCACAGCAAATATCATCCTCAATAGGGGAAACCTGAGAAATTTTCCCCTAAGGTCAGGAACATGGCAGGGATGTCTACTATCACCACTACTATTCAACATAATAGTAGAAGTCCTAGCCTCAGCAATAAGACAACAAAAAGAAATAAAAGACATCTGAATCTGCAAAGAGGCTAACCTCTCACTCTTCACAGATATGATACTTTATGTGGAAAACCCAAAAGACTCCATCCCAAAACTATTAGAACTCATACAGGAATTCAGCAAGGTGTCAGGATATAAAATCAATGCAGAGAAATCAGTTGCATTTCTAAACAACAACAAGACAGAAGAAAGAGAAATTAAGGAGTTTATCTCATTTACAATTACACCCAAAACCATAAGAATACCTAGGAATAAATCTTACCAAAGAGGCAAAGAATCTGTACCCAGAAAAGTACAAAATACTCATGAAAGAAATTGAGGACGAGGCAAAGAAATAGAAAACGTTCCATGCTCATGCATTGGAAGAACAAATATTGTGAAAAAGTCTATGGTACCTAGAGAAATCTACACATTTAATGCAGTCCCTACCAAAATACCATCAACCTTTTTCAAAGAAATGGGAACAAATAATACTAAAATTTATAGGAAACCAGAAAAGACCCCAAGTAGCCAGAGGAATATTGAAAAAGAAAAGCAAAGCTAGTGGCATCACAATTCTGCACTTCAAGCTCTATTGCAAAGCTGTAATCCTCAAGACAGTATGGTACTGGCACAAAAACAGACACACCGATCAATGCAACAGAATAGAGAGCCCAGGAATGGACCTTCAACTCTAAGGTCAACTAATCTTTGACAAATCAGGAAAGAATCTCCAATGGAAAAAAGACAGTGTCTTCAACAAATGATATTGGAAAAATTGGACAGCCCCATGCAGAAGAATTAAACTGGACCATTTCCTTATACTACCCACAAAAATAGACTCAAAATGTATGAAATACCTCAATGTGAGAAGGAATCCATCAAAATCCTTGAGGATAACACAGACAGCAACCTCTCTGACATCAGCCACAGCAACTTCTTCCTAGAAACATAGCCAAATGCGAGGGAAGCAAGGGCGCAAATGAACTATTGGGACTTCATCAAGATCAAAAGCTTTTGCACAGCAAAGTAAACAGTAAACAAAATCAAAAGATAACTGACAGAATGGGAGAAGATATTTGCAAATGGCGTATTAGATAAAGGACTTGTATCCAAAATCTATAGAGAACTTAACAAACTCAACACTTACAGAACAAGTAATCCAATTAAGAAATGGGAAGAAGACATGAACAGACATTTCAGCAAAGAAGACATCCAGATTGCCAACAGAAACATGAAAAAGTGCTCAACATCACTCAGCTTTAGGGAACTACACCACACACTTGCTAAAATTAACAAGTCAGGAAATGTCAGGTGTCGGCGAGGACACAGAAAAATAGAAACCCTCCTACACGATTGGTGGGAATGCAAGGTGGTGCAGCCATTCTGGAAAACAACATGGAATTTCCTCAAAAAAATTGAAAATAGAGCTACCTTATGACCCAGAAATTGCACTACTTCATATTACTCTAAAGATATAAATGTAGTGATCCGAAGGGGCAAATGCACCCGTGTTTATAGCAGCAATGTCCACAATAGCCAAACTATGGAAAGAGCCTAGATGTCCATCAACAGATGAATGGGTAAAGAACATGTTATATATATAGAGAGAGATAGATAGATATAGATATAGATGATATAGATATAGATAGATAGGTAGATACACACACAGATATTATACAGCCATCAAAAATGAAATATTACTATTTCCAATGATGTGGATGGAACTAGAGGGTATTATGCTAAGCAAAATAAATCAATGAGAGAGGAACAATTATCATATGCTCTCACTGATTTGAGGAATTTGAGAAATAAGACAGAGGATCATAGGGGAAGGTAGGGAAAAATGAAACAAAATGAAACCAGAGAGGGAGACAAACCTTACGAGACTCTTGGTCTCAGGAAACAAACTAAGGGTTCCTGGAGTGAAGGGGGGGTGGGAGTAATGGGTGGCTGGGGGATGGACATTGGGGAGGGTATGTGCTATGGTGAGTGCTGTGAATTACATAAGACTGATGAATCACAGACCTGTACCCTGAAATAAATAATACATTATATGTTAATTTTTGTAAAATTCTAGCAGATGGAAATAAATAATGAAGTTTAGAGCAGAAATAAGTAAAATAGAGAAATAAAATAATAAGAAAAATAATTAATGAAACCAAAAATTGGTTCTTAGAAAACACTAACAAGTTTGACAAACCCTTAGGAGACTGACAGAGTATAGTGAAGGAAGAAGAAGAAGAAGAAGAAGAAGAAGAAGAAGAAGAAGAAGAAGAAGAAGAAGGAGGAGGAGGAGGAGGAGGAGGAGGAGGAGGAGGAGGAGGAGGAGAAGGAGAAGAAGAAGGAGGAGGACGAGGAGGAGGAGGAGGAGGAGGAGGAGTAGGAGGAGGAAATTTAAAAAAAAGAAGAAGAAACACAAATGAAATCCATCACGATGACAGTCGTGGGGTACCTGGGTGGCCCAGTCTATAAATGTCTGCCTTTGGCTTGGGGTCCTGGGATCCAGCCCCGCATCAGGCTCCTTGCTCAGTGGGGAGTCACCCTGCTTGTGTGTTCCCTTTCTCTGTTAAAAACACAAATAAATTATATAACTAAATAAATAAATACTTTCCTTCCCAGTTGGAATGATGGTAAGCTTTGGCAGTAGAGCGCTCTGGAGTGCTCTAAGGAGACATTGCAAGAAGAAGGGGTTGCCCCTCCCAGTTATTGTATGCTCTTTCACCAGCCTAACTCTAACAGCGCCTACAGTCATGCCCCATCTCCCTGGTTATGTGTGCCTATAAGCTTCAGCTCACCGGGACTCCAGAATTATTGCTGCTTTCCTCATGGTTTGAGGCCAGCTCTAGCTGGGATGATCCCACAAACCCCTCTGCCATCTAGGGGTCTGGAACTACACCTTTATTTTTTGTATTTTTTTTAGTGTTCCAAGATTCATTGTTTATGCACCACACCCAGTGCTCCATGCAATACATGCCCTCCTTAATACCCACTACCAGGTTCACCCAACCACCCACCCCTCTCCCTCTAACACCCTCAGCTTCTTTTTCAGAGTCTACAGTCTTTCATGGCTTTTCTCTCCCTTCAATTTCCCCCAACTCACTTCATCTCCCAATGTCCTCTGTGTTATTTCTTATGCTCCACAAATAAGCAAAACCATATGATAACTGACTCTCTCTGCTTGACTTATTTCACTTAGCATAATCTCCTCCAGTCCCATCCATGTTGCTATAAAAGTTGGGTACTCATCTTTTCTGATGGAGGCATAATACTCCATTGTATATATGTATCACATCGTCCTTATCCATTCATCTGTTGAAGGGCAGCTTGGCTCTTTCCACAGTTTGGCTACTGTGGCCATTGCTGCTATGAACATTGGGGTACAGAAGGTCCCTCTTTTCACTCTGTCTGTATCTTTGGGGTAAATACGCAATAGTGCAATTGCAGGGTCACAGGGAAGCTCTATTTTTAATATCTTAAGGAATCGCTGCACTGTTTTACAAAGTGGTTGCACCAACTGGCATTCCCAGCAACAGTGTTAGAAGGTTCCCCTTTCTCCACATCCTCTCCAACACACGTTATTTCCTGTTTTGTTAATTTTGGCCATTTTAACTGCTGTAAGGTGCTATCTTGGTGGGTTTTTTTTTTAAGATTTTATTTATTTTTTTGACAGAGAGAGATCACAAGTAAGCAGAGAGGCAGGCAGAGAGAGAGGGGAGGAATCAGGATCCCCGCCAAGGAGAGAGCCAGATGTGGGGCTTGATCCCAGGACACTGGGATAATGACCTGAGCCGAAGGCAGAGGCTTTAACCCTCTGAGCCACCAGGAGCCCCTCTCGATGTGGTTTTGATTAGAATCTTTCTGATGCCTAATGATGATGAACATTTTTTCATGTGTCTGTTAGCCATTTGTATGTCTTCTTTGGAGAATGGCATCTTATTCAACAAAGCCCAGATTCCCCTTCCAAGTTTGTACTTCCTTGGGTCCTCTCCCGTAAGCCCTAAAGTAACATTTAAGGTTCTTCTTCCACCTCTAGAATTACTCTCCTATGCCAGCTTAATACTTCTGTATAGTTTCCCAAGTTTAAAAACTATGGTTTCTTTCTCCTGATAGCACTCAACTTGATAGCAAGAGTAGTTCCAGAAGATGGACCCATACAGAGGGGATCAGTGAGTTAGCTTTCTCGTGCCTTCAGCCCAGTGCAGTGCTGAGCTCCTACCTCATGGAAGACAAGGTGCTAGTAATCCATGGCATGCAGGGCATAAAATTTAACCAAGCCACACTAATTATCTGTGTTGAATGATGAAAAAGCACCAAGTGACACATACACTTTGGGAGCCCAAGTGGCTGCTGCCCTTGACTAGTACAGCAGTGTTGATGACTGCAGTGTGGGATGAGTAATTTTTAGTCTAATTAAATTTTTATAGAGAGAAAAGAACATGCTCAGGTCTTTTAAGTCTCAGATGACAGCCTGAGAACCAGAGGGGTTTCCACATAACCCTTAAAAAATACCTATTTTTTGCAGCCACAGGATTGACATTGCTGCAAATTAAACACAATTCTCATGTTCTGAGTAACACAACAGTGGAATTCACAGTTTCACCCGTAGTCCTCCCAGGGAGTAGTAAGGGCAGACATCACCCTGTTCCTTATCAGATGGGGAAAATACTCAGCCTTTTACCATTAAGTATGATGTTATCTGCAGGTCTTTTTGTAGATCTTGTTCATCTGCTTGAAGATATTACCCTGTATTCCTAGTTGTTGACAGACCTGCTGCTGATTATTGTGAAATGGTTGTTCTGCATCATTTCATATAATCATCTAGTTTTTTCTTAGACTGTTAACACAGTAGATTACATTGATCCATCTTTGTAAGCACAAAGGAGAACAGCTAAGCCAGAAGAAGAGGGAAGGAAAAATTAATAGAAATAAGAGCAGAAATCAATGAGGGAGAAAACACACATATAGTTTTAACACTGCAAAAGTTAATTCTGAGAAAGACCAGAACATGAATAAATCCAGTGGTATTTGCTCAATTTTTCTTGCACTCCATAAACCTTCTACCAAGGGACATAGTCAGTCTGGATCTGAAAGAAGAGACACCCCTCCATCATACATGGGGCTCACAAAAGTACATACTGCCCCTTGCCTCATACTGTTTTCCATCCCACAATGTATTATTTTAGAATCAATTAATTATGGAAAATTAAGTTGCAACTCATTCATTCTGGGTTTACAAATACAAATTAGAATGTCTCAGCCACCCAAAGTAATTAGTAGTGGAGCTAGAAATATAATCCATTCCTCAAACATTCATCAGCAAACATCACAACATTGAAGACATTCTCTTAGCTCACAACCTCTGTCCAGGGCACTCTTCCTGGTTCTAGTTTCAGCAGCTATGGCATAATTTTTTTTTATCTCTAATAACTGTGTCACTTAACATAAATCCTCCAACAATAACAACAACAACAACAAGGTAAATGAAAACATAAATTTAGTATATCAACAAAGCTTTTAAGTACAAAGCTATTTACTGTATTTTCCAAACCTGAACTATAATGCTGTTCAAATTAGTATGGTTTCTAGAATGAAAACTTACCTTTCTGAAGCCACTTAACCAATAGAACAAAAAAAAAATGACATTTAATTCAATAAGAGCTGTCAACAAATGGAATGTTGTTAGTCCAATGTATAACTCAGAGCATGTGTTTTGCAACTTAATTTCTGCCAGTCAGCATGGTGCAGGAAGTTGACATTCAGTGTTCTGAAAACACAAACATGAAAACTTTGCCTTTGTAATAACTGTCACATTTGTCGCATTTGTCACAAAGAGTTACAGACACACATATACGCACAAACACACTTACTTACACAAGTACACTCATATGCATGAACGTGCATGCAAATACATACAAGTACAAATAAGGAACATACACATGCATAAACACATACACACATAAGCACACAGACACACCCACTTACACACCTACACCCCCATTTATATACATGCATGAATTTACACATATACACACCAACTTACACACAGATACCCATGCATGCATACACATACCTACACACAAACATGCATACCTACAGTCATACATACACATACCCAACCACACTATAGAGTGTGTGTACGAGATCCAAAAAGCCATTTTTAAAAGTGGGTTTAGAAAATATGAAAGCATCCTAATAAATCTAATAAATGCTGCATAAAACCAAATAAAATGTAAACCATGCTTATTTGGGCAACAGAACCTTTAGCAAAAGAAATGTCCTTGAAAATTTTGTGCTTATTATTAACCACGGGTACAAATGTACCCTATTATATTTAGCTCAAATATTCTCATTTGTAAATCTGCTCCATTTCACCCCAGCCTCTTTTCCTATTCCTTCTCTGCCCTAATTTTCTCTTCTCCTCCCATCATGTGATGCTCCAACCCTGACTTGAAAGTAACATAAATTTAATGCTGAAAGTAACCAGCATCCTATAGGCTGATTGGAATTGCTGAGCTATTAGTAGGAATAAAAATGGCTCAATAATTTCTAGTATTCCAGTCTTGTTAATGTCACCCCAGGTGTAGGGAGAGATAAAGAATATTCAATATCTTCACTGTAATAATATGGAAACAAACTACTGGGTTTTGATTCATCATTGGAAACAAGCAGACAATTCCATTAGAGGCAAGCTTGAGAAACATTAGGAAAATGTTTTTGAATACTTCCTCCTGTTCCTTTTGAGGGAGCAGGCTCTGTTTAAGGAAATAGGCTGCTGCCCCAGAGCCCCATCTTAATTGACTTCAGCAAAGACCATCCCTGGCTTGCTGTGGTTCCCTCCACTCTGTAAAGGAAGCAGACCGCAGGGCAAGGAGACACAGAGAGCACCAGGCTGGGCCACTGCACGCCACCACTGGGCAACCAGTGATTGGGAAAAAAGGCTAATTGCTCTAATAATCAACAATCCTTAGTCCTTTGTGTTCCAGACATACCTCACTGTGAACTGAGATGCGGCAAGGAAATGCACAATATTAGCTTCCTTAAGAGGGATGTCCTTGGGCCTGGACACAAGTGCACTGTCTTATGTCATTTTGCATCAACCCACAGCACTCAGAGCAGATCCCTGAGCAGTTAAAAGACACGAGTAATCTTATTTTTCATTTGAAAATTCTAAAATTCTACCCGTGTAGTATGACTAATAAATTGGAAAAAGAAACAAACATATTCTTTTTTTTTCCCCAAATACTGCAATGTTCTAGAATAATGTTTAAAAGCAAAATTCCTCCCTCTTTGGAATCTTAAATAGACGGTACACTCCTATAACCACTCTTTATCATGTAAGTTGACAAGACATTTATCAGCTTGAGTTGAAATAACAGCCTGCTCTAAATTCAGACTTAAACACAGGTGAAAAGCTCAACTTTGGGGCCATTCATTTTGGAGATTGAATTCAAGTAGAACAGAAGTGGTAGATGTGTGGTGGGGGGGAATATAGAAGTGAGCAACAAGTCCTAGCAATGCAGAGGAAGAAGAGGCTCCCACATGTCTTGCCCTGTCCCCTCTATCCTCCTCCAACACACCTAGACCAACTGAATGCCACCATTTTGCACCCAGATGACTCATCCATCCCACAACTTCCTCCTTGGTTAATGCTTGGTGCCACTGCTATCACATTCACCCAAGTCACGGGTACCCTCTTCTTTATGTGACCTTTTCATATTCTTAGCAATCCTACATGCAAGTCAGTTTTATTGACAATTCAGGATGAACATGGAACTTGGTGGCTGCCCAACAATTTCTAGGGATGATTCATATTCTCAGTTAATTTTTTGTGTATGTATTCTATAAACATTCTACCTACTGGGAAAAAACAAAAACAAAAACAAACAACAACAACAAAAAAAAAACAGGAATAATCCCCAAGCCGTTTGTTGGATATCTGATGGTCTCCACTGAAGACTGTACATAGGCACAGTCATCTGCTTTGTGGGGGTCATGGGACTTGATCCCTCATCTAGGCAGAAACATATCACCCCAATTTCAGAGAGGCTGTAACACTATTCAGAGACCTTTCCTTCTGACAGCATAAATTGGTAGTCAGATAGAAAGAAGTGGTGATGAACATGGTCATTTTTTTTTTAAGGATTGAATAAAATGGCTTATGACAACAGCCATTTGGGACACAAAGAAAAAGTTCAGATGACTGTCATCATCTTACAAATGAAATGTCAACATCTCATCAATCCATTAAATAAAAAACACAGATTGTAAGCAGTTTCCATGCAGTTGTGAGAATACAGTCATTCTCTAAAATGTGATAGAGGGAAGATGGCTTCTTCTCCATCTAGGATATGCACCACAAGCCTTCCTGGAAGCCCTTTCCAGGGATCTGTGGGCAGCTCTCCCACTGCCCCACAGCTCTAAAGCCAGAGAAATCACATCTAGAGTAAGAATGAATTTTTATTTTCAAGATTTCCTTATTAATTCGGGGTCTCTTCTGATTCCATACAAATTTGCTCCAGCCCTTTGAAAAACACCAGTGGAATTTTTATCAAAATGGTATTAAAAGTATAGATTGCTCAAGGCAGTATAGACATTTTAACCATGTTTATTCTTCTGATCTAAGAGCATGGAATGGTCTTCCATCTTTTTGTGACTTCTTCAATTTCTTTCATGAGTAAAACTGGTGGCATCACGTTACCTGATTTCAAGCTTTACTACAAAGCTGTAATCACCAAGACAGCATGATACTGACATAAAAAAACAGACACATAGACCAGTGGGACAGAGTAGAGAGCCTAGATATGGACCCTCAACTCTATGGTCAAATAATCTTCAACAAAATAGGAACAGTGTGGATGTTCCTCAAGAAATTAAAAATAGAGCTTCCCTATGACCCTGCATTGCACTCCTGTGTATTTACCCCAAAGATACAGATGTAGTGAAAAGAAGGGCCATCTGTACCCCAATGTTTATAGCAGCAATGGCCATGGTCACCAAACTGTTGAAAGAACCAAGATGCCCTTCAACAGACGAAAGGGTAAGGAGGATGTAGTCCCTATACACTATGGAATATTGTGCCTCCATCAGAAAGGATGAATACCCAACTTTTGTGTCAACATGGATGGGACTGGAGGAGATTATGCTGAGTAAAATAAGTCAAGCAGAAAGAGTCAAGTATCATATGGTTTCACTTATTTGTGGAGCATAACAAATAACATGGGGGACGTAAGGAGATGGAGAGGAGATGGGAGTTGAGGGAAATTGGAGGGGGAGGTGAACCATGAGAGACTATGGACTCTGAAAAACAACCTTAGGGTTTTGAAGGGGTGGGGAGTGGGAAGTTGGGGGAGCCAGGTAGTGGGTATTAAGGAGGGCACGTATTACATGGAGCACTGGGTGTGGTGCAAAAACAATGAATTCTGTTATGCTGAAAAGAAATTTAAAATAAATAAATAAATAAATAAATAAATAAATAATTGAAATAGGGCTACCTGAAAAAAAAAAGAATGAATTTTGATCAATTTTACCATTTCCTTACTCCATTCAGCCACTTCTTTGTTGAGCCCTTCCAAAGGCTGAACCATATGTATGGAGGACTATGGCATTAGCACAAACAACCAAATTATCATTTATTCAAGGTGACAAAGATTTTCCTCCAATACATTGGTTTAAGAAAAATTATTTCCACAAAGAACATTCATCCACTGTTTCATTCTTTGGAAGTACTCTGTACTAATGAAATCGCCTCTAGCTTCACTGAGATAACATTTAGTTCTGGACATCATATAGTTGTCACTCAGCACCTGGGGAAAACCATGCACTGGAGAAGACAAGAGAAGAAGAAAAGATTTGTAGGGTATGGACAGAATGAAACCGAAGTAGCACTATTGTCACATTCATGATCCTGCATTTTTCTAGCAACCTTTTTTCTAATAACTTGAAGCTTTTCATGAATATTTGCTGCAGAAACACCATGAGATACGGTTTATGAATGGAGAAGACGTCAGGATCATTCTAACCCCAAGATTCCACCTGAGCTTTAGCTCCTGATCCCCTGACAGATAACTGTATGAGAAGGAAAGGGGTAGCAGTCATGCACTGAGCACCTCAGAAGCCCACATGTTTTCTCCAGGATCACCTCAGTTAACCTCTCCCCTGTGAGGCAGCTTCTGGGAGCATTTTATGGAGGTTCCCATGGGTCAACAAAATGACCCAAAGCATTCTGCCTTGAGGATATTGGAAGACTAATGAGCTCCAAGTGAATGCCTATTCCCTTCTCCATTCATGCCTACCCCTCAAATGAAATATAAGAGGGGTTCCTGGATTTTTCAGTTGGTTCAACATTTGACTCTTGGTTTCATCTAGGGTCATAATCTCAGGCTCATGGGATCGAGCCCCACATCAGGCTCCTTGCTCAGCCTGGTGTCTGCTTAAGATTCTCACTCTCCTTCTGCCTCTGCTCCTCCTCCCACTCATGCTTGTACTCTCTCTTTCTCTCTCTCTCAAATCAATAAATAAACAAAACCAGGAAGGAAGGCAGAGAGGGAGTGAGGGACACCAAACTGCCATTTGGGGAAGGCAGAAGGCAGACAGGCCAAAATGACAATGCTCTTGGCATTACAGAACAGTGACTTATAAGGCAAACAATATTCTGAAGTAGATGCCAATTCCAGAAGAATTAGACGGACCTGAGAGAACACCCACACTGACCAGCCTAAGGTGATCTGGACACGTTTGTGCCATGGGTCAATGTGGAAAAATGGTATCACAATGTCAAAACATGGTATTATGGTGCCAAAGGCACGGACTAGTGACTCCTTTCCACCCCTCAACAGCTCTGCATGTCCATAAGCCCCTCACACAACAGTTGCACAAAGAACTTGCAAAATTTCCTCAATAAACTGAGAAATCTGGAATTGATGAGATGATTTACTATCAAGCAGAAATAGGATTTCATGATGGAAAATGAAATATTTTTAAAAATTACACTTTTGTCTTCTTTAGTAGATTTTTCAGATTGCCACTATGAAACATTAAAATGGCTTTAGACCTTATTTTCAAAACAGGAACATTTTCAAAGCATTGTTGAAATAGAATTGATATTTTCCAGCTGCCAAAGGAAAGTATATGATCTTCTCCTTATCCCTTTGTTTTTCTGTTTTCACCTTGAAAACTGGAACCCCCTCCTCTTGAAGACTAAAGCATTGTGCTGACCAAAGCAGAAATCATTAAAAAAACAAAAAAACAAAAAAAAAACTCATCCTTTTTAATATTATAAGCTTAAGGCTATTATAACCTTTTTTTTTTTTTTCTTTTTTTGGCTTGTCAGAAAGATTTCCTGTGTTACTCCACGTCCTCAGATATGGGAACAGGATATTGTATCAAACAGCCCCGCAAGGAGACAGGACATTCATTACCAAGATAGGAAAAACCCTGGCCTAATTATCAATTAATCCCAGTCCATCTTTGTTCTAGAAAAGCAGGAGGCTGTGAAGGTCAGAGAGCATGGATATTTACAACATCGTGTCCCTATTAAGTAACTAATGACCTATTTCAACTGTTGAGTCCAAAGAAATATTTTCTGGTTTCTAGCAAATGCCTGGGGTGGAGAGACAATTTTTCTCATATTAATTTTATTTTTATGGCCCTCAGAAAATTCTATCATATTAGGCAAATATGATGGTATTTTGAATTCCTCTGCAAGGTCTTTCTATGACACCTGCTTCCTGTGAGGTTCAGCAGCTCATTACTGACTGGTGAGCAAGATTCTTTGTAAAGTGGACGACACCCCCAGGCTGACATGAGCTTACTGGTCCCCATCATTTCCATTATTTGGCAGATCCTCTAAAATAGTTTTCCTTTTGTTTTTCAAATATTCACACCATAGTTAAAGAAAGGATAATCCGTGCCAAAGTTTTCATTTGTTTTAGTTAAGACCAAAATCGGGAACAAATCTAACATTTGAATAATATTTTGTTCTTCCTTTCTTTTTTTTTTTTTTAGTATAAATACTATATTTATTAAATATCTTTACAGTTTATTTAAATGTATTTACAGAACTATTCCTGCATAAGTTATATTTCAGACATCCAATTCAGGTCATTGCCTCTTGGGTAAGACAAATAATGATAGTCTCAACAGAAAAAAGCAGCTCATTAGTATACACAAATTAAAATTTGTTTCAGTATTTAGCCATCTTTGCAACAAACTACCTGCTAACAGTTAAAATTTTGACATGGACACTGCCGTTTTTTAGTTGAGAAATTCAATTTTGCAAAGAATTTTTTTAAATGAATAGAATCTAAATGCTTTTCTGCTTCATAGTTTCAATTTTATAAGCAGATTTGGGGGATTTTTTTGACCTTGTGAAATTTGTTAACTGCAAAAATGTGATAGTTTCTAGGGAAATTGGATGCTATAGCTTCTAACAAAGATAGCTGGTATAAGGTGACAAGGAACCATGAACTTATTCAAAAGTACAAACATTTACAGTTCTAGCCAATCTTGTTTACAATCTCCAAAATGATCAAAACTGACTCCGTGAATTCCCACAATTCTGCCTTGTTACTCGATGTGGTAGGTTGGTGGTACTAAAGGTGGTCCTGAAGGCGACTGTTCTATCTGGAACAAATGCAGTTGCTAGAAGAGGACACTCTCCTATCATGCAAAGCTTGAAATATAGTTTCTACTCTAGACACAGCCCACCCCCCAGACATGCATACCTGGAGTGGATTCTTTTGTGATTTAGTACCTATCAACCATGTCAAGCCAGTACAGTAATTCAGGACAAATAACTTGTCTCCCCTACCCCCATTTCTTCTTTCAGTTTTTAAGAGCCCAATGGACTCTACTGCATTATCCAATCAGTGAATTTTTTTTTGTGTGCAGGCAGCTTAAGTTCACATGTGTTTAGAGTGCACATTTTAAAACAGAATAAAATAAAATAAAAATTTCAAGTTCACATGTGTTTAGAGTGCACATTTTAAAACAGAAAAAAATAAAATAAAAATTTCAAGCATGTGATAAAAATATTGATTTTTATAATACATTATTGCTTTATAAATATAGATGGAAAAGCTATAAACTTCACTGGTCTTTGATGCATCCAGAGAGGGATAATTTGCCATTTGTAAATTAGAAATCCAAATTCTTTTTGTTATAAAAGTCCATTACATGAGGCAAATGTGTGTGTTTTATTCTGCTTGATTTAAAATGCAATTAACACACATCAAGTTCAGAATCAGACCCAACAAGTGGTATATCGCAGTCACACCCCACAGAGACTTAGGTTCTGTGACCTGGAAAATTCCAGTATGGGTCCAGCAGAGCCTCTAACTACTGGGAGTGGAAGGAGTGTTACTTGTTAAGCAGCACTCCAACTGACCACCCCCCCCATCACTCCCTGGCAGTCATAAAATTAATTGTGTCACACACAAAGGACAGGGCAAAAAGAAAAGCGAGAAAATATTCTGTGTCACTAATCTATAGGCCAGGTCCAAAGTCAGCTCCATTGTGAAACTCAAATTCTTTTCCAACTATTTTCATATCACTGACACCAACATTGTCGATTTCTAATGGTCATTTCTCAAAAAAGACGAAGTTGATTAAATGAGTCATGTAAAACATCACCAATCTAGCTTTATAAAGATTGTGTTTGATGGGTTAAATGAGAGCAGAGAAAGCCAGTGACTTGACCAGCACTGCTCTTACAAGGAATTAAATGTAGGCATTGGAAAATTAATGCAAAATATATCCAGATCATAAGGCTACATACCTCTGACCAGAAATAATTAAAAACCCAAACAAAAGAACTGAAATTGTCAGCCCAAATATAAATGTATTCCTTCTAACAAAACCCTTCTGGATGCAACTTTCTTTACTTTTTAAATACACAGAGACTGCAAACAGTTTGTGCAAAATAAATGCCCCGCCACTTGCCAATCACGCTTCCATGTTTTATCGGAGCACGATGGGTACTCTTTATTTAAACAGAATGTAACTCCACCCAGCCCTCCCTGCCCAGTCCCCTATCTCTTCTACCAAAGAATTCTGTTTTGTCAAGTTAGGGTAGTTAAGGCATTCTGACATGTAATTAAAGGTGATTCAAAATAGATATCTAACATTATGCCAATTTAGGAATAGTATATAAATTACTGAACGGCTTACAAATGAATAACTCATTCTTATTATAAATGAAATGCCTGTTACAAGCATGATGCATTGAAATATAGTAATGACATGTACATGGTACATGTTAAACAATTTTAAATAAAACAAAAGCTTGACAGTTACTCAAATATACAGTACAAATTCACAAAACAAAAATCTTTTAAAACAAGTTGAGGTAACCTCAAACGTAAGTTTTAATGCAATAAACCAGTGAATAAGTATCTCCTTTAGAGAAAGACACTTTCCGTATTCTCCTCCAGTAGATCCTCATCAGGTTTAATTGCATTCTCATCTATACACCAATGTTACCTGACTTATATATAAAACATGGCTTTAATTTAAGGATTTCTAAGTATATATACTTTTCTACCACCAAGTTAATGAAGGAAAAAAACTGACCCATAAATATATATCTTTACAGCAGTTGACTTGTACATAAACCTTAAAAATAAGTTTGAGTTTGCAGATAAAGGGAAAACTGAATGCAGGGTAGTTTTATAAGGAAACTATACACTGCAAGATGGCTATTCGGAAACTGTAAACATTAAGCTTGATTCGGACCCCTAATTTTCTGTGTAGGGCAAATGCAAATGTCAGATCATCACCAGGAGTTTTCCTCGTGGGCTCTTGTGCTACTGCCACTGCCCACAGTACTCTTTTCACACGGACTCCCTGAATTTGGTGCCTGCTCTACGGAAAGCAAGGCTAGTAATGAAAGGTCTGAGAGGGAGACTATGAGTAGCATGAACATCAAAACCCAACCAGATTCAAAGTTACAGCTGTCCACTCTCAACCTATTAGGCCTGTGGGCCTAGAGCTCCCACATAGGGATCTCCTATCAGAAAGCTGGGAGGAATTTCAGCCATAACATTAAAATTCCTAGGATTTTAGGAGTTTTATAATCTTGGGTAATATTTCCATTGAAAAAATCTGGTAGGGAGACTCCCCAAGGCCTCCTGCATAAGAGGCAGCCTTGGGGCCACAAGCCTATAATTTGGACTTATCAATAAACTGCCAGAACTTTCCTCATAGGAGCACAATTAAGCATCTTTTAAAAACCAGAAAAATATTTGCATCCATAGAACTAAACTAAATTTTTCTTCCAATTTTGAACGAAAAAGCTCCTGGGATGATGATTTCATAATCCAGAGCAATGTTTTAGAGCAGAATTATAAGCCCCTGAAAAATAGGAGTTTATAATGAAAACTTAAAGCCACACCAATCATCTAAACAAAGACTGTATAGTACATGTGTAACATTTCTTTTGATGATAATGTATGTTTCTAGTAGATGTACCATAACATACAATTTGTGTTAGACTTTTAAAATCTTTTTTACACACTGTAATTTTGAATTCACTCATTTTCAATACTTAAACCATTTTTAAAACATAATAGCCATTCTGGCATTGAAAACCTTCATTCCATCATAGAAAGGACAGTAAGAAGTGAAGGTCAATCTTCAAATCTTGATTCTCTTCAAAGTTGCTGGCAGATACAAGCTAGTGAACGACAGTAGTGGTTCTCCACAAAGATCTCAACCAGGTCTCAAAAAGACAGGCAAAGGCTTACATCACTGGCCTTCAAGATCAGTAGCAAAGAAACAGTCCTGCCAGCAGGATCAGCACACATGGCAGGGGAGAATTTGGGAAGATGAAAGGAAAGGCCAGAGTTGACACCTAGGCAAGTCAGTCTGTATACTCAGCCACTACTGAAAGAAGGACGGTGATGTCATCAGGCTTTCCACCTCTCACATTCAATCCGTTGTCACATGCAAACTGTGCAAAAGGTGACATATAATTTGGGTCATAGGCCAGCTCATGGGCTTGCTCAGCAAAGCTTCTTGCCGTCTACTGTATACTTTCATAATTTGAATTCTTTATTATTTTTTTTTTTTTTAGCTCCTGAAGAATCATATAATCAGGCATGTTGTCAAAAAGTCCATCTGTTGCCATCAGAATAATGTCTCCTAACTGGACATCAAAAGATGTGCTATCAGCAGCATCCGGGCTGTCACTCAGGACGACTCCTTCGGCTTCAGGTGGTGCAATTGAGAGCTGGAATGGAGTGTTGAAGTAATGCTGCTGCTCATCTGATCGGTGCACAACCTCACCACCCCTGACAACCAGAAAGCCTGAGGCACCCAGGTTTGCTGTGTGTAAGCGGTGACTAGTTCTGTCCAGCACCACGATGCAGTCAGTACTGCTACCAAGCAAAGGTACTTTATTTTGCAGCAACTCACAGTAGCTGTGGTGAGGATTCCGATGGGATTACTTCGGACGAACCGTCCGTATTAAGTCCCTGAGAACTGGGATGGATCAACTCCATAGTGTCTCCACCCTCCTACACCATCTGCAACCCCGAGCACGTCTGCCGAGCGGTGCCGGGCCACGAAACACGGGTCGTCCCCGTAGCACGCGCCCTTCTTGAGAAGGCCCTTGCGGAAGTCTTTGCTGAAGCTGAAGCCGGCCGTCACCAGCTCCTAGTCACCGCCACCGCCGCCAGCGGCCCTGGGGTCGGTCTGCGCGAGGCCGCCGAGCACGGCGCGGGCCACCAGCCGCCCATACGAGAGGACCTAGAACATCGCCCCCGCTGCCCGCCCCCCCCCCAGGAGGCGGGGGGCCCCGGGGGAGCAGCTGGACGTGGAGGCCGGGAGCCCGCTTGCTCCTCAGCCGCAGCAGCGCCGCCGCCGGGGCGCTCCTCCGGCAGCGTAGAGTCGCCGCCGCCGCCCTTGCCCGACGCGCGGGGCCTCGCACACGCTCCACCGCGCGCACCGGAGCCTGAGCGAGGTCAGAGCCGGCGGCTCCTCCACCTCAGCCCAGGTGGGGTCCCGGCTGCAGCCACCGCTGCCCCCGCCATCTTCGGCTCCACTAGCGTGTTCCGGGACTTCCTTTCTTTTTTTAATTCAAATGATATTTATACAAATATTCTCCCATGGAAGGTGATTATTTCTGCCCATAATCTGGATCATTTACACATTTCAAAACAAATAAATGGAATCTTAGCTTTAAGAAAAGTCTTGGGTTTAAATCCAAACACTGATGACCACCTAATGGTAGCAACATAAGCCACAGAAACTCTCTGAGTTGTGTTTATTCTTCCACAGAATAATATGATACTGCCTATTATAAAGCTCTATGAGGGCAGGTAACTTGGGCCATTTTGTTCACTACCATATGACTGGTGTCAAGAATTGTGCCTGATGTATGGTAGGCACTAAATCAATAATAGTTGAATGTATAGAACAAACAGCAACCATAATAATATGACCACCTTTGTATGATTTATTATACTAGGCTAGTTGATCAGCAATAGTATTTAACTCTCCATTATTCAGAAAAATTTTTTACCCGGAAGAGAGTGAAGTAAATTGTGCTTCCACCACTGGAGAATTTGGAGGGAATGACTTCCAGGGAACCAAGACCCTGGGATCACATAGCCCACATGAAAATCTATCCCGAGGAAGTTAAGTACTGTTCACATCATCTTTTCCAGTTGTCAAATAACCGGGAGCCACTCCTCAGGGAATGATCCCCAAGCCCATTTCTAGTAAAGCGGTCAGGACACAGGGCTTGAAGCAATGTCCAAATCACCCAATGTGTGGCCAAAACCATAACTGAAATGTCTTCCCAATTTCAGGGTAGAATTACTTATAAAGATGGAAAGAAGAGAGCACAGAGACATCCTCAGGAGAAACAAACAAACAAAAAAGAATGAAGCCATGAGGTGGGTCTCGCTGGGTCTAAGAGTTTATAGGTAGAAACATGGCGCCCCTTGAATGAGTTTTGTCCAGCATCTTACCGCTTCTTGAAACTTCTGTCAGTTCTCTAGCTCATACAGAGAGTAGTGGTTCAGAATGTGCAGTGGACTCAGGAATCAACAGAAATCATGGCCCCAACCCCTCACCAAAGAACAAGGCAGCAGGTACCAGCACCTTGAAAAGTCTAAAATGCCTTCCTGAAATGCAGCAGGATGACAGCTTGGAATCAGCTTTTAATGGTGCATATTCTTCTATACATGTTGTTTTGCGGGCATTCTATTTCTAAAACATTGGAATAAGGATCAATGAAAAGATATGATGAGTAGACCAAATCAATAGACCAAGAACCCCAGTTCTGTCACTGGCCTGAACCCCTGAACTAGGAAATTTCTAGTAGAAAGTTCTGCCTAGATATCAATGTTGCCTGTTAGAACAGAAATGCATTTGAGGAAGACTCCTCACCCAGATGAATCAGAAAGTGCCAGAAGTGACCAATAGTTCCCTCAGCCTCATTATAATGTTAAAATCCGCTCCTGAATAGTCATCCCTGACCCTAACAAAAGGGGCCTGCTTTCCCTTGTTTGGGGCTTTGGAAATGATTCCCAGGATCTCCCTTTTAGTACAAATAAAGGCAACCTGGTGAGGCATGAAGACTCTGCCTGTAGCTCACTGGAGAGCAGATTCACCCTGACCCTTGTTCCCAGAACAAAGCCTGGGGAGCTGCACTGAGTGTTACAGGATGATGGTAGGTCTCCTGGCTCCCAGGAGAAGTTCTGCCTACAGGTGCCACATTGCCAAGCACTTCTCTTACTCCAAAACTTGGAGCAGCTCTGGCCTGGTTGATTTTTAGGAGGTCTTTTTACTCTATATACCTCTGAGGGACACAGACTCTTTGCACAAGGGAGATAAAAGGGAAAAACAAAAACAAAAACAGAAGCCTCTGTCTTCTGAAAAACTACTATTCCTGGTGCCTGCCTTTATCCCTCGAAGATGAGAGAACCCAGTCACTGGGGCACCTTGCAAAGTAAAGTGCTTTCTGGGATGCCTGGCTGGCTCAGTCCATTTTATTATTATTATTATTATTTCTTTTTTATTTCTTTTCTTTTTTGTGTGATTCAAATTTTTTAAATTTCTTTTCAGCATAATAGTATTCATTGTTTTTGCACCACACCAGGTGCTCCATGCAATACATGCCCTCCTTAATACCCACCACCTGGTTCCCCCAGCCTCCCACCTCCCGCCCTTTCAAAACCCTCGGGTTGTTTTTCAGAGTCCATAGTCTTTCATGGTTCACCTCCCCTTCCAATTTCCCTCAACTCCCTTCTCCTCTCCATCTCCCCATGTCCTCCATGTTATTTGTTATGCTCCACAAAGAAGTGAAACCCTATGATAACTGACTCTCTCTGCTTGGCTTATTTCACTCAGCATAATCTCTTCCAGTCCTGTCCATGTTGCTACAAAAGTTGGGTATTCATTCTTTCTGATGGAGGCATAATTCTCCACAGTGGCTCAGTCCATTAAGTGACTGCCTTCAACTCATGTCATGATCCCAGTGTCCTGGGATCAAATCCCACATGGAGGCTCCTTGCTCAACAGGGAGCCTGCTTCCCCCTCTGCCTCTACCTGCCACTCTGTCTGCCTGCACTCTCTCTCTCTTTCTCTCTCTCTCTGACAAGTAAATAAATAAAATCTTTTAAAAAAGAGAAGTAAAGTGCCTTCTATTTTTATAGAAATATTTGAAAGACATTTACCCTTCTAAGTTCCCTTCTGCTCTCTCCTCACATTCTCTTCCCTGCTCAGGGTGTCTGCCCCCAGGTGCACATGTTCCAGAAACAGAAGTGAGGGGAGCCAACCCCCCTGTGCCCACAGTGCTGCAGGTCGGGCCCAGACTAAGCCTTCGTGCATGAAGAAACTGATCACCCAGCCATGTTCACATGAATCCTGATGAAAGCCAGGATTCCCTTCAAACCTGAAAAATGTTTTTCAAAGTTTTTTTTTATTATTATTATTTAAGTTCCTTTTATTGTTTCAGTAATCTCTACACCTAACATGGGAGGTTCAAATCCACAACCCGAGGTCAAGAGTTGCATGATTTTCTGATTGAACCAGCCAGGCGTCCCTAGTATTTCCTCTTATCAGGCACCTCGTTTTATCGCTGTGTGTGTGGCCCACTTTTGCAAGGAAAGACAATTCTTTCTTGATTACCATGTAGTAAATCTTTGTACTTCTTCTGTCAATGGGGTTTAACTCATACTAACCTTCCAAGGCAAATACTATTATTTCTATTTTAAATATGCAGAGGCTAAGACTTGGGGAGATTAAGGGAGTTGTCTGTGGATACTCCAGTGATAAAGAAGAGAACCAGGTCTGTCCAGTTCTGAAAACCCTCAGTCTTTCACTACACAGGCAGCACAGGCATTAATCTACTAAATGATCTAGAAAAAACACAACTAAGCCAGGAAAGAAAAGGGTTTATAAATGGACTAAATAAATATCTCATCTAGCCATTCTGACTGGTGTGAGGTGATATCTCATTGTGGTTTTGATTTGTATTTCCCTGATGCCGAGTGATGTGCAGCCACTCTGGAAAACAGCATGGAGGTTCCTCAAAATGTTGAAAATAGAACTGCCCTATGACCCTGCAATTGCACTATTGGGTATTTACCCTAAAGATACAATCGTAGTGATCCAAAGGGGCACGTGCACCCGAATGTTTATAGCAGCAATGTCCACAATAGCCAAACTATGGAAAGAACCAAGATGTCCATCAAGAGATGAATGGATAAAGAAGATGTGGTATATATACACAATGGAATACTATGCAGCCATCAGAAGAAATGAAATCTTGCCATTTGGGACAACATGGATGGAACTAGAGCGTATCATGCTTAGCGAAATAAGTCAAGCAAAGAAAGACAACTATCATATGATCTCCCTGATATGAGGAAGTGGTGATGCAACATGGGGGCTTAAGTGGGTAGAAGAAGATTCAATGAAACAAGATGGGATTGGGAGGGAGACAAACCATAAGTGACTCTTAATCTCACAAAACAAACTGAGGGTTGCTGGGGGGAGGGGGTTTTGGAGAAGGGGGTGGGATTATGGACATTGGGGGGGGTATGTGCTTTGGTGAGTGCTGTGAAGTGTGTAAACCTGGTGATACACAGACCTGTACCCCTGGGAATATAAATATATGTTTATAAAAAATAAAAAATTAAAAATAAATAAATAAATAAATAAATAAATAGCTCATCTATATTGTACGGTCATAATTGGTACAAAAAGGGTTTTTAAAGTCACAGGAATAGAACTTCCAAAAATAAAAAACTCATAAAGCCAGGTAGAATTTTAAGGAAAGTTTTCCTAGCCAATGTACATTGTTATTTGAAGTTTTTTTTTTTTTTCTTCTGAAGAAATCTCATTCGGTCTTTTAATTAGTGGCAAACAAGATAAAAGATCATCATAAAGACATCATACATCCTGTCCCTTCAAACTTTAAATCCAGAAGTGTTTTTATTTTCTACTGTAATAAGCAAAGTGAGTAATATTGACATTCTTAATTACACCGAAGGAAGTGAAGGCAAGTCCATTAATTAGCTCTAGAGCTTTATCTACTTTAGACTTGATGAAATAACTCATAAAATAATCTAACGCATCTTTAAAGAACTCTAGAAATACATGTCTGGCACTGGCAGAAAGACCCTCACTAAAGGGCCAGTACAGAGCAGTTTCGCTCTGGACCTCTGGGTGCAGCTGGAGTTGAAGATCCTGATCTGTTACCAGTAAGAGCACTCCATGCAGTAATCTAAGAAAGTGCAGAGCAAACAGTTCTAGAGACAAGCAAAAAGGAAAGAAAACACCATGTCTTAGCAAATCTTATGATATTTACCAAGGGAGATCTTTCATTTTATTGGTATTCCATAACCACCTGGTCCATTAAGTCTCCACTGCATCTATTAACTCCAGAGGAGGCAAAATCCCATCTGGGACAGAAAAAACAATGAAAGCAAGACATATTTTTTGTCCTTAGAAACCCCTCTCCCCTGGAGAGGCCGCTTGTCAATGTACTTTCCAATGTAACAAGAGGTGGTTGCTTGCTAAGGAGGGTCAAGAACTTCTCATTTAAGGAGATTCTATGTTAGAAATGATAACACATGGATCCAAGCTGTGTCCAAGGCTCCATATCACTCAGACCAATTGTTCATGGTATAAACTGTTATCAGTGAATCCTTCAATAGCCACCAGCACCAACAGACACAAATAGAAATGCTCACCATGAGACACATTAGAATTTTCACTGCAGCCTGTTTTGGAATAGGCAAAAACTGGAAACTATGAAATGCCCATCAGAAGCATAAAGGAAAATAAACTGTGAATGCAAAGTGAGCAACAAGGCAGCAGTTAGCATGCATGAAGAATCCGCAGACATAACATTGTGTGAAAAAAGTCCACGACAAACAAGGACATGCTTCACAATGCCACTTTTAACGGACAAGAATGGAAAAGCAAGCTATATACTGCTCAAGAAAAAAAGGACAATCATAGGAGGAGCCAAAAACTTGCACAGATACTGTTCCAAAGAAGACTTACATATGGCAAAAAGCACACAGAAAGAGGTTCCACATCATTATTATTCATTAGGGAAATACAAATCAAAACCACAATGAGATACCACTAAACACCTACTAGGATGGCTATAATCAAAACAATGGAAAGTCACAACTGTTGGCAAAGATGCCAAGAAATCAACACCATCACCCACTGCTAGTGGGAATGTGAAAATGTTCAGTCGGTGTGGAAAACAGTTTGGTGGTTCATCAAAAATTTGCATGTAGAATTACTGCAGTTCTATTCCTAAGGCACATACCCTAAATGGCTGAACACAGGCGTGTAAATAAAAGCTTTCATATGGAGATAATGGCAACGCTATTTACAATAATCAAAAGGCAGGAACAACTCCCCCAAAAGAGGTTGGAAGTACTGTTCTTAATATCAGTCAAAAGCAAACACCTGTGAGATTTGGAATTCTGGTTTACTCCCAGTATTCTGGGGTCAGCAAACTGTACTCTCCTGCATACACAACAAAAATCTGTGTATATGATGCTTATCCCCTCAGCACATAGTGAAATTAGGACATCAGATGAATTTGTAATTTTCCTATTTCAAAGATCTAAATCTCACAACCTAAGAGAGTCTGACAACATATTTTAGGCTTCCGGTTATACTGATCTCATAAAAGGGATGATTTTCCATTTTCCCAGGTATCTTCTCCAACCTCGTCCTCCACTGGCCTGATGCTGATGCATCATGTGCATACATTAGCTTCTTAGGGGGTCCCCAGTACATGCAAACTACTAGAGAGAGGATCTGCTTCTCGATCCTTCCTAAATCTCCACCATTGACACCTTTACCTCAACCCCAATGGTTAAACCACATAAAGTGTATGACACCTAAAGGGCATGTGGGCAGTTTCTACCTTACATGTCACTCACCGTCCTCCCTTCTTCAAATCAGAGGTCTGTTTTGTCACTTTAAAAAACGTAATAGTGAATCCAAGAAGGCCTGATGGGATTTTGTTGAGCACAATAAGACAGTGTCTAGAACCCAAGAGCCCTGCTGACTCTCCCCTGCTGCTTGGCTGTGCCTCTGCTCGCTCTCAGAGCTGAACTCAGGCAACGTGTCCCCACATCTCCCCTGCAGTTCTTCTGTTCCATGCCACTGTCACAGCGGGGGGGTGGGGTTCAGCTTCCTGAAGTACCCTGTTCTGATAAAGACAGAAAGGACACTGATGAGTCCTAAGGGCAACATGTCTATTTAGCACAGAGCAGGAAACACTTGCCTTCATAAGAAGAAGCCCACTTATTACATGGGGATCCCTTTCAAATATATGCAGGAGTTGAGGGTTTTAAGGGCGTCTTCCATTTCCCTATCTCTGAAATGATGACGAAGGCGTGAGGTACTTATAGTCTCTTTACCGTCTCCCAGGCAGTGGTCTGAGCTAGGAACTCATTGAGAGTGATGATTCACACAGCACTTTCTTGGCACCCACAAAAGTAAAATCATTTATTTTTTATATAGCTTTCCTCTACTTGACACGATCTAAATATTCCTGACTTCCTACAGAGATCTCCCAACTCTGAACATGCTAGTTTTATCAATAAATGTGTTCATAATAGCATTGTAACTCCACAGAACTCATTAATATTATTAATAACTTAACCTTTTTCACCTCACAGGCTCAGTACAAAACTCTTCACATGTGGATTGTTAAAATACATAATGACAACGATAATGAGAAGCGTATTCCTCATTCCCAAATTACTACCTGCTCCAAGGACCAGCTTTTGAGGACTTCTGAGGAATGTAACACTTTTTTTTTAAGATTTTATTTATTTATTTGACAGAGAGAGATCACAAGTAGACAGAGAGGCAGGCAGAGAGAAGGAGGGAAGCAGGCTCTCTGCTGAGCAGAGAGCCCGATGCGGGACTCGATCCCAGGACCCTGAGATCATGACCTGAGCCGAAGGCAGCAGCTTAACCCACTGAGCCAGCCAGGTGCCCCAGAATGTAACACTTCTTATATTTGATAACAATTTCAAAGGCATCAGCTAAAATTATGAGTCATATGCAATCAAGTTTTATTAACTCCCTGAAACACATGAGAGAGACTATGTGGAGACCCTCATCAGATACTTGAAGGTATGTGACCAATGGGAAAATCAGTCATTTTGATTTGCGCAACAGAATGTGCATTTGGGTTCCCTCAACAGGGGAGATGGGGGGAAAGTCATTGGAATGAAGTGTTGTTTTTTTTTTTTTAAATCTCCTGATTGAATGGAGAAAGACAACTATCAAATGATCTCCCTGATATGAGGAAGTGGAGATGCAATGTGGGGGGTTTGAGGGGTAGGAAAAGAATAAATGAAACAAGATGGGATCGGGAGGGAGACAAACCATAAGAGACTCTTAATGTCACAAAACAAACTGAGGGGGGCAGGGGGTAAGGGGTAGGGAAAGGGTGGTGGATTATGGACACTGGGGAAGGTATGTGCTATGGTGAGTGCTGTGAAGTGTGTAAACCTAGCGATTCATGGACCTGTACCCCTGGGGATAAATATACATTATATGTTTATTTAAAAAATTAAAAAAATTAAAAAATAATAATAAAATTTTTTTAACTCTTAAATTTTTTTTTTAATTTTCTAATTGAAGAAAATATGTTTTGCTTTTCTTTATAACTTAAACTGGCTATAGTATTTCAAGCATAATGACATACCCTTACTATTGAACAAAAGATGGTTATACTAAAACAAACCGACAAACGACCTTCAAATGCTCTTCTTAGCCCATTTTATCACACTTGCTTCTGCTGGAAAAGAGGGAAAGTTCAGATGACACACTCAAACCATCCATTAGGAGACCCAGCCTGAATAGTATCCTATCACCCCATAATGGCCATGAACAGACAGACCCCTTTGCCATTCTGCCCAACACAAGGTCAATGGACAGGGTTCTGAGACAGCCCTCCCTGATTGCCCTTGGCAGACTGAGGCAGTTTTTCTATTCTGTGAGTGATTGCAGCATTACCTGGATAGTCTAAGTCCAAACTCTTGGGTGAAAGTCTTGAATAATTTGCAGCTCCTGCCATGAGCTCACACCCAATCTATCATATGCCATCAACACAGCTGTCTGTCTGTGGATCCTGGCAACAGGTAGCAAGAACACACTGAGTGCAGGGAGAAACCTAGCCCCCATCCCCACACAAAATCCTCAACAAGATGGACAGGGCAATTAGATTCTGTCACAAAGACTCCAAAGTAAGCACAGAAGCTCTGCTGTTAGCGACTTAGTGCTGACCCAACCAAGCCTCCACTCTTCTTTCCCCACACTCCTCCCTTTCTTTTATAACCTCTCTCACCTTTCTTCTACCAAATGCTCGAGTAAAATTATCCCCCTCTTTGTTCCATTGCAAATAACCCCACTTGGAAATGAGATGAAGACAAGAAACCACCCAAACAATAGAAGGATGGAAAAGGGCAAGACCTGTATTCAAGCCAGTGAGGAACAATGGCCAACACTCATTCAGAATTATCTATGAAGTGTTTCCTGCCAAATAACCTGGACATATAGCTCACGGAGTAAGAGTTCCTGTGTTTGAGCTAGTGGGGTCACAACCACTAATCAACTCCCATTATGTGTGAAAGATTACCACATATTCTCTTTCATCACAGTTCTGTTTCATTTAAGAGTAGCCTTCCCACAAAACTTGCAAAGGGATTCTGCCACTGAATTGTACACCTGAAATGGATTAATTGTATGACATGTGAATTATATCTCAAAAAAAAGAGAAAAAAGTAAGAGAGAGAGAGACTCAGATTGCTGTCTGCCACCTATCTCCAGGTGACAGGAGGTGGATTTTTAGAGGGAGGTGATCAAGGCTTTCCCCAGTGTGCAGGAAAGAAAATATAGCCACATGACTGTTTCTCCCCATCATTCATTTTAACAGTGAAAGGCATGACAGCACTTCCTTAGTGAGGTGCTGAGCCCTGCGGAGGTCTGTAACCAAGAGAAGGAGGAGGGAATAAGATAGAATGACCGGATGCCTAAAGCACTGTCAAAAGGAATAAAGTAATCTAAAGTGATCATTATGACAGGACAAATCTCCCAAGAAAATGCCTATCACAAAGAGCTTGCATGGGGGCAGAAAAGGAGTTCTGGCTTGAAGCCACAAGGAAAGGTCTGTAGCAGTAATTCTCAGACAGAAGGGAGATAGAATTAAAGGTGAGCCCAACACCCAACACTGAGGTAAGAATGTGCCGGGTAGTACAGGGGTGGGCAAGTGCCTGCATCAGCAGGAAATGGGGGATTCGCTGGTGATAGAGGCTGAGCAGTTGGTTGGGTAGGATGTGAGGGGTCTCAAATGCCATGCTCAGGACAGCAGCTCCCTCTGGCATCACGGACAAACACCTTGGAGGCTGGCAGCTTGAGTAGTGCATCAGCACATCTGATAGCTTGCCCGTATAGACAGCACCCAAGCAAAGGGTCTCGGAGGAAAAAATAATGTGATCAGATATGTGCTTTAGAAGGACAACCCCCCAAACAAAGCATAGCATGGTGGAGCACAGAAAACTGTAGCAACATTAACAGTTCGGGGGCCCCCAGGGAAGTTTTGATACCTCCATAGAGTGGAAATGTCAAGGCAGTCATTAAAAATCATAATCTTCAAAAAAATGTAATGTGACTTGGGAAAAGAACATGTATACAATATTAAAAGAAAAAAGCAGAATACTGAACTCTATTAGATGTTTCCAATTTTATTTTTTTAATTACTCAGGATAAACATAAGAAAGAGATTAGTAATAAATACACCATATAGAGTTCCACTTCCAGGATGACTGAGAAGCTCCAAGGACCCACTCCCCAGTGAAGCCAGCAAAGCTGGTGGAAAAAGGATTTTAAAAGTAAAGATATCTAGAAATTGTCCTCAGGGTGGTAGCAAATGAAGAAACTTTGATTCAAGAAAACTTTCTAAAATGGTGTATGAATATTATGGCATTTGAGCCACAAACTATTCTTTCCCTCATTACCAGAATCGCCAGATGGGCTTAGCAGAAGGTCTTCTGCAGATGGGCATAGCCAAGAAGATAGGGTCCCTTTTCCCTCTGCTCTCAATCAAGGCTTAGTGTATCTCATCAAGAGGGATAGGCAACCCACATTCCTCATTTCCTTCAACCCCCAGTTAAAAGGGTTATATTCCTGCTAAGTGTAGCCAAGAGGCCATGACCTCCCTTCTCTGACACAGCCTCTCCCCACAAAATGGAGGCTCCAGTGAAAGCATGGCAGACTGAGAATCCTGGGGCCCTAGCCACCCTCACTACAGCTCACCTGGGGACCAGCTTTCATGCTTCTGAGAGGCAAGCTGAAATGACCAGAGTCTACTGTCTCACCTGGTGCCCAGTGTGGTTCAGAGAGTTTGTCTAGGGTGAGCAGAAGTCCATAAGAAAAGCGAGCTCCAGAATTCTCCACAAAGGGTGTGGGCAATTCAAGTGAAAGGAGCTCAAGACAGTAGTCTCTCTTAGTTCATATTGACAAGCTGAGCCATTGACCAGCTCGTTCACCAAAGACCCAGGGAAAGAGGCCATTGAGAGCCCTCCTAGGGTTCAAACAGATGCTAAAGACTAGCCTAAAAATCTCCCTCTGCCCAGATGTAATTGGATCAGACAGTTGAAGAGGTGATGCCCAGCACACTGGGGAAAAAAGTAGAGAAATCACAAGGTAACTAACGGGACCATGGGTATGGTGGGTATGGGTATGATTGGGCAGAGGAGTAACACGAAAATGCAGCAGACAGCTTAACAGTGATGATGGAGAGACAAAACTACACCATCCCAGGGCAACTGTCTACATGTCCAGCTGCACCATCTGAGGAAACCTGCTGTGGAAGAAAAAGACTTCAGAACAGCCAACCAAGTCACACAACAAATAAGACAAGTTAATAACAAGCCTGGAAACATGGAGGGGAATCAGTACCCACAGTTGCTACAATATATTATCCAAAATGTCCAGTTTTTGACAGTAACAACAAATATAAGAAGTGCGAAGAAATAGGGATAGGAACACATATTTGGGGGAAAAAAAAAAAACAGGCAACAGAAATTGCCTTTGAGTAAGGTAACGCCAGATTTAATACACAAAATTTTCAAAATAGTCATGAAAAAATACATTCAAAAACGGATGTAAATCATACTTAAAGAAGGAAATCACAGGATGAAGACCTCAACTCACCAATAGAGAATGCCAATCCAGAGGCAAAAATTATTTAGAAAATAAATGAAAATTCTGGTGTTGACAGTACCATAAATAAAATTATAAATTCATTGGTTGGGCTCAGCAGTAGATTTGAACTGGTAGAAGAAATAATCAGAAATCTTGAATATAGATAGATAGATAGATAGATAGATAGATAGATGATAGATAGATGGACAGATAATAGAGATTCTATAATCTGAGAAATAGAGCAGAAATTGAATGCAGAAAAATGAACAGCACCTCATAGAAACTTGGGACACCATTAAGTATGCCAACATGGCCTGAGCTAAAACCAGAGTCAGACTCTCAACTGAAGGTGTCACCCAGGCAGCCCAGCCATCTGTGATTTCTGTCCACAGTCTCTTTAAGGCTCATCCCATGCTTCAGTGCTGCAGCTGCACTCCGTTTTTCCATGGAAGCTTTCGGTTTGAGGTGCCCCAATTGGCACCTCCATGAGTCCTTGTGTTTAGGCTCTGCAGGTCTCACTGGGTGTTGTTGTTACTGCCTTTATTACACAGATGGTTGCCTCATGAAATAGTTTCAGGTATTATTCTTGCAGTCTCTTCTAAGTGTTGACATAAATCTCAAGTATTGTTGCATATGTTCCAATGTTTCCATTGGAAACAGAGTATAATCTTAAGAGCATAAGAGAAAATCAGGCAGACACACAAACATCAGTAATTTTTTTTGCTCTGAATTCTGCCTCCCAAGACATGTGGTCCTTTTTAGGGATTCCAACACAAGCTTGTAGATCAGATTCAAGAGATTGGAAAACCTGGTGAATTTTGTGTGCAATTGTAGGTGAGTGTGTGCGGATAAGTGAAGTTCACTTTTATGTGCTACATTCTGTGACTTTCATCTGATCTCAAAAAGATTCATAACCTGGAAAGACCAAGAATTGTAGCTCTATAATGAACTCTATAATGAACCCTTTTATTTATAAACACATCAAGTTATTTAGAAAGCGAGAATGGTTGAATTTCTTATTTAAAAGAGTCTTAGAGGGGTGCCCCAGTGGCTCAGTGATATAAGCCTCTGCCTTCGTCTCAGGTCATGATCCCAGGGTCCTGGGCTCGAGCCCCATGTCAGAGTCTCTGCTCAGCAGGGAACCTGCTTCCCTCTCTCTCTCTTTGCCTGCCTCTCTGCCTACTTCTGCCTACTTGTGATTTCTCTCTCTCTGTCAAATAAATAAATAAATAAATAATCTTTTAAAAATAAAAATAAAAAAGTTAAAGAGTCTTAGAAAACAGTTTGACTATCTTTGTAGTTTTATGGAAGGAATCCAATTTTCTTTGCTGGGTGTTCCAATACTAAGCATAAAGCTTTTTCCACAGACACTTTAAGGACCTGAGAGCACTCAGGTAATAAAAAATTTTCTACCTTGAGAGCAACAGAAGGCTGTACGTGTAGTCTTAGTTCCTTGGTGGTAACTAAGACCAAATCTTCAGAAGCACAACTCCATGATCTATAGTCACATGAATACTTTAATATCTTCCCCATATAGTTCAGAACTGGTACATTGCAGGGAGTAAATGATTGTCATTGTGTTTTATGACATTTCCTCTCTTAATTTGCTCATTATGAATTTGATTTTTGGTCTTTGTAGATGTCTTATTTCTCTCTTTTCTCTGATCATTTGTCCTGAATGTAGGCCATTCTATTTTTCTCTTTGTACATCTGCCACCTGTGATTCTTCCTTTTCTCATTTCCAAGTCTCATTTCCCTAATAAGTGTGTCTCCTGCCTTGATCATGAGATCTGTTATTCTCAAGAGACTTTAGGCATCTTCTCTTTTGTTCTGTCCGAAGCCTGGAAGAGGCTCTTGGTTGTTGTTTTTGGGGTGTGTGTGTGTGTGTGTGTGTGTGTGTTTCTAAACTGCACAGTCATAGAATGAGAATCTAGAAAGAGGTCTGTGAAACTCTGTGCTTGTTTTCTTTTTCTAAGGATTACCTTTTCTCGTGTTTCTTTAAGGGTTTTTCCCCCCCAATTTAGAAATATCCGAAGGAGAGTCCATCCTGCCCAACATGCTTCCTAAGCCTGCAGGAGTTCAGTAAGTGCTTGTTGACTGGCTCACTGATTCTTTAAGAGCAACCTTAGTAACAGAAAATTAATCTTGACATCTAACCTAGAATTGTTACTACTTCAATTCTTTTCCCTCTAATTACTTTGAGTACTTTCCTTCTCAACAATCTAGTACATTCCCCACTATCTCATCCTCCTTTATTTCTGTTCGGTTAAATATTCAAGTGCCTCATAAGCCCATCATGTGATTTATGTGCTTTGCTTTTTATTTTTATTCTGTTCTCTGTTCTGAAGACTTGTCTTTACAAACCATAATATCTCTGGTTCCCTGAGGATCAGCTGACATACTGACATGGTATTAGGGATTGAAATCTCAAGGAAGCAGAAGAGAGGGAAAGCAGGGAAGGAGAGAGATCATGTAGGGAAGTTAGCACTGATCATCACACCAACCCACGGCAGCAAGTGCAGCCAGTGCTCAATCATGGAGGGTCATTTCAGAGATGCCAGTCATACCACCAGTTCTTAGGACAGTACGGGGCTGCAGGCGGGAAAATAAGGATTTATCTCTTTCTTCTCACTCTCCCATTGGTGTTGACTCACCCACAATTTTCCAGTAAGAGCACCCAGTGGTTACTGCAGCTACAAGAGCTCAGAGTTCCCATGGCTCTGGATCCAGCCCTGCTTGTACTCAGTGAAGTGATCTCTCTTACCCAGCTGGCACCACAGTGCAGAGCCTCCCCACCTCTGCTGATTGATTATGGTGACAACATCCGCAACCTGGACCATCACTCTGGGGACTGCGGAAGCCATGAAAAGTCAATTTCCTCAACAAGCAGAACCAGTACCCATTAACTGGGCCCCATGTAATACCCTTTATAGAGAAAAATAGCTTATTATATCCTGGCATGCTGCTCCTATCATCTTCCATGAGGAGCCAAACACATTCTTCAGTATCAATAGTGTGTGTGTTTTTTTAACCTCACCCACACACCTCTCTCCAGAGAGAACCCTCTTCCCTCTCATAGCTCTGGCTCCATCCCTACCTCTCAAAATCATCTTCTTTGAAGTCCATGGTATTCACCTACACTTTCCTTTCTCCTTTAATCTGTGCTGGCTTTCTGAGATCAAATGCTGAAAGGTTTTGTGGTGTTTCTTAACTATCATCTCCACATTCCCCCTGCCCTGTGCCCTGCTCTGCCCCTGAGGGATCAGACCTTGACTGCCTGCCAAACATGCCATAAATCAGCCTACAACTGTTGGACACTTGGGGCCACTTACCATATTTCACTCTTATAAATAATGCTTAAAATTTGGATCTCTCTATGGTAGTTTCCTTAGGTATGTTCCTAACAAAGAAAGGAACTATGCAACTGGAAGGTTTAATTGATACTGAACTTTCTCTCAAAGAGTACTAAAGTGTATGTTTATTGACATTCTTAACAATATGAATGACCTTGCCCAAGTTATTTAATAAAATAGAAAGATAATATATAATATAGTGATATATAACCAATGCTATATAATGCAAAAATATAAGGGATCTTATTCATTCATTCATTGCCTGACCTTTATTTTTCAGACTTTTCTGTAATAAACATAACTACGAGGAGACCTATTTTGTAAATGACATTTAGACACATAGCAAGCAACCTATATGTGTAAAATTTAATATCATACGTACACTTCACAAGAACACTAAATGTTTGCATCATAGACAAGAAAAACAGTGAATTTCACATTACTGAATGGGATTCAGAGCATTATGAACTCTCTTTGCATTGGGAGAGATAAGTTTTATGACCTGATTTTCTTTTGTGGTGCTTAAGTCCATAAAGATTCTCCTTCCTGATGGGAGAAGATATTTGCAAATGACATATCAGATAAAGGACTAGTGTCCAGAATCTATAAAGAACTTAGCAAACTCAACACCCAAAGAACAAATAATCCAATCAAGAAATGGGCAGAGGACATGAACAGACATTTCTGCAAAGAAGACATCCAGATGGCCAACAGACACATGAAAAAGTGCTCCATATCACTCGGCATCAGGGAAATACAAATCAAAACCACAATGAGATATCACCTCACACCAGTCAGAATGGCTAAAATCAACAAGTCAGGAAATGACAGATGCTGGTGAGGATGTGGAGAAAGGGGAACCCTCCTACACTGTTGGTGGGAATGCAAGCTGGTGCAACCTCTCTGGAAAACAGCATGGAGATTCCTCAAAATGTTGAAAATAGAACTGCCCTATGACCCAGCAATTGCACTATTGGGTATTTACCCTAAAGATACAAACGTAGTGATCCAAAGGGGCACGTGTACTCGAATGTTTATAGCAGCAATGTCCACAATAGCCAAAGTATGGAAAGAACCTAGATGTCCTTCAACAGATGAATGGATCAAGAAGATGTGGTATATATACACAATGGAATACTATGCAGCCATCAAAAGAAATGAAATCTTGCCATTTGCGACAACATGGATGGAACTAGAGCATATCATGCTTAGCGAAATAAGTCAAGCGGAGAAAGACAACTATCATATGATCTCCCTGATATGAGGAAGTGGTGATGCAACATGGGGGTTTAAGTGGGTATGAGAAGAATAAATGAAAGAAGATGGGATTGGGAGGGAGTCAAACCATAAGTGACTCTTAATCTCACAAAACAAACAGGGTTGCTGGGGGGAGGGGGTTTGGGAGAAGGGGGTGGGATTATGGACATTGGGGAGGGTATGTGCTTTGGTGAGTGCTGTGAAGTGTGTAAACCTGGTGATTCACAGACCTGTACCCCTGGGGATAAAAATATATGTTTATAAAAAATAAAAAATTATAAAAAAAAAAAAAGATTCTCCTTCCTGAAAATTTACTCTTTTGGGGTCATGAAGCTACCTTCTGTGTAATTTCAGAATTCTCTTGATAAACTATGTTTACTGCATGAATCATCCAACAGATGTGCTAGTACTTAGAAGCTGGCAATGAATATGGATCCTATGGATTTAAATTCTTAAGTTTTTAAATATGGAATTTTTAGTTTATATTTACCTTCCAACACAGAGGTATATACCAGATGTTTACCATAGTTCCATTCTATTTTGCTTTTTCTCTAATCTATCCCAATATTTTAACACAAAACTGCATCCAAGTAATTTGGAAATATTTTAATAATATTAGACCTATGTGTTAAGAAAAATATAAGTCATGGGGCGCCTGGGTGGCTCAGTGGGTTAAGCTGCTGTCTTCGGCTCAGGTCATGATCTCAGGGTCCTGGGATCAAGCCCCGCATCGGGCTCTCTGCTCAGCAGGGAGCCTGCTTCCTCCTCTCTCTCTGCTCTCTCTCTCTGCCTGCCTCTCTGCCTGTTTGTGATCTCTGTCAAATAAATAAATAAAATCTTAAAAAAAAAAGAAAAAGAAAAATATAAGTCATAAAAAACAAAAGTGTTGGAACCCCTGGGTGGCTCAGTCATTATGCATCTGCCTTCAGGTCATGATCGCAGAGTCCATGGATGGAGCCCTGCGTGGAGCTCCTGCTTAGCAGGAAGCCTGCTTCCCCCCTCTCTCCTCCCTCCTTGTGTTCCCTCTCTCTCTGTCAAATAAATAAATATAATCTTAAGCAACAACAAAAAAAAAGTGTTCCCTAAGATATTTGTCATGAATGCATAAGCGTAAATATGACAAATCTGAAGGCTATGTTATCAAACAGGTCATAATACAATCAGATAAGTTCTTGGACAATTCCTGGAAGACAATCCACCATAAATTATTTTTTAAATTTACTAGTGAGGGACACCTGTGTCACTCAGTCAGTTAAGCATCTGCCTTCAGCTCAGGTTATGATTTCAATGTCCTGGGATAGAGCCCCACATTGGGCTCCCTGCTTGTGCTTTCTCTATCTTTCTCTCTCTCTCTCATTCATTTTCTTTTTCACAAATAAATAAAAACCTTTTTTAAAAAAAATATTAGCAACTCCCCAATTTACCCAAAACTTTAATGTTTTTTTTTGTTTTTGTTTTTTTTTAATTTTTTATTTTTTATAAACATATATTTTTATCCCCCGGGGTACAGGTCTGTGAATCACCAGGTTTACACACTTCACAGCACTCACCAAAGCACATACCCTCCCCAATGTCCATAATCCCACCCCCTTCTCCCAAACCCCCTCCCCCCAGCAACCCTCAGTTTGTTTTGTGAGATTAAGAGTCACTTATGGTTTGTCTCCCTCCCAATCCCATCTTGTTTCATTTATTCTTCTCCTACCCACTTAAGCCTCCATGTTGCATCACCACTTCCTCATATCAGGGAGATCATATGATAGTTGTCTTTCTCTGCTTGACTTATTTTGCTAAGCATGATACGCTCTAGTTCCATCCATGTTGTCGCAAATGGCAAGATTTCATTTCTTTTGATGGCTGCATAGTATTCCATTGTGTATATATACCACATCTTCTTGATCCATTCATCTGTTGATGGACATCTAGGTTCTTTCCATACTTTGGCTATTGTGGACATTGCTGCTATAAAATTTCGGGTGCATGTGCCCCTTTGGATCACTACATTTGTATCTTTAGGGTAAATACCCAATAGTGCAATTGCTGGGTCATAGGGCAGTTCTATTTTCAACATTTTGAGGAACCTCCATGCTGTTTTCCAGAGTGGCTGCACCAGCTTGCATTCCCACCAACAGTGTAGGAGGGTTCCCCTTTCTCCGCATCCTCGCCAGCATCTGTCATTTCCTGACTTGTTGATTTTAGCCATTCTGACTGGTGTGAGGTGATATCTCATTGTGGTTTTGATTTGTATTTCCCTGATGCCGAGTGATATGGAGCACTTTTTCATGTGTCTGTTGGCCATCTGGATGTCTTCTTTGCAGAAATGTCTGTTCATGTCCTCTGCCCATTTCTTGATTGGATTATTTGTTCTTTGGGTGTTGAGTTTGCTAAGTTCTTTATAGATTCTGGACACTAGTCCTTTATCTGATATGTCGTTTGCAAATATCTTCTCCCATTCTGTCAGTTGTCTTTTGATTTTGTTAACTGTTTCCTTTGCTGTGCAAAAGCTTTTGATCTTGATGAAATCCCAATAGTTCATTTTTTCCCTTGCTTCCCTTGCCTTTTGCGTTGTTCCTAGGAAGATGTTGCTGCGGCAGAGGTCGAAGAGGTTGCTGCTTGTGTTCTCCTCAAGGATTTTGATGGATTCCTTTCGCACATTGAGGTCCTTCATCCATTTTGAGTCTATTTTTGTGTGTGGTGGAAGGAAATGGTCCAATTTCATTTTTCTGCATGTGGCTGTCCAATTTTCCCAGCACCATTTATTGAAGAGGGTGTCTTTTTTCCATTGGACATTCTTTCCTGCTTTGTCGAAGATTAGTTGACCATAGATTTGAGGGTCTATTTCTGGGCTCTCTATTCTGTTCCATTGATCTATGTGTCTGTTTTTGTGCCAGTACCATGCTGTCTTGATGATGACAGCTTTGTAATAGAGCTTGAAGTCCGGAATTGTGATGCCACCAACGTTGGCTTTCTTTTTCAATATCCCTTTGGCTATTCGAGGTCTTTTCTGGTTCCATATAAATTTTAGCATTATTTGTTCCATTTCTTTGAAAAAGATGGATGGTACTTTGATAGGAATTGCATTAAATGTGTAGATTGCTTTAGGTAGCATAGACATTTTCACAATATTTATTCTTCCAATCCAGCAGCATGGACCATTTTTCCATTTCTTTGTGTCTTCCTCAATTCCTTTCATGAGTACTTTATAGTTTTCTGAGTATAGATTCTGTGTCTCTTTGGTTAGGTTTATTCCTAGGTATCTTATGGTTTGGGGTGCAATTGTAAATGGGATGGACTCCTTAATTTCTCTTTCTTCTGTCTTGCTGTTGGTGTAGAGAAATGCAACTGATTTCTGTGCATTGATTTTATATCCTGACACTTTACTGAATTCCTGTATAAGTTCTAGCAGTTTTGGAGTGGAGTCTTTTGGGTTTTCCACATATAGTATCATATCATCTGTGAAGAGTGATAATTTGACTTCTTCTTTGCCGATTTGGATGCCTTTAATTTCCTTTTGTTGTCTGATTGCTGAGGCTAGGACCTCTAGTACTATGTTGAATAGCAGTGGTGATAATGGACATCCCTGCCATGTTCCTGACCTTAGCGGAAAAGCTTTCAGTTTTTCTCCATTGAGAATGATATTTGCGGTGGGTTTTTCATAGATGGCTTTGATGATATTGAGGTATGTGCCCTCTATCCCTACACTTTGAAGAGTTTTGATCAGGAAGGGATGCTCTACTTTGTCAAATGCTTTTTCAGCATCTATGGAGAGTATCATATGGTTCTTGTTCTTTCTTTTATTGATGTGTTGTATCACATTGACTGATTTGCGGATGTTGAACCAACCTTGCAGGCCTGGAATAAATCCCACTTGGTCGTGGTGAATAATCCTTTTAATGTACTGTTGAATCCTATTGGCTAGTATTTTGGTGAGAATATTTGCATCTGTGTTCATCAAGGATATTGGTCTATAGCTCTCTTTTTTGATGGGATCCTTGTCTGGTTTTGGGATCAAGGTGATGCTGGCCTCATAAAATGAGTTTGGAAGTTTTCCTTCCATTTCTATTTTTTGGAACAGTTTCAGGAGAATAGGAATTAGTTCTTCTTTAAATGTTTGGTAGAATTCTCCCGGGAAGCCGTCTGGCCCTGGGCTTTTGTTTGTTTGGAGATTTTTAATGACTATTTCGATCTCCTTACTGGTTATGGGTCTGTTCAGGCTTTCTATTTCTTCCTGGTTCAGTTGTGGTAGTTTATATGTTTCTAGGAATGCATCCATTTCTTCCAGATTGTCAAATTTATTGCCATAGAGTTGCTCATAGTATGTTCTTATAATAGTTTGTATTTCTTTGGTGTTAGTTGTGATCTCTCCTCTTTCATTCATGATTTTATTTATTTGGGTCCTTTCTCTTTTCTTTTTGATAATTCTGGCCAGGGGTTTATAAATTTAATTAATTGTTTCAAAGAACCAGCTCCTAGTTTCGTTGATTTGTTCTATTGTTTTTTTGGTTTCTATTTCATTGATTTCTGCTCTGATCTTTATGATTTCTCTTCTCCTGCTGGGCTTAGGGTTTCTTTCTTGTTCTTTCTCCAGCTCCTTTAGGTGTAGGGTTAGGTTGTGTACCTGAGACCTTTCTTGTTTCTTGAGAAAGGCTTGTACCGCTATATATTTTCCTCTCAGGACTGCCTTTGTTGTGTCCCACAGATTTTGAACCGTTGTATTTTCATTATCATTTATTTCCATGATTTTTTTCAATTCTTCTTTAATTTCCCGGTTGACCCATTCATTCTTTAGAAGGATGTTGTTTAGTCTCCATGTATTTGGGTTCTTTCCAAGCTTCCTTTTGTGGTTGAGTTCTAGCTTCAGAGCATTGTGGTCTGAAAATATGCAGGGAATGATCCCAATCTTTTGATACCGGTTGAGTCCTGATTTAGGACCGAGGATGTGATCTATTCTGGAGAATGTTCCATGTGCACTAGAGAAGAATGTGTTGATTGATTCCATTTCATGTGTATTCTGTTGCTTTGGGATGAAATATTCTGAATATATCTGTGATGTCCATCTGGTCCAGTGTGTTGTTTAAGGCCTTTATTTCCTTGCTGATCTTTTGCTTGGATGACCTGTCCATTTCAGTGAGGGGAGTGTTAAAGTCCCCTACTATTATTGTATTATTGTTGATGTGTTTCTTTGATTTTGTTATTAATTGGTTTATATAGTTGGCTGCTCCCACGTTGGTGGCATAGATATTTAAAATTGTTAAATCTTCTTGTTGGACAGACCCTTTGAGTATGATATAGTGTCCTTCCTCATCTCTTATTATAGTCTTTGGCTTAAAATCTAATTGATCTGATATAAGGATTGCTACTCCTGCTTTCTTCTGATGTCCATTAGCATGGTAAATTCTTTTCCACCCCCTCACTTTAAATCTGGAGGTGTCTTCGGGCTTAAAATGAGTTTCTTGGAGGCAACATATAGATGGGTTTTGTTTTTTTATCCATTCTGATACCCTGTGTCTTTTGACAGGGGCATTTAGCCCATTCACATTCAGGGTAACTATTGAGAGATATGAATTTAGTGCCATTGTATTGCCTGTAAGGTGACTGTTACTGTATATGGTCTCTGTTCCTTTCTGATCTACCACTTGTAGGCTCTCTCTTTGCTTAGAGGACCCTTTCAATATTTCCTGTAGAGCTGGTTTGGTAATTGCAAATTCTTTCAGTTTTTGTTTGTCCTGGAAGCTTTTAATCTCTCCTTCTATTTTCAATGATAGCCTAGCTGGATATAGTATTCTTGGCTGCATGTTTTTCTCGTTTAGTGCTCTGAAAATATCATGCCAGCTCTTTCTGGCCTGCCAGGTCTCTGTGGATAAGTCAGCTGCCAATCTAATATTTTTACCATTGTATGTTACAGACTTCTTTTCCCGGGCTGCTTTCAGGATTTTCTCTTTGTCACTGAGACTTGTAAATTTTACTATTAGGTGACGGGGTGTGGGCCTATTCTTATTAATTTTGAGGGGCATTCTCTGAACCTCCTGAATTTTGATGCTTGTTCCCTTTGCCATATTGGGGAAATTCTCCCCAATAATTCTCTCCAGTATACCTTCTGCTCCCCTCTCTCTTTCTTCTTCTTCTGGAATCCCAATTATTCTAATGTTGTTTCGTCTTATGGTGTCACTTATCTCTCGAATTCTCCCCTCGTGGTCCAGTACTGTTTGTCCCTCTTTTGCTCAGCTTCTTTATTCTCTGTCATTTGGTCTTCTATATCACTAATTCTTTCTTCTGCCTCATTTATCCTAGCAGTTAGAGCCTCCATTTTTGATTGCACCTCATTAATAGCTTTTTTGATTTCAACTTGGTTAGATTTTAGTTCTTTTATTTCTCCAGAAAGGGCTTTTATATCTCTCGAGAGGGTTTCTCTAATATCTTCCATGCCTTTTTCAAGCCCGGCTAGAACCTTTAGGATTGTCATTCTGAACTCTAGATCTGACATATTACCAATGTCTGTATTGATTAAGTCCATAGCCTTCGGTACTGCCTCTTGTTCTTTTTTTTGTGTTGAATTTTTACGTCTTGTCATTTTGTCCAGATAAGAGTAAATGAAGGGGCAAGTAAAATACTAAAAGGGTGGCAACAACCTCAGGAAAATATGCTTTAACCAAATTAGAAGAGATCCAAAATCGTGAGTGGGGAGAAAGGGGATAAAAAGAGGTTCAAAAAGGAAGAACGAAAAAGAAAGAAAAAAGAAAAGAAAAAAAAAAGAAAAGAAAAGAATTTTTTAAAAAAGAAAACACCTAAGAAAAATGTAAAAAAGAAAATATATATATATTAGATAAACTAGTAAAAAATCGTTAAAAAAGAAAAAGGTAACAGTTAAAAAAAAAAAATTTACCCGAAGGCGAGAAGAAAAAAAAAAATGAAAAAGAAAAAATTAAATTAACTGCAAGACTAAAAAAAATCACAGGAGAAAAGCCATGAGTTCCGTGCTTGGCTTTCTCCTCCTCTGGAATTCTGCTGCTCTCCTTGGTATTGAAACCACACTCCTTGGTAGGTGAACTTGGTCTCGGCTGGATTTCTTGTTGATCTTCTGGGGGAGGGGCCTGTTGTAGTGATTCTCAAGTGTCTTTGCCCCAGGCGGAATTACACCGCCCTTACCCAGGGCCGGGGTGAGTAATCCGCTCGGGTTTGCTTTCAGGAGCTTTTGTTCCCTGAGCGCTTTCCGTAGAGTTCCAGAGGACGGGAATACAAATGGCGGCCTCCTGGTCTCCGGCCCGGAGGAGCCGAGAGCCCAGGGCCCCACTCCTCAGTGCGCCCTCAGAGAACAGCGCCCAGTTACTCCCGTCTGCCTGACCTCCGGCTGCGCTCCGAGCTCACTGATCCTGTGACCAGTTCAAGGTAACACCGAGCTGTGAGCTTACTGTCGGCTCTGTCTCTGTAGCCAGCTTTCCCGTTCCAATACCCGCAAGCTCTGCGACACTCAGACACCCCCGATCCTTCTGTGACCCTGCGGGACCTGAGGCCACGCTGACTCCGCGTGGGCTTCACCCCAGTTTAGCCTCTGGAGCGATGTCCCTCAGCGGAACAAACTTTTAAAAGTCCTGATTTTGTGCGCGGTTGCTCCGCCGCTTGCCGGGAGCCGGCCCCTCCCCCCAGGGTCTATCTTTCCGTCGCTTTGGATTCACTTCTCCGCTGGTCCTACCTTTCAGAAAGTGGTTGTTTTTCTGTTTCCAGAATTGCTGTTCTTCTTCTCTTCGATCTGCCGATGGATTTTCAGGTGTTTGCAATCTTTAGATAAGCAATCTAGCTGATCTCCGGCTAGCTGAAGCAGTCTCAGCTTGCTACTTCTCCGCCATCTTGACTCTTCCCTCCAACTTTAATGTTTAATAGTAAATTGTTCGTCCTTTCTTCTTTCCTTTTAAGCCACCATATTATCTTCGACTAACTTTCTTCCAAATTTTCTGAGTAAATGTAAAAAGTAAAAGCTTTTGTCAGAGGTAAGACTTATTTCTTAAATAATTTATTTAATAACATAAAACAAAGGATTTGTAGTAACTTATTCTGGCAGCAAATTGTTAAGTCTTGTTACCAGGCTCTCTCTTTTCTAATAATAAGAATATATTAATGTTCCTACACAGTGGATTAGGTAAATTTGCATTAAAATAATGCTAAAATCTGGTTTTAAAGTGGTGGAGTAATAGAAAAAAATTCTCAATAGTCTATATTTTTTTTTAATTTTTATTTTTTAAAACAGACACATGGACCAGTGGAACAGAGTAGAGAGCCCAGATATGGACCCTCAACTCTATAGTCAAATATCTTTGACAAAGCAGGAATAAAGATACAGTGGAAAAAAGACAGTCTCTTCAATAAATGGTGCTGAGAAAATTAGACAGCTATGTGTAGAAGAATGAAACTCGACCATTCTCTTACACCACACACAAGGATAAACTCGAAATGGACAAAAGACCTCAACATGAGGCAGGAATCCATCAGATTCCTAGAGGAGAACATAGGGAGTAACCTCCTCAACATTGGCCACAGAAACTCTTTCAAGATATGTCTCCAAAGGCAAAGGAAATTAAAGTGAAAATGAATTTTTGGGACTTCATCAAGATCAAAAGATTCTCCACAGCAAAGGAAAGAGTCAACAAAACAAAGAGGCACCTCATAGAATGGAAGAAGATATTTGCAAATGACTACAGACAAAGGGCTGATATCAAGGATCCATAATGAACTCCTCAAACTCAACACACACAAAATAGATAATCGTGTCAAAAAATGGGCAGAAGACATGAAGAGACACTTCTCCAATGAAGACATACAAATGGCTATCAGATAAATGAATAAATGTTCATCATCACTGGCCATCAGAGACATTCAAGTCAAAACCACATCAAGAGATCACCTTACACAGTTAGAATGGCCAAAATTAAAAGACAGTTAACAACGTGTGTTGAAGAGGATGAGGAGAAAGGGGAACCCTCTTACACTTTTGGTGGGAATGCAAGTTGGTGCAGCCACTTTGGAAAACAGTGTGGATGTTCCTCAAAAAATTAAAACTAGAGCTACCCTATAACCCTGCAATTGCACTATTGGGTATTTACCCCAAAGATGCAGATGTAGTGAACAGAAGGGCCATCTGTACCCCAGTGTTCATAGCAGCAATGGTCACAGTCACCAAACAGTAGAAAGAACAAAGATGCCCTTCAACAGACAAATGGATAAGGAAGATGTGGTCCATATATACAATGGAGTATTATGCCTCCATCAGAAATGATGAATACCCAACTTTTGTATCAACATGGATGGGACTGGAGGAGATTATGCTGAGTGAAATAAGTCAAGCAGAGAGAGTCAATTATCATATGGTTTCACTCCACAAATATGTGGAGCATAAGGAATAACACAGAGGACATGGGGAGATGGAGAGAGAAGGGAGTTTGGGGAAAATTGGAGGGGGAGATGAACCACGAGAGACTGTGGACTCTGAAAAACAATCTGAGGACTTTGGAGGGGTGGTGGGTATTACAAAGTGCACATATTGCATGGAGCACTGGGCATGGTGCATAAACAATGAATTCTGGAACACTTAAAAGGAATTTAAAGAAAGAAAAAAAGAAAGAATAAAAAGTCTGCATTTTCAAATGTAAAAATTTTAATCTAAGTAATAGTTGTTTATAAAAAATAATTCTGTAAGGCATAGAGGCTTGTTGCAAATAATGAATTTTCAGATTAATAATATATCTGAATATCTTCTAATATCTAAAGTAATAATATTCTACATTAAAAGCTTCCTTGGGCTAAAATATTTCCTGGACCTACATGATGTGCTCTTAGAGTTTTACGAGAGAAATCATAGGTTCTTGAGCTATCATTGAGCATTATAACAAAGAAAATGTTTGAGTTTTCTCTTTTTCCTGGATCTTTTGATTACTGAATTTGCCATAATAAGCAGCATTGTTGGGTATATGTTTGTACATGCTAATGTTATTGAGACAGGCTTAGTTTCAATTGTGGTAACTTGTTTCTCTGATGAATAAAAAGGAGGAAATTTTAAATAAATAAATACATAACGTGATAGAGTAAGATTATTCTGCCTCTTCTCCCACAAATGCATTCCGTATAAGAGAGAATAGGACATAGAAGATATATACTAGATGAAATAAGTCAGATAGATAAAAACAAATAGCAGACAAATAGGAAGACAAATATGAGTTCACTATATGTGGGATCCCAAAAAAATTAACAAATGAATGAAAGCAGAATCAATCCTATAAATACAGAGAACAAACCGATGGTTGTCACATGGAAGGGGGTAGGAGGATGAGCAAAATGGGTGAAGGTTTCCAGTTATGGAATGAATACATCATGAGAATGAAAAGTAAAGCATCAGTAATATTATCAATGATATTGTAATAGCATCATATGGTGACAAGTGGTAGCTACACTTGCAATAAGCATAATACAGTGTAAGCATAACATAACATTATATGTTGAATCTCTATGTTGTGCATTTGACACTAATGTACTGTTGTGTCTCAACTATACTACAATTTTTAGAAAGGGAATAAGAAGCAGAAATACATATCTATCTTCAAAAAATAGAACCATCTCAACTGAAGCACAAAACAAGAGGAATAGCTACCACACATGGTGAAAATCAAACAAGAGAATGAAAATAACATTCACCATCTGTACCCCAATGTTCATAGCAGCCATGGCCATGGTCGCCAAACTGTGGAAAGAACCAAGATGCCCTTCAATGGACGAATGGATAAGGAAGATATGGTCCATATACACTATGGAGTATTATGCCTCCATCAGAAAGGATGAATAACCAACTTTTGTAGCAACATGGACGGGACTGGGAGAGATTATGCTGAGTGAAATAAGTCAAGCAGAAAGAGTCAAGTATCATATGGTTTCACTTATTTGTGGAGCATAACAAATAGCATGAAGGACATGGGGAGTTAGAGAGGAGAAGGGAGTTGAGGGAAATTGGAAGGGGAGGTGAACCATGAGAGACTATGGACTCTGAAAAACAATCTGAGGGTTTTGAAGGGGCAGGGGGTGGGAGGTTGGGGGCACCAGGTGGTGGGTATTAGAGAGGGCATGGATTGCATGGAGCATTGGGTGTAGTGGAAAAATAATGAATACTGTTATGCTGAAAATAAATAAAAGAGAAAAAAAGACCAAAAGAAAGAAAGAAAGAAAGAAAAGAACATTCACCTCAGAGACATAGAGTTAGAAAGCTATTGTTCCATTCTTAAAAGATGAAACCTGAACAAACTCCATATCAGTGACTTTTCTTGACCACATCAGAAATGGTATTTTCACGGCAAGCAAACAACTCAAAAATTGGAAAAGACAAATGCCTGAAGTAGAAACGGGACTCACTTAGTCTTCTCTGAGACATATAATGCAGAGCTCCATATAATCCAGAGGAAAGGCCTCAAAATCGTAAGTCTCAGATGTTAGTAGGTACACACTGGAAACGAAGGAACAAAGTGGGGAAAGTAAAAGATACTCTACCCATGTGGAAGAACAAAGAATATTTGTGAAGACTGGGAATACTGCCAAGGACTGAGGAGTAAAGCAGCAAGAGATGCAAAAAGACCACCTCTCCAGGAAGTATAACACAGGAAGGACCCACAGTCAAGCACAGAGACAAAAACAAGGTCATTCAAGGCATTTTTCTTGGTGTGAGTAAGAACAACAACCATCAATTTCAAGCTGAAGTGAGAAGACACTGAATGGTAACTCAAGGCCATACAAATAGCTCTAGTAATGGTAAATATGTAGGCCAATATAAAAGTTAGCAGTATTGTATTTTTAGTTTACAATTTTAGTTTATAATTCTTCATTTTAATTCCTACATATTTAAAAGACAAATGCATAAAACAATGATTATAAATATATCTAAATCAGTGTACAATGTATAAAAATGTCATTTTAGACAACAACAACATAAAGGAGAAGACAGCACAGGATCAGAGATTTTTTAATCTGTTGAAACTAAACTGGCATCAATTCAAATTAGAGCATTTCATGTCTATAGTGTTAATTGTAATTCCAGTGGTAACCACTAAAAATTACCTAAAAATGTATAGAAGTTGAAATGAGAAGGAAATCAATATGATACACTACAAAAAGAAAAATCAATTAAATCCCAAAAAAACAGCCATCATAGAAAATGAGGTATAGAAAAGGAAAAAGACATAGAGAAAGTAAATAACAAAATGACAGGAGTTAAGTCCTTTATTAATATAAATATAAATAGATTAAATTCACTAATCAAATTTAAGGATTGGCTCAGTGTATTTTTTAATTATTAAATATGCACTTCTTACAATAGATTCACTTGATATTAAAAGATACAAGTATATTGAAAGTGAAAGTATGGAAAATATACTTCATGCAAATAGTCACCATAAGCAGGAATTAATGAAATACAGGATGGAAAACAGAAAGGACTAATGAAACAAGAACTTGACTTTTGAAAGGATCAACAAAATTGACAAACCTTTTAGCTAGACTAATAAAAAGAGATAAACTTCAAGTAACTGAAATAGGAAATAAAAATGGGGTCATTATATCTGAACTTACAAAAATAAAATGTGATTATAAGAGAATAATGTGAACAACTGTACACCAACACACTGGATAACTTAGATGAAATAGAAAAATTGCTAGAAACACACACTACCAAGACTGACTAAAGAAGAAATAGAAAATCAGAATAAATATATAACAAGCAGAGATTGATCAGTAATCAAGTGCTGATCCATTCTGCAATGTCAATGAACACTGAAATCAAGCTAAGTGAAAGAAATGAATCACAAAAGTTACATTTTGTGTACTTCCGTTTATGCGAAATATCCAGAATAAGTAAAGACAGACACAGAAAACATAATGATGGTCTTTAAGCCCTGAGGAGCAGGGAGATAGGAGAATGCTTAATAGGTATGAGATTGCTTTTTTGAGTGATAGAAATGTTTTTGAACTAGACAGAGATATTAGTTGTACAACACTGTGAATGAACTATATTCCTCTGAATTTTTTGCTTTAAAATCACTTTACATTTTATGATTTAATTTTTATCCATTAAAAACACATAAGCAAAACTCATAAATCTCAAAGAAAAGGTGTAAAAACATAGTTTTAGGTAGAGATTTAAGTATTCCTCACTCAGGAATTGATAGAAAAAAAAGTCAGAAAATCAAATATGTTATAGGTGAACTGAACAGCACTTAGAACCAGCTTGAGCAATGGATGCTCACAGAACATTCCCTCTAAGAATAGAACACAAGTTATCTCAAATGCACATGGAAGACCATATTCTGGACTACAAATCATAACAAGTCTGAAGTAATAAAATTTAAATCACATAAAGTACATTCTCAGCTGATAATATAATTAATAATAATAGAACAGTAGCTGATATATAGGAAGAAAGTTTCTGCCAACCCTCTTAGGGTCTCCAGGTAGGTCTAAAAATTAAACTATCAAGGACAGATTAAGAGAAGAGCATGCAAATTTATTTAATAAAAAGTTTTGCATGGCACAGAAGGTTTCATAAGGAAATGAAGACCCAAAGAAGAGTTAGGGCTCAGTATCTTTGCTTAGATGAGGAAGCAACCCAAGTGAAAAAGATGTGAGATATGTATCTAGATGTATAGATATATATAAAATCAATATTACTCAGCCATAAAGAAGAATGGAATCTTGCCATTTGCAACATGGATAGATATAGAGGTATAATGCTAAGGGAAATAAGTCAGTTAGAGAAAGACAAAAATACATATGATTTCATTCATGTGTAGAATTTAAGAAACAAAATAAATGAATAAAGAAAAAATGAAACAAACAAACAAAAAGACTCAAATACAGAAAACAAACTGGTGGTTGTCAGAGAGGAAGTTCATGGGGAATGAGTAATATAAAGGGAATTAAGAGCACACTTATCCTTGGGCGCCTGGGTGGTTCAGTGGGTCTGCATCGGGCTCTCTGCTGAGCAGAGAGCCTGCTTCCCCCCTCTCTCTGCCTACTTGTGATCTCTGTCTGCCAAATAAATAAATAAATAAATAATCTTTAAAAATAAAAAAGGCACACTTATCCTGATGGGCACTAAGAAATGTATAGAACTATTGAATCATATTGTACACCTGAAATGGATATAAACTACATGTTAATTATACTTCAATTTAAATAATAGACATAAAAATGAAAACATATAATAACAAAAGCAAAATTGCAAAATTCGCTTTCAGACACAGACACCAGAGAAAAATAATTCCTGTGATTCTCTGCAACTATTGACCAGAAAACCACGCATGTGCCACGTTGGATCCCTTCCTCCTGACTGCCCCCAGCTGCCCCGGCTCTGCCCTAAATCAGCCGGGCTCAAGGGTACAGTAGCCACAGTGAGCACCACTCATTGCTATCAGGCAGCACACACGCCGCCACACACCCCCAAGCACAGTCAAATCTGAAATCACGCAGTGATTAAATCTGGAGGGGCAGGCAAGCATCGGACAAGCAGATCAACCAGTGACAGTATGTCCGATAACAGCTGTCCTCCTGTGATTTCAGAAATATTTTTAAATACTAACGTAATAAAAATAATAAGAAAAAATTAAAAATTAACTCTCAGAACTATTGTCAAATGACAATGGGATCTTCTGTGACAGAACCCCAGGTCTGAGCCCGTGTTGTGTTGATGATATTTCTTGTCACCACTCTCCCCATTGAAGAACAGTGGCCATCGGCACCCAACAAATACACTCGTTGTACAGCCTGAAGAAGACACACCAGACAAAAGAAAAGGCTGTCCTAAGACTGTCTTTGTCAGCCCCTAATCGGTGCATTTTCGTTCGCTCCGGTGACAGGGCAGATGACTTTATAGAACCAGATAACATGGGTAATGATCACTCTCTGTCATATTTTACCAAAACTAAGGTTGTGCCTGATGCACAAAATAGACACAGCCAACTACCTTTAGCACACAATGTCTCGTCTGGTGACACGAGGTAACTCCTGCTCAGTGCTGCTGTTAGAGCATGGCTCCCATGAGGATGTTGAGGATGGCTACTCCAAACTTCAGGTCCTCTGGAATCATGCCATGTCTCCACTCCTGGTGTCTTCCAGTTCCAAATACAAAACAGGTTGGCTGGTCCCCCCAGGAACCAGTCCCTAAACGTCCATGGAGCTTTAGACTCTATTGGATTCCCTAAAAGCGACAGGTCCAGTACCATCTTCTTTCAGCCTTCTAGGTGGAAGCCATTCTTTGGAACATAAACATTATGAAAAGAGAGGTCTCTGTGGAGTAGATGTCACACATCGCAGGACACTTTGTCGACATTCGGGGCAGACATGAAGGGCTCAGGAGCAGGCAGCTATTGCGCTCACTGGATTTTCACTCAGAACAAGTTAGTTGAGAGTGTGAGATAGCAACGAGGAGCGAGGAAAACTTAGAAATATAAAATTTTTTTCTTCACATAAAGAAACAGATTCCATGAGTGGCCCCTTGGAAAAGAGGCTCCAGGAAGATCAGGTCACTTGGTCATCTAACTGGTTACAGTCTGACATATAGGCAAAAAACACACTTTGGTTGTGTTGAAGAGTTTCCTCCAGTGACTTGGGGATGGCTTGTTCAGACAGTAACAGTGTGCACAACCATCTGTGTGATGTTCAGAGGCCAATGCACGTGAGGGCACATGGCATAGCCTCGCACCTCTACTGTTGGCCAGGCACAGTGTCAGTTTCTCTGACTCATCTGCTCTGTGCCATGGGCTGCCGTCCACTGTGAAATGGGAGCATGCTGACATCCTCCCTCTCTGGGATTTCAGAACAACTGAAAAACAAATCAACAGAAGAATGTTCAAGTATATTTGGATTCTTTTCAAATACTGGAAGATATTTTAAATGATCTCTCCCTGTAACTTTAAACACGGACATGATGGTCACAGAGCAGGGGCTCTGGGATCAGGCAGGACTTTATGGTCAGGACGTACGTACAAACTGGGTGTGTGGGTAAAATGACGTTAGTAGGCTGATGAGGTGGCCTTGGACTTTACCTAGAGATTAGAGAACACCAGTTAGTGTCTAGAATAAAACAACTCTAAGTAAATATTTGTAAGTCTTACTGTGGAGAATATTCTCTTAATTACAGCGCCTTCTAGCTAGCTATCTCTGGTCTGAAATGGGCTAATTAAAACAAAATTTTTTTTAAAAACCTGTAAAATAAGGCAAAATCTATAAAAATAAGGTTCTCAAGTTTGCTTTTACAAGGTAAGGAGAACCCCAAGAATTATGTCCCATTTTGAAGAATTATTGAAACTTTCCAAAAAGGAGCTACACAGACGTAGCTCTAATAGATCCCAGTTTCATAGTGACCCCCTCTCTAATAGATCCCAGTTTCATAGTGACCACACCTCCCAAGTAGAATTTCCACCTTGTCGGTGGCCGAACACAACTTTGCTGGGGAGCAACATATTTTCTGTGATTTTTCGAAATCCTCCCACCTCCTTCTTCCCTTCCCACAACAGTCTCCAGGATAACCCCTGCTCAATCTCCCTAGATCTCTCCACTGCTGATTGACTTCTTCATTCACTGCATCCTCTCAAAACCCTGCACACACCGCAGGCAAAATTCAGCCCCCAGAGAATGTAGAGAAAGCTCTGTTCATTACACACATGCCTGCTTCCTAGAGCAGCTGACCTCGTTTCTGTAAAGTGGGAATTGATTAAATAAATATGATATACCCAGACCACAGAATATCTTGTATGCATCGGTAAAATAGCTGAATTATGTTAATCCATAAAACAGGCATGTGGTGTTAAGTACCGAAAGTAGGCTGCAAGTAGTCCGATACAGTGTGTACATATGTGTTTGGAAAGCAAGGTAAATGTGACATACAGTTCATCGCCATGGGGGGGGTGCTGAAAATGAACGTGCATTTACTGATTATGTATTATCTATCATTTATTATTATTTCTTTTTTATTAATTATTTTTATTAACATATAATGCGTTATTTGCCCTAGCAGTACAGCTCTGTGAATCGTCAGGCTTTCACATTATTTCTGTTTGAGTTTTGTACAAGTGTATTTTCTAGTCACAAATAGTAGAAAATGAACAAATTTATTTTATAAGAAAGATAACGTGCTGTAATTTGGTAATACAAAGAAGGGATATATCAAAACTAAAAATTAGATTATGAGATTATTTTCTCCAAAAATGAATTCTTCTTTTTTGGACAATTTAGTCATCATAATTTATCTTTTAAATGGTGCTTTATGTGCCTGCCTGTTTATGTGGGCCCAGATATAAACTCCTCGCTTGGGATCCTGGAACAAAAATAATAACACGACAACACAAAATCAGAATATTAGAAGATACTCAGTAAGCTATTATCTGTCAGTGAACATACCCCACCTACAAGAAAAACCCACTTAAGCGTAAGTTGTATAAAATTGCATTTGTATTGCTTTTATTTATTTATTTTTAAATTTTTCATTTCTTTTCAGCGTTACAGTATTCATTGTTTTTGCACCGCACCCAGTGCTCCATGCAATCCGTGCCCTCTCTAATAGATTCGCCTGCATTCCGGCTTGTTTGGAGGTCAGATCTCTCTTTCCAGCACCGGCCGCTCTCTTTCCTAGGCCAGGAGGACCTTCAGCCTCCTCCAAGCAATGACCCTGTCTTCCAGCACTTAGTACCCGCACAGAAGGGCCGGTGGGAGGCTTCGCTCTGGGCATAGGCTCCCCCTACATTGTTACACTGTTCAGTGATCTTTTTGCATCTTTTGAGGTTTGGGCTCCCTCTTCCGGACAACCTGTTTCACATCGCCAGTTTGTTTCCCTAAAAGCAGAGCACTTAAATGATGGAGTGTTCTGGGCAAAATGAAATCAAAACATAATTTCTGACAGTTTGGGGTAATCTTATTTCTAACACCCGAGGTAAGTTGTTTGCTGAGTTCCCACAGGAGTCAAAGAAGGGTTTGTGGGCTTTAGCAACAAGAGCATCTGAAATTACAGGACACCCCTTCGGCCCAGACCTGAGAACCATCAGCTCCAGGCTCTGCAGCTAAGCATCCCGCTCTGAGTAACACCAAGAGAGGGCAAAGGGGCCCTCAGGCAGTGTATCCAATGCAGCTGCTCCTGAGGGATGTGAGGTCTGGTGATGTAAACAGGCTGGTGAGATCCAAATTCAGAGCACTTGGGACTGTCTGGATCCCTTACACACATACCCGGTTATTCTACAACTACACAGGGGCTTCTCAGTAAGCCCAAACGAAGGCAGGCATCTTTTCTGAAATGCCAGGGTAATGGGCTTTGGAGAGATGTTTGGGGGGTAGGGGCATCCTGGGTATTGCCGCTAGAGCTCTGGTCACCAAACAGGAGGGCTTGATTCCCTTTCAGACTCAGCCGCCAAGGGGGTGCTAGGCCCTGGTGGATCTGTGCTTCACATGTAACCTAAGAGAACCGGTCAAGAGTAGTACCTTTGGCTGCCCTTGGCTCCTGCTGTCCACAGGCTGCTCAGGCAGATGACTGAAATAAAACACACTCCTCTGTCTTGGGCTGTACCAAATGTCTGTCCCTTTTTCACATGGTTCCCAGGGACTGGGTTCATCAGGAGGAACGAGCTGAAGCAACATAGGCAAACACAGGACATCTCCTTGCATAATTAAAATTGTTCACCACCAAACTCTTAGATTAAAAGTTTGGCTTATCATATGATCTCCCTGATATGAGGAAGTGGTGGTGCAACATGGGGTCTTAAGGGAGTAGGAGAAGAATAAATAAAACAAGATGGGATTGGGAGGGAGACAAACCATAAGTGACTCTTAATCTCACAAAACAAAACTGAGGGTTGCTGGGGGAAGGGGGGGTTGAAAGAAGGGGGTTGGGGTTATGGACACTGGGGAGGGTATGTGCTTTGGTGAGTGCTGTGAAGTGTGTAAACTGGGCGATTCACAGACCTGTACCCCTGGGGATAAAAATATATTATATGTTTATAAAAAATTTAAAAATTAAAAACTTTTTTAAAAAGAGGTTAAAAAATTAAAAAAAATAAAAGTTTGGCTTAAATATGATTTGGGAAAAGCAAGTCTTGTTAACAGGGTAAGGAGGAGGCTGGTACTAAACTTCGGCTCTTCTGATTTTGGCAGATGTTGCAGACATCAGAAGTCCAGTGGGGATGTGGTAATGCCAACACGACACTGTCATTAACAGCCTCCTTATAAGCAGTCTTATTGTTCTTGTCAATGGGTGATGGCACTCCCGTGGGTGTCAAGTGAATCTCATTACAGTTCTGACTTGCATTTCCCTAATAACTAGTGATGCACAGCAACTTTTCAACTTTTCATGTACCTGTTGGTGATTCATTGATACTTTTTGGGAAAATGTCTATTCAGGTCCTTTGCCAATTTTTTAGTTTGATTACTTGGTATTTTTTACCATGCATTGTATGAGTTCTTTATATATTTTGGATATTAATCCCTTATCAGATATATAATATGCCCATTTTTCCCATTCCATAGGTTTTCTTTTCATTTTGTTGTCTGTTTTGATGCCAATATCATATTCTTTTGATTGATAAAGCTTTGTAATATAGCTTGAAATCAGAAAGTATAATGCCTCCCACTCTTTTCTCAGGATTGCTGTTTATTCAGGGTCAGTTCATGGTTCCATATATATTTTAAGATTTGGTTTTTTTGTTTTTTTACTTCTGTAAGAAATGCTATTGGAGTCTTGATAGTGATTATGTTGAATCCATAGATGGATTTTGGTAGTACTGACGTTTTAACAATATTAATCCCTCCACTCTATGAACACAGAATAACTTTCCCTTTATTTGTATCTTCTCTCTCTCTTTTTTCTTTTCACCAACATCTTATAGTTTGAAGGGTAGAGATATTTCACCTCCTTAACTAAACTTATTCCTGAGTATTTCATTGGTTTGGATGCTATTATAAAGGAGATCTTTTTAAAAATTTCTTTTTCAGACAATTTGTTGTTAGTGTATAGAAATGTTACTAATTTTTTATGTTCTGTATCCTACAACTTTACTGAATTTATTCATTAGATTTAGTAATATTTTGGTAGAGTCTTCAGGATTTTCTGTACATAAAATCATGTCATCTGCAAATAGAATTTTACTCTTCCTTTCCATAATTGGCTATATTTTCTTTCTTTTTCTTTTCTGATTGCTCTGGTTATGTCTTCTAGTACTATGTTTAATAGGAGTGGTGTGCATGGGCACCGTTGTCTTGTTCCTAATCTTAGAGGAAAAGCCTTAAAATTTTGGTGTCAGGTGTACTCTTAACTATGGGCTTGTCAAATAAGGCCTTCATTATGTCAAGGTATATGCCCTCTATACCCAAATTATTGAGAGTTTTTATCATGAATGACTGTTTAATTTTGTCAAATACATTTTTTGTGTGTTGGAAATATCTTGTGATTTTTTTCCTTTCTTTCTATTCATGTGGTATAGGATATTGATCGATTTGTGTGTGTTGAATCATCCTTGCATTCCAGGTTTAAATCCCACTTGGTCATGGCGAATGATCCTTTCACATGCTGCTGAATTTGGTTTGCTAGTATTTCAGGCAGGACTTTTGTATCTGTATTCATGGGGGATGTTGATGTATGGTTTGTTTTCTGGTGATATCCTTTTCTGGCTTTGTTATCAAAGTAATTCTTGTCTCAGAAAATGAGTGTGAGAGTTTTCCCTACCCTTAATTATTTTTTTGAGAATATGAGAAAGATTAATATTAAATCTTGTTTAAATATTTGGTAAAATTCACCAGTGAGGCCATTTGGTCCTGAGTTTTTCTTTTTGGAGAGATTATTGATTACCAATTCAATCTCCTTTCTAGCAATTGTTCAGTCAGATTTTCTATCGCTTCCTGATTCATCTTGGTAGGTTGTATGTTTCTAAGAATTTTTCTATTCCTAGATTTTCCACTGTGTTGATGTACAGTTCTTCCTAGCAGACTCTTATAGACCCTTTGTATTTCTGTGATATCTATTGCATGTCAGGTTCTCATTTACAATTTTATTGAGTTGATTCCTCTTTTTTTTCCCTAGGTTATTTTAGATAAAGGTTTATCAATTTTGGTAATCTTTTCAAAGAACTAACTCTCTTGGTTCTCTGATTCATTGGTCATTCAGAAAACTCTTCCATTTCCATGCATTTGTGAATTTTCCAGTTTTCCTCTTGTAATGGACTTCTAGTGTAATGCCACTATGGTCACAAAGGTTAGTTGCTAGATCTTAATTTTCTTGGATTTGTTAAAACTTGTTTCATGGCCGAACCTAAGGTCTATCCTAGGAAAAGTTTCATGCGTACTTGAGAAGAATGTGTATTGTACTGTTCTCAGAGTATTTTGGGTCCGTTTATTCTACAGTGTTGTTCCAATCTGCTGTTTCTTTATTGATTCTGTCTAGATGATGTATCCATTGTTGAGTGGAGTATTAAAGTCCCCAACTATTATTGTATTGCTGTTTATTTTTCCTTTTTAGTTCTGTTATGGTTTGCTTTATATATTTAGATGCTCCAATTTGGGGTACATAAATATTTACAATTGTCACATCTTCTTGATGTGTTGATCCTTTTATCATTATATAGTAGCCTTCTGTACCTCTTTATTATTTTATTTTAAAGTCTATTTTGTCTTATATAAGTATAGCTACCTATACTTTCTTTTTTTCTTTTCTTTTTTTTTTTTTTTTTGGTTGTTGCCATTTGCTAGAAATACATTTTTTCCATCCCTTCACTGTCAGTCCGTGTGTATTTTTATTTATTTTTTTCTTTTTTTAGAGAGAGAGAGAGAGCATAAGTAGGCAGAAAGCAGGCTCCCCTGCTGAGCAGAGAGCCGGATGTCGCGCTCGATCCCAGGACCCTGAGACCATGACCTGAGCCAAAGGCAGAGTTTTAACCCACTGAGCCACACAGGCACCCCCTGTGTGTGCCTTTAAAACTAAAATGAGTCTCCTTTAGGCGGCATGTCATTAGATCTTTCTTTTAAACGTCAGCTGTTCTATGTATTTGAATGGAGAATTATTTGTTTATATTTAAGATAATTAATAGGTAAGGACTTATTATTGCTATTTTATTAATTTGTTTTCTGGTTGTTTTGTAGATCCATTGTTCTTTGTTTCTTAACCTACTATCTTTTTGTGTTCTGTTTTGTTTTGTTTTGTTTTGATGTCTTTAGGTATCATTGCACTTGACATCTTTATCATGGGGTGTGTGTGTGTGTGTGTGTGTGTGTGTGTGTAATTACTACAGGTTTTTCTTTTTGTGCTTACCCTGAGTCTTACATAAGATATCCTGAAATTATGCACCCTATTTTAAACTAATAACAACTTGTCATTCTGGGAAGCATTTATTTTCATGTCCTTTGCTCTCTTCAAAATGTTGCAAGTTAAGGAGTGAATATCAGATATATTGATTATATCAGAATATGTGTTCTTGGAGTAGGGAAGCCAGAGAAGTAGTACTCACTCAACAATCTGTCAGTTACAACTTACTTCTCTTGAGGACGGCACAACATTACCCTTTCACATATATTAGCTCATTAGGCCCATCCAACCAGATGATATTGCCATTCTTTTATGAGAAGAAATATTTAAGCTTACACATACGAATAAATGATTTATTATTCAGGATTTATCAGACTGAAATGTCACTGCAACATGGGTCATCTACTCCTAATTCAGTGGATAAACGGTGTCTGGAATAGTGTGTTATGACACTCTGAAAACATTTGTTAAATATATTAAAATTAATAAAATGGACAATTGCTGCTTAACATTAAAAACTAAATAAAGTTTCAATAAAATAAAATAAAATAATAAACTAATAATGACTAAATTTTAATAGAATCCCTAAGCTTTACACTTCTACTTCTCTTTCCCCTCAAATTTTAGATTATTGATGCTACAATTTATGTATCTCTTATGTTATATAGCTAATAACAGATTATTGTTGTTATGGCTTTTTTTTTTGCTATTTTTTTTCTAAGTTTTAAACTGGAGTTATAAGTGAATTATACAACATCATTTTCATGTTGTAGATTTTAACTTTGACTACATGTTTACCATTACCAAGGAGTTCTACACTATCTCCTGATGTTTTTATGAAGTTAATTAACATCATTTTCTTCCACTCAAAGAACTCCCTTAACATTTCTTGTAAGACAGGTCTCACAGTGTTGAATTCCCTCACTTTGGTTTGTTTGAGAAAGTTTTTATCCCTTTTCATTTCTGAAGGACTACTTCACTGAGTGTAGAGTTCTTGACTGACAGGTTTTTTGTTTCCACATTTTGAATATGTCATCCCTTTCTCTCCTAGTTTGAAAAGTTTCTGTTGGAAATATTCATCTATCATATCATGGGGATGTCCTTAAATGTAATTTCTCTCCTTTTTCCTTTTCCTTCAAAATTCCTTATATTTGGCTTTTGAAAATCTAGTTCTAATGTGTTTCTGGGTAGCCATATTCAGGTTCAGCCTATTTGGATTTTGATGTCTGTTTCTCTCCCCAGACTTGGGAAGTTCAATTGCTTTAAATATATTTTCTATCCTGTTATCCTTCTCTTATCTTTCTAGAGTTTCCATAATGCAGATATTGTTGGGGTTTTGTTTTGTTTTGTTTGTTTGTTTTTATTGTGTCTTATAAATCCCATAGGCTTTCTTCACTCTTTTTCATTCTTTTCATTCTTTTTCCCTGTCTGGATACTTTCAAATGTCTTCTCTTCCAGGACATGGTTTCAGTCTGCTTTTGAAGCTCTCTGTTGAATTCTTCAGCTCAGTTATTGTATTTTTTAACTTTAGAATTTCTGGGATTTTTTAAAGGTTTCTATTTCTTTGTTGAACTTTTTGTTTTGTTCATGTATTATTTCCTTCATTTCATTTAGTTGTCTCTCTGTGTTCTTGTAGTTCACTAAACTTACTCTGAACTTTTTGTCTGACAGACCATAGATCTCTATTTCTGTGGGGTCAGTTAATAGAGCCTTATTAGTTCCATCTGGTGGTGTCCTGTTTCCCTGTTTTTTTTGTGATCCTTGATTCCTTATGTTGGCATCTGGGCATTTGAGAAAGTGGGCTCCTCTTCCAGAATTTACAGGTTTGCTTCTGCAGAGATAGTCCTTTACTTTTGCAGCTCAGTTTGGGTGTTTGGACATGTCTGCTGGTAATATTCTTGAACAGGTGGGGCCTGCTATTAAGGTCTATTTTGGGCCAAGCTCAGTTTGGGTGTGATTGTGCCATTGACTTATAATAGCTGGATTGGACTGCTGGCTTGCTTGCCTGCCCACCTACGGCTATAAGATGGCCTCCAAAGTTGTCTGCATTTGTAGATCAGGACTGGGTACTGTATTTAGCAATAGGTGGAGCTATAACTTAACTTCCTGGGTCTGGCAAGGTAGCAGGATAAAACAGGACCTACGCTACTTGTTGTTTAGAGACCTGAATCAGGCAGGAGTGTTCCCTGAGTTCCCTGGTCAGATGAGGCCACGAGTTTTGCTCTGCTGAAAGAGAAAGCCACAGGCTGTGCTCTCTGTTAAGTGTCACTGTAAGCAGGGCTGATGGCTGGGCTATACAGCTTCTCATATATACTCTGGTTAGGTTCCCTAGGCAGGCAAGCTGAAGGCTGTATTCAGCAATGAGTTGGTCTACAGATTAGTTTTTCTGCACATGTGCAGCAAGAGAAGCAATTCCAAGGCTGCTAAGGTTCTTTGCTTGTGGTCTTAGCTCAAGCTGAACTGTGCCCCACTTTCCCTGGTCAAAAAGGTCCATAGAGTTTGCTCTGAGGGTGATCAACTCTGCCCTTCCACTTCTTGGCTCCAGACTGGCTGAGTTACACAGCTTTCAGGTATTTCAACAGCTTTCAGCTCTCATATTTACCAGGGACTGGGAGCCATGCCCGACCAGATGGCTCTATGACTCAGGTCCCCTACCTGGGCATGGGCAGACTAGGTTCCAGACCAGCAAACTGCTCATTCAAGGACCTGAATCAGGCAGACCGGCACCCCTGGTCACACTGCACTACTGACTGGTTCTGCAGGGGAGCAAAGCTACTGATTGGAACTACTATTTAGGCTCTGCAGGCAGGAACTCAGTCTGCCAATACCTGAGTGCAAGTTGTTGGAAGCCCCTCTCCCTTCTCTGTCACAGAGTCCCAGTTTTGACCTGAAGATTCCCCTGCTATTCCTGTGAGACCAGACCAGAAAAGAGGCCCTCACAAAGTGCCTGCAACACTGGAGGGGCCGGATTCCACCCCTGGGCTCTCTTTTCCCACTGGAGATGTAGGCTCAGAAGAAATCCCTGTGCTTGGTGCCATGCCAGCCTGGGGGAGGGGCAATACAATCAGTATGTATCTCTTTCCCTAACCCCTCTAAAAGTCTGTCTTGTTCTCTGTGGTTCAGGGGATGCTTCAGCCTCACTCCTATGTTCTACAATTCTGTCAGTGGCATCTCGTTCATGAATAGTTGTGAGTCATTCTTTTGAGAGGAAGTGAAGTCAGAAATTACCTATGTCACCATCCTGCATGAATTCTTTTTCTTTCTATTTGTTTATTTATTTATTTAAGACAGAGATAGAGGGAGAGGGAGATAGAAGAGGACCAGAGGGAGAGAGAACCTTAAGCAGACTGCACTCTGACCGTGGAACCCAACATGGGGGTCAATCTCATGACCCTCAGATTACAACTGAAGCAGAAACCAAGAGTCAGATCCTTAACCACCTGAGCCACTCAGGTACCCCTGGTTATGAATTCTTAACGGAAATTGGTTTTCTTCCTATTTAACACCAATTTGAAGATATATATGTTCCATTCTGTCTCCTTCTGTGCAGTAAATTTAATTATTGTTCACATTTGTTTCCTTTTTTATATGGAGGTAACATTTTTGACTCCCCACATCTACTGTGTCCTATATTTTATATTTTTGTATTTCCTGTATCAAGGAATCTTCAGTAACTACTGTGCTTGCATTGGTTCAACAGAGCCATTGGGAAGAAGTCCATGTTTACTACTTGCATATATCTCAGAGATCTCACCTTCTCTCATCTTAGGTCTCTGCACTTCCACAACCTGAGGAATATAATCTTTTAAATGTCACATTTTTTATAAAGATTTATTTATTTATTTATTTATTTGAGAGAGAGAGAGAGCATGAGCAGGGAGAGGGACAGAGGGCAGAGGGAGATGGAGAGAGACTCTCCAGCAGACTCCCCACTGTGCTAGGAGCCTGACTTGGGGCTCAATCCCATGACTGAAATCATGACCCAAGCCAAAACCAAAAGTCACTCAACCAAATGAGCCATGCAGGCACCCCTAATATGTTACAATTTTTTCAGTAATAGAGTTATTTTTATGTTAATAAGATTATTCAGACTATGAGTCTGGCTTTAACATATTTATTTAGACATATTAAAGATTTTTTTTCTATATGGTATTCCTATTATCTACAGTTTCAATAATGTAATATCTGTTCTGATTCTATTCTTATTTTCATCTTGTAATTTTCATCACAAAGTTTTGTTTTGTGGTATGTTTTGTAGAAATTGACTGTTAAAACAGATTCCTTATTATTTTATCTATGAAAATTCTTTCAGCTTTGCTTTTAAATTAAATTATTGTGCAAAGAAGCTTTATTCATCTTTGCCAATCTGGTGAGCAGATTTAGGGTTTGTTGTTTGGAACCATGCATGTTGTGTGAATTATACTGATATATACATGTAATTGTAGGTTTGTGGTTTGGAATGCTGTTGAGAAAAATTGGGCTGGAATATCTATGTTTGTACTATGTAGGATAAAATAGTTTTCCATTTCTTAACTTCTAAAGCTATTTTCTTTAAGAAAGGTATTGAATTTATGAAGAATCTCACATTGAATAGCTCACCATTTTGGAGAACCACCAGGCTTTGTCTCTGTCTTCCTCAAATATTCACCCCATAAACTTCAAAGTCTAGTACACCAGACATGTGCAAATTCTCTAAGTGGTGAAAGTGACTTCAAAGCTTATTAATATTCCTATACTCATTCTTTATAATGTCAGAATTTCAATTAATTTACTGCTAGTTTACACATAAATTTAGGAGTTAATTTTATTTTATCCAAATTTTTAATGTGTTCTCCATTTGGAGAATGTTTCTGAACACATAAATTCTGTCATAATGTGGAGAATAGAATCCAAAATCATATTTTTTATTTTAAAACATATTCATCAAAAAATTTTCCATTTGTATGTACTTTTCAATTTCTTGGCATATAATTTTCTACATTATCCTGTTACTAGTTTTGAATCTGTACTGATCATAAAATTTTATCTCTGTGTGTTATTAATATTGTTTGTTCTTTTTCTACTTTTCCTAGTCTTATAAAACACACTCTTACTCAATTTTATTGGCAAACACTCTTTTATATTTTTGTTTCGTTTTATCCTTTAAAATTGCTTATTCAAATTATATCAGGGCCTACCATTTATATGCTTTGGTTAGCTCTGTTCTTTTTAACTCCTTATCTTCAAGTGTTTATCTTATTTAAGTTAACACATTTTGTTCTTAAATATAAGACCTTATGTATACATTTGACTCCTGATTCAAATGGAGATCGCATGAGATGTACTGAAATCTTTCAGGATTTGTACTGAGATCTCTCAAAATTTGGAATAAGTCCTCATCTCATGGTATTTGGAAGAAGTTCTCATGATATTTGGGTAAAAATCTCACGAGAACTGCCTGAGTTCTCATGAGATTTGGACTAAGATCTCATACTTCCAGTGGCAGGAACCAACACTGCCACTCCTTCCAGTGGCTGGCACTGCAACTGTCTACTGCCTCCAGTGGCAGTAATCAGCACTGCAAAGCATTCTGGCATCCCTCACACTGCAGCTGACCACTGTCTCCAGTGGTGGGAATGGACACTGCCTCTCCTAGGGTCTTGCCCTGCAGCCCACCACTGCCACCAGCGGTTAAAAAAAAAGAAGAAAAAAAAAAACTTCAGTACCAGGTCTTGCAGCACCTTAAACTGCAGCTCACTACTGCTTCCAATGATAGGAAACTGCATTGCCACTCTTTTAGGGTCTCACACTGTAGCTCAACAATGCCTCAGGGTGACACACTGCATGTCAACATTGACTCTAGTGGCCATAAGAAGCACTGCAAAATCTTCAGGTGTCCCTCCCACTACAGCTGACCTCTGCCTCCAGTAGCAGGAACCAACACTACCACTTCTTCCAGTGTCTCCCACTGGAGCTCACCACTGCCTCTAATTGCAGGAAACTGCACTGCCACTCCTTGCAGCATCTCACCCTGCAGCTTAGCCACTGCCTCCAGTGGAGACAATGTGTACAGCAATGCCAGCCACGGACTCGCACTGCATATCAACACTGCATCTTTGGCCATAAATGACACAGCAAAGCATCCTGGCATCCCTAGCAACAGGCAGCTGACCTCTGTCTCCAGTAGCAAAAATCAGCACAACTTCCTTTTCCAGCATCTCACTGTGCAGCCCACCACTGCTTCCAGGGCTAGGTAACTAGATTGCCACTCCTTGCAGCATCTTGAATTGCAGTTCACTGTTGTCTCCAGTGGCAGGAACTGACATGGCAACTTCTTCCAGGAACTCTCACTGCTGTTCACCACTGCCTCGAGTGGTAGGAACCTGAGTGGCCACTCTTGCAGGGTTTTGCCTCCAGTAGCAACAAGTTGCAAAGCCATGCTACCTATGGTCTCCCACTCTTTCTCACCACTGCCTCTAATGACAGTAAGGAGCACGGCGAAGCCTTCTGGTATGCCCCAAACAGCAGCTGACCACTAGCTTCGGTGGTGGGACACTTCACTGGCACTCCTTTTAGTGCCTCGAACTGCAGCTCAGCATTGCCTCCAGTGGAGATAAGGTGCATAGCCATGTCATCCATGGCCTTGCACTGCCACTAGTGGCTGTAAGCAGCACTGCAAAGCCATCAGGCATCCCTCACACTGCAGCTGACCACCCCCTCCAGTGATGGGACTGTCACTGCACTTCTACCAAGGTTTCACGCTGCACCTCCACACTGCCTCTAGTGGCCACATTTTGCAAAGCCACACCATTAACTGTCTCACACTGCAGATCATCACCACCTCTCATGGCATTAATGAACACTGCAAAACCTTCTGGCATCACTCACACTCTAGCTTAACCACTGCCTACAGTGGTGGGAAATGACTTTCCCATTTCTCCCAGGGTCTCACAATGCAGCTCACAACTGCCCGAAATGGTTGCAAGCTGACTGGCACGTCTCCCAGCTGCTCTCACAATACAGCTAAGCATTGCTTCCGGTGACAGAATTCTTCACTGCCATGCCACCAAACAACTCTCATTATTCAGCTTCCCACCACTGGAGGCAGTGCTGAGCTCCAGTGCAACAGATGCTGAAAGACAGGGCACTTCAGTTTGCCACCAAGGGAGGGAGTGATAAGCTGCAGTGGGCGAGACACGGGAAGATGTGCTGCTGGAACTTCCTGACAATGGATGCAGTGGGCAGGCACAGTGAAAGGCATGGGAAGTTGAAGCAGTGTGGATTCCCTCCACTGGAGGCAGTGCTGAGTTGCAGTCTGAGGGATGGTGGAAGATGTGCCAGTGTGGCTTGAGACCAGTGGAGGTGTTGTGAGCTGCATTGCCAGACACTGGAAGGCCTAGCAGTGCAAGATCACACCACTGGAAGGAATGGTGAGCTGTGGTGCTAGAGGCACTGGAAGACATAGCAATGCTGCTTGCCACCACTGGAGGCGGCGGCAAGCTGCCATGGGAAAAGTGCTGGAAGAGGAGTCAGTGAAGCCTGTCAGCACTGAGGGCAGGGGTGAGGTGCTGGGTGACAGACCCTAAAAGGTGAGGCACTGAAGCTTCTTTCTACAGGATGGTATGGTAAGCTGTATAGTCTCTGTTTTCCCAGGCTCAAGAGTGGAGGTAACAACCCCTGGAGCCAACCCCCACTCATCATTGTGCCCTGTGTCCCCAGGTTTGGTGGTAATAGGCTGTCAGGATGGTGCAGCAGGTGTCTCCCAGTGGGGGCTCTGGAGCCAGGGGGAACCAAATGTGACACATGGTGTCTTTTGAACCAAGGTATTGAGTGTTTGTTTGGAAGAGTCTATTTGCTTCTACAAAAAGGACAAGGGCATTGGCCGACTTTTGAAGTGAATGACCACTAAAGAAACAAGCCTGTATCTCTCCTTCTCCCAGGACTTGGAGCAGGTGTGCAGGCTTCAGGTGGGATGTGCCTGCCTATCCCCACCTGACAACCCTTCTTCACGCTGGCTCCACGAGACCTAAAGTTTGGAAATCAGCATCTGAGTCTGTTATGCAGCTTGTCCTAGGACATCAGTGTTCAAAGACTATAGCAGGCTCATTGGGTGCAAGGTCACATCCATGCCAGGATGAGAGGTAAAACTTCTCTTTCACCCCAAACATCCTGGGCTTTTCTCTTGTTTCCAGTGGAGCCACAAAGTCACACTGAAGCAGCTGTCAGTAATGTAGAGTGGGTGCCAGAGTTCCTGAGTTTCCCTGCACGGTGCTCATAGCAGGGGATCCCATTTAATCTGTTAATTTCTGGCTTATGAAGGTATTTAGAAAAGCTCTTTCCTAGGCAATCCTTGGATTAAAAGGGGAAGATTAGATGGGCTCAGTGTGTGTTTTGAACATAGAATTTTTCCTTCATCTAATAGTGTTTATTCTGTTGGGCCTAGGCTGTGGTAGAATGGCCAGCATCTAGAGTTAAGTGGCTGTTTGTGGTCAGATAGAGACATGGATGATGGCTTCTCCTTTGTCCAAGATGATGTATCGAAATGGATTTGTCTTTTCATCCAGAGTTTCAATGAGGGCAGAGGGAAATTTCAAAAGGATTACAAGGAACCTTGGATGATTGAGAAGGGAAACTTGACTTTCCAGTTTCACTCAGTGGACCATCTAGATAGTTGGACATGCCATATTTTCTCTGCAGTTTCATTGGTGGTGAAGTTAGAAGGAGAGTCTTTGGGAATTCTCCTGGGTAGAGGCATTCTGGTGGCTTCATGGGGCTTGGCGTCAGGAACCCTGGGGTGAAATTCTGTAGCTGCTTGCCTGATCCTGGGTGAGTCATGTTATCCCACAGGTTTTCCATTTCTTCATTAGGAAATGGGTATCAGGGAATGTTCTGTTTAAAGTGGAACCCTCCTGTACTGTCGGTGGGCATGCGGGCTGTTGCAGCCACTCTGAAAAAGAGTATGGTGGTTCCTCCAAAAGCTAAAAACTGAAGAACCCTAGGATCCAGCCACTGCACTCCTTTGTATTTCCCCAAAATGCACAAAAATGCACATTCAATGGGGTACAAGCACCATGATGTTTATAGAAACATTATCAACAATAGTGAATCTATAGAAGTAGTCCCAATGTCCATTCACTGATGAATGGAAAAAGAAGATGTGGGATACACACACACACAAACACATACATGTTAGGTCCATTTTTTTTAAAGATTTTATGTATTTATTTGACAGAGAGAGAGAGATATCAAGTAGGCAGGCAAGCAGAGAGAGAGGAAGCAGGCTCCCCACTGAGCAGACAGCTCGATGTGGGGCTTGATCCAAGAACCCTGAGATCATGACCTGAACCGAAGTCAGAGGCTTAACCCACTAAGCCACCCAGATTCCCCCATGTTAGGTCCATTATTAAATGAAATGAGACAGAGACAAAGTGAAAGTTATTTAAAGCTTTATTTTATGATAAGTATTAGAAGTTAGACTGGCCAGGGGAACAATACTGAGACATGGTGAAAGTTATGCAAAGTTCTATTTTATGTTAAGCATTAGAAGTCAGACTGACCAGCCAGGGCCGTCTCTGGAAGGCAGCTATGCTCACCACTATACCACCAACGCCCGCTGCAGGGCCGTCTCTGAAGAGAGCAACCACCCCCAGCTTACAGGCTCAAGAATTGACTGACTGACCGGTCAGGGCCGCCTCCGAAGAGGGTGACCCTTCCCCATCTTACAGACTACCTTTTATAGAGCAAAAGTCTGGCCACACATAGGTGGCCAATGAGATTGTAGTCATGTCAGGTCACATGCAGGTGGCCAATTGAATTACAATTTACCCTATAGTAGCTGTTTGAACTAACCTATTACTCTGGTCAGAATTGGTGCTCAAGGTTGGTGCCCTAATGGCGGGGTTTACATTCTTTGGTGGTTAGGGAAAAAGTATGTGTGTTTTACTGATTTGATGTCTCCACCTGGCCTGACTCATCTTTGTATTCTGGGCTCTATTATCAGGAACTAGCTGACCATATTCTGCTGGTTTCCCAGACTTGTCTTTAAGTAAGTTTCTCTGGGGGTGGGGGCGGCAGAGTCAGTTTAAGTTTCACTGCACAAACAACAAAATGGCTTTTAACCAAGATGGAACCGCTCTGGCTAAATAAATCTTTACAATACATATAGATAGATAGATAGATAGATAGATAGAGATAGAGATTATAGTTAGATATAAATCTATCTATCTTTTGATCTATCAACACAATGGAATAGGACCCAGCTTCAGAACGAATGAAACCTTACCATCTGAAAGGAAGTGGATGGATCTAGAGTGGATTTAGCTAAGCAAAATCAGTAAGAAAAGACAAATATCCTTGACTTGACTCCTATGGAATTTCAAAAAGAAAACAGATGAACATATTGAGGGGAGAACGATAGGCAAATAAGGAAACAGACTCAACCTTAGAGCACAAACCAAGGGTTGTTGAGGGCAGGGATGTGGAGGAAAGGGTTAAATGGGCGATGGCTATTAGGGAGAACACTTGTGATGAGCTCTGGGTGTTCTATGCAGGTGGGGAATCACAAAATCCTACCCTTGAAGCAAGGAATTAACACTGCATGGAAACAAATTGGAACTGAAGTCAATGAAGAAAAGAAGACCACGTTCTGCTTCACGAGGAGTGAGGTAAAAATGGAGTGATTTTCACTGTCTTATTATGTAGATGATTATTTTCAAACACCCTGCGGTAGGATACACTAGTTTCTGGTTGCCGAAAGCTGCAATGAAAGATTCAGATCCCAGAGCATATCTGTGTTCCATTGATATCTTCCTTCCAGTTTGCCCAGGTACAAAGGTGAGTGGACATAAATATGGCAGAAGAGGAAAAGAGGTGTTAAGCATTCAGGAAGGAGTATTTTCCCTTTCTTATGAAATACTTGGGCCAGTGTAATTTTGGAAGAAGGAGGGGGGATCCTATAGCCTTGTGGCAGACAGAGGAGTTCCAGGTCTGGGTAGAATTCAGGGGTCCTCGAGGAGACCAGAGTGCATTCTGCAGGAGGATATGGCCAGGTTGGCTCCAGTGGTGGCTGTGTGTCTCACATGTGACAGTTGTGACAGGTCAGGGCTGTGAGGAGGTTCCTGGCTGAGGACAGGTGAGGCCCAGTGGAGAGTAGGCAGAGCGCCTTCTGTGCCACCAGCCTCAGCCAACACACACAATCTCCTAGTCTGTCCCTGTCATTCCAGTTCAGGCTTCTCCATGTTGCCAGGCTGAGACATTGGTTTGGGCTTCGTTCTTTGAGTGAGTGTGAAGTTTCAAAAGTTCGATGGTTGGAATGATGGGTCTTCAGAACATATGTTCCTTTTTATTTTCTTGTTCTTCTTTCAATCACTGAAGTGAATCAGACCTGTTAGTGGAAGGACAGTCTATGTGTTTTTCTTTCCTGATTTCATTAAACAATGGGAAAACAGCCTTCTGCAATAGTCAAAGAATCCTTTGGGAGGGTTTGTTTTTCTCTCCTGTGAATCACTTTCTGATACTAGAAATTATGTTTGAGGGGCACCTGGGTGACTCAGTCATTCAGCCTCTGCCTTCACCTCAGGTCATGGTCCCAGGGTCCTGGGATCAAGCCATGCATTGGGCTCCCTGCTCAGCAGGAATCCTACTTCTCCCTCTCTCACTTCCCCTGCTTGTGTTCCCTCCCTTGATGTGTCTTTCTCTGTCAAATAAATAAATAAAAATCTTTTTTAAAAGAATTGTTTTTTAAAGTAAAGCACAGCCTCAGAGCTGTAATGGGGTACAGTGCCCTTTATGAGGGGGAGAAATGGAGGAGGAGTGTAGGTTGTTAGGAGCATGGAGAGTGGCTCATTGTGCTCCCAATGGAACAAAAGCCCCTGTTAGCCTTCCCTGATGGGAACTGGGAGACAGTGTGTGTGTGTGTGTGTGTGTGTGTGTGTGTGTGTGTGTGTGTGTGTGTGTGGCTGCTTACTTGGTGGCACATCCTGGGCTCTGAAACCTGACCCTGTGAGTCCCTTGTGACTTTAATTGGGGAATTTATGAAGAAAACAGAATGAATTCTAGAGGGCACCTCCATCCTTTGCACTCAGACAACTCCATGGAGCAAAGGAATCCATCACCCATGAGGCATGTCAGGATCCCTGAGAGTGTGGGCCTTGCTTCCTGGCAAGAGGTTGCGTCTTCATCCTTATCTGAATCAGAGCCATGTTGTCTGGTTAAGGAGATCCAGATCTTTATGTAACCATGTCATTATTATTCTTGTTATTTTAAGAAAGTAATATAGACATTGACTTTGAGATCCAAATATCAAAATGAAAAACACAAGGTCAAATATATATATATGAGGACTGAACTTGTGGTGCTTCTCATTAGTATGGGTAATGTAGGACTGCCCGTATGAGAAAGAACAAGGAATTCTATTTGGATAGATGTGTGCTGTGCACATGGAGTGCTTTATTCTATCCTTTTCTTTACTTCTTTGAAGGGAAAATGGAGTGATGACTGAAGCTTGGTTTCCGATTTGAAGGAATGGAAGACAAGAGATTTGAAAGAGCAATGTTTATGCTGACATGGTTTTCCATGCCCAGTGAGTGAGGTGTTTGAAACCTGGAGTTGGAAGCATTGGTGTTCAGGGAGGATGTGGTCTGAGTTTCCCGCACACAGAGTCACCCGGCTGGTCTGCCTCATTGGACCAGTTCCCGCCTTTTGAAGGTCAGCTTTAAGGTGGCTTGAAACCCTAGGGGATGAGAGGAATTATCTGGAAGGGACACCTGGGGGCCAGTGTAGACAAACCCAGGAAATTTCAGAGCTAATGATGAACATGTTTCTGAGACTGGAGTTGGCTTCTCTGTGAGAAGCATCGAGCTGGGGTGGAAAGCAGTCTCTGGGTCTTAGGAGTCACTGTGTCAGCAGGTGTGAGCCTGGCAGTGGAGTCAGATCATATCTTGGAGACTGTGAGGCTGTAGCAGTGGGCCATCATTCTTGATGCACAAGCCAGCTTGCTCCAGGGACAGGGCTTTGCTCTCCAGCCAGCCCTCCTGCTGCAGATGGGATAGGAAATTTGTTTCCTGTTGGATTGGAAATTTGTTTCCTGTTGGATTTGTTGCCTGTGGACTTGGTGGGAAGCAGCCCACAGGCAGCCTTCTGGATTCTTGTCCAGTGTGCCCCTTGCTTCCTCAGATAAGGCACCACAGGTGTCCTCTGCCTGGTGTCTATGAATTCAGCCAGCAGAAGCACTTCTTCCAGAGACACACCCCTGAGAAATCCTCCACTTTCCTGTGTTATGTGGAAGAGACCACTTTTCATTTGGAACTGAAATCTCAGCTCCTGCCATTAGGTTTCAAGGCCACATGACACCAGTCTCACTGACACTCTCATTCCACATGGGAACTCATGTGCCAGACTAAGACTGAATCAAGGAGGTCTATTGCTGCTGCTGCTGCTGCTGCTGCTGCTGCTTCATGTTCCTTCCTGAAAACTGTGCAGCAATGCCTGGTTTGTGATGACATCCCAGGAAAGAGGGACAGGTGCACCATTCTGCCCCAACACAGAAGGATGCCAGATGTCAATCACAGGTGGCTGGTGCAGGGAGGAGAGATGTCTGTTTCCCAAGACCTTGTTCAGAAGAAGATTTAGACCCTGGGATGCTCTCTGCTCAGCTTTCTCAGATGAGTACATCAGGAAAGGAAAGGAAGTGTGTGTGCTCACCTGGAATGGAGGGAGGTGTCTGGTTTCAGGTTTCATGTACAAATGGATTCCTCTTATGGCTCATTTTCATAATGGTATTCAGGGTGCTGTAAGGCGACCCATTGTCCTAGGCATCCTGACTGTGCAAGAGCTCTGGTCAACTTTTCCACTAGGGCTCTGGACTAGGAAATCAGAGGGAGTCTGTGGTGAAACAATCTGAGTAGGCCTCCGTTTTCCCCTTGCTGAGATGGGCTGGTGACTGTGATAACTGCTCTGGAAATATAAAGCAGGAGACAGGGCTGGGGTGCTGAAGGGGAGGTGACAGTGGTGCTTGCTATTCCTATAGGGTCCAGGTGGGACTTCGCTAGGATGGTGATGTTTGAGTCAGGTTAAAAAGAAGGTGTGTGATCTCATATCAAAAACCTTCTAAAAGGAAGGAAAAGCAAATGCAAAGCCCTTGGGGCAGGAATATACCAGGTATGTCCAGGAGCAGCAACAAGGCCCTGTGGCCATAGGATATGGCTTAAGACATGACCTCAGGGAGGTGACAGTAGGGTGGCAGAAAGCCATTGCAGGGCCAGACCCTATGGGACCCCATTTCACTGGACCATCCTGGCAACAGTATTGAGAACAGAAGCTTTCCCAGAGCAGAGTTGAGGGAGGAGTGGTGACTGAGCGTCTGTCTCTGACTTTTCAGGTGGCTAGGGTGCCCAAGGATGGACCTGGCCTCAGTGGGGGCAGAAATGTATCAAGGCTTGTATACAGCTCTGAAAGGCACCATTTAACCAGGGTAGTAGAGGAAATTGTGGCGAAGTACTCAGGACTCGGGATCAGGATTGATTTGGGCAGAACGCTCATGAGAATTGGCTGGCATTGGGCAGCCCTGGGGACCGCCCAGTTCGCTGTGGCCAAGGGCTCTTTCTCGCTCAGGGAGGGAGGCCGCCACCCAGAAAATGCACTGAATTGACGCAGCACAATGGGGACCCCGGCGCAGGGGAGCGTTCCTGGAGCAGAGTTGAGGCAGGGGTTCTGGCCGGGAGTCCGCCTCCGACTTTTCAGGCGGCTGGGGCGCCCAGGGATGGGGCTGGCCTCTGTGGGGGAATGAATCGATCTCTTGCTTTAAGGCTTGTTCCCATCTCTTTTATTTTTGATAAGTCTGGCCAGGAGTTTTATCAATCTTATTAATTCTTATTAATTCTGTCAAAGAACCAGCTCCTAGTTTTGTTGATCTGTTCTACTGTTCATTTGGTTTCTATTTCATTGATTTCTTCTCAATCTTTCTATTCTCCTGCTGGGTTTAGGCTTTCTTTGCTGTTCTTTCTCCAGCTCCTTTAGGTGTAGGGTTAGGTTGTGTACTTGAGATCTTTCTTGTTTCTTGAGAAAGCCTTGTATATACTTTCCTCTTAGGACTGCCTTTGCTGTGTCCCAAAGATTTTTGAACAGATGTGTTTTCTTTATCATTTGCTTTCATGAATTTTTTTCATCTATTTATTTTCAGCATAACAGTATCATTATTTTTTCACCACACCCAGTGCTTCATGCAATCCGTGCCCTCTATAATACCCACCACCTAGTACCCCAACCTCCCACCGCCCCACCACTTCAAACCCCTCAGATTGTTTTTCAGAGTCCATAGTCTCTCTTGATTCACCTCCCCTTCCAATTTACCTCAACCCCCTTCTCTCTAACTCCCCATGTCCTCCATGCTTTTTGTTATGCTCCACAAATAAGTGAAACCATATGATAATTGAGTCTCTCTGCTTGACTTATTTCACTCAGCATAATCTCTTCCAGTCCTGTCCATGTTGCTACAAAAGTTGGGTATTCATACTTTTTGATGGAGGCATAATACTCCATAGTGTATATGGAACACATCTTCCTTATCCAGTCATCTGTTGAAGGGGGGCATCCTGGTTCTTTCCACAGTTTGGCAACTGTGACCATTGCTGCTATAAACATTGGGGTACAGATGGCCCTTCTTTTCACTACATCTGTATCTTTGGGGTAAATACCCAGGAGTGCAATGGCAGGGTCATAGGGAAGTTCTATTTTTAATTTCTTGAGGAATCTCCACACTGTTCTCCAAAGAGGCTGCACCAACTTGCATTCCCACCAACAGTGTAAGAGGGTTCCCCTTTCTCCACATCCTCTCCAACACATGTTGTTTCCTGTCTTGCTAATTTTGGCCATTCTAACTGGTGTAAGGTGTTTCCATGAATTTTTAAATTCTTCTTTAATTTCATGGTTGACCCATTCATTCTTTAGTAGGACGCTCTTTAGCCTCCATGTATTTGAGTACTTTCCAACTTTCCTCTGTGGTTGAGTTCTAGTTTCAAAGCATTGTGGTCTGAAAATATGCAGGGAATGATCCTAATCTTTTGGTACCAGTTGAGACCTGATTTGTGACCCAGGATATGATCTATTCTGGAAAGTGTATCCTGTGCACTAGAGAAGAATGTGTATTCTGTTTTTTTGGAATGGAATGTTCAAAGTATATCTGTGATGTCCATCTGGTCCAGTGTGTCATTTAAAACCCTTATTTGGGGCGCCTGGGTGGTTTAGTGTGTTAAAGCCTTTGCCTTTAGCTCAGATCATGATCTTAGGGTCCTGGGATCAAGCCCCACATCCAGATCTCTGCTCAGCAGGGAGCCTGGTTCCCCCTCTGTCTCTCTGCCTGCCTCTCTGCCTACTTGTGATTTCTGTCTGTCAAATAAATAAATAAAATCTTTTTAAAAAAATCCTTTATTTCCTTGTTGACCTTTTGCTTAGATGATCTATTTCAGTGAGGGGGATAATAAAATCTCCTACTATTATTGTATTATTGTCAATGTGTTTCCTTGGTTTTGTTATTAATTGGTTCATATAATTGGCTTCTCCCATGTTAGGGGCATAGATATTTACAATTGTTAGATCTTCTTGCTGGATAGAACCGTTAAATATGATATGGTGTTCTTCATCATCTCTTATTGTAGTCTTTGGGTTAAAATCTAATTTATCTGATAGAAGGGTTGTCACCCCCAGCTTTCTTTTGATGTCCATTAGCATGGTAAATTTTTTCTACCCCGCCCCCACTACTTTAAATCTGGAAGTGTCTTTGGGTCTAAAATGACTTTCCTGTGGATAACGTATTGATGTGTCTTGTGTTTTTTTTTTTTTTCATTCATTCTGATACCCTGTGTCTTTTGATTGTGGCATTTAGCCCATTTATATTCAGGGTAACCATTGAAAGATATTAATTTAGTGCCATTGTATTGCCTGTAAGGTGACTCTTACTGTATATTGTCTGTGTTCCTTTCTGGTCTGTTACTTTTAGGCTCTCTCTTTGTTTTTTTTTTTTTTGTTGTTGTTTGTTTGTTTGTTTTATTTTGTTTTTGTTTTAAATACTTTATTATTTTGTTTTAAATACTTTAAATACTTTATTTTAAATACTTTATTTGACAGACAGAGATCACAAGTAGGCAGAGAGACAGAGGGAGGAAGCAGGCTCCCTGCTGAGCAAAGAACCTGCTGCGGGGCTCAATCCTAGGACCCTGAGATCATGACCTGAGCCAAAGGCAGAGGCCCAATGCACTGAGCCACTTGGGCACCCCGAAAGAAAAATCTTTTTATTGTTTATTTTAATTCCAATTGAGTTGACATACAGTGCTATATGAGTTTCAGGTGTAGAATAGCATGAGTCAGTAATTCTCTGTATCACTCTGCTCATCCAGAAAAGTGTGCTCTCAGTCCCCTTCATCTGTTTCACTCATCCCTCCAGCCACCTACCCTTTTGTGATCATCGGTTTGTTCTGTTGTTAAGAATCTGTATTTTGGGGGGAGACAAGATTGCGGGGAAGTAGGAGGAGGCGCCATTTCAACCTATACCCTAAAGTGAGCTGATTACCTACCAAAGAACTCTGATCGCCCATGAAATCAGCCTGAGATCAAAATTACACACATCTGGATCTCTACGGGGGAGAAGACACCAGTGGGCAGGTAAAGTGGAGTGGGAACATTGGACTGACATCAAAAGATAAACAAAAGGGGGAGAGAGCCACCAGAGGCGACCCATTGGAAAGTAATACCCCAATACGAGAGTACCCTGCATCTGGGGCCAGCATTAACTTGGACTCTGGTTGAAAGCACTCAAACAAAGCAAAGGATCATGGGGGGAAATTGTGGGAATCAGGGTGGTTAGAAACAGGGGCTTAAGTCCCCGGACCCTGGACAGCCACCCCTGGTGCTGAGCCAGAGAGAGTGCAGCGGAGAAACCAGGTCTTGGTCCCTGAGCCGCCAGTGCGCCTGAGAACGCATGGGGTCCAGCTCCCATGAGGGGCTGGGAGCCTTGCCAGCTGGCAGAAGCACAGCCTTTTTGCACTCTCCACATGAGCACTGTGCTACGCTATCAGAGCCTGAGACACATGCACCCCACACCCTCCCCTGAGAGAGGTGCGCGAAGGCGCCAGCCTGGCGCTCTCAGACCAGGAAAGACCAGGCACTCCCAGCCCAGGCCAGTGGAAAAATCTCAGTGTGTGATCACTGCTTGGAAACTCTCAGGTGGTCCAGAGCTGCCCAGACAGCCACCACTGTCCTGGTTTTGGATACAAGCAGGAGTTCCTGTGTCCCCAGGGACCACGACTGGGAACGTGCTCTGCCAGTGGCTGAGGGGGAACTTATGTGCTTTGTAGCACCCACGGGGGAACAGACTGAGGTTTCTCTCTGAGAGGGAGGTCGGGGTGCAGTCTCCCTTCCTCTAAACCTCCAAAAGCCATCAAAAGCTGTCAGGTGAGAGAAAACAAATGAAAAAACATAAAAACCTCCAGAGAACAAAAGCCTGAAAAACTGGTTTCCTCAGAGCCCACCACCTTGGGGGGGGCGGGAGGACTTAACTCAGGGAACACTGCCTGAAAACCCATGTGGCAGGCCCCTTCCCAGAAAACCAACCAGGGAAAAAAAGACAACAAGAGAACAACCACCACTACTTCATAGATACAATTTTTATTTTTAATTCATTCCCACTATTCTGGTTCATTTTTTTAAATTTTATATAGATAATTTTTTAATCAATTTACCATCACAGTGAGATATCTAGTACATCAAATTCCATAATAACATTTTAACCTGAAGTTTTTGATACATATGTCCATGTTTTTCTTTTTCTTTCCTATTTTTTAACTTTTTTAATTTTAGTTTAGTTTAGTTTATTTTTTTTATTTTTATTTTTAAATATTCATATAGAGTTAAACTTCAAGGTAATCCCCTTTCCCCAATCAATGCTACCCCTATAGGTAAACCAATTTTTAATCCCCCTTTATCTTAGGAAAGCTGAGTCCTTTAACAAAGATATCAAGATACATCCAAGAAGAATCAAAATAACCTTCCTTGCCCACACTGAGAATTTATAACCACTCTCCCATCTTTTTCTTCCCCCAGTGTTTCTGTGTATTTTTGTTTGTCCTGATAGTATACAAATCTTATACTTGGGGTTCTTTTTGATGAGTTTCTTTTTTTTTTTTTTTTGCTTTTATATATATATTTTTTCTCTTGTCATATACTTTTATCAGTCTTTTTGTTTTTCTGCTTTTGTATACTTCATAAATCTTACCCCTTGGGGCCCATTTGGGCTAAGCCTTCTCTTTTATCTTGTCTTTTTTTCTCCTCTCTCTCTCTTTTCTTTTTCTTTTCTTTTTTCTCTCATTTGGGTGGGGACTCCTGATTGCTCAGAAGCATTCCAGGGTGCACCTTGACTGCACCATGGTTGATATATCCAGCTACATCCATTCAGCCATCACTCACCAAAATGATGAGGAGGAGGAATGCCCAACAGAAGAAAAACTCAGAGGATGGGCCTTTTGCAACAAAACTAATGGCTATCTGCATAGACAATATGCCTGAAAGGAAATTCAGGCTAATAATTATCCAGGCAATAGCTAGGTTGGAAAAAGCCATGGATGACCAAACGGAATTGATTAGGGCAGAACCGAAAGCCACCAGGGATGATGTTCACAATGCTATTAATGAGTTCCAATCTAATATAAATTCTCTAAAAGCTAGGGTAAGTGAGACAGAAGATAGAATTAGTGATCTGGAGGACAAACAGAGAGAAAGGATCAGGAGGAAGCCTGGAAAAAACAGCTTAGAAGCCACAAAAACAGAATCAGGAAAATAAATGATGCCATGAAACGTTCCAACATCAGAATTATTGGAATCCCTGAAAGGGAGGAAAAAGAAAGAAGTCTAGAAGAAATAGTGGAACAATTTCTCCATGAAAATTTTCCCAATCTCACAAATGGAACCAGCATTCATGTACTAGAGGCAGAATGGTTCCCCCCCCCCCTGAAGATTATAGATTCTTGAAAGTCCTCCAGACACCTAATAGTAAGAATGAAGAATTATAATTGTAGGCAGGCCCTCTTGAAGGCAGCTAGGACAAAGAAGCTCCTTGTGTACAGAGGAAAGCCCATCAGAATAACATCATACCTGTCCACAGAAACCTGGAAAGCCAGAAAGGGCTGGCAAGATATATTCAGGGCACTAAATAAGAAGAACATGCAGCCAAGAATACTTTATCCAGCAAGACTGACACTCAAAATGGATGAGGAGATAAAGAGTTTCCAAAACCGGCAAGGCTTAAAAGAGTATGAGACCACCAAGCTGACACTGCAGGAAATATTAAGGGGGGGTTCTATAAAATAGGAAAAATTCTAAGAATATTATTGAACAGAAATATAAAGACAATCTACAGAAAGAAAGACTTCAAAGGTAACACAATGTCAATAAAAACATATCTATCAATAATCACTCTCAATGTGAATGGCCTAAATGTGCCCATAAAATGACACAAGGTTGCAGATTGGATAAAATGACAGGACCCATCCATATGTTGTCTACAAGAGACCCATTTTGAACCTAAGGATACACCCAGACTGAAAGTAAAGGGATGGAGAAGCATCTTTCATGCCAATGGGCCTCAAAAGAAGGCCGGGTAGTGATTCTCATATCAGATAAATTAGATTTTAAACTAAAGACTGTAGTCAGAGATACAGAAGGACACTACATAATTCTTAAAGGGACTACCTACCAAGATGATCTAACAATTGTAAATATCTATGTCCCAATATGGAAGCAGCCAATTACATAAAAAAACTATTAATCAAGATAAAGAGTCATATTGATGTGAATACATTAATAGTAAGAGATATTAACATGCCTCTCTCAGTAATAGACAGATCATCCAAGCAGAAAATCAATAAAGAAACAAGAGCATTGAATGACACATTGGACCAGATGGACCTCATAGATATATAGAGAACATTCCACCCTAAAACAACAGAATACTCATTCTTCTAAAGTGCACATGAAACCTTCTCCAGAATAGACCACATGCTGGGTCACAAATCAGGACTCAACAGATACCAAAAGACTGATATTATTCCCTGCATATTCTCAGATCACAATGCTTTGAAACTGGAGCTCAATCACAAAGAAAAGTTTGGGAGGAACTCAAATACCTGGAAGCTAAAGACCACCTTGCTTAAGAATGCTTGGATCAACCAGGAAATCAAAGAAGAACTGAAACAATTCATGGAAACCAATGAGAATGAAGACACTTCGGTCCCAAACCTATGGGATACAGCAAAGGCGGTCCTAAGGGGGAAATACATAGCCATCCAAGCCTCCCTCAAAAAAATTGAAAAATCCAGAATACACCAGCTGTCTCTACACCTTAAAGAACTGGAGAATCAACAAGAAATCAAACCAACTCCACACATAAGAAGGGAAATGATCAAGATTAGAGCAGAGATCAATGAGGTAGAAACTACAGATACAGTAGAATGTATCAATAAAACTAGAAGCTGGTTTTTTTTAAAGAATCAATAAGATGGATAAACCATTGGCCACAGCAATCCAAAAGAAAAGAGAGAAAGCCCAAATTCATAAAATTATGAATGAAAAGGGAGAGATCACAACTAATTGAGGAAGTAGAAACAATCATCAGAAGTTATTATCAACAATTATGTGCCAATATGTTAAGCAACCTAGATGATATGGATGCATTTCTGGAAAACTATAAACTCCCAAAATTGAACCAGGAAGAAATTGACAACCTGAATAGGCCGATATCTAGTGACAAGATTGAAGCAGTGATCAAAAATCTCCCAAAACACAAGAGCCCAGGGCCTAATGGATTCCCTGGGGAATTCTACCGGACTTTCAAAGAAGAAATAACACCTATTCTCCTGAAGCTGTTTCAAAAAATGGAAGCAGAAGGAAAATTTCCAGACTCTTTGTATGAAGCCAGCATTACCCTGATCCTCAAATGAGGCAAAGACCCCACCAAAAAGGAGAATTTCAGACTAATATCACTGGTGAATATGGATGCTAAGATTCTCAACAAGATCCTAGCAAATAAGATCCAACAGCTCATTAAAAAGATTATCCACCATGACCAGGTGCAATTCATCCCTGGGTTGCAAGGATGGTTCAACATTCGCAAATCAATCAATGTGATAGAACAAATCAATAAGAGAAGAAAGAAGAACCACATGGTCCTCTCAATTGATGCAGAAAAAGCATTTGACAAAATCCAGCATCCGTTCCTGATTAAAATGCTTCAAAGTATAGGGATAGAGGGAACATTCCTGAACTTCATCAAATCTATCTATGAAAGACCCACAGCAAATATCATCCTCAATGGGAAAAAGCTCACAGCCTTCCCGTTGAGATCAGGAACATGACAAGGATGCCCACTCTCACCACTCTTGTTCAACATAGTATTAGAAATCCTAGATACAGCAATCAACAAAGAGAAATAAAAGGTATCCAAATTGGCAATGAAGAAGTCAAACTCTCTCTCTTTGCAGATGACATGATTCCTTATATGGGAAACCCAAAAGACTCCACCCCGAAACTACTAGAACTCATACAGCAATTCAGTAATGTGGCAGGATACAAAGTCAATGTACAGAAATCGGTGGCTTTCTTATACACTAACAATGAAAATACAGAAAGGGAAACTAGAGAATCGATTCCATTTACTATAGCACCAAGAACCATAAGATACCTGAGAATAAACCTAACCAAAGAGGTAAATGATCTGTACTTGAGGAACTACAGAATACTCCTGAAAGAAATTGAAGAAGACACAAAAAGATGGAAGACTATTTCATTCTCTTGGAACAGAAGAATAAACATTGTTAAAATGTCTATACTGCCTAGAGCACTCTATACTTTTAATGCCATTCTGATCAAAATTCCACCGCCATTTTTCAAAGAGCTGGAGAAAATAATCCTAAAGTTTGTATGGAATCAGAAGAGACCCCAAATTGCTAGGAAATGTTGAAATGTTGAAAAAAACAAAAATAAAACTGGTGGCATCACGTTACCTGATTTCAAGCTTTACTACAAAGCTGTGATCACCAATACAGCATGGTACTGGCATCAAAACAGACACATAGACCAGTGGAACAGAGAGAGATCCCAGATATGGACCCACAACTCCATGCTCAAATAATCTTCGACAAAGCAGGAAAAAATATACAGTGGAAAAAACACAGTCTCTTCAATAAATGGTGCTGGGAAAATTGGACAGCTATATGTAGAAGAATGAAACCCAACCATTCTCTTACACCATACACAAAGATAAACTCAAAATGGATAAAAGACCTCAATGCTAGGGGCGCCTGGGTGGCTCAGTGGGTTAAGCCGCTGCCTTCGGCTCAGGTCATGATCTCAGGGTCCTGGGATCGAGTCCCGCATCGGGCTCTCTGCTCAGCGGGGAGCCTGCTTCCCTCTCTCTCTCTCTCTGCCTGCCTCTCCGACTACTTGTGATTTCTCTCTGTCAAATAAATAAATAAAATCTTTAAAAAAAAAAAAAAAAAAGACCTCAATGCTAGACAGGAATCCATCAGAATCCTAGAGGAGAACATAGACAGTAACCTCTTTGATATCAACCACAGCAACTTCTTTCAAGATATGTCTCCAAAGGCAAAGGAAACAAGCAAAAATGAACTTTGGGGACTTCATCAAGATCAAAAGCTTCTGCGCAGCAAAGGAAACAGTCAACAAAACAAAGAGGCAACCCATGGAATGGGAGAAAATATTTGCAAATGACAGTACAGACAAAAGGTTGATATCCAGGATCTATAAAGAACTTCTCAAACTCAACACACACAAAACAGATAATCATATCAAAAAATTGGCAGAAGATATGAATAGACACTTCTCCAATGAAGACATACAAATGGCTATCAGACACATGAATAAAATGTTCATCATCACTAGCCATTAGGGAGATTCCAATTAAAACCACATTGAGATACAACCTTACACCAGTTAGAATGGCCAAAATTAGCAAGACAGGAAACAATGTATGTTGGAGAGGATGTGGAGAAAGGGGAACCCTCTTACACTGTTGGTGGGAATGCAAGTTGGTGAAACCACTTTGGAGAACAGTGTGGAGATTCTTTAAGAAATTAAAAATAGAGCTTCCCTATGACCCTGCAAGTGCACTAGTGGGTATTTACCCCAGAGATACAGATGTAGTGAAAAGAAGGGCCATCTGTACCCCAATGTTTATAGCAGCAAAGGCCACGGTTGCCAAACTGTGGATAGAAACAAGATGCCCTTTAACAGATGAATGGATAAGGAAGATGTGGTTCATATTCACTATGGAGTATTATGCCTCCATCAGAAAGGATGGATACCCAACTTTTGTAGCAACACGGACGGGACTGGAAGAGATTATGCTGAGGGAAATAAGTCAAGCAGAGAGAGTCAATTATCATATGGTTTCACTTATTTGTGGAGCATAACAAATAACATGGAGGACATGGGGAGATGGAGAGGAGAAGGGAGTTGAGGGAAATTGGAAGGGGAGGTGAACCATGAGAGACTATGGGCTCTGAAAGAAAATCTAAGGGTTTTGAAGGGGCAGGGGGAGGAAGGTTGGGGGAGCTAGGTGGTGGGTATTAAGGAGGGCACATGTTGCATGGAGCACTGGGTGTGGTGCAAAAACAATGAATACTATTATGCCGAAAAGAAATTTTTTAAAAAGGAATCTGTATTTTGGTTTGTCTCTTTTTTCTCCTTTATGTATGTGTTTGTTTCTTCAATTCTACACAAGAGTCACATCATATGGTATTGTCTTTCTCTGACTGACTAATTTCACTTAGGATAACCTTCTCTAGTTCCAGCCATGTGGCTGCAAATGGCAAGATTTTATTACTTTTTTGCCTGAGTAATATTCCCGTGTGTGTGTGTGTGTGTGTGTGTGTGTGTGTGTGTGTGTGTACACATCTCATTTCATTTATCACTTTATCAACAGACACTTGGGTTGTATTTTGATCTTGTAAATAATGCTGCAAGAAACAAAGGGGTGCATGTATCCTTTTGTGTTCTTGTTTTCATGTGCTTTCGGTAAATACCCAGTAGTGTTGTTGCTGGATCCAGGGCAACTCTATGTTTAACGCCTTGAGGACCCTCCATACTGTTTTCCAGAGCGGATGCAGCAGGTTGTTGTTCCACCAACTGTGCATGAGGGTCCCCTTTTACCACACCCTTCTAGCACCTGCTGTTCCTTGTGCTGTTGATGGGAGGCATTCTGACAGTATGTGGCAATATCTCATTATACTTCTGGTTTGCATTTTCCTGAGCTTGGGTGATGGTGAAACAGCTTTTCATGGGACCATTGGCCATCTCTATTTCTTCTTCAGAAAAATATCTGTTCATGTCTTCAGACCATTTTTTAACCAGATTACTTGTTTTGGAGGTGTTGAGTTGTATCCATTCTATATATTTTGGACACTATCCCTCTATTGCATAGGATATTTGCAAATATCTTCTCCCTTTCAGTAGGGTCTTCCTAGTTCTCCTGTGTGGAAACTTACATATATATATATATATATATATATATATATATATATAGTCTCAGTAGTTTATTTTTGCTTTTCTTTCCTTTACCTCAGGAGACAGTCTAGAAAAATGCTGCTTGGTCCATGTCAAGAAGTTACTGTCTGAGCCCTCTTGTAGGGTTTTAATGGTTCCAGGTCTTTCACTGAGGTCTTGAAACTGTTTTGAGTTTATTTGTCTGTATGGTGTAAGGAAGCAGAGTAACTGCATTCTTTTGTGCGTGGCTGTCCAGTTTTCCAAAACCATTTGTTGTAAAGACTGTCTTTTTTCCTTTTTGATATTCTTGCCTGCTTTGGGGAAGATTAATTTGGCACACAACTGCCAGTTTATATCTGAGTTTCTGTCCTGTTCCCTTGGTTGCTGTGTGTATTTTTGTGCCAGGACCATTCTGTTAGGATGACTACAGCTTTGTAGTAGAACTTGAAATCTGGAATTGTGACTCCTCCAGCTTTGTTTTACTTTCTCAGTATTGTGTTGGCTGTTCAGAATCTTTGCTGGTTCCATATAGATTTTTAGGAGTGTTTGCTTGAGTTCTTTTTGTTTAACTTAAATTCAATGAGCCAACTTAGAGTGCATCATTAGTTTCATATATAGTGTTCAATAATAGATCAGGTGTGTGTAACACCCAGTGCTCATTGCATCCCATGCCCTCCTTAAGGTCCATCACCTAGTTACCGCATCCCCTAGCTACCTCCCCTCCAGGAACCCTCAGTTTGTTACTGTAACAAACCCAACAGTTTGTTTCTGTACTGAAGAATCTCCCATGGTTTTTCTCCCTTTCTGATGACTTCCCATTCAGCTTTCCCTCCCTTCCCCTCTGATCATCTGTGGTTTTCCTTCTATTTCGCATAGGAGTGAACCCATAAACCAACTGTCTTTCTCTGATAGACTTATTTTGCTCAGCATAACACCCCCCAATTCCATCCAGGTGGATGTGATGATAAGTCTTCATCCTCTCTTGACCGAATAGTATTCTGTTGTAGATATGAACCACATCTTCTTTATCCATTCATCTGTCCATGAACATCTGTGCTCTTTCCATACTTTGGCTAGAGAGGATAATGCTGTAATAAACATTGGGGAGCAGGTGCCACTACATTTCATTCAATCTGTGTCTTTGGGGTAAATACCTAGTAGTGCAATTTTTGGGTCATAGGGTAGCTCTGTGTTTAAGTTCTTGGAGAAACTTGATAACATTTGGCAGAGTGGCTGTACGAGCTTGCTTTTCCACCAGCAGTGTAAGAGGGTTCCCCTTTCACCATGTCCTCACCAACATTTGTTTTTCCCTGACTTGATAATTTTAGCCATGCCATCTGTTGTAAGGTGGTATCTCATTGTGGTTTTGATTTGTATTTCCCTGATGCTAAGTGATGTGGAGCACTTTTTCATGGGTCTCTTGATCTCTTGTATGTCCTTTCGGTAGAAAGTTGTGTTCATGTTTATACCTATGTCTTAATCTAGGATAGGGGTGGTCCCAGGAGCATGGAAGGTGTGATCTGCTTAGGTGTGGAGACCTTCCCAGATGTCTGAATTGAGGGCTAGAGTTAAGGAGAGTATCAGGCTGAGGCTCTGCATTCAGTATGGTATGGAACTATAAATAAGCAGGGATTGGTTCAAGATTTCATTCAGATTTCTTCTCTAAATCCTTTCTGCAGTTCAAAAGGCATGATTTCTGACTTTGTTGTAGAATGAGCCCTCTGCTTCACTTAGGTGTCCCCAGTCCCTGGGGATCTGGAGCCATACCTCTGGGCATAATCCTTTAAAAAGCCAATCTAGGGTTAGGGTTGGGGCCTAGGATTATGGCAGGTTTAGTCTGCCAGCTGTGTGGCAAGATTACTGAAGGGCTGAGTTCAGGGCATGGTCAGGGTTTGAGTCAGGCTCCAGGTTTGAGTCCAGCCAGCACTGAATGTGGGGGTTGCCTTAGGTGGGCATGCAGATTTCTCCTGCTCTGAATCATTTCCAGAGTTCCAAATGGAATGGTTTCCTTCTGAGTGGCAGGTGGAATCCTCTGGATTTGCTCAGGTGTCCCTAGTACCTGGGACTTTGGCATCAGATCTCTGGGAACAGACCCATCTGAGCCCAACCTAGGGTCAGGGTTGGAGTCAAGTTTACAGTCATGGTTTAGGGTCACAGGTTAGGGTCACAGGTGAAGGTTAGGGGTTTGGGGTAGGGTTAGGGTCAGGGGTTTGGGTAGGAGTAGGTTTAGAGTTGTGCGAGGGTTAATTTGCCTTTTTTTTTTAAGATTTTATTTATTGGGGAGGAATCAAGATGGCGGAGAAGTAGCAGGCTGAGACTACAACAGCTAGCAGGAGATCAGCTAGATAGCTTATCTAAAGATTGCAAACACCTGCAAATCCATCAGCAGATCAAAGAGAAGAAGAACAGCAATTCTGGAAACAGAAAAACAACCACTTTCTGAAAGGTAGGACCGGCGGAGAAGTGAATCCAAAGCAACAGGAAGGTAGACCCCGGGGGGAGGTGCCGGCTCCTGGCAAGTGGCGGAGCAATGGAGCACAAAATCAGGACTTTTAAAACTCTGTTCTGCTGAGGGACATCGCTCCAGAGGCTAAACCGGGGCGAAGCCCACGCGAGGTCACAGAAGGATCGGGGGTGTCTAAGTGTCGCAGAGCTTGCAGGTATTGGAACCGGAAAGCTGGCTACAGAGACAGAGCTGACAGTAAGATCACAGCTAGGGGTTACCTTGAACCGGTCGCAGGCTCGGTGAGCTCGGAGCGTGGCTGGAGGTCAGGCAGACAGGAGTAACTGGGCGCAGTTCTCTGAGGGTGCACTGAGTAGTGGGGCTCCGGGCTCTCGGCTACTCCTAGCTGGAGACCAGGAGGCTGCCATTTGTATTCCCGTCCTCCAGAACTCTACGAGAAGCGCTCAGGGAACAAAAGCTTCTGAAAGCAAACCCGAGCGGATTACTCAGCCCGGCCCCTGGTAAGGGCAGTGCAATTCTGCCTGGGGCAAAGACACTAGAGAATCACTACACCAGGCCCCTCCCCCAGAAGATCAATAAGAAATCCAACCAAGACCAAGTTCACCTACCAAGGAGTGTGGCTTCAATACTAAGGAGAGCAGCAGAATTCCAGAGGAGGAGAAGGCAAAGCACGGAACTCATGGCTTTCTCCCTGTGATTTTTTTAGTCTTGCAGTTAATTTAATTTTTTTCTTTTTCATTTTTTTCTCTTCTTCTCCTAAATTTTTTTTTAACTTTTACCCTTTTCTTTTTTAACGTTTTTTAACTAGTTTATCTAATATATATATTTTTTCTTTTTTATATTTTTCTTTATTCTATTTCTTTTTTTAATTCTTTTATTTTTTTATTTTTTTTCTTTCTTTCTTTTTTAACCTCTTTTTATACCCTTTCTCCCCCATCACAATTTTGGATCTCTTCTGATTTGGTTAAAGCATATTTTCCTGGGGTTGTTGCCACCCTTTTAATATTAGATTGGCAGCTGACTTATCCACAGAGACCTGGCAGGCCAGAAAGAGCTGGCATGATATTTTCAGAGCACTAAACGAGAAAAACATGCAGCCAAGAATACTATATCCAGCTAGGCTATCATTGAAAATAGAAGGAGAGATTAAAAGCTTCCAGGACAAACAAAAACTGAAAGAATTTGCAAACACCAAACCAGCTCTACAGGAAATATTGAAAGGGGTCCTCTAAGCAAAGAGAGAGCCTACAAGTGGTAGATCAGTAAGGAACAGAGACAATATACAGTAACAGTCACCTTACAGGCAATACAATGGCACTAAAAGACAAGAAATGACAAGTGTTGACCTGGGTATGGAGAAAAGGGAGACATCATGCACTGTTGGTGGGAATGTAAATTGGTCCACAAACAGTATGGAGGTTCTTTAAAAGAATTATAAATAGAACTGTCATATAATTCAACAATTCCACTTGTGAGTATTTATCCAAAGGGGAAAAACCACACTAACTCAAAATATATTGGCACCCCCATGTTCACTGATGTTCACTGCAGAATTATTTATGGTAGTTAAGACATGGAAGCACTGTAAGTGTCCACTGATGGAAAAATGGATAAAGAAAATGTCACACACACACACACACACACACACACACACAGGAATACTATTCAGCCGTTAAAAAGAAGGAAATCTTGCCCTTTGTGATAACATGGATAGACCTCAAGGACATCGTGCTAAGTGAAATAAGTCAGACAGAGAAAGACGAATACTATATGATCTCATTTAGGTGTGGTATCTCAAACAAAAAAACAAAAAACCCCAAACAAAACCTAAACAACTGAGCTCATGGATACAGAGAACACAGAGGTGTTTACCAGAGGTAGGGAGGTAGAGGGGGAATGAAATGAGAGAGGTGAATTAAATAGTACAAACTTCCAGCTATAAGATAAATAAGTCAGGGGGATATAACGTACAACATGGGGACTATAGTTGATAACAATAATGTATGGTATTTTTTAAAGTTGCTAAGAGAGTAGATCTTAAAGGCTTTCATCACAAGAACAAATAATTCTGTAACTATGTGTGGTGACGGATGTTAACTAGAGTTAGTTTCGTGATCATTTTGCAATATATAGAAATATTGACTCATTAATGGTGTACATTGAAACAGATATAATGTTATATAGCAATTGTATTTAAATTACAAAATAAGAAGAAGAAATACTATAATACTCCCCAAAGAGAAAAAAGTGAGAAAGTATTTATATAAAAATTTATCTGAGCTGGTTATTAAAAAAAAGGCACAGAATACAGTTCATTTGGTTTATCTAATACAGTCTGTGTAGTACCATTTATAAAATTTAAAAGGTCTCATTTGAAAAGTAAAACTAGAACACCAAAATTGTTGGGCATCTTTGTTATGAAGCCATACTGCCCAGTGACAAAATCTGCTGGTTACAAAAGGAATGATTTTTTTTTCTTATTCTGAGTTACTGGGGTTATCCAATTTAAAATTTATCAGTCTTGCTTGTCAACATGTGGTAGTTGGGACAGCTGGCCAGCATTTTCTCTAGGAAAATAAGGAATCCCGCTTATACACAAACTTATTAGAACTAAACTGATGTTCTTTACCATTTTTGCATTTTTATAGAAATTGCAATTTACAAACCTTTTCCAAGGGAGCACTTTCATAGCCCATTACTTTTCTGATCTTGTGATGGCAATTATCACTTATTTCTCAGCATAGACAGACTATTTGACATTAGACCCAGAACATCTGAAGTCCCTTCTATGTTGTAATCACCAACTATAGGTCTTCAGATATTAAGCTGGTGAAAAATCCTCAAGGGAGAAGTAATGTTTGTCCCCAAATATTTGAAGAGACGTTATGTGAAGGACAGTTTCAAATCAATTCATTTGTAGTGCGTCTGATATAAATCATTCAATAAATATTCGTTAAGGAACTACTAAGTGCTGGGGCACCTGGGAAACTCAGTGGGTTAAGCATCTGCCTTCGGCTCAGGTCATGATCTTAGAATCCTGTGGTCAAGAGCCGACATTAGGCTCCGTTGCTCAGTGGGGAGTCTGCAACTTCCTTTCCCTCTGCCCCTCCCACCCACTCATGTTCTCTCTCGCAAGTAAAGAAATAAATAATCTTAAAAAAAAAAAGAAAGAAAGAAACTAGTGAGTACTAGGAGCAGTATTCGGAGGTCACACATGGAAAGATTTTCATTCTGTATAGAGAAGAGCTTTGTAAGATTCATGTCATTGGACTCAAGTGGGATTCTTTGGAAAGAGGTGATTTCTCAGTTGCTGATGTTTCAACAAAGGCAGTATAACCATTTGTCATCATACATGTAGAACGCTTAGTATAGTTTGCAGCTTACAGGAGAGCCAGACTGAAGGTCTCGAGACCTCAACCTGACCTTCTGGTCTAAGTTTGACCACTTCTTTATTGAGGGTTAGATATAGTAGTGTCTCTTACAAATGTCTTTACATGTCTTTACAAAGATATTTTAGAAAGGGACAAACTTATACATAAAGAACAACCAACAGTGTTTTCACATTCAAACCAGAAAGATCTGATCAAATATGTCTAGGAGCCATAATTTTCACCTTCTATTGCCTCATTAAGTGATTTGGCATTGTAAAGTGAGGACACTTTACCTATGGTTTAACTTATAGGATGTCCCAACAACCCAGTCATAAACATGAGCTCAGAGGTATTCAGGGGCAGGTTAAGTGTACTCAAAATGCCCATGGGCCAGCTCTAGGATGGTATCAGTAACTAACATCTGCAGAGGGTTCACTGTGTCCTGGGTGGGGTGTCACACATGTTGAGTTACCATCTCTGAGATTGTCCCCTTTTTGAGAAAATACAGCCAGTAATGGTGCATGTCCCCAAGTTATTATCCAAACCCACAAAGATAATGAAAGTTCTTAACAACATGGCAGGCATATCATAAACTCTGAATAAATAGGTACTATTACAGTCATCCCATTTGATTCTCATGATAGCCCTATGCAGTAGATAGCATTTCCATCCCCATTTTATGGATAAGTGAGATGAGGCTAAAAAAAGGCCTTTGCCAACAGGTAGCTTGAAAGAAATTGACCCCATGTTTGAGACTAGGTAGTCTGTCTCCAATGATTATGTTCTCCACTATAATGCCTCTTTAGGATGGCCTAAGGCCAACGTCTATAAGATGCTGCTTGGGACATTGACCAGAGGTTTATATAATTTGGTCTAAAGTTATTTGGAGAGGTGTATAATTTGAAGAAATGCATTAGTAGCCTCTGAATTTTAGCAATGGTATTAATAAAGGTTGATTCAATAGAACTTGATAAAATTAAATTATTCAATATAGTATATTACTACAGCTAACTCATGATGCTAGAGGACTGATTTTTGCTTCTCAGAGGGAAGAATATGAGAGATAAATGTTCACATTAGGCGTTCACTATAAAAATGCTGAAGTAATAAGCAAATCTGTCATCTAGTAATTAATAAGTTCACATATAAATTAAAAATCCAAGAAAAAAATAAGTAGGATTTTAAAGAATGAGCCTTAACTTAAATAGACACATTTATATAGATAAATATATATACATTATATATATATACATTTATATAGATGAATATGCAACAAATATTAAAGCTCTTAAAAAATTCAAGGGTTTATAGGAAAAAAATGAGTTCAATAATTCAAATACAAATTTTGCCCAGCAGAAGTTATACTCACGATCTCCTCAGAAACAAGCTCGTATTTCTCTTGATGTTTAGTATCTTGGTGAACGTTGCATTTCCTTCTTATATACAAAACTTCCAATAATGGCCAGAACTACCCAGCCACTGATTAGATTCCATAATCTTAATATCTGGACATCACCTAATTATCAGAGGAGAAACCTAAAAATCAAATACTGCATTAATTTTCACTTAGTATTGAGATCACACCTTTAATTTCTAACAACCACAAATATTGGCCAAAGGAGTCATGCCCAAAAGGGATTTAGGAAACATTAAAAATGATTCTTGATAGCTTAAACATATAAAGAATGTTGAACCAAAGGTATAAGACAAATGATTATGTAGTGTAGCTCAGATAAAGGGACCTAAGATAATAAAAGGTCTCCTCTTGTTCTTTAAAAATATGGCACATAAACTCTTCTGACTGGATACTTACATAACTTCCTGCAAATGAATGTAATCGGTAAGGATTAGCATTTTATTATGGTCTTTGATCAGGGTCTCTAACTCAGCAGATAATGATCTAACTCACAGAAAACCCCAGCTGCTGCCCTTTAAAAACATGTGGGTGGTGCCATTTTCTTATATAAAATCATTACTTGGAGTTTGAACAATGTAACTGTGTTAATAAATAACTTGTGTAGTTAAAAACTTAATATTTAAAAACATAGCTTATCCTTTATAACCACCATGAGCACCCATACTTTATAGTGAGAGAAAAAGAGAATTGTGTTTTGACTTCTTAAGATAATTTGCAAATTTATTTTTAGGAATCATCATTTTTTCAGTAGCACTTATGTTACCTGCAGAAATTGTGAAGAAATAATCATTGCCGGAAGGAACACAACGGTGGGCTATGACAGCAACTTTTCACCAAGTACCATCATAAAACTGAGCAGAAGTGCTTGATTTGAACAAACTAGGAGAAAGGGCATAGCCAGTACCACAAGTATTTGCATATACTTATGTTTCTAAAATCTCAGCTTCACTCAGCTCTGGTTGATTGTCATTGACAATAGGAGATTTTTGAAGAGAGTCGCACAATCTCCTAGGGTCAATGTGGAATGGGAAGGTGTTGCTCGCTATCCTAATGCAGTCTGAATTTATGTTCCCAGCAGGCGGGAAAGAGCTTGACCACGTTTTTCATGTCATCATGTGTACTCCTGCAAAAGGAGAATGCAGAACGTGTTCCCTTGGCCTTTTATTGTAGCTGAAAAGCGTTTGGAGTCAGAGTGTGGTATATCTAAACACTAAGGATCTTGTAAAGAGACCCATAATTCTTGCCATAACAATGCAGCCAATCGGCCAATTGTTTCTTTATAAGTACTTTAAATTCTGATTCATTAGGGGTAATTGTCGTAGTCATAGAAACTAGAAAAGAGGAGTTAGGGTCCAGTGTGCAGCATATGCTAAGGGCCATGAGGAAACATATTGCCTTTTGTACTATATCAGCCCCTCTAACCTCCCTCACCCTGCTCACTGTCCTTTTCCCCTTGCAACTGTCCTTCATGTATACACAGGTCTCAGCTCAGTCTGTATTTTCCTGACAGTGCTTATCGTTTCTCTGTATTGGGCTTCGTCCTTTTATATGCACTGCAATGGAACCCTATGGTCATCCCCATCATAGGACTTACTGATCAATGGGCTTTGTCAGATCTCTTCCCTGGCACACAACACACACACGTAAACTCCGTAACTGTAAGGGCTTCACCTTGTTCAACTGCTATTCTATCCCCAGTGCCTACCCCTTGTCTGGAACAAAGTACACAATTCATAGGTATCTGATGAAAAAAATCATTAGGGAAAGAAAAAGAATTGCCAAGTCATCTATACACATGCATAAGCATACCAAATACATTTTGTAATATTAAACTACCTGGTGGATATTTTAAAAATCTGATTAATGGAATGTAAATCAAATGAAAAGAGGATATCAAAATATACACTAGAAAAATATATGTATTAAATTATTATGATCTCTTATTTTTATACTCATAAGAGATTTTACTAATGATTACAGAAAGCCATTTATAAGCTGCTGAAAGAAAAGTCATAATTTAGGAGTTGTACCAATTGTTCCACAGATACCACCTTGACCACACAGTCTTTGGGTTAGACGTTATCAGAATCCACCGATGCAATTAATGTGTGTATCTTTAATTAGGACACATGAAAACATGACTGTGGTGTGGAAAGTGTCTTTGAGTGAGACTGTACTGTTGAGAGAAATCAAGGGCAGGAGGAATGGTTGTACCTATATAACCTTATGTTAGGTGACTCAAGGCAAAATACTTACTCACTGGGCCTTAGTGTGTGTAATAAACTCTATAACAGGAACAACACCCACCCAACTACCTGGTGGGCTTCTCACAGAAATATCCTGATTTTCTTTTGTTGCTTCCTATCTTTTCTTCAAGATTCGGGGTTCACTCTAAATGTCACCTCCGTGGTCACATCTGAATCTCCCTGTCGAGTCAGTGGTTCCGTCTCCTCATTGTTCTAGGTCCTTATTGGTCATTGTGCACTGACACTTTCCATATTTTAAATCTAAGCTTTTTTCTGGTCCAGATGGTGTCTGCTGAGAGACATAACAGATAGGTAGTTAAATGAACCCATGAACAGAGATCAAAGGAAATAAAACAAAAGCAAATGGTTTGGAAAACTTAAAGAGCTAGAACACAGAAGATAGTGTTTTCAGTAGTGTCCATAAGACCCCTAAGGTGACACCAGCATGCAGGTGCTGTCCCATATATAGTGGGGGAATTTCTCATGCTTATTTCTGGACAGAGGGAAGAAGAGTACAGGTCTAAATGGATGGCTTTAGTGTCAAACCCTCTAAGTCCAACAGTCACCTGTTGTCTCAACGGATTTACATCAGTTTGTAAGGCAGGATGATAGTGCCTTCCTCTCAGATGGCTTTTATTAAAAATAAGTAAGTTCTACACTCTCCATTGCATCAAGCATGGCATAAATTCTTGGTAAATTATCCTTTAAATTTTTTATAATGAGAAATTTGACCAATTGCTGAAGGCCTCATTCCCCAGTTTTTCTTTTGAGTGCTTATTATATGCTTGAAGCTCTCAGAAGCCAGAAAGAAGATCTTACAAAGGGCAAGCAAGGTTCGTGCTCTCTAGAAGCTTTGGTTTGGAGGCACAGGAAGGTGTTAAAGAAATGAATATAAGTCTTGGTGGATTGTACAAAGGGCTTGAGGAAGTCAAGGGCTCTTTGAAATAGAAGAGACACACTATTTAGGAAGGACAGGTTGGGAATGTTCCTCCAAGGACAGAGCCAGGGCCAGGTGACAAGAAGGAGCCAGCCTAATGAAGAGTCCGTGAAAAAGGGCAGGGGTAAGAGCAAGTTCAAAGACCATGAAGTACAAAAGGCCTTGTCACATTGGAAGGACATCAAAGAGGCTGGTGTGGCAGGGATCTGATGGGCAAGGGTGAGAGACAGGAGCCACCCCTAGGGCTCATTTAATCTGTGATAAGCAATTCTGACTTCATTTGAAAAGTTGAAAGGCTTTGAGCAGGGGAAGGCCTTAACTTGTTATATATGCATTAACAACCAACCTAGAAGCTGTGTTAAAAAAAAAAAAAAATGGGGGGGGGGGGTAAGAACAAGAGCAGAAACACCAGTTGGAAACTTCTGCAATGTCCCACTGAGAGATAATACAGGTTTTGATCAGAGTGGTAGTAGAGAAGGTAAGAAGAACCAATTCAAGATATACTCTGTTCTTACAGAATTTGCTAACCCACTTGATTCAGCAGGGATCGGGATGGAGGTAAGAGAGGAAACAAGGGTGATCAAAGGTTCTTGCACTGATGGTCTGGGGGAAAGTCATGATGACTGCATAGACGAGAACTGTAGGGTAGGAACAGATGAGGGGTGAAGGTAGGAAGCCAACGCATTCATTTTTTCATATATTTGACACATTGATTATAAGTAGGCAGTTTTCTTATGGAGACTGGAGTTCAAGAAGTACTGTATTGGAGACACAAATGTGGCCATAATTAGTATACAGATGGCATCTACAGATGGGATCACCTAGAAGAGCAGCTCTCAATTTTGGTTACACATGGAATCATCTAGAAAACTTTTAAGTACTGATGGCCAGTCTCCAGTCCCCATCCACTGAATCAGCCCTAGGGTGCTAACCAAACCTTGGCATTCAATAACAATAACAACAAAACCACTTTATGTTAATTCTGATGCATTTCCAAGACCTGAAAACCACCAACCCAGGGAGAAATTGCAGAGAGAGAAGGGAAGATGGTCCCAGACTGAGCTGTAAGGCATGGCAGTGCCTGGAGACCAAAAGGTCCCTAGCAAAGGGAACTCACAAAGAGCTGCCAGGTAGGCCTAGCAACAGATGTGAGCCCCTCAAGAGACTGTTAGGAAAAAGTGTGACTAACTGGCTTCAGGGTCACTATAGGGTCAGGTATGGTGAGGACAGATACGGTGTTCTTATACTGATTTCTTATTGAACTGTATATACAAATGATAAAGGATACACATATCGGGTCCACGTTTGATTACTTTGTGTACATGTCCATATTCGAGTAACCATGGTCCAGGTGGAGATATGGAACGTTTCCAAAATTCCATAAGGATCTCTTAGGCTCCTTGGTTCTTATCTCCCTCTCCTTTGGGAAGTGACTGCTTTCTGACTTGGACAGTATGGATGGGTTCGTTTTGCACATTTTAAAACTCCTTATCAGTGGAATTCTCTAGGCTGTATTCTTTGTATCTTGCTTCTTTTGTCCAACATTATTTCTGTGAGCTGTACCCGTCATTCCTTCCCATACAAGTGACTTGTTCTTTTTCTAATTCTACAGTCTGTGATTGTACGAATTTGCCACAATTCATCCACTCTCCTGCTGAGACGTAGTTCTCAGTACTCACGAATGAAGTTGCTATCCTTGTCTTTTAATGGACATACATTTCTCCTTTACTGGGTCCATTCTTAGGGATGGGATTACTGTGTATTAGGATATGTGCACCTCTAAGTTCATTAGATTTTGACACACAGTTTTCCAAAGAGTTGTGCTAACTTACACCTCCTCCAGCAAGAAATGAGAGTTCCAGTTTTTCTATATACTCTCTAACACGTAGTTCGGTCATTCCTTTCCCTTTTAAACATTCCGGTAGCTATGAAATGATATTTCATTGCGGTTTTAATTTTCTTTTCCCTGATTAATAATAAAAGACATTTCGTAGACATACTGAACATTTTGATCTTCTTTTGAAGTTTCTGTTTCCATCATTCTGTTGATTTAATTGAACTATCTCTTTTTATTATTGATTTGTGGGAATTGTCCCTATATTTTGGATATTGATCAATTGTCAGATGCATGTGGGATGAATGTTTTCTCCTAGTTTCCTAGGGGTTTACTTTCACTGTCTCTGAATGGTATCTTTTGCTGAAAAGAGCATTCATTTACATGAAATCTAATTTTTCTCAATTCTTTTATGGTGTTTCTCTGTAACATGTAAAAAATCTTTGCCTGCACCAAGGTCATGGAATTCTGTTTTCCTCTAAAAAATCTTATTGGTTTACCTTTTCACATTTAGGTTTACAATCCATGCCAATTTGATTTTTATATTTGTAGAGAGGAAGGGTCGATATTAATTTTGTTCCGTGCAATGCCGAATTGGCCTAGCGGCCTTCCCACTGAGTTACAGTGTCCCTTGGATTGTTAATCAAATGTGGGCCTGCCTCAGGGCTGTATTTGATTCCACTGACTACTCACTTTCTAAGAAGTGGCCATAATCTTCCCTCATATTCTGAGGTATTTTCCTTTATTTGTTGCCCCAAATTGGGAGAAGTGAGTGAAGCATGTGGTTCAAGACTCCTTCACACTTTCCCAACTTCTTGGTTGGATCAAATAGTCTAAGAGCTTCCACTCCACTCTGACATTTACATGCAATGCAATAGAACATGAAATTATTCGCTCCGAGACATCTGTCCTCTTGTAGGTATTCCAAATTCTCACACCCCGCAGACCATGATTTATGGCCTCCTCCCACATTCACTGCCAATGTTCACTGCTCTTAATCCTGGTCTTTCCAGCTCAGAAGGGCTTTCCATGTAGTAACTGAAGACTCACACCCATGTTGTAGCTCAGCATGGAATCTAGCTTTAAAGTAGAGGTGACCGCTCTGCTTTGAGTCAGTTGGCATGTATGAAACCAGTTGGATGAGCCCAGGTTGAGTCCAAAGTGCAAGCTAAATTGTATCACCTTTTGGCTTGAAAATTTGCAATGGCTCCCACCATCTGTTTGAATGGAATTCAAACAGAAAAGAATGTATTTCATCAACAGAATAGGGATTTTTTTGGAGAACTCTCATGTTTCAGGAGTGGAGTGTTCCTAAAGTTCCCATTGCCAACTGATCTCTCATTTTCTTATGATTGTCTATTGTACTTTGGTGACAATAAAGTTTATTTGGCTCATGTGTCTCTGCTGTTCTGTATTGCTTATTAATGACTTCAGAAAATGCTCTATTAACTCAACAAGATGAACTCCATTAGAGCACATATTTATATCACTATAGAACATGGCAAAGGGCTTTTCACTCAGCAGGTGCTTAGTATTTTAGATATTAATGAATTAGCTTATTTCCTGCATCATTTCACAAATACAGGAGACAACTCTTGGTGCTTAGAAAATGAGTTTATTTGACTGTCCCCATAAAATTCCAGTTTCTTTATCACTTGGCAGAGATAACATTGTCTTTACAGCTCCTCTTAGAAACCTAGAAACTTTCTCTTAGAAACCTCGTTACTCTGAATACTTGACACTAACATTGTAAGGGACAAATGTTCATGACCTGGGGCCCATATAAATATGTAGATTTCTAAGGTGAATAGTTGCATGATTTCCATTAAATTCTCAAATTTTCCTTTATTTATAGAAAGGTTAAGAATCTTTGAGACTATGACTTTGGCTCAGGTCATGATCCCAGGGTCCTGGGATCAAGTCCCACATCAGGTTCCTTGCCCAGCGGAGAGCCTGCTTCTCCCTCTGCCTGACACCCCCCTTGCTTGTGCTCACTCACTCTCTCTCTATGAAAAATAAATAAATAAGATATTTTTTAAAAAAAGGTATCATTGAGACTAGGGTCATGTCTAACAATCCTTCATACAACAATTAAGAAAATGGTCAATAAGTACATGTCCAATAAGACTGAATGACAATGAAAAGCAGAATATTTACAAGGATAGAAGAGTCCATCTACATTAAAAAAAGAAAGAAAAAAAAGAAAAAAAAGATGATGAAAAAGGTTATTTTATGCGTACTATGAATTCAATGTCAGCACTGAAAGAATAGTATTGGAGATAGATGTAGTAATGATTATTTATGTAACTTTTTGTAAAACCAAAATAGTACAGTGCAACTTAGGAAATAACTGTGAAAGAACATGAAAAATAAACAATAGCATTAAGGAAAAACAATTCCATTGTCAATTAAGAAAATTCCAGAACTTTGCATCTAGTAGAGTTTTCTTTATTGGGTCAGTAATTTTGTAAATTTCATAGTTAATATCCTGAAGTGCTTCATGTCTACACTACACTACAACCCAATCCAATTGGTTGTAGAAGGTATAGACGGAAGGTGAATGAGGTTAGGGATCTGAAACAGTATGTTGCTGACATCTTTAGTTTCAGACACAGGACTTTTTTCCACCAACAGTGCAGCCCTCAGTCACACAGTACTGTAGAGGAACAAGCTAAATGAACATAAAGAATTTTCATGAATAATCGTACTTGGAAGCAACATTGGGTTTCTGTAAAACCATTTCATTAGAAGAGAAGGTGTATTTTATTTACGTTATTTTTATTATTAGTGAAAGTGAGTTGGTGTTAAAATATATAGCTAAAATATATACACACACACACACACATCACACACACATACATACATATGTACACACACACACATATAGCTTCTGGAAAAAAGGTCCCTTGTGCATTGGCCAGTGTAAAGTTCCATATCGGAGCAGGCCCACTATACCTGGCAAGCTTTGGTGCCCTTCTACACACAGGTGGAGGTTAAGGGAGAGACAATATTTTTATTCCTAATCCTTAAAGCAACAGTAAAATAGATGATTAAAAATCAAACCGGATCTGCTTTGTTGGCACTCTCAAAAAAACAAAGAGAGGTGTGTTTTGGAATTTCTAGATAAAGACCACTTTGGGTTAATAGCTATTTTCCTATTCTGGTCAATTGGTCTTGAATTGATCCCTTAGGTCCAGAGATAAAGGTGTTGCTCTACTCTTAGATTCAAGGAGTCCTGCCCTAACCCTGCTGAGACTTGTCCCTGCCCTCTTCCAGTGCTGCCCCCACTTGGGTAAGGCAAGTTTAGAAAGGACCTTAACAAAACAATGGAGGCAAGTGAGGACAGTGGAGGAAGGAAATTGAGGGGGCATTGGCTGAGAGTGAGGTTATGGGATAGTGTTATGGAAAACTACTTTGGTGAGAGAAAACTCTTGGACATGTTGACTAAGAATTTAGAAGCAGAATCTGCCACTCAGTGTCAAATATATGACAAAAGCATGAGAACAAAGTTGTCTTTGGTTGTGTCATTCAAGGTTTAGAGTAGGTTGAAGAGATTAAAAAAATATTAAGACTCTGTTAGCCTCAGAAGACACGTTGTATATTTTATGTGATTTCACTCATATTAAGATATACAATCTCTAGAGCCAACCTGTGAGACAGTCAGTAGGGATCACCTGTAACTGACACCTCTAATTGAACCAGCTCAGCGACCTTACTGGAGAAGCTAGGAGAAGAGCTTCAGGTTTTATATACAGTTCACCTTCTGGGTGACCCTGAGGGTTCTCTGCAGCATTCAACAAAAGTCACTGCATTCGCTTACTAGGGCTGCCATGACCAATACCACAGTCTGGGTGTCTTGAACCATAGCAGTAGAAGTCAGAGATCAAGGTATTGGCAATGTTGGATTCATCTGAGCTCTCTCTCCTTGGCTTGCCGATGACCGCCTTCTCCCTGTGTCTTTATATATTGTTCCCTCTGTACCTGTCTGTGTCCAAACTTCCTCTTCTTACAACCACACCTGTCGCACTGGATTTTGATATTTAACATAGAAGTCTTTTAGCTATGTTTTCTGACATTTTGTCATCACCAGAAATTGCCCAATATTTTTAAATAGTAAAATAAAACCATTATTCTTTTGAAAATTCAAGAATTACATTTTTTCTTAAGGAAGTATCACAAAGAAATGACACTAAAGCAGTCAAATGGAAAACCGAGAAATTATTGTCCACATAGAATCTCAACTTTCTTTTCTCTAATTACTAAAAAAAATAAAACTGCACTAAAATTTAGGTGTCCTTTGGGGACATTAAAAAAATACACACTTTGGGTGCCTAAGTGGCTAAGTCAGTTAAGCATCTGCTTTTGGCTCAGGTCATGATCCCAGGGTCCCGCATGGGGCTCCCTTTTATCGATAAGTCTGCTTCTCCCTCTGTCCCTGCCCCTGTTCGTGCTTGTGCTCTGTCTCATTCTCTCTCTCTTTCTGAAATAAATAAATAAAATCTTAAAAATAAAAATCCATACTTACCTCTCATGTAGACCAATGTACTTAAGAATAGGGAAGGCAAGAGTTCCGGCAGAGAGCGAGGTGAGAAACGCAGCGCGGCCGTCGATCCCAGGCCCTCCAGGCCCTCCGGCCTGAGGCTGGCGGGTGACCTGGGGGGCCCGGGGACAGGTCGCGGGCTCCGACCTGCAGAGACCCAGCGGCCTCGCCACCGCTGCCCATCGGCCAGGCCCAGAGTGAAGCAGCTGCGAGCTTCTCCGCACCCCCCACCCCCACCTTGGCGCCGATGGCGGCGGCCTCTCGGAGCCCAGACCTCGCCTGCTGCCCACTCCCCAGGCGCAACTCTGCGGGGCCTCCGCCAAGCCCCTGGCGGAGCCAGCGGGCTCGGGGTGCCTTTGGACGTTGGGTGTGGCGGAGCGAGAAGAATGGCGGCCACGCGAATGCCGCGGAGGGCCATTGGGGCCGCCGAGGGCCTGAGAAGGCGGGTCTGCGTGGACGCAAGCTCGGCAGCCTTTGGGCCTTGGAGCCCCACAGGCCCAGCCCTGGAATGACCGCTCCGCCCCCACTGGACGAAACCTCACTTTCTATGGAGAACGGTGAACAGAGGCCTTACCTGGCCGGGAAGAAATGTCTTTTGAAAATGGCTTTGAAATGGAATTGCTAGACCACCTCTAGGAGGGACATCAGGAGCGACTCGCGTCCACGTTTGTTCAGTGGGTAAGAGGACATGAAGTAGACGACCTTGAGGAGGAAGAAAAGAAGGTTCGGTGCCAGACTGGTCATATTTAGAAGACATTTTCATATGACAACCATTGTTTTGTGTGTGCATTTTATCCCTCAACTACTGTATATATAGTTGACAATGCTAAGTACATTTTTGAAACATCTGGTCTTTCTAGATGTTCTGAAGTGCCTCATAACGTGTTAAAAATAGAGGTAGTAAAAAGACATTCTTGTAAATACCTTTCTGTTAACATTCATATGGAATGCCATCTAATTTAGGGGGAATGGCCGAACCACCCCTTTGAATAGTACACATTGTGTTTGTGCACTGGTGCAGAGGAGGTGGGAGAAGGAAGTGCAGAGAGCTCTGCCAGTGTGTTCATAGTGAGGGAAGATGAACCATTGTCCTTTATGTTCCTGCATTTTGGTTTACTTAGCTGTGTATATAGTGTACATACTGGACAAATGAGTCCTAATTTTCAACATCTAGTCTTTCTAGATGTTAAAGAGGTTGCCAGTGTATGACAAAAATAGAGTTAGTAAACTAATACATGGTGTACATTTTGTGTTAAAATTCCTAGAAAGATCGTCTTCTGAAAATTTGAGCATTATAGCCCACTGGGTTGGTGGAGAAAGGAGAGATGAGAATGGATAGTCTTAGGCTAGAATGTTCACATTTTGAAGACACTTTCAGATTATAACTGTTACATGTGTGCAGTTTATTCAAGACTGCTGTGTATATAGTGGACAAATTATGTCCTTATTTAAAACATCTAGTTTGTCTAGATGTTTAGAAGTGCCCAACGTATGTTAAATGTAGAGGTAGTAAAATACCGCTTTGTAAATATCTTTTTGCTTAAAATTCATAGGAAATAAACCGTCTTGGTGATGGAATTGTTTAACCACCTCTGAGCAGTATTCTATCATGTATCTTTGTTCTGTTGCTTGAAGGAGGTGGAAGGGAAAGAATTGCAAAAGGTAATATGTTAGTGTGTTTGTGCTTGGACATTTTCAGACAAAACCATTTTTTGTATGTTTTGTGCATTTTGTTTTGCTGTGTATATAGTGTATATAATGGACAAATGAGTCCTAGTTTTGCAACATCTAGTCTATAGATGTTGAAAAGGTTGCCAATGTATGACAAATTAGTAAAATTAGCACATTCTATACACATTGTGTTGAAATTCAAAGGAAAGCTTTTCTTCTGTAAATGACTTTTGGATATGAATTTGTTCAACCACCTTTAAACATTACACTTGCCTGTACTTGTCTACTGGATTGGTGGTGGAGAGAAGGAAGTGAGAGAGGGAATAGTTTAGTCCAAAATGATGGTCATATTTAGAATATACCTCAGATTATACCCATTGTTAGGTGTGTGCGGTTTTATTTAACAGTGCTGTTGTGTAGTCAGTGGACAAGTACTTGTATGAAATATCTAGTCTTTCTAGATATTTAGAAATGTTTGATGTATGTAAAAGTAGAGTAATGCTTCTTATAAATAGCTTTTAAAAACTGATGGGAAATATTTTGGAAATGGAATTGCTAAACCACCTCTCTGAACAGTATACTTGTTCCTTGGTTTGAGGGAAGTGGGAGGGAAGAAATTGCAAAAGATGCTTTGCTAGTGTGTAGTAGGAAATTTCAGCTTATTCATTGCCCTATATGTTATGTGTATTTAACTTGACTATATATTGTATATATACTGGACAAATAGGTCCTAATTTTATAATATCTAGTCTCTAGATATTAAAGAGGTTGCCAATGTATGACAAAAGTAGAGTTAGTAAACTAACACATTTTGTACACTTTGTGTTAAAATTCATCAAAAGGCTGTCTTCTGAAAAGAACTTGAAGAGATAACAGTCACATCTAAGTGGCACGTGCCTATTTGCACTCACCCACTGGGTTGGCGGTAGAGAGGAGTTGTGAGAAATGAAGGGTTCTAGACTGGAATGTTGCCATGCAGAAGACACTTTCAGATATAACCCATTGTTACATGTGTGTAGTTTATTCAACACTACTGTGTATATAGTGGACAAACTCAAGTCCTTATTTGAAACATCTAGCCTTTCTAGATGTTTAGAAGTACACAAAGTATGTTAAAAGTAGAGGTAGTAAAATAACACATTTTGTAGATAATCCTTTTGTTAAAATTCATGTGAAATACTGTCTTTTGAAAATGGAATGATCAAAATGATGAAACGACCTCTCGGAGCAGTACACATTATATGATATTTGTTCTGGTTCAGGGAGGAGGGAGAAGAAAGAGCAAAGGGCTTTATACCAGTATGTTTACAGTTAGGGAGGATTAACCATTGTCCTGTATGTCTGCATTTTGTTTTATTTAGCTGTGTATATAGTGAATATAAAGGACAAATGAGTCCTAATTTACATCTAGTCTTTCTAGATGTTTAAGAGGTTGCCAGTGTATGACAAAAGTAGTTAGTAAACAAATACATTGTGTACACTTTGTGTTTAAAATCAGGAAAGACTATTCTGAAAACTAGAGGAAGTGAAATTGTTAAAATCCCCTCTAAGCATTACAGATGCTTCTACTTTCCACTATGTTGATAGAAATGAGAAGAGGAAGGATTCTAAGCCAGAATATTCTTTCAGTGCTACTATGTATGTAGTGGGCAAATTTTAAATAAATCCTTACTTGAAACATCTAGTCGTCTGGATGTTTGAAAGTGAACATCATGTTAGGAGTAGAGTAGCAACACCCTTTATTGTTAATTTACAGGAATGTTTGTATTTTGGGAATGGAGTTGTTAAACTTGATGTCTTCTTGGAGAGTATGCTGACTGTTCACTGGGTTCACTAGGGGATGGGGATGGGGGCAGGGAAGGAAGTGAGGAGCAAAGGGTTCTGTGCCCATGAGTCTTTAAAGTTTTGTATGTGCATTTTAGTTAATGTTGCTGTGTGTCAAAGGATAAACAAGTCCTAATACCCAAAATATATTAAAAGTAGAGGTAGTAAAATACTCCCTTTATGAATGCCCTTTTGTTAGTTTTTAGGAAGGACTGTTCTGGGAGTGTCTGTCAGTCACCTCTTAGAGCTAGATGTAGTCCTATGCTTGGTCATTAAGATGGTGGAGGGAGCAGAGGAGGGGTGAAGGGAAGGGCTTTTTGCTAGTTATCTCCACAAATAGAAGACCATTTTCGGTTATAACCATAGGTCTGGATGTGCATTTTGATGAAGTACCTGTGTTTGTTGTGGACAAGTGTCATTATTTTGTAACATCTAAGCTTTTTGGAGTCCTGAGGTGACAATGTATGATAAAATGTACAGCTAGTGAATCAACCAATTTATAAGTTTTTGTTATCATTGGTAGGAAAGAAGCATCTTGGACATGGAATTGTTACGCTGTCTCAGAAATGTGAGGACTTACTAGGTTGGCCGCAGAGGGGCAGGAGGAAGTATAGAGGGAGAGCTGTATGCGGATGCATTCATACTTACGTTGTATTAACTGTTCATGTGTGTGCTTCTCTTTGGCTGTACTATAGGAATACATTAAGTGATTCAATGGAAATATACCCCGTTGCTAATATTTGAATAGTATAGATTGGATAATGAATTCTTTTAGAAGCATTATACATTGTGTACTCTTACTTATGTCTGTTTTAATTGAACATTAAGGGAATGCAGTATTTTAATGGTAACCCTGCCAGTATCTTTAGAGGCCTGTTGCCATTTTTGTCCTCTCTGAAATCTTTGTCGCCGAGAAAGGTGGGATTACACTTTTTCTTTCAGATGGAGTTGGTGTATTGTATTCTTGGTTATCGAAATACTCAGTTTGGGGACTTTGAAATGGTAAATATTCATGGTGTGTAAAAAAGCATGATACTCGGGACGCCTGGGTGGCTCAGTTGGTTGGAGGACTGCCTTCAGCTCAGGTCATGATCTCGGAGTCCCGGGATCGAGTCCCACATCGGGCTCCCAGCTCATGGGGAGTCTGCTTCGCTCTCTGACCTTCTCCTCGCTCATGCTCTCTCTCACTGTCTTTCTCTCAAGTAAATAAATAAAATCTTTAAAAAAAAAAGCATGATACATAACTACGATCTTAATTACATTAAAATGCTTACTTTTGTAGATACACACATGGGACCTAGAAGTCAAACTGTAAACTGCTTGTGATTATGGATGACTTTGTTCTTTGCTTCTTGTGTTTTTCAGTTTCTTTTTATGCACATGTTAACTTTTAAAAAATAAGTTTTTTAAAACCTAAAAAAAAAAAAGAAGAAGAGGGAAGGCCAGTCACATCAGATTCAATCATAAAAATAATTACACTCACAGGAATGGAATGCTATTTAAATAAATAAAAATCAAACTAATAAAATGTATTTACTATAAACATTTTATTTTATAAAATATATATTATTAAAAAAATAAAATCAGTGGTCAACTAAAGCCAAATGGATTACTTTATCAAATCTTACTGTTCATCAGTCTAATTTTATCTCTGTATCTCTTATACCCCTGGCTCGGTATCCTGGCATACTAATATCTTGAAATCTCTGCGAGATATTATATTTACAAAGCTTTTTAAGTTAATAGTTAATTCTTGGTTTGCTTTATTTGTCTAAAAGTTAAGAACTTAAAAAAATTTATCAGTGTGTCTGACTTTTAGAAATAAGTGTGAATATTTAATAGGCATAGGTGCGAATACTTAATTGCAAAAAAACTGAGTGTTTTCCTTCCAAGATATGGAACAAAGCAAGGATGTCTCCTTTCACCACCTGTATCAGCATCACCACTTGCATAGCACCACCTGTATGTTAGTGCAATATAGAAAGAAAAAAAAAAAAGAGGCCTAAGATTGAAAAGGAATCTTCCTTTCAATTTCCACTGTTAAAAATCCCAAAGAATCTACCCCAAAAAGCTATTCGAAATAATGTACGTTTAATAAGGTTGTAGGATGCAAAAATATCCAATGTATTTTTATATGTTAGCTAAAACAAATGGAACTATTTTAAAAATACCTTTACATGCTTTGTCTCCCCCTCTGCTTGGTTGTGGGTATTAAGGAGGGAACATATTGCATGGAGCACTGGGTGTGATGCTTAAACAATGAATTTTGGAACACTGAAAAAATAAAATAAAAAAATACACTTAAAATAACACTAGAAAACAGGAAATATTTAATGATAAGTTTTAAAAAAAATAGGTATGAGATCTATATGCCAGAAACTATACAAAAAGAAAGAAATGGAAAATACCCAAATCAACGGAGAAATAAATCATATTCAAAAGAAATATTTTGTGTTACTGTACTGGGTGTAAATTAATCTATAGAATTCTACACAGTCTCAATCAAAGTCTCTGGAGGGTCCTATTATAGTTCTTGACAAGCTAACTCTAAAATTTATAGGAAAAAGCAAATGAACCAAGAGAGACAATTTTGAAATAGAACAAGTTCAAGACTCACATGACTTGATTTCAAAATATATTTTAAAGTTAAAGTACAGTATTGATATAATGATACACAAGTTGATCAGTAGAAAAGGATGAAGAGTTCAGAACTAATTTCACATCTTTATGAGGAATTGACTTTTCCAAGGTTGCAGAGACATTTCAGAGAAAAAAAGATAGTTGTTTCAACAAATGTCACCAAAATAAAGTTATTCATATATGAAACAGCAAACTTTAATGAATAGGTTACATGATACACAAATATTAGCTCAAAATGGATCATAGATTTAAATGTAGAACACAAACTATAAAAATATTAAAAGAAAATATGGTTAAAAATGTGATTTTGGATTAGACAAAGATTTTTTAAATACAAATATCAAAAGAATGATCCATAAAAGGAGAAATTGATTAATTGACTTCATCAAAACTTAAAACTGCTCTTCAAAAGACACTTAAGAAGAGACAAGTCATAGTCTGGGAAAAAATATTTGCAAATTATGTCTGATTAAGGACTTGAATGGAAAACAGCACCATTTTTTGAAGTGACTGTCCTTTTTTCCACTGGATATTTTTTCCTGCATTGTCGAAGATTAGTTGACCATCGAGTTGTGGGTCCATATCTGGACTCTCTACTCCATTCCATTGGTTTGTGTGTCTGTTTTCATGCCAGGACCATACTATCTTGACAATCACAGCTTTGTAATAGAGCTTCAAGTCAGACATTGTGATGCCACCAGCTTTGGTTTTCATTTCAACATTCCCTTGGCGATTCGAGGTCTTTTCTGGTTCATACAAATTTTAGGTTTGTTTGTTCCAGCTCTGAAAAATGTTGATGGTATTTTGATAGGGATTGCATTGAATGTGCAGATTTCTCTGGGCAGCATGGACATTTTAATAATGTTTTTGCTTCCAGTCCATGAGCATGGAATGTTTTTCCATCTCTTTGTGCCTTTCTCCATTTCTTCCATAAATGTTCGGTAGTTTTGGAGTACAGATCCTTTACCCCTTTGGTTAGGTTTATTCCTAGGTATCTTATGGTTTCTGGGTACAATGATAATGTGGGATCAATTTCCTAATTTCTCTTTCTTTAGTCACATCATTGGTGTATAGAAATGCAACTGATTTTGTATCCTGCCATGTTGCTGAATTACTAAATGAGTTCTAGAAATTTTGGGGTGGAGTCTTTGGGTTTTCCACATAAAGTATCATGTCATCTGCAAAGAGGGAGAATGACTTTCTTACCAATTTAGATGCTTTTTATTTCTTTTTGTTATCTGATTGCTGAGGCTAGGACTTCTAGTACTGGATTGAACAAAAGTGGTGAGAGTGGACATCCCTGTCATGTTCCTAACCTTAAGGGAAAAGCTCTCAGTTTCTCCATTGAGAATGATATTCGCTGTGGGCTTTTCATAGATGGCTTTGATGATATGAAGGTATGTACCCTCTATCCCTATACTTTGAAGAGTTTTAATCAAGAAAGGATGCCATATTTTGTCCAATGCTTTTTCTGTACCTGTTGAGAAGATCATATGGTTCTTGTCTTTTCTTTTATTGATGTGCTGTATCATGTTGATTGATTTGTAAATGTGGAAACACCCTTGCATCCCAGGGATAAATCCCACCTTGTTGTGAATAATCCTTTTAAAGTACTATTGGTTGGTATTTTGGTGAGTATTTTGGCATCCATGTTCATCAGGGATATTGGTCTGTAATTATTTTTTTTCTTTTTTTTTTAAATATTTTATTTATTTATTTGACAGACAGAGATCCCAAGGAGGCAGAGAGGCAGGCAGAGAGAGGAGAAAACAGGCTTCCCGCTGAGCAGAGAGCCCGATGTGGGGCTCGATCCCAGGACCCTGGGACCATGACCTGAGCCGAAGGCAGAGGCTTTAACCCACTGAGCCACCCAGGCGCCCCTGTAATTATTTTTGATACGGTTTTTGTTCTCACTCTTCTTTTTTTAGGATTTTATTTATTTATTTAGAGAGCACCTAAGGGGGAGGGGTAAAGGGAGAAGGGAAAGAGAGTCCCAAGCAGACTCTGTGCTGAGCGTGGACCCTGATATCATGACCTGAGATGAAATCAACAGTTGGACACTTGACAGACTGAGCCTTGCAGGCACCCTGAGATCTCACTCTTAAATGAGAAATCCTCCCTACTCACCCATTTTAAGGGGAAAAGCCACTGTGTGTAGGGGGGAACATGGAGATACTTCTGAGATAGCAGACCTCTGATCTGAAGTTACAGAGCCCAGAAACATCTAAACTGTCTGATCCAAGAATCCCTAAATGCCAGTAGAGAGGAGCACATAGTTTAACAAATCTCCAAAATAACATTTGCATTTCTGATTGCACGAGAAACTGGTGGGTGGACAGAGGAAGACAGAAAAGGCTCATGAGAAATGTGTTAACCAGACCCTGCATAGTTTTTTGAGTCTGGCTTGGAACTCCTGCTTTCCTGAAAACCTGTCTCACAGTGACAAGGTTAGCCAAGTGTAAAAGGTCATATTTGTCCTTTGGCTTTCTCCCTGTGTCACTCTCACCCCGCTAAGCCCCTTATCTTGGGGTACTCCTGCTGACCCTCACTTGTCCTGCCCTCTAATGGAGCGTTTTGCTGAGTGTCAGAGAGAGCAAACACTCCTTCCCTTTCCCTCCACACCCAAGTATATGACCTTGTAGTCTCTGCTATCAGTGGCAGCCCCTACCTAGGAGGTGAAAATGGGAACTCTGAGTTTGTGCATTGGACCATTCTGAACGTTCAATGTGTTCTCCACTACTAGATCTAATTTACGCTTATGATAAAACTGTCATTCAGACATTTCTTTCAAGTCTTGAGTGTGATGCCACTGCCTCAATAAAACTTTAACCATAACATCTTTACAAAAATTTTAACACTAGTCTGATACCACCCACTCCACTGTATTTTTCCCCATTGCACATATCCTTTTCCAACCCCATCTATGATTTCCCTGTTTCTTTTACTTATGGTCTGTCTCAACCTATTAGAATATAGCATCCCTTAGAACAGACTGTGTTTCCTTAAAGCTGTCACCCTGAGACTAGCAGACCACCTAGCACATAGCGAGTGCTCAGGAAGGAACTGTTGGATGAATTTATTAATTGGGGATAAAAGGAGCTCTTATCGTGAACAGTCTCCCACTTTACTACCTTTCCTCCATCCAGTCTTTTCTCTCTCTCATCTGGATTGTTACATTCTTACCAAGTCATCTTTGTTCAGTTTGGTCTCAGAGACAGACTTTCCTTCCTGTTGCTCAAGAAGAGAAATTTCTAAATTATAACATGAGACCCAATCCATAGTGCTAGAACACACTCTCTGTCTCTCTGTTGTTGGCAGGACAAAGTTCAGCAGAGAGGACTACTCTCCATGATCTTCCTTAACTTCTAGCCTCTTCCCGATTCCCATGCAGTGCTGGGACCTGTTCCTATAGTCTGGAGGAGAACCGAGGGTGCGCTCCCTTCACCAGTTCTGCGTGGAGCCCCTCCAAGGTGGTAGCTTGAAAGCAGTTCTGTCAAGAATTATTTTCACCAGGAAGATTGACAAACTCTACAAATCAGGGTGTTTTCCCCCCTTGAGAGACAGATACAAAATATCCTCCTGCATACCACAGTTCCCTCTCCCACCAAATAAATACCCAACTCTCACTAGCGCTCTCCAACTTTAGACACATGGGAGAATGGTTTCCTCATCCTGCCACACTCTGATGGGATTCCTCAAGTGAGAAGTTGCAAGTTCTCAGTTGACATTCAACACTTGTATGACTTTTGTGTTCTAGTCCATACACAGGCACAATACAATGAAAACTGAGATAATTTACTATTTGAGTAAAATGGATGTACCAGAAAGAATTGCAAGCTGCTGCAGACTTTTGTGTATAAATATCAAGGAGTGAAATTGTGGGGTTGTATGGTAAGGATATGTTTACTTTTGTGAGAAACTGTCAAAATGTCCTCCAGGCGGCTGTGCATTTCATGTGTCCACTAGCAATGAAGGAGAATTCCTCCTTGTCCATGTTCTTACTAGTATTTGATGCTGACAGAGCTGCAGATTTTGGTTCTTCTCATAGGTGTGCAGTGCTATCTCATTGTTGTTTTAGATTGTGTTTCCCTGTTGTGGAACATCTTTTCATATGCTTATTTGCCACTTGTATATCACCTTTGGTAAGGTGTCTGTTCAGATCTTTGGCCCATTTTTAAAATCAGGTTTTAAAACCTGATATTTCTTATTGTTACATTTGAAAAGTTCTTTGTAAATTTTGGATAACAGTCCTCTATCAGGTGTGCTTTTACCAGTATTTTCTCCAAGTCTGTTCTTCTCATTTTCTTTTTTTTTTTTTTAAGATTTTATTTATTTATTTGACAGAGAGAGATCACAAGTAGACAGAGAGGCAGGCAGAGAGAGAGAGAGAGGAGGAAACAGGCTCCCTTCTGAGCAGAGAGCCCGATGTGGGACTTGATCCCAGGACCCTGAGATCATGACCTGAGCCAAAGGCAGTGGCTTAACCCACTGAGCCACCCAGGTACCCCTCTTCTCATTTTCTTGACATGGTCTTTCACAGAGCAGAATTTCTAATTTTATGGGGCTTGAGCTCCATTGTTTCTTTTATGGATCATGTCTTTGGTGTTGTATATAAGCACTCATCTACATATCCAAGGTCATTTACATTCTCAGGTCATCTACATATTCAAGGTCATCTATGCTTCCTCTGTGTTATTTTTTAGGAGTTTTACAGTTTTCCATTTCATATTCAGTTAGGATCTACTTTGATTTAATTTTTGTGTCTAGATTTATTTGTATGTGTGGACGTGTGTGCCTACACCATCTGTTGAAATGAGTCTTTGCTCCATTGCATTGCCTTTGATCCCTTGTCCAAGATCAGTTGATTATATTTACAGAAGTCTGTTTCTGGGCTCTTTATTTTGTTCCATTGATCTGTTTATCTATTCTTTCACCAATACTACACTGTCTTGATCATTATAGCTTTATAAGTAAGTACAGTGAGTCTTGAGGTTAGGTAATATTGACCCTCCAACATCATTCTTCTCCTTCAGTATTGTGTTGGCTTTTCTAGCTCTGTTGCCTCTCCATATAGCACAACTTTAAAATAAGTCTTTCAATATCTGCAAAATATGTTACTGTGATTTTGACTGGGATTGCATGAAAGCTATAGATCAAGTTGGGAAGAACTGACATTTTGACAACATTGTGTCCTCCTATGCATGAACGTGTGATATCTCTGCATTTATTTAGTTTTTTAATTTCATTCATCAGAGTTTTGTAGTCTTTCTAATATAGATATTGTACTGCTTTTGTGGTATTTATAGCTAAGTATTTTATTTTGCAGTGTTATTTAAATGATGTTATGCTTTTAATTTCCAATTCCAGTGGTTAATTACTGGCATATAAGGAATTGATTGGCTTTTGTGTATTAGTATTGTATCCTACAATCTTGCTGTAATTGTTTATTACTTCTAGGTTTTTTTTAATTCTTTCATATTTTCTGCATAGACAATCATGTCATCTGCATACAAAGATAGTTTATTTCTTCCTTCCCAATATGTATACCTTTTATTTTTTTTTCTTTGTATTGTCTTGTTGCATTAGCTGGCACAATAATTTACATTTTATTCCTGCACCGGTTCCACTCAGCAAGCCATCACTTTTCCCTGAAGATTACTGCCATGTCTTTTTCACTGGTCTCTCAGCTCTCACTCGAGTCTTCTTGAGTCCATTCTAATGAAAGAGCCAGAATGACCCTTTTGAAGACATGTTTATCCAGACCATGTCCCTCCCAACTATAACCACAGCAATGGCTCCTCGTTCCACTCTAAGGAAGACTTACATTCTAACAATGGCTTCTAAGATGCTGCACCACGTGACTTACCTCCTGCTATCACCTTGATGTCCACATTCTATTATCTTCCCCTTGTTCACACTATACCAGACATTCTAGGATACTTCCAGCCTTAGTCCTTTCCAAGACAGTCCTGTGTTATCTCTCTGGGAGGTTCAGGAGTGGAGCATAAGAGAAGAGTAGTTTTATAAGTAAAGACAGGCTAAAAGTCAGCATTATACTAGGAAAATTTAGCATTTTTTTAAATAGGTAATTCTTTATTTAAAAGATTTTATTTATTTATTTGACAGACAGAGATCACAAGTAGACAGAGAGGCAAGCAGAGAGAGAGAGACAAACAAGAGGAAGCAGGCCCCCTGGTGAGCAGAGAGCCTGATTCAGGGCTTGATCCCAGGACCCTGAGATTGTGACCTGAGCGAAAGGCTGAGGCTTGACTCACTGAGCCACCCAGGTGCACCAAAATAGGTGATTCTTAAGTAAGTCTTTGGAAGGTGTAAATGAGATGGTTGACATGTATAAATACATCTATTTCAGGTTGATTTAGTGACAACTATACTCACTGAGTGATCACACTTTGCTACAACACATTCCTATTAAACTGAATAACTACTTTATTTTCACGGTTAATTAATTTCTAAGTTTTCCCATCCTCCCTTCTTACTGCATTATCAAGAAGATGTGATCTCTTTTCAGGAGAGGGTACCTTGCATTACCATCCTGGAAACAAGGACTAAAGCAGAAGAGCAGTTACAGAGGGCAATGCAGTTGAGTAGATTTTCATTTAAGTCAATGAAGACACAGCAATGGTATCAGGAAGGTGGGACCTGCAAGTGACACAGGGTCCCACATTAAAAAGAACCCATCCTTGGTTTAATGCATTACCATCACTTTGACCTTGAAAAACAGTCATTTTAGAAGGGGCCCTGGGTATGCTTTTGTACTGGACTCTGTAAGTTATGTAGTCAGTTCTGTGAAGACCTAAGCAAATCATTTGATGGAAGAAAATGACATTGTAAACAAAAAAATTATTGAAGATGCAAAATGGAGATGATAAATAGAACGAGATCCTAGAAGAGAAAGAAAGGGGGAAGGAAAGAATATGGGTACAGGTAATAGAATCAACAGTATCATGGACTATAGTTTTTAAAAAGTAGGGAAGCGTGGAAAGAAAAGATGAAGAAATGAAGTGATCCTATGCTTTAGAGGGAGAAGATACAGAGGTTTCCAGCTCTTAATGTTCTCTCTGTTCTCAGTAAGGCAGCCCAGCACGAAGAGCATGTGCTTAAAAAATAGGGATCTTAAATAATTTTTTTTAAGATTTTATTTATTTATTTGACAGAGAGAGATCACAAGTAGATGGAGAGGCAGGTAGAGAGAGAGAGAGAAGGAAGCAGGCTCCCCGCTGAGCAGAGAGCCCGATGCGGGACTCGATCCCAGGACCCTGAGATCATGACCTGAGCCGAAGGCAGCAGCTTAACCCACTGAGCCACCCAGGCGCCTCCTTAAATAAATATTTGAATGTGGGAGAAAATAATTATCTATGAGAAAGATAGTGGAGGACTAAATGCATGAGAAAAAGTAAAGCAAATATAAACCAAACCCTATCAGAGTAGAATGTAAACATAAAGTCCTAATGGAGAAAGTTATAACAACAAATGTAGAAGAAGAAAACAGTGTGTGTTTGTCATGCCTCACATGTGTCGATATAGCTTCTTAAGACATGAACAAATATTCAATATTCCATAAGATAATAATGTGATTTCCTGGAGTTCCTGGCTGGCTCAGTCTGTAGAGCGTGTGATTCTTGATCTTGGGTTTATGCGTTCGAGCCCCATGTTGGGTGTGGAGGTTATTTAAAAATAAGGGAGTTGGGGGAAATTGGAAGGGGAGGTGAACCATGAGAGACTATGGACTCTGAAAAACAATCTGAGGGTTTTGAAGGGGCGGCAGGGTGGGAGGTCGGGGTACCAGGTGGTGGGTATTATAGAGGGCACGGATTGCATGGAGCACTGGGTGTGGTGCAAAAATAATGAATACTGTTATGCTGAAAATAAAAAATAAGTTAAAAAATAAATAAATATAAAATAAAATGTTTAAAAAAATAGTGTCATTTCCTTAGTTATTATTGACTATACTTTATTCATAGGGAGACTGAATAAGACTGTCATGTTTAAGTCCCCGAAAATTCTTTTGGCTACCATTTTATCATAACAAGTGTTAAGGGTTCTTTATCTCTAATATTTCCTGTATCAACCCGCCAATGAATTAGCTACATTCATATTATAATCAGTCATCCCCTAAGAATCACTTAACTGAAATTTTTCCCACAATTATAACTAAGCTCTTTATTTTTCTTTTATTTCTTAACTTCTTTGTTGATGTATAACAAAAACAGCAAAATCTACATACCACAAGGGCATGAATCAATGAGTTATCACAAATGAATGCAACCATGTAGCCACCATCCAGATCAATAAACCCAACCCTACTGACACCCAAGAAATAGGCCCCAAGCCTTGTCCCATTTACTCCCAGCTTTCTTTCCAGAACCTTCTCTTTCTAACTATCTCCACTTCTAACATTACAGATTCTTTTTTTTTTTTTAGATTTTATTTATTTATTTGACAGACAGAGATCTCAAATAGGCAGAGAGGCAGAGAGAGAGAGGGAGAAGCAGGCTCCCTGTTGAGCAGAGAACCCAATGTGGGACTCAGTCCCAGGACCCTGAGATCATGACCTGAGCCAAAGGCAGAGGCTTAACTCACAAAGGCACCCAGGTGCCCTACTGTTTCGTTTTTGAAGACTATATTAATTAAACCAGGCATTCTCATGGTCTTACCGAAGATTAGGCTTTTGAGACTCGTATGTGTTCCTGTGTATAGGAATGCTTCGTTCATGTTCATTACCACACAACGTGTTGGATGGATACAACATTTAATTTATACTTTCTGCTGGTGTTGATGGCTATTTGTTGTGTTTCCAGTCTTTGCTAGTAAGGATAATGCTGTCATGAACATTCTTTTACATTTTTGGTCCACATCTGCCTTCAGTTTTGTTGGATATATGGAATTACAGTCCGTAGTTATTACCCAACGTCAGCAGTCAATGCCAAGGTTTTGCAAAATAATTTTGTCAATTTATATTCTTGCCAACAGCATATGACATTTCCATTTGTTCCATATTCTTGACCAACACTTGGCATTTCCAGGCTTTTTAATTTCAGTTATTCTCTCATCTTGTTATAGTTTTATTCTGCATCTTTTCAAAGCTTTCAAATGTGGAGGCTGTTTTGAAAGGTTTCATGGAATTTGGGATTTTCTCTTTTATGAAAGTCTGTTCAAGTATCTGGTCTCTTTTATTATTGGGTTATCTGTCATTTCCTCTTCGGTTTGCATTGAAAGTCCCCAAGGCCAGTGTTTCACTAGGACTTCCAAGCTACAGAAAACCAGTTATGCTCGTACAGAGAATGGATCCAGGCTAATATCAGCAAAGGTAAAGGCCCCAGGGTGAAGTTGAGGACAGACCAGGTGCAAGTTTCCAGCTTCCTTCTCCCAGTGGAGTTACATGGGACTCTGTTTCCTTTCCCCAGGAATAATGTCTGAAACTCTGTAAACATGCAGTGTTTGCATGACTGGCTTTGGCCACTCAAACTCCAGCCCTAAGAGAAAAACAGGCGTCACTGTTAAGTCACACTCTTTGCACGAATTGCCTGATCCAACCTGTACCACACGGCCCAGGCCTCAGATCTACAAAAATAGTCTCATCAGGTAGAATTTTCCAAAGGTCAGAGTCTGGCCAGTCCTGAAGACAAGCCTTTCTTGGGACTGTGCAGAGTTTGCGCAACACTGGCCTGCTATGCTAACCCTTGACTGTACAGACTTGTAGAAATTATTCATGTATTGAGGCACCGGGGTGGCTAGGTGGGTTAAAGTCTCTGCCTTCAGCTCAGGTCATGATCCCAGGGCCCTGGGATTGAGCCCCACATTGGGCTCTCTGCTCAGCAGGGAGCCTGCTTTCCTTCCTCTCTCTCTGCCTACTTGTGATCTCTGTCTGTCAAATAAATAAATAAAATCTAAAAAAAAAAAAAGAAATTATTCATGTATTATACATTGGAGCCCATTTCCCTTGCATGTGTTATAATTTTTATCTCCTACTATGTGACTGGTTTTTTATTATCTTAACTGCTTTGATAAGCCGAAGTTCTTACTTCTATTTCATCGACTAATCCCTGCATTAATTACTGTGGCTTTATAATCAGAGAATTGATTACACTGTTACTCTCCCCAATCCTTGCACATGGTAGATCTATCCATTAACTCATGCATTCCATAATTCATCTTTAAACAGTGAGAAACCTATTAGGAAAGTAGTTTCCTCTGTGTAGAGGTCTCAGACAACTTTTATTATATTTTTCCAAGATACTTGATATTTTTTATGTTATTGTACATAGCATACTTCTGAAAAATTTACTTTATGTTTATTCTGGTTAGAAAAAATGAGCTAGAGGAAAAAGCATTTTTTAAGAGAAGTTTACTTGCAATTAATATAAGAAGTCAGAAATTAGAAGTACCAGCTCACCAAACTGAAAAAAACAATTCAGTAGGTGTTTAAAAAAAAAAAATAGCAAGATCATCATCAGACTGTTTATAGTAGAAAAATAGCTACTTCTTTCCATAATCATCACATCCCCAGAAATCATATTTTTCAGACATCAGCATTGCAAAAAAATTACTGGGAAAGACATTTTTCATTAGAGTATATTTTGTCCTGCATAAATGGTTCTTCACCCGGTGTTGAGTTAGGCAGTCTCCCTCCAGAAAGTAATCATCTTCTGCATGGAAAATATGCTGGCATTCCTAATTATAGCCCTTGGGGCCATCTGACAAGTGTCCATTTGTAATGATCATGTCAACTGGCTGACCAAAGATAAGAACCCTTCATCTAGTTGCTGCAGAATCAATATTTAGGAAGTTATCCATGCAGCCCTTTACCAATAAGGTGATTTTCTACATTTCTTCCAAAAACAGTGATTGCCAGATGATCAGATCCTTAAGCCAAATATCTTCATCCCAGCATCGAGAGAGACATATTTGGCCACACACACAAATCAGTCCCCCCGACCAGAACCAGGCTGGACCGAGAACTGCACATAGTCTGGAACCGAATTAGAATAAGAGGTAGAAAACAAAGAGTAGGAGGGAAAAGAGAGAATTCTATGACTACATAAGGTCATAAACATAAATAAACATAAAGTAAATTTTTCAGAAGTATGCTATGTACAATAACATCAAAAATATCAAAAGCCTCAAAAGCCAAGTAAAGGCTTGCCTCGATGTGAGGGTCAATGGAAGCTTCACTTGGCACGCTGTCAGTTTCAACTCTTGGTAGGCGAGTCTCTCTGGACATAGACAGATAGATAACTCAGAGAGAAATTATATTAGAAAAGAAAATTAGGGGATTTCTTTCATAAAGTACAAGGAGAGACTTTAGAAGGCCTGGCTTATCAAATAAGAAATATAAAGAGTATTTGAAAGGAGAAAAACCAAGATTACAAAGGTTGTATTGTTTATATTAGTTCATTCATGTTGGGAAAACAGCAGTGTTTTCGTGTAATTATCATATCCACAAAGATTGTGAAATTTATTCAGACAACAGTACTATACAGGGC